>NC_064844.1:39105000-39730000 GCF_024166365.1 Elephas maximus indicus | reverse complement strand
GGGCCTGGCTCCCTCTAGTGGCAGCTGCCGCCCATTGCAAAATGATCTGTGACCAGGAAGCCATGCCAGAGCAGGTCACTGAAAGCAGAATGTAGATCTGTGCTGTCTAATATAGTAGCCACTTTTTTTTTTTTACTTGTATGTGGCTATTGAGCACCAAAATGTGGCTAGTTTGAATTGAGATGTGCTAAAAGTATGAAATACATACCCGATTTAAAAGACTTAGTACAAAAAGGAGAACGTAAATATATATAATTGATAATTTTATATTAATTACATGTTGAAGTAGTATTTAAGTTAACTCACTTCTTTGTTTTGTAAAATATGTCTACTGGTAAATTAAAATCATATATGTGGCTCATATTTATGGTTTAGGTCATATGTGGGATTGCCAGATACAAAACGAACTCAGTGCCGTCGAGTCGATTCCAATTCATAGTGACCCTGGTAGGACAGAGTAGAACTGCTCCATAGAGCTTCCAAGGAGCGCCTGGCGGATTCGAACTGCCTACCCTTTGATTTGCAGCTGTAGCACTTAACCACTAGGCCACCAGGGTTTCCAGATATAGCAAATAAAAATACCGAATGCCTAGCTAAATTTGAATTTCAAATAAGCCAAATAATTTTTTAGTATATTTAGTAAATTTTTAGTATAAATACACCCTATGAAATATTTGGGACATGCTTACACTCAATGTCCACTTCCTCAGGGAAACTTCTTGAATCCCCCAGGCTAAGTCAAACCCTTCTGTATGCAATAACAGCACCATGAACTTGTCTTTTGTGCCTCTTAACACCAATTATAGTTTTGGGTTTACATTTGTGATGTGATTAATGTCTCTCTCCCTATTCTACTAGCTCAGTGAAGGCAAGGTCTGGCCCAAAGCAAGTTCTCAACAAATACACGATGAGAGAAAAGGAAGGAAGGGTTGAATGAATGAAGAATGAATAAATGAAAAATAAATTGGATGAATACATAAATAAATATTGATTATTCAAATGAATGTCCCTCTATTTGCTTAAACTCTGACTTTATCCCTTTCATCTTCTCAGGGACTTCAATCTCTCAATTATCCCCTCTCTCCTGTAAATCTCGTTTCCTCTTTCTCTCTTCTGACTTCCCATCAACATTTACACACTCTAGACACTTCTTTTTCTTCCCAATTCCCCCTAACCTCCAGTCCCTTTCCACCCATTTTTCTATTTCTCATCTCTTCTTTCACAGCCAAGTTTCTGTAGAGACATCTACTGTATTCCTATTCTTTTCCCCAATCCTACTCACTCTTCCACTCCCTCCATTCTAACTTCCATCCCTACCACTCTGAAATGGCCTCTAAAAAGACACCAATGACCTTCTTGTCATTAAATCGGTAGACACCCCTGCCCCAGTCCTCTACCTGCTTGACCTCTAGCAACACATTCTCTCTTCTCCAAGCACTCTCTTATCTTGCCTTCCATGACCCACATTTCTGTCTCCTTTTATCTCACTGATCAACTCTTCATAGCTTTGCTCTTCCTGTTGGTAGTATCCCCGTGAGTTCTGCACTTGACCCTCCAGGGTACTGTGACCTCTTCCTACTTGATCTCATGGCCAGCTCGTCTCTCTCATCAGGTACCATCCATATGTTGATGACTCAGAAACCTATATCTCTAGATCCCTACATCTAACTACTGTGGGACACCTCTGCTTATACAACTCACAGGTACCTCAAAGTCAATCCATACCCACTGAACTCATCTTTCTCCTTCCTCCAATCTCCAAGCTGGTTCTCGTTCTGCCATGTTTTTCATTTCAATACAGTGTACCACGATACCCTCAGTTACTAAGCCAGAAACTAGGGCTCCTACTTAACACCTTCTTCTTTCACACCCTCCTCAGTAACACTCCCCAAAACCTGTTGGCCTTGCTACCTGGGGAATACACTGCAGGTTGACTGATTTAGCACCTCTCCAGGGAATTCTGTTTCCTGCATTTCTTTTAGCATTCCTTCCTGTACCGATGTTGTACATTTCTCTTCTTTGCTTGCCAATAGGGTGTACCTCTGTGATTGAGGTTCTTCTAATTGGATGAACTAGCATGAGACTTTGGTTACAACTGAGTTATGTAGGGAAAGAGGCAGGGTAGGGGGTATCCATTTTGCTGGTGTGGGTAGTAGCAGAAATAGTGTGGTTCTGGGTTTGGTAGTAACAGGAGCAGTTTTCTGGCCATGGCAGAAGGATTTCCCTATAACGTCTTCTAGAGTTTCTCTCAGAAGCTTATCCTACAGCCTATTCCATAAGCCTTCCTAAATGTTCTATGACCTAAAATAGAACCTTCCTGCTTAAATCACCTACAGGGGATTCTGTTCTCTGCAACTAAGAACTCCGACAAAACTCTAACTAAATCTCAAATTCATCTCAAATCCATTTAAAGTAGGCAGTCATGAAAGTGTTATTAAGGATTATTAACCATCCCATAATAGTTGTTTTTCAGAAAAGTCTACTCTTGCTCCATTTTTGTTACTGCTTTTATAGCACCTCACCATGATAGATCGAATCCCCAGGTTTTTTGTCTTCTGCTGGCAAGAGGCCCAGGCACAGGCACACTGACTCAGAATCTACCCACTATATGACATTCCTGGGATGGAAATAGTGAGCCGTCACCATTTTTTCCAGGCTGTGTGCAGTATTTTTACAGCCCTGCACAAAAACCCATTCACTAAAATTATGTAGACCGCACACACATCAAAAGACAGAAGGCCCTCTCCTCACTATTCATGCCTATGTATGTCACTCCCTATAAAAGGAGCAAATCTGCCCTGGTTCAGGGGGCTGGCAGCCTCACAAGACCCTGCCTGTCTCCCAGTTTGCAAACTGTGAATAAACCTTTCTGTTCTTCCAACCCTGTGTCTGGCTGACTTCGATTTGCTAGTTTGCTTGGCAAAAGCCTATTAGTTGACGGCTTCACGTTGTCATTGCACTCCTTGAGTCCAAGACACCTTAGTTCTTGCTTGGCCCACTTAAAAATCTTCTGGATTTTCTGCTGTTAGTCACTGGCTCACTAATCCATTTCATTCTCCATATGTAACCAGGGTAATTTTCTAAGATGTATGTATGATCATGTCCCTCCCCTGCATAAACTCTTCATTGGCTTGCCCTTAGCCCTGGGATGGTGCCTGAAGTCCTTACCAGGCCCATAAGACCCTTCACGGCCTACAAGGCCTCCATGTTCTGGCTTCTGCCCGACTCTCCAGCCCCAATCTCATCACTCTCCTCCCACGCCCCCTCCACCCCCAGTCTGTGCTACAGTCATTTGAGACCTCCTTCAGCACCTGGTTCTTCCCAAACTCACTCTTCATTCCTGGCCTTTGCACTAACTGCTCTCACTACCTGGAACACCCTTTATCTGGTTTTTCCTCCTTTTCTGCCTCAATTCCAGTCACCCTGTATATCTCTATCAGGTGTCATTTCGTTTAGGAAAGTTCCATAGCTACAAAGATGGAGTAAAATTCTCTGAAGTATGGTCCCATATCACTCTGTACTTCACCTATTTCTTTCTTTTCTTCTTCTTCTTCTTTTTTTTTTTTTTTTATTATTTCTTAATTATCTTTATCCTTGCCACTAGGAAGCCTACGAGCTTCCTGAGGGCCAACACAATCTCTATACTCTTCACCATTGAATTCTCACCATCTCACAGAATTATTAGGATGCTTACTAATTTTTTTTAATAAATGAATTCTTTAATAAACATATACATAAATTTTACCTAATGTCTCAGTATACTTCAGTTTCTTCATTTGTAAAGTTGGGATGTTTAGAGTTCCTATTTCCTCCATTTATTGACATCATGTTGATTCTGATTCATAAGGTTATGAAAATTAAATTAGGCAGACCTCTAATTTCTGCTTGGTACAGTAAGTATTCAATAAATGTCAGTGTTATTATTATTTCTCCACATAGGGATGTTCTATGTGCATTGGTATTGTGGAAATTGAGGAAGGGGCTGAATTTGAGATCTGAGTACACCTGGCAAAAAGGAGCATATGCAAGTAAATAAGATCCCAGAGGCAAAGGTGGTGAGAGCTTAAGACCGTTGGGAAATTGCAGAAATATTGGGCAGATTTGAGAGGTCCATGAGCTCTAGAATGGGTGATAGACCCAGTCTTATTTAGATCTCAAGAGGTTGAGTGCTCTGGATAACCTCTGACTACAAAGACATGCATAACCATATCCAGAGAACAACAAGCACATTCATTTAAAACTGGGAAGAAAAAAAAAACTTTTTAATCCATTCACTTTTCCTTACCAAATCTCTCCCCATCCTACTCGTCAACAAACTTTGCAGAGACACAACTCTCACTCAAAAAATGTATATGACCCATTAGGACACTTGAATTCTCAGTGTAGAAACATCTATATTATGGTTGGTGGTGACATCCCATTTTCCCCAAGAATGGTAAGTGGGTATGTGCTTTACATTTACGTAACTATAGTGTTCATGCTGGTGGTACCAGAAGAAAACGTAGCTTGTCCCTACCTCTATCAATTGCCGTTGAGCTGACTCTGACTCATGCTGACCCCATGTGTGCAGAGTAGAACTGTGCTCCATAGGGTTTTCAATGGCTGATTTTTCAGAAGTAGGTTGCCAAGCCTTTCTTCTGAGATACCTCTGCGTGAGTTTGAACCACTAACCTTTAATTAGTAGTCCAGTGCTTAACCATTTGCACCACCTAGGGACTCCACCCTCCACCTCTAATGAAATGGAAAATTGCTTACAGCTTAAAGGCTAGCTTTTTCAACCTCTACCCAACAAGATTTCAAAAACCAGAGGTTCTGGTTTTTTTAAAAACCACATTATACGTATGAAAGTAAACACTGGAAACATCCAAGAGTGGGTGAAAAGTTAAACAAACATAGCACATCCACATGATAAGGTATTAAAATTTGTGCTTGCAATGAGTTTTTAATGAAGTAAGAAAATAGTTATGAAAAATGTAAAGTTAAGAGGAAAAAACATAAAAATTATAGGTGCAGTATGATCCCAACTATGTCTATATATATATATAGACATATTTTTTATGTATATTATATATAATATGTATATTATATATAATATGTATATTATATATACATATGTATATTATATATAATATGTATATTATATATAATATGTATATTATATATACATATGTATATTATATATACATATGTATATTATATATAATATGTATATTATATATACATATGTATATTATATATAATATGTATATTATATATAATATGTATATTATATATATAATCAAGGAAAGAAAACTAGAAGGAAATAGAGCCCAAATGTTAACAAAGCTGCACCTTGGAGGTAAAGTTTATTACTTTGTTCTTTAGCCTTTTCATGGGTTTTTTGTTTGTGTGTTTCTTCCTTTCTTTCTTTCACATTTTCTGCCTTTTTACATTACTTTTCTGATAAGAAAAAAATTAACTCCATCGTTTAAAGAAATGCATGGTGAAAGAAAATGTAGGCTGGGCCCTTAGTTTTCCCCATGACTCAGAAATGCTAGGTAAATTTTCAGCTCCCCTGAAAAAAAGCACCAAAGGTGAACATGCAGTTTGTGTGTTGAGTATCAGGAGGTGACAGGGCACCTTACAGGCCTACAGCTAGTCAAACAGAAACCAGTTCTCCCCACCTTGTTTGCTCTCTTGCCTCACTCTCCTGCTTCCTGATGCTGAAAGTAGAAAATGCAGAATACCACTGCTTCCTGATACTGAGCGTCTGCTTAGATGAGCTGTGTACTGCTGGGCAAATGAGAACTTTGCTCTATGGCCTAGCCTCAGCCACCTCTCACATAGGGGCTTTCCTCTCACCTGTCATGACTAAATTAATTTATTATGTATGTTAACTAAAGGTGATTTATTTTCATATTGTGTTTTCCATTTAATCTAATCAAAAGTGGGCGGGAGCAATCTTTCTCAGTTCATGTATACAAATTCTTTATTTTGAGAGACATGTTCACCATACAGGACCTTTATCAGGAGTGTTCAGAAGTATCCCGATACTCTTGTCTACCAGCCTAATATAAGAAATCTTTCCTGGAGGAATAGCAGTAGATTTTCCTTTAGCATACTGCCATTCTTTGAAGTGAAATGTGATTTCAAATACTTAAGACATGATTTCTCAACCTGCATTCTGTAGGTTGTCTATTTACTTTTTTTAGAGTGTCCTTTGATATCCTCAACTTATACTTCTTTTATGTATATATTTTTTTAATTGAACTTTAGATGAAAGTTTGCAGAACTAGTTTCTCTTATAAAGCATTTAGTGCACACATTGTTGTATGTCATTGGTTAACAACCCCACGACATGTTAACTTTCTCCATTCTCAACCCTGGGTTCCCTATTACCAGCTTTCCTGTCCCCTCCTGCCTTCCAGTCCCTGCCCCAGGGCTGGTGCATCCCTTTAGTCTTGTTTTGTTCCTTGGGCCTGTTCAATCTTTGGCTGAAGGGTGAACCCCAGGAGTGACTTCATTACTGAGCTGAAAGGGTGTCCGGGGGCCATACTCTTGGGGTTTCTCCAGCCTATGTCAGGCCAGCAAGTCCGGTCTTTCTTTCTGAGTTAGAATTTTGTTCTACATTTTTCTCCGGTTCTGTCTGGGACCCTCTATTGTGGTCCCTGTCAGAGCAGTCAGTGATGGTAGCTGGGCACCATCTAGTTGTACTGGACTCAGTCTGGTAGATGTTGTCCATTAGTCCTTTGGACTAATCTTTCACTTGTGCCTTTAGTTTTCTTCATTCTTCCTTGCTCCCGAAGGGGTGATATCAGTGGAGTACCCTAGGTGGCTACCCACAGGCTTTTAAGACCGCCAACGCTACTCACCAAAGTAGAATGTAGAACATTTTCTTTAGAAACTCTGTTATGCCAATTGAGCTGGACGTTCCCTGAGACCATGGTCCCCACAGCCCCTGGCCCAGCAATTCAGTCCCTCGGAGAGTTTAGAGGAGTCTATGGAGCCTCGCCTTGTACAGGTTGTGCTGGCTTCCCCAGATTGTGTACCGTGGTATGTTTCACCAAAGTTACTGCTTATCTTTTGTCTGTTAAGTGTTTTTCCATCCCCACCCCTCCCCTCCCTCTCACCATCAAATGTTATTTTTGTATGCAAACATTTTCATGAGTTTTTACTGTAGTGGTCTCATGCAATATTTGTTCTTTTGTGATTGACTTATTTCACTCAGCATAATGTCCTCCAAATGCATTCATGTTATGAGGTGCCTCACAGATCCACTGTTGTTCTGCTTTTTTTTTGTGGTGTTAACTGAGAAAAGATTGAAGTTGTTAAGGATTTCATTTTACTTGGATCCACAATCAACAGCCATGGAAGCAGCAGTCAGGAAATCAAAAGATGCATTGCATTGGGTAAATCTGCTGCAAAGGACCTCTTTAAAGTGTTGAAGAGCAAAGATGCCACCTTGAACACTAAGGTGTGTCTGACCCAAGCCATGGTATTTTCAATCTCATCATATGCATGTGAAAGCTGGACAATGAATAAGGAAGACCGAAGAACTGACTCCTTTGAATTGTGGTGTTGGTGAAGAATATTGAATATACCATGGACTGCCAAAAGAACAAACAAATCTGTCTTAGAAGAAGTACAGCCAGAACCCTCCTTAGAGGCAAGGATGGCGAGACTGCGTCTTACATACTTTGGACATGTTGTCAGGAGGGATGAGTCCCTGGAGAAGGACATCATGCTTGGCAGAGTACAGGGTCAACAGAAAAGAGGAAGACCCTCAACGAGGTGGATTGACACAGTGGCTGCAACAATGAGCTCAAGATAACAACGATTGTAAGGATGGCTCAGGACTGGGCAGTGTTTCGTTCTGCTGTGCATAGTGTCGCTATGAGTCAGAACTGACTCCATGGTACCTAACAACAACAACAATGTTTTCTTTGTTCTTCTTACTCTCCTGTGCTGGGTTCCTTTTGTTTGTGGATTTCTTGTTCATTACTTTCGTTTTCGTAGATTTTGTTTTTATTGAGACTTTATGTTTTTCTTCTTCATTTTGATAAGTAGGTTTGTTAACTTTCTTTGTGGTTGCCTTGAAATTTGCCCTTATCTTTCTAGGTAATAATTTCCTATTATTACTTGGTATCACCTTGCCTTCCTCTCCATTAGAAAGTTCTATGCCTATACCATTTATTCCCTCTTCTATAGTTCTGACATTGTTGTCATTTACAGATTAATCTCTCTGGTTCCCTGTTGCAATTCTTTTGGTCCTTGGGAGTTCATTTCCTAGGTTGGTATCTGGCTGGAACAATCTTGGCCCCTAGGTTCAGGCTGTGGTCTGATGTTTGTTCTCACACTGAAGTACTCCCTTGAATAATTCTTGTAAGTTTGGCTTGGTTTTTACCTATTCCCTTAATTTCTGTTTATCTGGAAATGTCCTAATTTCACCAACATATTTGAACGAAAGTTTTGTAGGATATATTATTTTTGGTTGGCAGTTTTTTTCTTTCAAAGTTTTATATGTGTCATCATCTCATTGTCTTCTTGCCTGCATGGTTTCTGTTGAATAACCAGAGCTTAGTCTTATTGTTTCTCCTCTGTGACTTTTTGTTATTCTCAGGCTGCTCACAGGATTCTTATTTTGTCTTTGGTTTTCACGAGTGTGATTATGATATGCCTTGTTATTTTTCTTTTGGGGTCTATCCTATATGGGGTTCTTTAAGCTTCATGGATGGTCAGCTTTTCATCATTCATGATTTTGTGAAAGTTTCCTGTCAGCAATTCTTCAACGATCCTCTCTGTGTTTTCCATTTTCTCTCCCTGTTCTGGAATTCCTATCGCTTGCAAATTTTTGCTTTTGATTGTATTCCACATTATTCTCAGGATTTCTTCAGATTTCTTCATTCTTCTGTCTGATTTTTCCTCAAAGTTGTATCCAAGTGTTTGTCTTCAATTTCACTGATTCTGTCTTCTGTCATTACAAATCTGCTCCTCAGCCCTTCTATGACACTGTCCATTTCTGAAATATTGTTGTTTATCTTTTGGATTTCTAATTGTTGTTTTTGTATGATTTCCAGTTATGAATTTATTTTGGTATTTTGTTCCTGTATTACTT
Organism: Elephas maximus indicus; assembly: GCF_024166365.1. NCBI lineage: Eukaryota > Metazoa > Chordata > Mammalia > Proboscidea > Elephantidae > Elephas > Elephas maximus. The sequence goes on along the minus strand of NC_064844.1, from coordinate 39,720,906 downwards.
TCCTGAATTCTTCCATTTTTTTGTCTGTATTTTCTACAAATATGTCTGCCTTTTCCAAAAATTTGTCCATTTTTTCCTCATTTTTGTCTGCTTTTTGTTTCAACTCTTGGATTGCTGTAAATATTAGAGGTTTGAATTCCCTGTCAGGTAGTTCTACTGCCTTTTCTTCTACTGGAAAGTCATCTGGTGTTTTATTTTGGATACCTACTGGACCCATCCTGTCCTGTTTTTTTAATATGTTTTGATATTGTCTGCTGTCTTCTGGACATTCAGTAGTTATTTTCTTCGTTTCTTGTTTGTAGATTTGTTTGCTTCGTCCTGCTTTCTTGTTTTATTTGCTTATGTCTGAGCAGGTGGGCTGTGTGTTCTTTGTTGTTTGCTCGTCTGTAGTCACAATACTCTTCAACTCTTTGTCCAAAGAGCAGGGCCAGTCATTCAGCTATGGTGCAGCAGGGCAGGTCCAGCTGAAGGGGAGTGGCTGGGATGGGTTGTTTATGGCATGTACTAGGGCTGACAGGGCGGGCCAGGAATCAGTGCTGGGCAGGTTCCAGTAGGCCATGCCTGTGCTGCTCGGAGGTGTGATATCAGTGCATGGTACTGGTAGGCAGGAAAGAGGGGAGATGTTGCGATGTGTGGAGCTAATAGGGGTATGGGAAAGAGGAGAGAGAGGAGAAAAACACAGAAGCCAAAAACAAACAAACAAAGAGGGGGAAAAAAAAGAGCTCTAACGGAGCTTGCCTTTGGAGTGGATAGATGAGAAACCAAGAAAAGCAAAAAGGGAAAAAAGAAAAGAAAAGGGAAAAAGAAAGAAAAAAATAACTAGATAAAAATTTGGAAAAGATAAAAAGAAAAGAGGAGTCCCGGAGTCCCACCAGTGGGGTGCTGCTAAGACTGGGGAAGTGGCTCCCAGGCTGCACAGTATAGCCTGGCTAGAAGGGGTATAGATGTCACACAGCACCAGGTATTCAGGATACAGGAAAAGAAGTTAAGTGTAGAAAGACAAGAACTGAGAAATGAAGACAATCAGAAAGAGAAAAGAAAGAAGAAAAAAAGAAATGCCCCCAGGGATCCCACCTACGTGGCTGTGCAGATTGGGAGAATGGCTCCTAAGCTATGCAGTGCAGCCCAGCTAGAAGCGGCTCCCAAGCTGCGAAAAGACAAAGAGAGCAAACAATGCAAAACAAAGGGAAAAAAAGCTCCAGGGATCCCACCAGCGTGGTGTTGTGTGCCCAGGGAGTGGGTCCCCAGTTGAGCATGGCTTCACAGCCTTTCAAGAAGAAGCAAAGATGGCACACAGAGCTAGGTGTTCCAGAGAAAGGAGGGGGAGGTGGTAGGAGATACAGAAGAAACCAAAAGAGATGGAAAGGAGCAATACCAGCTCAGGGGCCCAGCCAGTGTGGGCAGGGTGAATCCAAGCAGCCTAAGGCCAAAGCAGTTGCCTCCTAGCCAAGAGACTGTGGCTGGCAGGAAGCAGAGGAGTCCGGGGTGGGGGGGGCGTGGTAAGAAGGGACGCTAGGAAAGTGTATATCACTCATCACCAGGTGCTCTGTCTCCTGCTGGGAACTTCATGAAGCTGCTTTCCTGTACTCCCTGTCTGCTGATCTCCAGTGTGGTTGGGGCAAATCCCAATGACACAGACGGTGCAATTCCTGGCTGGCTGAGCCACTGCAGCCAACCAGAAAGGCCGGAAGTAGAGCAGCAGGGAAAGAATGGGGGGTGGGAAAGCGTGTATGGCTGGTTACCGAGTGCTCTGTCTCCTGCTCGGAGTTCTGGGAAGCTGCTTTCCCATGCTCTCTGTCTGCCGATCCCCAAAAGGGGTCCGAGATGGCAGATCCGTGCTGAGTTAGCTGATGGGGCCCTCCGCCCGTATCTCTCCTCACTGTCAGTCCTCTGTCAGTTTCTTATTCCATTCAGCGCTGGCTAAGTTCTCTGTCTCTTCATTTGGCATTTCTGGTTCCAGGAATGACGTTTGTCTGTGTTTTACTTAGGTTTTCCGGGTCTTTGCTGTGGAGGAATGGTGCATGTGCTTCTGTCTATGGTGCCACGTTGGCTGGGAGCCTCAACATTTAATGTTTATGAAGTTCAATTTCTCTCTGTTTCTCTTGTGCTTTTGGTATCATGTTTAAGAAATTGTTGCCTACTCCAAGATCACAAAGATTTATGCCAGTTTTTTTCTAAGAGTTATCTGATTTTAGCCCTTACATTTATGCCTTTGATCCATTTTGAGGGGTTTTAGTTGTTGTCATTGTTGTTTTGTTTTTTGCTTTTGTGGTGTGAGGTCCAACTTAATTCTTTTGCATGTGGGTATCTAGTTATCCAGAAACCCTGGTGGCGTAGTGGTTAAGAGCTACGGCTACTAACCAAAAGGTCAACAGTTCAAACCCACCAGGCACTCCTTGGAAATCCTGTGGGGCAGTTCTACTCTGTCCTAGAGGGTCACTATGAGTCGGAATCAACCCGACAGGAATGGGTATGGTAGACTACAGAATCCAGTTGTCCCAGCACCATTTGTTGATTTTTCCCCCATTGAATGTCTTAGCACCCTTGTCAGAATCATTGACCATAAATGTGAGGCTTAATTTCTTGGTTCTCAATCCTATTCCGCTATCTATATAGGTCTACCCTTATGCCTATTCCACATTTTCTTGGTCACTGTAGATTTGTAATATGTTTTGAAACTGTGAAGTGTGTTTACTCCAACTTTGTTCTTCTTTTTCAAGATTGTTTTGGCTATTCTGAGTTCCTTGAATTTTCATACAAATTTTAGGATGCTTATCAATTTCTGAAAATGTCAGCTAGAATTTTGAAAGAGATTGTGTTGAATCTATAGATCAATTTGAGATGTGTTGCCATCTTAATAATATTGTCTTCCAACCCATGAACATGGGATTTTTTCATTTATTTAGGATTTTTAAAATTTATTTCAGCAATATTTTGTAATTTTCAGAGTACAAATTTTGCATTTTTGTTAAATATATTTCTAATAATTTTATTTTTGATGCTACTATAAATGGAAGTTTTCTTAATTTATTCTCATATGTTTTCATTCCAAGTGTATAGAAACACAATTTTTTTTTTGTATATTGATTTTGTATCTCGCAATCTTGCCAAAGTCATTTATTAGTTCTAATAATTTTTTAGTGAATTCCTTAGGATTTTCTATACACAAGATTATGTCATATGAAAATATAGTTTTACTTTTTCCTTTCCAACCTGGCTGCCTTTTATGTCCTTTTTTTTTCTTAATCACCAGGCTAGAACCTCCCATACAATGTTGAATAGAAGTGGTGAGAGCAGACATCCCTGCCTTATTCCTAATCTTAGGGGGAAAGTGTTCAGTCTTTCACTGTTAAATATGATGTTAGCTGTGGATGTTCTGTAGATGATCTTTATCAGGTTGAGGAATTTTGGAATCATTTTTTTCCTAACCAAATAGTTTCTTTAGCATTTTCATTGTTGCAAGTCTGCTGATAGAAAATTGTCAGTTTTTGTTTATTCGAAGCTTTTTTTCTTTATTTTCATTCTTGAAAGATGTGCTTTCCAAAAATAAAATTCTATGTTGGCAGTTATCTTCTTGAAGATATTTTACCATCTTCTGTCATCCATTTTTCGGGCAGTCTAACTACTGCTCCTTCAAAAGTAATCTCTTTTTCACTGGTTGCTCTTAAAAACTCTTTTTTTTGATTTTCTGCAATACCGTGATGTGTCTAGGAGCATATTTCTTTTATCTATCCTGCTTGGAATTTGGAGGCTTCTTGAATTATGCATTGGTGTCTTTCAACAATTCTGTAAAATTCTAAGTAATCATCTCTTCAAATATTGCATCTGCCCCATTCCCTCTTCCATTTCTTGAATTGCAGCTAAACATGTTTATACCTTGCCACTGTATCTTCCAAGACTGTCCTCTGTCTCTGTGTCTATCTCTACACTGCTTTCTAGGTGATTTCTTCCAACGTATCTATCAGTTCACTAATTCCCTCTTTGTCTGTGTCTAATCTATGTTGTTTTGTTTGTGCTGGTTCTGTCTCATGAAGTCTTACTTCCTTGTATGTCTATTTTAACCTGTATGTCCTATATTGTATTTAAAAAATTGTTTGAAGGTTCACAATGATGAGATATTCCTCAAGGGAAAATTTGAGTTTGCTTTATGCCAGCTGCCAGATGCCAGATGCCAGAAGTCAGATGCCAGTGCAAAGCAGACTTTAACCAAATTCTCTGGAACACCAGTGAAATTTTTTTTATTATTATTGCATTCTGTACTTCTGGACCACCCTTATCCTATTGGTGCAGACTTTTGGGGCCCCAGTTTATTGTGGAATAATCTCTCATTATTATCTCCAGCTAAAAGCTTTCATGGGACTTTGGTTTTTGGCCTCCACACACATACACCACAAGGTTGTCAAAACAAAGGTTCTAATTTTGGTGTATCAACAAAAGCCCTCAGTCAAAGGTGATTTTCTAAGCTCATTTACACATTTACATCTCAGGGTTTCTGTTTTTCATTTACTTTTGTCCCGGTAATTCCTTATATATCTTGTTATTTTATTATGTTTTTAAGAAACTTTTTCCTTAATATTTTATTCATCTTTTTACATTGTTTCTAGTGGAAAGTTGATCAAATTACCTGGCCTATCATTAGTAGAAACAGGAAAACTTCCCACATCACATTTTTGTTTCCCAGTCTGAGGGCAACAGACTAGCTTTCCCTAGTCTTTTGCCCTCTTCGCAGCATCCTTTGGCTACTGATCCAGAGATGAGCTTCTTCTCCCCTTTAGCACCTGGAGCTTCCTCTTAGAGCTAGATAAAGGGCCAGTCCAACCGGGCAGATGATAGTGGTTACAGTCCAGGTGGGATATTAAATCATCACTGAATAAATTGGAAATATAGTACAAATTAACTCAGGTTTCCTCACACAACCCCTTATGTTCTTGATGAAAAGTTAAATAGTCCCACTCCCTCCAAAGTAAAAATGTTCTCCAGTAGAGATTTTTAAAACAAAACAACACATCTCTCCAGCACCTATGTTTTTTTCCTTAAACTACACCAACCCAAATCCAGCCCATTAACTGTTGCCTAAAATCTTCAGATCAGACTGAATCATGTACAACATGTTGTCATTTACTGAGATTTATTTTATTTTTTAAATTTTAACTTTTAAATAAGCTTACCAAGGAGATGTCTGCTTCAGAAAATCATAAAACTATAGGGGAGAATGAGAACTACAAAAAAAAAAACTAAGAAATATTTTATGGGATTTTTTTCAGGACAGCTTTGACCAATGTTATTAGGTGCTATTGAGTAGGTTCGGACTTATAGTGACCCTATGTACAACAGAACGAAACACTGCCCAGTCCTACATCATCCTCATGAGACTTGTTAAGCTTGAGCTCATCGTTGTAACCACTGCGTCAGTCCATACTGTTAAAGGTCTTCCTCTTTTTTGCTGACTCTCTACCAAGCATGATGTCCTTCTCCAGGGACTGGTCCCTCCTGATAATATTACCAAAGTATGTGAGACCAAGTCTCACCATCCTTGCTTCTAATGAACATTCTAGCTGTACTTCTTCCAAGACAGACTTGTTCATTCTTCCAGAAATCCATGATGTATTTGATATTCTTCACCTACATCATAATTCAAAGGCATCAATTCTTTTTCGGTCTTCTTTTTTCATTGCCCAGTTTTCACATGCATATGAGGCAATTGAAAACACCCTGGCTTTTGTCAGGTGCACCTTAGTCCTTGTGATTGTTAAGGTTGTGTGTCAACTTGGCCGGGCCATGATTCTCAGTGGTTTGGCAGTTATGATGTAGTTTGGCAGTCATGTAAAGATATAATCACCTCCATGATAAAACCTAATGTAATGTGATCACCTCCATGATGGGATCTGCTGTGAGTAGTCTATCAGTTAAAAGGGAGTTTTTTTAGGGGTGTGGACTGCATCCAGTATAGGTGGACTTTCTTGCAAGACTAATGGGCTTTTGCTCTCTCTGGATCCTGCAGCTGGCTCCTGTTCATCTGTCCTTCAGTTCTTAGCACTTGAGCTAGCAATTTTCCTGCCAACTTGCCTGCCGATCTTGGGACTAATTGGTCTCTGAAAACTGTGAACCATGAAAAGCCTCAAGTCTGACTCATGGACTTGGGACTTTTCAGCCTCTACAACCACATGAGTCATTTCCTTGATATAAATCTCTCTCTCTCTCTCTGTATACGTATATGTTTATATGCTTTACTAGTTTTGCTTCTCTAGAGAACACAATCTAAGAAAGTCCTCAAAGTGACATCTTTGATTTTTAATACTTTAAAAGGCCTTCTTGCAGTAGATTTTCCGAATGCATTATATCATTTGTTTTTTTTTTTTTTTTTTTTTGTACTTTAGATGTAGGTTTACAGAACAAACTAGCTTCTCATTAAACAATTAGTACACATTATTTCGTGACATCTGTTACCAACATGTCGACACACTCCCTTATTACCAGCTTTCCTTCCCCTCCTGCCTTCTAGTTCTTGCCCCCGGGCTGGTGTGTCCCTTTGGTCTTGTTTTGTTTTATGGGCCTAGTCTTTGGCTGAAGGGTGAACCTCAGGAGTGACTTCATTACTGAGCTAAAAGGGTATCTGTGGGATATACTCTCAGAGTTTCTCCAGTCTCTATCAAGCCAGTAAGTCTGGCCTTTTTTTGTAAGTTAGATTTTTGGTCTACATTTTTCTCCAGCTCTGCCTGGGACCTTCTACTGTGATCCCTGTCAAAGCAGTCAGTGGTGGTAGCCGAGCACCATCTAGTTGTGCTGGACTCGGTCTGGTGGACGCTGTAAAACTTGTCGTCCATTAGTCATTTTGACTAATCTTTTCCTTGTGTCTTTGGTTTTCTTCATTCTCCCTTGCTCCAGACAGGGTGAAACCAGTGGAGTATCTTAGATGGCTGCTTACAAGTTTTTAAGACCCCAGACGCTACTCACCAAAGTGAGAAGTAGAACAATTTCTTTATAATTTATATTATGTCAGTTGAGCTAGATGCTCCCCGAGACCATGGTCTCTGCAGCCCTCAGCCCAGTAATTTGGTCCCTGAGGGAGGTTGCATGTGTCTATGGGGCCGCCATGACCTTGTCTTGAACAAGTTGTTCTGATTTCCCCAGTATCATGTACTGTCTTACCCTTCACCAAAGTTACCACTTATTTATTGTCTATTTAGTGTTTTTCCATCCTCGCCCCTCCTCCTTTCATAACCTTGAAAGATTTTCTTTTTGTGTATAAACCTTTGTGTGAGTTTTTATAGTAGTAGTCTCATACAATATTTGTCTTTTTGTGATGGACTTATTTCACTCAGCATAATGCTATCCAGATTCAACCATGTTGTGAGATGCTTCACAGATTTCATCATTGCATTATACTCCATTGTGTGTATGTACCATAGTTTGTTTATCCATTCATCTGTTAGGGCCTCTAGAGTTGATCCTATTTTTTCTTCTATGATCTTCATAGTTTTTAGTTTTATATTTAGGTCTTTGATCCACTTTGAGTTAGTTTTTGTGTATGGTGTGAGGTATTGGTCCTGCCTTTTTTTTTTTTTTGCAGATGGACATTTAGTTTTTTGAGCACCATTTGTTAAAAAAAGACTGTCTTTTCCCCATTTGATGGACTTTGCACCTTTGCCAAAGATCAGATGACCGTAGGTGGATGAATTTACATCTGGGTTCTCTATTCTTTTCCATTGTTCAATGTGTCTGTCCTTCTACCAGTACCAGGCTGTTTTGACTACCATAGCTGTATACTAGTTTCTGAGGTCAGGTAGTGTGAGACCTACTTTATTCTTCTTCTTCAATAGCACTTTACTTATCCAGTGCCTCCTCCATTTCCATATGAAGTTAATGATTAGTTTTTCCATCTCTTTAAAGAATGCTGTTGGAATTTGGATTTGGATTGCATTGTATAGGTAGACTGCTTTGGGTAGAATTGACATTTTCACAATGTTGAGTCTACCTATCCATGAGCATAGTATGTTTGTCCATTTATGTAGGCCCAATGCATTACATCATTTGGTTTTTTGACTGCTGCTTCCACAGGCTTTTGTTGACTATGGATCCAAGCAAAATGAAATTTTGACAACTTCAAAATTTTCTCTGTTTATCATTATATTGCTTATTGGTCCAGTCATGAGGATTTTTGTTTTCTCCATGCTATAATCCATATTGAAGGTGGTGGTCTTGGATATTCATCAGTAAGTACTTCAAGTCATCTTCACTTTCAATAAGAAAGGATGTGTCCATCTATGCAAAGCCAACAGCCAATGTCACTCTAAATGGAGAGAACCTGAAAGCATTTCCCTTGAGAACGGGAACCAGACAAGGATGCCCTTTATCACCGCTCTTATTCAACATCGTGTTGGAAGTCTTAGCCAGGGCAATCAGGCTAGACAAAGAAATAAAAGGTATCCGGATTGGCAAGGAAGAAGTAAAGTTATCACTATTTGCAGATGACATGATTATATACACAGAAAACCCTAAGGAATCCTCCAGAAAACTACTGAAACTAATAGAAGAGTTTGGCAGAGTCTCAGGTTATAAAATAAACATACAAAAATCACTTGGATTCCTCTACATCAACAAAAAGAACACCGAAGAGGAAATAACCAAATCAATACCATTCACAATAGCCCCCAAGAAGAAAAGATACTTAGGAATAAATCTTACCAAGGATGTAAAAGACCTATACAAAGAAATCTACAAAGCTCTACTACAAGAAATTCAAAAGGACATACTTAAGTGGAAAAACATACCTTGCTCATGGATAGGAAGACTTAACATAGTAAAAATGTCTATTCTACCAAAAGCCATCTATACATTTAACGCACTTCCGATCCAAATTCCAATGTCATATTTTAAGGGGATAGAGAAACAAATCACCAATTTCATATGGAACGGAAAGAAGCCCCGGATAAGCAAAGCACTACTGAAAAAGAAGAAGAAAGTGGGAGGCCTCACCTTACCTGACTTCAGAAACTATTATACAGCCATAGTAGTCAAAACAGCCTGGTATTGGTACAACAACAGACACATAGACCAATGGAACAGAATTGAGAACCCAGACATAGATCCATCCACGTATGAGCAGCTGATATTTGACAAAGGACCAGTGTCAATTAACTGGGGAAAAGATAGCCTTTTTAACAAATGGTGCTGGCATAACTGGATATCCATTTGCAAAAAAATGAAACAGGACCCATACCTCACACCATGCACAAAAACTAACTCCAAGTGGATCAAAGACCTAAACATAAAGACTAAAACGATAAAGATCATGGAAGAAAAAATTGGGACAACCCTAGGAGCCCTAATACAAGGTATAAACAGAATACAAAACATTACCAAAAATGATGAAGAGAAACCCGATAACTGGGAGCTCCTAAAAATCAAACACCTATGCTCATCTAAAGACTTCACCAAAAGAGTAAAAAGACCACCTACAGATTGGGAAAGAATTTTCAGCTATGACATCTCCGACCAGCGCCTGATCTCTAAAATCTACATGATTCTGTCAAAACTCAACCACAAAAAGACAAACAACCCAATCAAGAAGTGGGCAAAGGATATGAACACACATTTCTCTAAAGAAGATATTCAGGCAGCCAACAGATACATGAGAAAATGCTCTCGATCATTAGCCATTAGAGAAATGCAAATTAAAACTACGATGAGATTCCATCTCACACCAGCAAGGCTGGCATTAATCCAAAAAACACAAAATAATAAATGTTGGAGAGGCTGCGGAGAGATTGGAACTCTCATACACTGCTGGTGGGAATGTAAAATGGTACAACCACTTTGGAAATCTATCTGGCGTTATCTTAAACAGTTAGAAATAGAACTACCATACAACCCAGAAATCCCACTCCTAGGAATATACCCTAGAGATACAAGAGCCTTCATACAAACAGATATATGCACACCCATGTTTATTGCAGCTCTGTTTACAATAGCAAAAAGTTGGAAGCAACCAAGGTGTCCATCAACGGATGAATGGGTAAATAAATTGTGGTATATTCACACAATGGAATACTACGCATCGATAAAGAACAGTGACGAATCTCTGAAACATTTCATAACATGGAGGAACCTGGAAGGCATTATGCTGAGCAAAATTAGTCAGAGGCAAAAGGACAAATATTGTATAAGACCACTATTATAAGATCTTGAGAAATAGTAAACCTGAGAAGAACACATACTTTTGTGGTTACGAGGGGGGGAGGGAGGGAGGGTGGGAGAGGGTTTTGTATTGATTAATCAGTAGATAAGAACTGCTTTAGGTGAAGGGAAAGACAACACTCAATACATGGAAGGTCAGCTCAATTGGACTGGACCAAAAGCAAAGAAGTTTCCGGGATAAAATGAATGCTTCAAAGGTCAGCGGAGCAAGCGCGGGGGTCTGGGGAACATGGTTTGCGGGGACTTCTAAGTCAATTGGCAAAATAATTCTATTATGAAATCATTCTGCATCCCACTTCGAAATGTGGCGTCTGGGGTCTTAAATGCTAACAAGCAGCCATCTAAGATGCAGCAATTGGTCTCAACCCACCTGGAGCAAAGGAAAATGAAGAACACCAAGCCCACATGACAACTAAGAGCCCAAGAGACAGAAAGGGCCACATGAACCAGAGACCTACATCATCCTGAGACCAGAAGAACTAGTTGGTGCCCGGCCACAATCGATGACTGCCCTGACAGGGAGCTCAGCAGAGGACCCCTGAGGGAGCAGGAGATCAGTGGGATGCAGACCCCAAATTCTCATAACAAGACCAAACTTAATGGTCTGACTGAGACTGGAGGAATCCCGGCGGCCATGCTCCCCAGACCTTCAGCTGACACAGGACAGGAACCATCCCCGAAGACAACTCATCAGAAATGAAAGGGACTGGTCAGCGGGTGGGAGAGAGATGCTGATGAAGAGTGAGCTAATTATATCAGGTGGACACTTGAGATTGTGTTGGCAACTCTTGCCTGGAGGGGGGATGGGAGGATAGAGAGAGAGGGAAGCCGGCAAAATTGTCAAGAAAGGAGAGACTGAAAGGGCTGACTCAAGACGGGGAGAGTAAGTGGGAGTAGGGAGTGAGATGTATGTAAACTTATATGTGACAGACTGATTGGATTTGTAAACGTTCACTTGAAGCTTAATAAAAGTTATTATAAAAAAAAAAAAAAAAAAACAATGGCTTGGGTCATGTGCACCTTAGTCTTCAAAGTGACATCTTTGCTTTTCAACACATTAAAGAAGTCTTTTGCAGCAGATTTGCCCAATCCATCTTTTGATTTCTTGACTGCTGCTTCCATGGAAATTGATTGTGGATCCAAGTAAAACAGAATCCTTGACAACTTTAATCTTTTCTCCATTTATCATGATGTTGCTTATTGGTCCAGTTGTGAGGATTTTTGTTTTCTTTATGTTGAGATGTAATCTATACTGAAGGCGGTAGTCTTTAATCTTCATCAGTAAGTTCTTCAAGTCCTCTTCATTTTCAGCAAGAATGGTCATGTCATCTGCATATTGCTGGTTGTTAATGAGCCTCTCTCCAATACTGATGCTCTGTTCTTCTTCATATACTCCAGTTTCTCAGATTATTTGCTCAGCATACAGATTGAATAGGTATGGTGAAAGGATACAACCCTGACACACACCTTTCTTGACTTTAAGCCATGTAGTAGCCCCTTGTTGTGTTCAACAACTGCCTCAATCTATGTACAGTGTTCTGGAACTCCCATTCTTTGCAATGTTATTTATAATTTATTATGACTCACATAATGGAATGCTTTTGTATAGTCAATAAATCACAGGTAAACATCAAAAAAAAAAAAAAAAAAAAGAAAGGATGTGTCATTAGCATATTGCAGGTTGTTAATGAGTCTTCCTCTGATCCTGATGCTGTCTTCTTCTTCATATAGTCCAACTTCTTGGATTATTTGCTCAACATACAGATTGAATAAGTATGGTGAAAGGATACAACCCTGACACAAATCTTTCCTGATTTTCCACATAATACCCCCATTCTATTTGAACAGCTGCCACTTTGTCTATGAACAGGTACTACATGAGCACAATTAATTGTTCTGGAATTCCCATTCTTCTCAATGTTATCCATAATTTATTATGATCCACAAGGTCGAATGCCTTTGCATAGTCAACATAACACAGGTAAACACTTTCTGGTACAACTCAAAATGAGAAGAAATAGCTGCAAACATCCACTAATAACCAGAATGTGGAATGTATGAAGTATAAGTCTAGGAAAACTGAAAATCATCAAAAATAAAATGGAATGCATAAAGATCGATATCCTAGGCATTAGTGAGTGGAGATGAACTGGTATGGGCCATTTTGAATTGGACAATCATACAGTCTACCATGCTAGGAATGACAGATTGAAGAGCAATGGTGTCACATTCATCATCGAAAATAACATTTCAAGATCTATCTTGAAGTATGATGTTGTCAGTGATAGGACAATATCCATAGGCCAAAAAGGAAGGCCAGTTAATGTGACTATGTTTATTATTCAAATTTATGCACCAAACACTAATGCCAAAGATAAAGAAATTGAAGATTTTTACCAACTTCTGCAGTCTGAAATTGATCAAACATACAACCAAGATGCATTGATAATTACTGGTAATTGTAATGTGAAAGCTGGAAACAAAGAAGAAGGATCTGTAGTTGAAAAACATGGCCTTGGTGATGTCGGAGATCACATGGTAGAAGTTTGCAAGACTGAGGACTTCCTCACTGCAAATACCTTTTTTCAACAACATAAACAGCAACTATACACGTGAATCTCACTGGATGGAATACACAGGAATCAAATCGACTACATCTTTGGAAAGAGATGATGGAGAAGCTCAATATCATCAGTCAGGACAAGGCCAGGGGCTGACTGCAGAACAGACCATCACTTAAAACAAGCTGCCTATGACTGTCCTTTCTTCTGAGATTGTGATCTTCTTTTTCATATAAAAATATTCTTTCTGTTATAAATGATAGTGATTATGATAGTGAGTTGTTATAGTTACTTGGCAAAATTAGACATTGGCAGCCTGAATGGACATGGGAAATACAGGGTGGAGAGAAGGAGTGTGCTGTCTCATTAGGGGGAGAGCAACTAGGAGTACATAGCAAGGTGTATATAAATTTTTGTAGGAGAGACTGACTTGATTTATAAACTTTCACTTAAAGCACGATAAAAACAAAAAATGATAAAAGTAAGAAGTTGGCAGCCTTCTTTGCCTCCTGGAATCATATATGAAAATTTACTCACTGGCAAAAAGTTTGGGGATTCCCAAACCTTTAGCAAACAAAAAATGGTTTGTTTTGATTTGCTTTCACGGTAGAGAGAGAAAATGATGCATAGGGTAAAATACAAATAGTCCTGAGGAGGTACATACTACATCTTGCTCATCAATCATCATGCCTTAGCACATCTCCTTGTTGTTGTTAGCTGCCATCAAGTTCACTCTTGAGTCTTGCCAGCTCTAGGTACAACAGAATGAAACACTGCCTGGTCTGTACCATCCCCAGATCAGTTGCAGATTGGACTGTTGTGATCTGTAGGGTTTTCATTGGCTGATTTTCAGACAAAATCACGAGGCCTTTCTTCCTAGTCCTTCTTAGTCTGGAAACTCCCCTGAAACATGTTCAGCATCGTAGCAACATGCAAGCATCCACTGACAGATGGATGGTGGCTGAGCATGAGGTACATTGATTGTGAATTGAAACCAGGTCTCTTGCATAGAAGATGATTATTCTACCAATGAAGCTATTAGCAGGTTTTAGATATTGGGGAGGGGAGAAAGTTCTAGGAGCCTGGGCCAATGAGCACCAATAATGAAGGGAAGGTCTCAGAGAAAGCTGGATAGGTGAGGGTACAGGGTCTGAGGGCTATCTGTGATGTCATCACACTCTTGCCACGGGCTGCTTCTGTCTCAGGACTTTTGCCTTAAAAGAGCCTCCTACATTTCAGGGTACACCTTGACATCAGCATATGCTGGCAACAGAAAAAAACATGGACATTATAGATAGTGTCCATATTTCTCCTGTATCTTGCTTATCACCAAAGGGAGCAAGGTTTGAATCTCCCAACTGAAACTCTGCTTGGCAAACAAATACAGATCTAATTCCTCATCTAATTTGAGAGAACACATATTCTTCACATTCTTTTCCAAATATACTTGAATTTATGAAGTGCTTTTAGGTATGTTTTTAGTTGAAAATCCACTCGTTATCAAACACTCGAACTGGGGTTCAAAAACGTGACCAGAACTAGAAAGAAGCCCATGAACACTGGTCAGTATTTTAATTAGCAATGCTTCCTGGCTTTAGAATTGAATCTTGAGACTTCAAATGGAGTAGGGCACATAAGCCATTTATACCTGCTATCCAGAGTCAGAGAGATATTATCTTGTTACACCCAGAAGGCAAACCAAGTGGAAATGAGTCATTACTTGGCCTAATCTTGTCCTTGGGACACCCACATTAGGCTGAAACTCAGGATCCAATGGCCATTTTTCTAAGTCACATTTGACTCAGCAGCATGTGCTCATGACAAAAGCATGCTGAGTTTCTCCTGTGGAATCTGGGATGGACATTTAACCTGGAAAGAGCTCACTTAACAATTGAATTTTGAATTTGTTTTTTCAATTGAAATTTTAATTTGTTTTTTCAGAGCACACACTTACTGCTGAAGACCTCTGGACCTAACATTATCCAGCCTGTTATTTTTCAAAATGTTCCTATGTTGTGGATAAGAGACAGTACTTATTTCTCTGGAAAACAATTTGGTGAAAGTATAAGTAACATCCCATGACAATTTTAGAGTTAGAACATAAACTTCTTCACATGTTATACATACTGGTTCACTTTACCCATGATTCCCAGATTCTGTAACAATGCCTGCAATTTTCCAAAGAGTTCTCAATCACTGACAACCTAGACACCAGGTTAAGTATCAGGATAGGGAGTATACTTTTGGCCATAGGGCTAGTGTATACATTTGGAGGGGCACCTAGGACCCTGGCAGCCAGAAGGGCAGAACTGAAAAGAGCCGGCCTAGCAGTCACTGAAAGGCATTTTGAGGCAGAATTCTCATTTCCCAATTCAGACCTCACACTTGCCATGGCCATGACTGGGAGTTTGAATGTATGCACTGACTTCAGTCTTCTCCATGGCTGGGCACATCACCAAGACCTGATCCCTGCCCCTCCTGCTTGACCAAATAACTGAGATTCCCCCTCAAGATCCCTCTGTCCCTGAAGACCTGAATGAGATTGGTTTGAGCCTGGATTCCATAACTTGGGAAAGTCCACTGCCCACCCAAGATTTCTCTGAGTTCCTTGGAACCCTACACATTAATGACCATCTCCATGATTTTGACTCCCAGCACTTATTGATAGTTTATTCTCTGTTATACGGTTCCAGAGCTGTTCTTTCCCCCCTCAGCTATAAACCCCAATATGTAATTTAGCCCTTTTTTTATTTCCGCAAAATTACACTTCTATGCTCCCACTTGTCTGTCAGTTTGTCATACTATGGGGGCTTGCATGTTGCTGTGATGCTGGAAGCTATGCCACCAGTATTCGGATACCAGCAAGCTCACCCATGGTGGACAGGTTTCAGCTGAGCTTCCAGACTAAGACAGACTAGGAAGAAGGGCCTGGCAGTCTACTTCTGAAAAGCATTAGCCAGTGAAAACTTTCTGAATAGCAGCAGAACATTGTCTGATATAGTGCTAGAAGATGAGCCCTCCAGGTTGGAAGGCACTCAAAAGATGACTGAAGAAGAACTGCCTCCTCAAAGTGGAGTCAGCCTTAATGATGTGGACGGAGTAAAGCTTTTGGGACCTTCATTTGCTGATGTGGCAAGACTCAAAAAGAGAAGAAACAGTTGCAAACATCCATTAATATTCAGAGCCTGGAATGTACAAAGTATGACTCTAGGAAAATTGGAAATCATCAAAAATGAAATGGAATGCATAAACATTGATATTCTAGGCATTAGTGGGCTGAAATGGACTGGTATTGACCGTTTTGACTCAGACAATCATGTAGTCTACTATGCTGAGAATGACAGCTTGAAGAGGAATGGTGTTGCATTCATTGTCAAAAAGAACGTTTCAAGATCTATCCTGAAGTACAATGCTGTCAGTGATAGGATAATGTCCATACGCCTACAAGGAACACCAGTTAATATGACTATTATTCAAATTTACACACCCATCACTAAGGCCAAAGAAGAAGAAATTGAAGATTTTTACCGGCTTCTGCAGTCTGAAATTGATCGAATATTCAATCAGGATGCATTGATAATTACTGGTGATTGGAATGTGAAAGCTAGAAACAAAGAAGGACCAGTAGTTGGAAAATATGGCCTTGGTGATAGAAACAATGCCAGAGATCGCATGATAGAATTTTGCAAGACCAAAGACTTCTTCATTGCAAATACCTTTTTCCACCAACATTAACTGTGACTATACACATGGAGGAAACCCTGGTGGCGTAGTGGTTAAGTGCTACAGCTGTTAACCAAGAGATCAGCAGTTCAAATCCGCCAGGTGCTCCTTGGAAACGCTATGGGGCAGTTCTACTCTTTCGTATAGGGTTGCTATGAGTCGTAATCAACTCGACGGCAGTGGCTTTTTGGTTTTTTTATATACTGGACCTCTACAGATGGACTACACAGGAATCAAATAGACTACATCTGTAGAAAGAGACGATGGAAAAGCTCAATATCATCAGTTAGAACAAGGCCAGGGTCTGACTGCAGAACAAACCATCAATTGTTCATATAAAAGTTTAAGTTGAAACTGAAGAAAATTAGAACAATTACTTGAGACCCAAAACACAACCTTGAATATATCCCACCTGAATTTAGAGACCGTCTCAAGAATAGATGTGATATGTTGAACACTAATGACCGGAAACCAGAGGAGTTGTGGAAAGGCATCAAGGACATCATACATGAAGAAAGCAAGAGGTCATTAAAAAAAGACCAAGATGAATGTCAGAAGAGACTCTGAAACTTGCTCTTGAATGTTGAGCAGCTAAAGCAAAAGGAAGAAATGATGAAGAAAAGGAACTGAACAGAAGATTTCAAAGGGCAGGTCGAGAAGACAAAGTATTACAATGACATGTGCAAAAACCTGGAGATAGAAAACCAAAAGGGAAGAACAAGCTTGGCCTTTCTCAAGCTGAAAGAACTGAAGAAAAAATTCAAACCTCGAGTTGCAATAGTGAAGGATTCTATGAGGAAACTATTGAACGACGCAGGAAGCATCAAAAGAAGATGGAAGGAATACACAGAGTCATTATACCAAAAACAACTGGTCAGTGTTCAACCATTTCAGGAGGTGGAGTATGATCAGGAACTGATAGTACTGAAGGAAGAAGTCCAAGCTACACTGAAGGCATTGTCGAAAAACAAGGCTCCAGGAACTGATGAAATACCAATTAAGATGTTTCAACAAATGGATACAGTGCTGGAACTGCTCACTCATCTATGCTAAGAAATTTGGAAGGCAGCTACCTGGTCAACCAACTGGAAGAGATCCATATTTATGCCTATTCCCAAGAAAGGTGATCCAACAGAATGTGGAAATTATCAAACAAGATCATTAATATCACACACAAGTAAAATTTTGCTGAAGATCATTCAAAAGCAACTGCCACCGTATATCAACAGGGAACTGCCAGAAATTCAGGCCCCATTCAGAAGAGGATGTGGAACAAGAGATAGCATTGTTGATGTCAGATGGATCCTGGGTGAAAGCAAAGAATACCAGAAAGATGTTTACCTGTGTTTTATTGACTATGCAAAGTCATTCAACTGTGTGGATCATAAGAAATTATGGATAACGTTGCAAAGAATCGATTTTCCAGAACACTTAATTGTGCTCATGAGGAAACTGCACATAGATTAAGAGGTAGTTGTTCGGATAGAACAAAGACTTACTTCATGGTTTAAAGTCAAGAAAGATGTGCGTCTGGGTTGTATCCTTTCACCATACCTATTCAATCTTTTTGCTGAGCAAATAATCCGAGAAGCTGGACTATATGAAGAGGAACAGGACATCAGGATTGGAGGAAAACTCGTTAATAACCTGAGTTACATAGACTACACAACCTTGCTTGCTGAAAGTGAAGAGGACTTGAAGCATTTACCGATGAAGATCAAAGACCACAGCCTTTAGTATGAATTACACCTCAACATAAGGAAAACAAAAATCCTCAGAACTGGACCAATAAGCAATATCACGATAAATGGGGAAAAGATTGAAGTTGTCAAGGGTTTCATTTTACTTGGTTCCTCAATCAACACCCATGGAAGCAGCAGTCAGGAAATCAAAAGACACATTGAGTTGGACAAATTTGCTGCAAAAGACTTCTTTAAATTGTTGAAAAGCAAAGATATCACCTTAAAGACTAAGGTGTGTCTGACCCAAGCCATGATATTTTCAATCGCATCATAAGCATACAAAAGCTGGACGACAGATAAGGAAGACTGAGGAAGAATTGATGCCTTTGAATTGTGGTGCTGGCAAAGAATATTGAATATACCATGGACTGCCAAAAGGACAAACAAATCTGTCTTGGAAGAAGTACAACCAGAATGCTCCTTAGAAGCAAGGATGGCGAGACTACATCTCAAATACTTTGGACATGTTGTCAGGAGGGATCAGTCCCTGGAGAAGGACATCATGCTTGGTAAAGTAGAGGGACAGTGAAAGAGAGGAAGACCCTCATGGAGATGGATTGACACAGTGGCTGCAACAATGGGCTCAAGCATAACAATGATTGTGAGCATGGCGCAGGACCAGGAAGTGTTGCGTTCTGTGGTACATAGGGTCGCTATGAGTTGGAACTGACTTGACAGCACCTAACAACAAGAACACATTTCTACGATGCCTTTCAAGTAAGATAGACACTAAGCTAAAGATTTAGGAATACAGAAAACACACTGCAAAATTGCAAAGAACATAGAACAGAGTAGTAAGCTTCCCCTAACCTTAATTTCTTCATCCACCCTACCATGCTATTCAGTCATCCTTTCTCTCTCTTTTTTTTTTTTTTCTTGTCTTCTCCCTCTCACTTCTGTTTTTTCCTTCTCAAAAAAAAAAAAAAAAAAAAATCACCCTGAACTTCCTTATGGGGAACAATTCTTATATTTCCACCTTTACCCCTAAACTGAGCTGTTGTTGTTTTGTTAGCTGCCATCAGCCATCAAGTCAGTTCCAACTCGTATCAACCCTATGTACAACAGAACAAAACACTGCCCAGTCCTGCACCATGCTCACAATCATTGTTATGCTTGAGCCCATTGTTGCAGCCACTGTGTCAATCCATCTCGTTGAGGGTCTTGCTCTCTTTCGCTGTCCCTCTACTTTACCAAGCATGATGTCCTCCTCCAGGGACTGATCCCTCCTGATAACATGTCCAAAGTATGTGAGGTGAAGTCTCCCAATCCTTGCCTGTAAGAAGCATTCTAGCTGTACTTCTTCCAAGACAGATTTGTTTATTCTTCTGGCAGTCCATGACATGTTCAATATTCTTTGCTAACACCATAATTCTAAGGTGTTAATTCTCCTTTGGTCTTCCTTATTCATTGTCCAGCTTTTGAATGCATATGAGGTGATTGCAAACATCATGGCTTGGGACAGGTGCACCTTAGTCCTCAAGAGGTCTTTTGCAGCAGATTTTCCCAATGCAGTACGCTATTTGATTTCTTGACTGCTATTTCCATGGGCATTGATTGTAGATACAAGCAAAATGAAATTCTTGACAACTTCAATCTTTTCTCCATTTATCATGATGTTGCCCATTGGTCCAGTTGTAAGGATCTTTGTTTTCTTTGTGCTGAATCCATACTGAAGACTGTAGTCCTCGATCTTCATCAGTAGGTGCTTCAAGCCTTCATCAATTTCAGCAAGCAATGTTGTGTCATCTGCATATCAAAGGTTGTTAATGAGTCTTCCTCCAATTCTGATACTCCTTTCTTCTTCATATAGTCCAGCTTCTTAGATTATTTGCATGCAGATTGAATAAGTATGGTAAAAGGGTACAACTCTGACGCACACATTTCCCATCTTTAAATCTCACGGTATTCCCTCTTTCTGTTGGAATGACTACCTCTAGGTCTATGTCTTAGGCTGGGTTCTCTAGAGAAGTAAAACCAATAAAGCATATCAATATATATAGAGAGAGAGAGAGATTTATATCAAGGAAAGAGCTCACACAATTTTTAGAGGCTGTAACATCTGAAGTCCACTGGGCAGGAAAAAGGTATCTCCTGACTCACATAGCCACAGGAACTGGTGAATCCAAGATCAGCAGGTGGGAGAACAGGGCTGTTGCTTACAGGACGTGAAGATGGACCAGATTTCAAGATCGGCAGGCAAGACCACAGGCAAGCTGCCAGCTCAAGTCCCAAGAACAAGAGTTCAGACAAACAGGAGCCAGCTGTAGGATCCAAAACAAGCAAAAGCCCTGGCAAAGTGAGCAAGAAGAGCCAGGCAGTGGAGGGCAGAGAGATTGAAGGCTGCATGTGGCGGGGGGTGAGCCCCCACAGGCTTGCCTCCGCTGGTACCACAGCAGATCCCATCATGGGGGTGATCATGTATCAAATTTCAACAGGGAGGTGATCACAACATTATACAACTGCCAAAACACTGAGAATCATGGCCCAGCCAAGTTTACACAGAATCTTAACCATTGCAGTCTATATACAACTTCCTCACTAGCACAATTAAGCGTTCTGGAATACCCATTCTTCACGATGTTATCCATAAGCTTTCATGATCCACATAGTCAAATACATTTGCATAGCCAATAAAACACAGGTGAACACCCTTCTGGTATTCTCTGCGTTCAGCCAGGATCCATCTGACATGGGCAATTGTATCCCTCGTTCCACGTGCTCTTCCGAATCTGGCTTCATTTTCTGGCAGTTCCCTGTCAATGTAGTGCTGCAACCTTTTTTGAACGATCTTCTGCAAAATTTTACTTGTGTGTGATATTAATGATATTGTTCGATAATTTCCACATTCATTTGGATCACCTTTCTTTGGAATAGGCATAAATATGGATCTCTTCCAGTCAGTTGGCCAGGTAGCTGTCTTCCAAATTTCTTGGTACAGACGAGTGAGCACCTCTAGCAATGCATCCATTTGTTGAAACATCTCAAAATGGTATTCCGTCAATTCCTGGAGGCTTGTTTTTCTCCTATGTCTTCAGTGCAGCTTGGACTCATTCCTCCAGTACCGTAGGTTCTTGATCATATGCTATGTCCTGAAATGATTTAATGTTGACCAATTCTTTTTGGTACAATGACTCTGTGTATTCCTTCCATATTTTGATGCTTCCTGCGTCGTTCGGGATTCTGCCCATAAAATTCTTCAATACTGCAACTCAAGGCTTGAATTTTTTTCTAAAGTTCTTTCAGTTTGAGAAATGCTGAGAGTGTTCGTCCCTTTTGGTTTTCTAACTCCAGGTCTTTGCACATTTCATTGTAATACTTTATCTTCTTGAGCAGCCCTTTGAAATCTTCTGTTCAGCTCTTTACTTCATCATATCTTTAGTTCACTTTAGCTACTCCACATTTAAGAACAACTTTCAGAGTCTCTTCTGACATCCATTTTGGTCTTTTCTTTCTTTCCTGTCTTATTAATGACCTCTTGCTTTCTTCGTGTATGATGTCTTTGATGTCATTCCACAACTCATCTGGTCTTTGGTCATTAGTGCTCCATGTGTCAGAACTATTCTTGAGATGGTCTCTAAATTCAGATGGGATATACTCAAGGTCATACTTTGGCTCTTGTGGACTTGTTCTAATTTTCTTCAGTTTCAACTTGCACTTTCATATGAGCAATTGATGGTTTGTTCTGTAGTCAGCCCCTGGCCTTTTTCTGACTGATGATATTGAGCTTCTCAATCATCTCTTTCCACAGATGTAGTCAATTCGATTCCTGTGTATTCCATCCAGTGAGGTCCACGTGTATTGTCACTGTTTATGTTGTTGAAAAAAAGGTATTTACTATGAAGAAGTCATTGGCCTCACAAAATTCTATCATGCAATCTCCAGCGTCATTTCTACCACCAAGGCCATATTTTCCAACTACCAATCATTCTCATTTCCAACTTTTGCATTCCAACCGCCACTAATTATCAATGCATCTTGATTGCATGCTTTATCAGTTTCAGACTGCAGAAGTTGGTAAATGTCTTCAGACTCGTGGGGGAACTGATCTGTGGTCTTCCTTTTCATAGAAAAATATGATTTTTTAGTTTAGATTAGACAAAGGCCTAATCTAAGGGGAGTAGGAAGGGGAGTGCAAAGAGGAGGATTTACAAAAACAATCCACTACAATTGGATTAGAGTTAATTTGGGAAGAGTTGCGTTCTCTAAATGTCAGGCCTTCTGTTTTAGGAACATGAAATATATATTAGTTTCCTATGGCTGCTGTTAACAAACTACCACAAAGTTAAAACACACATTTATAATCTTAACAGTTTCAGAAGTCTGAAAGCCATGACGGTGCCAATTTGATTCCTGTGTATTTCATCCGGTGAGGTGCTTAACCATTGCACCACCAGGGCTCTTTGAACAGTGAGTACTTGCCAGGTATTAGTGGGGTGGGATAGGGAATTAGAGGGTGTAACTACAAAGGGATCACAGGAATCTGTTTTATTTTTTAATTCTGTATCTAGATTGTGGTGGTGGTTGGTTACATGGATCTAAACATGTATTGGAATTAAGCCAAAATTAAGGTGTCAGCAGGGCTGTACTTTTTCCAGAGGCTCTTGGGGAGAATCTGTTTCTTGCTTCTTCCAGCTTCTGGTGGCTGCCATCATTCTTTTGCTTGTGGTTTCATTACCCCAATCTCTGCCTCCATGGTCACTTTGCCTTCTCTTCTTCTGTGTCAAACCCGCCTCCTCTAAAACGTCCCTCTTATAAGGACACTTGTCATTGCATTTAGGACCCACCTGGATAATCCAAGATAATCACCCCATCTCAAGATCCTTAATCATGCTTTTCTTCTTCCACATAAGGTAACATTTACATGTCTCAGGGTTATGATCGGGTATCTTTGAGGGCCATTATTCAGCCTTCTACAGAGTGTTAACTTGCAATATGATAGTGGACTTCTCTAGTGTTTATAATTTTATCAATATTCACTTTTTTCCCTAGCTGCAATATAAACTTAGATTCCTAATGTCTTCAAGCTGATTGTTCTTATTTTTATAACTATCTTAATCTTTATTAATGCTTTCCCCTACTTTAAAATATATTTATACTGATATCAATATACTACACCAGATTGTTTTTGGCTAGTATTCACCTGTTTTGTTCATTTTTGTTTTACAATTAGCACACATTTTAAGTTTGTCTGTTATAAATAGCATGTAGCAGGATTTTTAAAAACCTTTTGACCTTGTCTGCATTTTAACCAGTGAATTTGGCCAATTTACATTGATTGTATTTATTAATCTATCTTTACATATTTCTAATTTCTTAGTTTGTCCATTTTATTTATCTTGCTTTTTCTATACTTCCATTTTTGTGGTACAGTTTTATGAATTCCAACACATTTAGATTCATGTAACCAACCACCACCACAATCTAGATACAGATTAAAAAAAAACAAAAAAACAGATTCCTGTGATCCCTCTGTAGTTACACCCTCTCACTTCCCACACCACCCCACTAATACCTGGCAACTGCTCACTATTCGAGGAGCCCTGGTGGTGCAATGGTGAAGCACTTGGCTGCTAACCAAAGGGTTGGCAGTTCAAACCCACTCAGCAGCTGCAAGAGAGAAAGACCTGGTGACCTGCTCTCATAAAAACTACAGCCTAGAAAACCCTATAGGGCACTTCTACTGTGTCATATGGGATAGCTATGAGTCAAAATTGACCTAACAACAATATCTCACTATTCTCCATGATTATAGTTTTGTCTTTTCTAGAATGTCATATAAATGGAATCATAGTCTATAACTTTTTGAGACTGGCTTCTTTTACAGCATAATGCCTTTAAACTTCAAGCTGTTACATGCATCAAATTTTTTTCTTTTTTTTAATTGCTGAATAGAATTCTGTTGTACAGGTATATGCTGATTTATCTATTCCTCCATAGAAGAACATTTGGCTTGTTTCCAGGTTTTGCTGATTCTAAATAAAATTGCTAAAGATATTTGTGTGTACGTTTTTATGTAAACATAACATTTCATTTCTTTAGGGTAAATACCTAGGAGTGGAATTGTTGGGTGATATGGTAAGTATATGTTTTAATTTAGTAGAGGGTCAGTGAAAAAGGGAAGGCCTTCAACAAGGCAGACTGACACAGTGGCTGCAACAATGGGCTCAAACAGCAAAAATTGTGAGGATGGCTCAGGACAGGGCGGAGTTTCAAACTGTTGTACGTAGGGTGGCTATGAGTTGGAACTGACTCATCAGCACCTAAAAGCAACCTGTTTTAATTTATAAGAAACTACCAGACTGTTTTCCAGAGAAGCTGTGTCATTTTACATCCCTGCTAGTAATGAATGAGAGTTCCAGTTGCTCCACTCCTTGTCAGAACTTAGTATTGTCAGCAGCATTTTTTATCGTGGCCATTATAACAGGGATAAAGTCATATCTAATAGTGGTTTTATTTTGAATTTTCCAAATGACAAATGACATCTTTTCATTTCCTTATTTGCCTTCTGTATATTCTCTTTGGTGAGATGTCTATTCAAGTCTTTTGCTCATTTTCTATTGGGTTGTTTGTTTCCTTATTGCTGAGTTTGAGGGCTCTTTATATGTTCTGGATACAAGGCCTTTGCAGAGATGTGATTTCAAATATTCTCTCCTAAATTCTAACTTGTTTTTTTATTCTCTTAACAATGCCTTTTGTACAACAAACTTTTTTAATTTTGATGAAGTCAAATATATCAATTTTCCTGTTTTGGTGTCATGTCTAAGAACTCCTTACCTAACTGCAGCTCATGGAGATTTTCTTCAATGTGATCCATTTTGAGTTAATTTTCATATAAGGTATGAGGTTTGGATGGAAGTTTATTTATTGCATATAAATATTGAATTGTTTTGCACATGCATATTGAAAAGAGTACTCTTAGTATTGTACTTTTTTCAAAATCAATAGGCTACATTTATATGAGTCTACCTCTGGATTTTAATCCACTCCATTCATCTATGTGTCTATCCTTTGGCTAACACCATACTATTATTGTGTTTTTGTTAGGTGCCGTCAAGACAGTTCCAACTCATAGTGACCCTATGCACAACAGAACGAAACTCTGCCCAGTCCTGCGCCATCCTTACCCTGTGTCAATCCACCTCGTTCAGGGTCTTCCTCTTTTCCGTTGACCCTGTACTTTGCTCAGCATGATGTCCTTCTCCAGGGACTCATCCCTCCTGACAACATGTCCAAAGTATGTAAGACGCAGTCTCGCCACCCTTGCTTCTAAGGAGTATTCTGGTTGCACTTCTGAGACAGATTTCTTCATTCCTTTTGCAGTCCATGGTATATTCAATATTCTTCACCAACACCACAATTCAAAGGCATCAATTCTTCAGTCTTCCTTATTCATTGTCCAGCTTTCACATGCATATGATGTGATTGAAAACACCATGGCTTGGGTCAGGCACACCTTAGTCTCCAAGGTGACATCTTTGCTTTTTAATACTTTAAAGAGGTCCTTTACAGCAGATTTACCCAATGCAATGTGTCTTTTGATTTCTTGACTGCTGCTTCCATGGTGTTCATTGTGGATTCAAGTAAAATGAAATCCTTGACACATTCAATCTTTTCTCCGTTTATCATGATGTTGCTTATTGGTCCAGTTGTGAAGATTTTTATTTTCTTTATACTGAGGTGCAATTCATACTGAAGGCTGTGGTCTCTGATCTTCATTAGTAAGTGCTTCAAGTCCTCTTCACTTTCAGCAAGCAAGGTTGTGTCATCTGCATAACGCAGGTTGTTAATGAGTCTTTCTCAAATCCTGGTGCCCCGTTCTTCTTCATATAATCCAGCTTCTTGGATTATTGTATTGTATTGTCAGTTTATTGTAGATGTCACTTTTTAGGTTAAGGAAGTTCCCTTTATTTTTAGATTTTATCGTAAGCGGATGTTGAATTTTTGAAATAATTTTTTTCATCAATTGATGCAGTCATGTGGTTTTTCTTCTCTTAGAATGTTAATATGGTCTATTATATTGATTGATTTTGAATATTGACTCAACCTTCCTTTCCAAGATTAACCCTACTTGGCCATGATTATTATTCTTTTTATATATTTCTGGAATTTATTTGCTCATATGTTCTGGAGGATTTTTACATCAACATTCATGAGGGATATTGGGCTATAGTATTCTTATACTGTCTGATTTTAGTATCAAAGTAAGAATTTTTTGGAATAGGTCTTTTGGCAATTAATTTTCTTAGTTTTTTCTTCATTTCAAAATGTCTTTATTTCTCCTTTATTTTCATCTTTGTTTCTTATACCAGATTCTGTACTGACCATTATTTCCTTTCAACACTTTTAAAATGTTCCTCCACTTTCTTCTGATTTCATCCTTTCTGATGAGAAATCATTTAATCCCCTATAAGCAATATGTCATTTCTTAATGGCTGCTTTCAAGAGTTTGTTTGTTTTTTTAATTTTTATTCTGCTTGAAGTGATAATTTTGAAATCAAGTCAGCTTCTCATACAAAATTTATATACGCCTTGCTATATACTCCTAATTTCTCTCCCCCTAATGAGACAGCCCGCTCCTTCCCTCCACTCTCTCTTTTCCTGTCCATTCTGCCAGCTTCTGAGCCCCTCTGCCCTCTCATCTTCCCTTCAGATAGGAGATTCCAACATAATCTCAGGTGTCTACTTGATCCAAGAAGCTCATTCTTCACCAGCATCTTTTTCTATCCCATTGTCCAGTCCAGTCCTTGTTTGAAGAGTTGGCTTCGGGAATGGTTCCTGTCTTGGGCTAACAGAAGGTCTGGGGGCCATGACCACCAGGGTCATTCTAGTCTCAGTCAGACTATTAAGTCTGGTATTTTTACAAGAATTTGGCATCTGCATCCTACTGCTCTCCTGCTCCCTCAGGGGTTCTCTGTTGTGTTCCCTGTCAGGGCAGTCATCGGTTGTTGCCATCTAGTTCTTCTGGTCTCAGGCTGATGTAGTCTCTGGTTTATGTAGCCCTTTCTGTCTCTTGGGGTCATAATTATCTTGTGTCCTTGGTGTTCTTCATTCTCCTTTGATCCAGGTGGGTTGAGACCAATTGATGCATCTTAGATGGCTGCTTCCTACCTTAGATGGCTGCTTGTTAGGTGCCACTCTACAAAGTGGGATGAAGAATGTTTTCTTAATAGGTTTTATTATGCCAATTGACTTAGATGTCCCCTGAAACCGTGGTCCCCAAACCCCTGCCCCTGCTACACTGGCCTTCTAAGCATTCAGTTTATTCAGGAAACTTCTTGGTTTTTGGTTTAGTCCATTTGTGCTGACCTCTCCTATATTGTGTGTTGTCTTTCCCTTCACCTAAAGTTCTTATCTTTTGTCTAATTAGTGAATATCCCTCTCCCTCCCTTCTTCCCTCCCCCCTCTCGTAACCATCAAAGAATATTTTCTTCTCTGTTTAAACTATTTCTAGAGTTCTTATAATAGTGCTGTTATACAATATTTGTCCTTTTGCAGCTAATTTCACCCAGCATAATGCCTTCCAGATTCCTCCACGTTATGAAATGTTTCACAGATTCATTACTGTTCTTTATCATAGTATTCCATTGTGTGAATATACCGTAATATATTTATCCATTCATCCATTGATGGGCACCTTGGTTGCATCCATATTTTTTCTATTGTAAACAGTGCTACAATGAACATGGGTATGCATATATCTGTTTGTGTAAAGACTCTTATTTCTCTAGCATATATTTCAAGGAGTGGGATTAACTACCGAAAAAAAAAAAACTGTTTTTTTTTTTTATGGTAGTTCTATTTCTAGTCTTTTAAGGAAGCACCAAATTGATTTCCAAAGTGGTTGTACCATTTTACATTCCCACCAGCAGTGTATAAGTGCTCCAGTCTCTCCACTACCTCTCCAACATTTATTATTATGTGTTTTTTGGATTATGCCAGTCTTGTCGGAGTGAGATGGAATCTAATTGCAGTTTTGATTTGCATTTCTCTGATGGCTAATGATCGCAAGCATTTTCCTCATGTATCTCTTAGCTACCTGAATGTCTTCTTTAGTGAAATGTCTGTTCACATCTTTTGCCCATTTTTTAATTGGGTAATTTGTCTTTTTGTAGTTGAGTTTTTGAAGTAGCATGTAGGTGTTAGAGATCAGGTGCTGATCGGAAATGTCATAGCTAAAAAATTTTCCCAGTCTGTAGGTAATCTTTTTACTCCTTTGGTGAAGTCTTTGGATGAACATAGGTGTTTGATTTTTAGGAACTCCCAGTTATATAGTTATTCTTCTGTATTGTTAGTAATGTTTTGTATACTGTTTATGCCATGTATAAGGGCCCCTAATATTATCCCTATTTTTTCTTCATGATCTTTACCATTTTAGATTTTACATTTAGGTCTTTGATCCATTTTGAGTTATTTCTTGTGCATAGTATGAGGTATGGGTCTTGTTTCATTTTTTTTGCAGATAGATATCCAGTTATGCTCTCACCATTTCTTTAAAAGACTGTCTTTTCTCCCATTTAACTGGTTTGGGGCCTCTGTCAAACATCAGCTGCGCATATGTGGATGGATTTATGTCTGGATTCTCAATTCTGTTCCACTGGTCTATGTACCTGTTGTTGTACAAGTACCACGCTGTTTTGACTACTGTGGCAGTATAAAAAAAAAAAAATTTTTTTTTTTTTTTAATAGGCTCTAAAATCAGGTAGAGTGAAGCATCCAACTTTGTTCTTTTTCAGTAATGCTTTACTTATCCGGGGCCTCTTTCCCTTCCATATGAAGTTGGTGATTTGTTTCTCCATCTCATTAAAGAATGTCATTGGAATTTGGATTGGAATTGCATTAAATCTATAGATCACTTTTGGTAGAATAGACATTTTTACAATGTTAAGTCTTCCTATCCATGAGCAAGGTTTGTTTTTCCACTTATGTAGGTCTCTTTTGTTTTCTTGTAGTTTTGTAGTTTTCTTTGTATAAGTCTTTTACATCTCTGGTAAGATTTATTCCTAAGTATTTTATTTTCTTGGGGGCTATTGAAAATGGTATTGATTTGGTGATTTCCTCTTTGATGTTCTTTTTGTTGGTGTAGAGGGATCCAACTGATTTTTGTATGTTTATCTGATATCCTGATACTTTGTTGAACTCTTCTATTAGTTTCAGTAGTTTTCTTGAGGATTCCTTAGGTTCTCTGTGTACATGGTCATGTCATCTGCAAATAGACATACTTTTACTTCTTCCTTGCCAATCTGGATGACCTTTATTTCTTTATCAAGCCTCATTGCTCTGGTTAGGACCTCCAGCACAATGTTGAATAAGAGTGGTGATAAAGGGCATCCTTGTCTCATTCCCAATCTCAAGGGGAATGCTTTCAGACTCTCTCCATTTAGGATGATGTTGACTCTTAGCTTTGTATAAATGCCCTTTATTATGTTGAGGAAGTTTCCTTCTATTCCTATTTTGCTGAGAGTTTTTATCATGAATCGGTGTTGAACTTCGTCAAATGCCTTTTCTGCATCAGTTGATAAAATCATGATTCTTGTCTTTCATTTTATTTATATAATGGATTACACTAATTGTTTTTCAGATGTTGAACCATCCCTGCATACCTGGTATAAATCCCATTTGGTCATGGTGAATTACTTTTTTTTGATATGTTGCTGAATTCTATTGGCTAGAATTTTGTTGAGGATTTTTGCATCTAAGTTCATGAGGGATATAGGTCTGTAATTTTCTTTCTTTCTTTCTTTCTTTCTTTTTGTAGTGTCTTCGCCTAGTTTTGGTATCAGGGATATGCTGGCTTCATAGAATGAGTTTGGGAGTATTCCATCCTTTTCTACGCTCCAAAATACCTTTAGTAGTAGTGGTGTTAACTCTTCTCTGAAAGTTTGGTAGAACTCTGCAGTGAAGCTGTCCAGTCCAGGGCTTTTTGTTGTTGTTGTTGTTGGGAGTTTTTAAATTACCTTTTCAATCCCTTCTTTTGTTATGGGTCTATTTAGTTCTACTTCTGTTTGTGTTAGTTTAGGTAGGTAGTGTGTTTCTAGGAATTCATCCATTTCTTCTAGGTTTTCAAATTTGTTAAGAGTACAATTTTTTATAGTGATCTGATTCTTTTAATCTCAGGTGAGTCTTTTGTAATATGGCCCATCTCATTTCTTTTTCGGGTTATTTACTTCCTCTTCTGTTTTTCTTTTGTCAGTTTGGCCAATGGTTTATCAATTTTGTTAGTTTTTTCAAAGAACCTACTTTTGGTCTGGTTAATTCTTTCAATTGTTTTTCTGTTTTCTGTTTCATCTAATTCCGCTCTAATTTTTATTTAGTTGTTTTCTTCTGGTGCCTGTGGGTTTCTTTTGTTGCTCTCTTTCTATTTGTTCAAGTTGTAGGGATAATTCTTTGATTTTGGCCCTTTCTTCTTTTTGGATGTGTGCATTTATCGATATAAATTGACCCATGAGCACTGTTTTTGCTGTGTCCCAAAGGTTCTGAGAGGAAGTGTTTTCATTCTCATTGGACTCTATGAGTTTCCTTATTCCATCCTTAATGTCTTCTATAATGCAGTCTTTTTTAAGCAGAGTATTGTTAAGTTTCCAAGTGTTTGATTTCTTTTCCCTGCTTTTTCTGTTATTGATTTCTACTTTTATGGCCTTATGGTCAGAGAAAATGCTTTCTAATATTTCAATGTTTTGGATTCTGCTAAGGCTTCCTTTATGACCTACTATGTGGTCTATTCTAGAGAATTCCATGTACACTAGGAAAAAAAGTATACTTGGCTGCTGTTCGGTGGAGTGTTATGTATATGTCTATGAGGTCAAGTTGGTTGATTGTGGCATTTAGATCTTCCATGTCTTTATTGAGCTTCTTTCTGGATGTCCTGTCCTTCACCAAAAGCAGTGTGTTGAAGTCTCCTACTATTATTGTGGAGCTATCTCATTTTCAATGCTGTTAGAGTATGTTTTATGTATCTAGCAGCCCTGTCATTGGGTGCATAGATATTTAATATGGTTATATCTTCCTGGTATATTTTCCCTTTAATCATTATGTAGTGTCCTTCCTTATCCTTTATGATGGATTTAAAATCTATTTTTTAAGAGATTAATATTGCCACTCCTGCTCTTTTTTGATTGCTGTTTGCTTAATATATTTTTTTCCTTCCTTTGAATTTTAGTTTGTTTGTGTCTGTAAGTCTAAGGCGTGTCTTTTGTAGGCAGCGTATAGACGGATCATGTTTTTTTCCTCCATTCTGCCACTCTCTGTCTCTATTGGTGCATTTAGTCCATTTACATTCAGTGTAATTACGGTTAGGTATGAATTTAGTGCTATCATTTTGATGTCTTTTTTGTGTGTGTTGTTGATATTTTCTCTTTCTCAGTTAATTTTTTGCACTGAGTAGTTTATCATTATATATTGTCTTTTCCTCATGTTCATTGTCGTTGATTTTGTTTCTGTTAAGTCTCTATTTTTTTCTTGTATTTTATTTTGATGTGTAGGATAGTTTGTCTCCTTTGTGGTTACCTTAATATTTACCCACATTTTTCTAAATTTAAACCTAATTTTATTTCTTTGTATCGCCTTGTCTTCCTCTCCACATGGAAAGATCTATGACTACATTTCTTAGTCCCTCTTTATTGTTTT
The DNA here is from genome assembly GCF_024166365.1 of Elephas maximus indicus. Classification (NCBI taxonomy): domain Eukaryota; kingdom Metazoa; phylum Chordata; class Mammalia; order Proboscidea; family Elephantidae; genus Elephas; species Elephas maximus. The sequence continues at coordinate 39,689,060 of NC_064844.1, read as the reverse complement.
AATGTTGTCTTACTTTACATAATAACATCACTGTTTCCCTGTTTTGAGTGTTTTTTTATCTTGATTTACTTTTGTGATTTCCCTGTCTCGGTTGACTTCTGATTGCTCTGCCCAGTGTTGTAGTCTCGGGTTGATACCTGATACTATTGATTTCCTAACCAAAGAACTCCCTTTAGTATTTCTTGTAGTTTTGATCTGGTTTTTGCAAATTCCCTAAACTTCGGTTTATCTGGAAATGTCCTAATTTTACCTTCATACTTGAGAGAGAGTTTTGCTGGATATATGACTCTTGGCTGGCAATTTTTTTTTCCAGCAATGCTTTATATAAGTCATCCCATTGCCTTCTTGCCTGCATGGTTTCTGCTGAGTAGTCCGAGCTTATTCTTATTGACTTTCCTTTGCAGATGACTTCGTTTTTTCCCTCGCTGCTCTTAAAATTCTCTCTTTATCTTTGGTTTTGGCAAGTTTGATTATAACATGTCTTGGTGACTTTCTTTTAAAATCTACCTTATGTGGAGTTCAATAAGCATCTTGGATAGATAGGTCCTGATCTTTCACAATATCAGGGAAGTTTTCTGCCAACAAATCTTCAACAATTCTGTCTGTATTTTCTGTTATCCCTCCCTATTGTGGTATTCCAATCACTCATAGGTTATCTATCTTGATAAAGTCCCACATGATTCTTAAGGTTTCTTCATTTTTTTTTTAATTCTTTTATCTGATTTTTCTTCAAATGTATTAGTGTCAAGGTCTTTATCTTCAAGTTCAGAAATTCTGCCTTCCACTTGCTCAATTCTGCTCCTCTGACTTTCTATTGAGTCGTCTAATTCTGTAATTTTATTGTTAATCTTAAGAATTTCTGATTGCTGTCTATGGGTTTTTCCAGCTTATTAAATTTTTCATTATGTTCCTGAATAACCTTTTTAATTTCTTCATCTGCTTTATCTGTGCGTTCCTTGGCTTGTTCTGTGTATTGCCTCATTTCCTTCATGATATCTTGAAGTGTTCCGTATATTAATCTTTTGTATTCTGCATCTGGTAATTCCAGGAAGGCACTTTCACCTAGAAGATCCCTTGATTCTTTGTTTTCAGAACTTGTTGAGGCAATCATGGTCTGTTTCTTTAAGTGACTTGATATTGACTGTTTTCTCTGAGCCATCTGTAAGTTATTGTATTAGTTTATTTTATGTTTTCTTACTGTATCCTAGCTCCTTGCTTTGTTTTGTTTTGATATGCCCAAACGGGTTGCTTGAGTGAGCTAGCTTGATTGTTTTTGCCTTTGGAGCTCTGATGCCCTGTTCCCAGATGGCTAGAGCTGTTATCAGGTATATCAGTCAAGGAGTCCATTCACTTTTCTTCTATGAATTCAGCTCAGGTGTCCAGGTAGCTGACATCAACTGTGTGGTACAGGCTCTGTCCTATAGTCTTAGAGGGGCAGAGGTGATTGGTGTAGGTACCGGTATCTTGTTGTAGCAGAGGGTCATGCTCTGAACAAGGCAGGGGGCTGAGAATCATCCCCTAAGTGTCTCTGAGGAAAGCATTCCCCACTTCCCTAGAGCATACAGGTGGGTGGGTTCTGCACGCAGTCCATGGGTACCCAATGCTTTTGGTTGTAAGGACTGGAGGTACCAGTTATCCTCGGACCCCTGTCATGGGTGGTTGGGTGGCCTGAGTGGAGCCACCAGTCCTTCGGCCTCTGATGCAGGTAGCTGAGGACCCTGTTTAATAGGCAAAGTGGTCTCAAACATCAAACATCCACCTCTCCACCACACAGCTGCAACAGTTGTAGTCTGCCAACACAGGCCAATTCTCCTGAAATAGGCTCACACAGGTCCGTGAAGGGAGGAAAGATACTCAAAGTCCATGGACCATTTATCCCTGGACATGAACCGCTTCTGTCCTAGGCTCCCCAGGTTGGTGGAACTGGCAAATTTTCTTTTCCCCCAATTGTGAATTTATTCCTTCTCCATGGCTGGGAGGATGGCTCTAGTTGCTCAACAGGGCCTATCTCAGGCCCAGGGAAATTGACAGCCACTGAAGCCACCTTGGGAGTGGGGAGCATGGTAAAATATACGCAAGTACTTAGCTCTTGCCAAGAGCGCCATTCTTCTCTGGTTCCAGAGATGTGAGTAGGCTATGTGGCTGACTGCTTCTTCCTGAGGAAACTGCAGCCAAATGCTAGTATCAGCCCGCCTCAGCTGCTCCCAGGAATGGTGCCTCAGGGCTCCCGGCAATTCAGGTCCCATAACTCCTCTCCACTTCTGAACTGTCTCTTCCTCCCCCTGCCACTCAGTTCATTTTCTAACTTTGCCCTTGATGTTCAGGGCTCCTAGCTTGTCATAAATATACTCATTTCACTTGTTTTTTCAGGTCTTTGTTTTAAGAGGGCTCACCAGAAGAACCTGTCTATTCTGCCATCTTGGCCCTCCCTTCAAGGTATTTTTTTTTAGTTTTCATCAGTTTTATTATGATATGTCTTAGCATGAATTTATTTCTATGTGCCCTGTTTAGGGTTCACTGAACTTGATTCTGTGGGTTTTTGTCTTTCACCAAATTTGGGGAGTTTTGAGTCATTATTCCTTCAATGACTTTTTCTCCTCTCATTCTGGGCCTCCAATGACACAAATGTGTCTCCCAGATCCCTGATGGTCTCTCTTTTCTTTTTTTTTCCTGTATCTTTCCTCCCTGTTCTTCAAATTGGATCATTTATTTTGATCCATCTTCAAATTTTCTGGCTTTCCTCTGTAATAACTATTCTTTTATTTAGTGAGCTTTTTTGTTTTTGTAGTTTTAAGTTCTAAAATTTCCATTTGTTTTTTTCTTTACAGTTTCTATTTCTTTGCTGAGACTTTGTCTCTTTTCTTTGCTTCAGGAGTACTTGCTATTGGAGCATTGTTTTAATAGATGCCTTGGAGTCTTGCCAGATAATTCTAACAACTGTATCATCAAAGCAATGGTATCTGCTGATTGTCTTCCCATGTGAGCTGAGATTTTCTTGGTTTTTATATACCAAGTAATTTTGAGAGGACCCTAGAAGGTATGAATTGTTTTACGAATCTTTGGGTTTTGTTTAATTTCTAAAGACTCCGGGTGTTGATTCTTTTTTTGATCTGGTCGTTGATGTTGTTTTAGTAGGCAACTGACCCTGTTAGGTCAGGTTTCCATTTCTGATCAGCCTTCAGTGGGTTGTGGTTCCAATGTTAGTTCCATTTTCAAAGCCTTTTCAGTACATGTAAACCATCTGGTGGCCATTCTAGGACCTGGATGCTTGGACACTGGAACAAAAAACCACAGAAAGAATCAACATAGCTGAAACCCTGATTTGGACTTTTAGCTTTGAGAACTGTGAGAAGATAGATTTCCGTTCTTTAAAACCACTCATTTCTGGTACTTCTGTTATGGCAAAACTAGGTAACTAAGACGATAATATCCTTGGTACTTTCCAGAGATCCCCTTTTTGGATCCTCCATTCAGAGAGCTGATGGTTCACTTACCATGCTCCATTTTGCATTTCCCACAATTGTGTCCGTGTCTAGAGTCAAGTACCATGAGGAATGAGAAGGAGAAAAAAAAATAAAAGTAACAAGAGGGGCGGGGCCAAGATGGCGGACTAGGTAGATGCTACCTCGGATCCCTCTTGCAACAAAGACTCAGAAAAACAAGTGAATCGATCATATACATAACAATCTACGAACCCTGAACAACAAACACAGATTTAGAGATGGAGAATGAACAAATATGGGGAAGCAGCGACTGTTTTCGGAGCCTGGAGCCAGCGTCCTAGTCAGTGATGGTTCGGAGACAGCAGTCAATATCAAACCACATAAAGAAGCAGACCATGACAGCTTCTACAACCCCCCAAACAAAAGAATCAAAATCTTTCCCAAATGAAGATAATATCCTGGAATTATCAGAAACAGAATGTAAAAAACTAATTTACAGAATGCTTCAAGACTTCAGGGATGACCTCAGAAATGAAATAAGGCAAACTGCAGAAAAAGCCAAGGAACACAGTGATAAAGCAGTTGAAGAACTCAAAAAGATTATTCAAGAACATAGTGGAAAAATTAATAAGTTGCAAGAATCCATAGAGAGACAGCATGTAGAAATCCAAAAGATTAACAATAAAATTACAGAATTAGACAACGCAATAGGAAGTCAGAGGAGCAGACTCGAGCAATTAGAATGCAGACTGGGAAATCTGGAGGACCAGGGAATTAACACCAAAATAGCTGAAAAAAAATCAGATAAAAGAATTTAAAAAAATGAAGAAACCCTAAGAATCATGTGGGACTCTATCAAGAAGGATAACTTGCATGTGATTGGAGTCCCAGAACAGGGAGGGAGGACAGAAAACACAGAGAAAATAGTTGAAGATCTGCTGACAGAAAACCTCCCTGACATCATGAAAGACGAAAGGATAGCTATCCAAGATGCTCATCGAACCCCATTTAAGATTGATCCAAAAAGAAAAACACCAAGACATATTATCATCGAACTTGCCAAAACCAAAGATAAAGAGAAAATTTTAAAAGCAACCAGGGAGAAAAGAAAGGTCTCCTTCAAGGGAGAATCAATAAGAATAAGTTCAGACTACTCAGCAGAAACCATGCAGGCAAGAAGGCAATGGGATAACATATACAGAGCACTGAAGGAGAAAAACTGCCAGCCAAGGATCATATATCCAGCAAAACTCTCTCTAAAATATGAAGACGAAATTAAGATATTTACAGATAAACACAAGCTTAGAGAATTTGCAAAAACCAAACCAAAGCTACAAGAAATACTAAAGGAAATTATTTGGTCAAAAAACCAATAATATCAGATACCAGCACAACACAAGGTCACAGAACAGAACATCCTGATATCAACACAAATAGGGAAATCACAAAAACAAATTAAGATTAATTAAAAAAAAATGCTCATAACAGGGAATCATTGAAGTCAATATGTGAAAGATCACATTAATCAAAAAGAGGGACTAAATACAGGTGGCATAGAACTGCCATATGGAGAGTGATACAAGGCGATATAGGACACTACAAATTAGGTTTTTACTTAGAAAAATAGGGGTAAATATTAAGGTAACCACAAAGAGGTATAACAACTCCATAACTCAAGATAAAAGCCAAGAAAAACGTAACGACTCAACAAACATAAAGTCAAACACTATGAAAATGAGGATCTCACAATACACTAAGAAAAATGTCTCAGCCCAAAAAAGTAAGTGGAGAAATGAAATTGTCAACAACACACATAAAAAGGCATCAAAATGACTACACTAAACACTTATTTATCTATAATTACGCTGAATGTAAATGGACTAAATGCACCAATAAAGAGACAGAGAGTCTCGGACTGGATAAAGAAACACGATCCGTCTATATGCTGCCTACAAGAGACACACCTTAGACTTAGAGACAAAACTCAAAGGATGGAAAAAAATATATCAAGCAAACAATAAGCAAAAAAGAAGAGGAGTAGCAATATTAATTTCTGACAAAATAGACTTTAAACTTAAATCCACCACAAAGGATAAAGAAGGACACTACATAATGTTAAAAGGGACAATTGATCAGGAAGATATAACCATATTAAATATTTATGCACCCAATGACAGGGCTGCAAGATACATAAAACAAATTTTAACAGAACTGAAAAGTGAGATAGACACCTCCACAATTATAGTAGGAGACTTCAACGCACCACTTTCAGAGAAGGACAGGACATCCAGTAAGAAGCTCAATAGAGACACGGAAGACCTAATTACAACAATCAACCAACTTGACCTCATTGACTTATACAGAACTCTCCACCCAACTGCTGCAAAATATACTTTTTTTTCTAGTGCACATGGAACATTCTCTAGAATAGACCACATATTAGGTCATAAAGCAAACCTTTGCAGAATCCAAAACATCGAAATATTACAAAGCATCTTCTCAGACCACAAGGCAATAAAACTAGAGATCAATAACAGAAAAACTAGGGAAAAGAAATCAAATACTTGGAAACTGAGCAATACCCTCCTGAAAAAAGACTGGGTTATAGAAGACATCAAGGAGGGAATAAGGAAATTCATAGAAAGCAACGAGAATGAAAATACTTCCTATCAAAACCTCTGGGACACAGCAAAAGCAGTGCTCAGAGGCCAATTTATATCGATAAATGCACACATACAAAAAGAAGAAAGAGCCAAAATCAGAGAACTGTCCCTACAACTTGAACAAATAGAAACTGAGCAACAAAAGAATCCATCAGGCACCAGAAGAAAACAAATAATAAAAATTAGAGCTGAACTAAATGAATTAAAAAAAAAATTGAGAACAGAAAAACAATTGAAAGAATTAACAAAGCCAAAAGCTGGTTCTTTGAAAAAATTTTAAAAAATGATAAACCATTGGCTAGACTGACTAAAGAAATACAGGAAAGGAAACAAATAACCCGAATAAGAAACGAGAAGGGCCACATCACAACAGACCCAACTGAAATTAAAACAATCATGTCAGATTATTACAAAACATTGTACTCTAACAAATTTGCAAACCTAGAAGAAATGGATGAATTCCTGGAAAAACACTACCTACCTAAACTAACACAATCAGAAGTAGAACAACTAAATAGACCCATAACAAGAAAAGAGATTGAAATGGTAATCAAAAAACTCCCAACAAAAAAAAGCCCTGGCCCAGACGGCTTCACTGCAGAGTTCTGCCAAACTTTCAGAAAAGAGTTAACACCACTACTACTAAAGGTGCTTCAAAGCATAGAAAATGACGGAATACTACCCAACTCATTCTATGAAGCCACCATCTCCCTGATACCAAAACCAGGTAAAGACATTACAAAAAAAGAAAATTACAGACCTGTATCCCTCATGAACATAGATGCAAAAATCCTCAACAAAATTCTAGCCAATGGAATTCAACAACATATCAAAAAAATAATTCACCACGACCAAGTGGGATTTATACCAGGTATGCAAGGCTGGTTTAATATTAGAAAAACCATTAATGTAATCCACCACATAAATAAAACAAAAGACAAAAACCACATGATCTTATCAATTGATGCAGAAAACGCATTTGACAAAGTCCAACACCTATTTATGATAAAAACTCTTACCAAAATAGGAATTGAAGGAAAATTCCTCAACATAATAAAGGGCATCTATGCAAAGCCAACAGCCAACATCACTCTAAATGGAGAGAACCTGAAAGCATTTCCCTTGAGAACGGGAACCAGACAAGGATGCCCTTTATCACCGCTCTTATTCAACATTGCGCTAGAAGTCCTAGCCAGAGCAATTAGGCTAGGCAAAGAAACAAAGGGCATCCGGATTGGCAAAGAGGAAGTAAAATTATCTCTATTTGCAGATGGCATGATCTTATACACAGAAAACCCCAACAAATCCACCAGAAAACTACTGAAACTAATAGAAGAGTTTGGCAGTCTCAGGTTATAAGATAAACATACAAAAATCACTTGGATTCCTCTACATCAACAAAAAGAACATCGAAGAGGAAATCACCAAATCAATACCATTCACAGTAGCCCCCAAGAAGATAAAATACTTAGGAATAAATCTTACCAAGGATGTAAAAGACCTATACAAAGAAAACTACAAAGCTCTACTACAAGAAATTCAAAAGGACATACTTAAGTGGAAAAACATACCTTGCTCATGGATAGGAAGAATTAACATAGTAAAAATGTCTATTCTACCAAAAGCCATCTATACATACAATGCCCTTCTGATCCAAATTCCAATGTCATTTTTTAAGGGGATAGAGAAACAAATCACCAACTTCATATGGAAGGGAAAGAAGCCGCGGATAAGCAAAGCATTACTGAAAAAGAAGAAGAAAGTGGGAGGCCTCACTCTACCTGATTTCAGAACCTATTATACAGCCACAGTAGTCAAAACAGCCTGGTATTGGTACAACAACAGGCACATAGACCAATGGAACAGAATTGAGAACCCAGATATAAATCCATCCACATATGAGCAGCTGATATTTGACAAAGGCTCAGAGTCAGTTAATTGGGGAAAAGATAGTCTTTTTAACAACTGGTCCTGGCATAACTGGATATCCATTTGCAAAAAAATGAAACAGGACCCATACCTCACACCATGCACAAAAACTAACTCCAAGTGGATCAAAGACCTAAACATAAAGACTAAAACGATAAAGATCATGGAAGAAAAAATAGGGACAACCCTAGGAGCCCTAATACAAGGCATAAACAGAATACAAAACATTACCAGAAATGACGAAGAGAAACCCGATAACTGGGAGCTCCTAAAAATCAAACACCTATGCTCATCTAAAGACTTCACCAAAAGAGTAAAAAGACCACCTACAGACTGGGAAAGAATTTTCAGCTGTGACATCTCCGACCAGCGCCTGATCTCTAAAATCTATATGATTCTGTCAAAACTCAACCACAAAAAGTAACAAGAATGTGCCCCACCGTCTTGAGACCACAACTCCACTAATTGGAAAAAACAGCCTCTACAGAGCTTTAGATGCCTGCTGTTCCCCCAGCTGCTGGTTCTGTTCTTTCCAGGGTACCTTTTTAACAGTTCTCAAGCCAAAACTTGCTGGGATTTCCTAGAGCTCTCACCATGCGTGCTGATGGCCACTTAAGTCAGCTTGTGTCAAAGGCAGAAAATACTGAGGGGGAAAGGTGATAAACCCACCATCAGATTGGGCTTATTTCGAATTCCAGTCTACAGCTGCTAAGCAAAAGGCTGTCAGTTCAAATCCATCAGGTGCTCCTTGGAAACTCTATGGGGCAGTTTTACTCTGTCCTACAGGGTTGCTATGAGTCGGAATCGACTCAGTGGCAACGGGTTTTTCCTAATCTAGCTGCTGTTGTTTGCTTTCAGAGTCATCAAATAGTTTCTCCATGTATCCTATTCAAGCTTTATAGTGAGAGACAAAGTGGAGTATGCTTGTTCCAGCTTAGCCAGAACTGGAAACGTCTGCCTTTGCTGCTAAATGGCAGTTAGCTGAGTATAGAATTTTAGGTTGACAGTTATTTTTATTCTCAGTCTGTAAAGACATTATTGTATCATCTTCTGATTTCTATTGCTGAAATTGATATGGTAGCTGTAGTACCTTTCTTTCAATTTTTAAGGCTTTTCTCCTTGTTTTTGGTATCTTGCAATTCCACAACGATATTTCCAGATGTATATTTATTTTATTTACCTTTCTTAGAATTCATTGTGCATCCTCAATATAATGATTTATGCTTTTCATAAGTTCAAAAAAAATTTTAGCCAGTAATTCATCAAATATTGTCTCTCTGTTATTCTCTTTATTTGCTTCTTCCAATACTCTTATTAGATGTGTGTTTGAACTTCTCATTCTTTCTTCCACATCTCTTATTGTTGTTTCATGTTTTCCATCTTTTTACTTCTCTGTCTGTACTTTTCATAATTTTCCCAGTTCTCTTTTAATTATTAATTCTATTTTCAGGTGTGTTTAATCTGGTGATTACTTGTTGTATTAGTTTTCTATTGCTGTCATAACAAATTTCCAGAAAAATGGAAGCTTAAAACAACACCCATTTATTATCTCACAATTCCTGTAGGTCATATGTCCCACCCAGTGTGGCTGGATTCTCTGCCTAGGGCCCCACCAGGCTTAAATCAAGGTATCAGCCAGGGCTGGAGTTCAGGGATCTCTTCCAAGTTTACTAGGGCTTGGAAGAACCCAATTCTTTAAGACTGAGATCACTGTTTCCTTGACATCATTTTTAAGCCAACAATGATGCTTCAAATCTTTCTCAGGCTTAAAATCACCCTGACTTCTCTTTCTTCTGCATCTCTCTCTCTCTCTCTCTCTCACTTCTGCCTTCTTCTCCAGCTCTTTAGAATCATGTGATTATATTAGTCCCCCTCCATAGATGATCTAGAATAAGCACCTTATTGTGGGTTCAGTTGATTGTTGTTGTTGTTGTTAGGTGCCGTCGAGTCAGTTCCGACTCATAGCGGCCCTATGCACAACAGAACGAAACACTGCCCAGTCCTGCGCCATCCTTACATCGTTGCTATGCTTGAGCTCATTGTTGCAGCTGCTGTGTCAATCCACCTCGTTGAGGGTCTTCGTCTTTTCCGCTGACCCTGTACTCTGCCAACCATGATGTCCTTCTCCAGGGACTCATCCCTCCTGACAACATGTCCAAAGTATGTAAGACGCAGTCTCACCATCCTTGCCTCTAAGGAGCATTCTGGCCACACTTTTTCCAAGGCAGATTTGTTTGTTCTTTTGGTAGTCCATGTTGTATTCAATATTCTTCACCAACACCACAACTCAAAGGCATCAACTCTTCTTCGGTCTTCCTTATTCATTGTCCAGCTTTCAAATGCATACGATGTGATTGAAAATACCATGGCTTGGGTCAGGCGCACCTTAGTCTTCAGGGTGACATCTTTGCTCTTAAACACTTTAAAGAGGTCCTTTGCAGCAGATTTACCCAATGCACTTCCATGGCTGTTGATTGTGCATCCAAGTAAAACGAAATACTTGACAACTTCAATCTTTTCTCCGTTTATCATGATGTTGTTCATTGGTCCAGTTGTGAGGATTTTTGTTTTCCTTATGTTGAGGTGTAATCCGTAATGAAGGCTGTGGTCTTTGATCTTCATTAGTAAGTGCTTCAAGTCCTCTTCACTTTCAGCAAGCAAGGTTGTGTCATCTGCATAACACAGGTTGTTAATGAGTCTTCCTCCAATCCTGATGCCCTGTTCTTCTTCATATACTCCAGCTTCTCATATTATTTGTTCAGCATACAGATTAAATAGGTATAGTGAAAGAATACAACCCTGACACACACTTTTCCTGACTTTAAATCAATCAGTATCCCCTTGTTCTGTCCGAACAACTGCCTCTTGATCTATGTAAAGGTTCCTTATGAGCACAATTAAGTGTTCTGGAATTCCCATTCTTTGCAATGTTATCCATAGTTTGTTATGATCCACACAGTCAATTGCCTTTGCATAGCTAATAAAACACAGGTAAACATCCTTCTGGTATTCTCTGCTTTGAGCCAGGATCCATCTGACATCAGCAATGATAACCCTGGTTCCATGCCGTCTTCTGAAACCAGCCTGAATTTCTGGCAGTTCCCTGTCGATATACTGCTGCAGCCATTTTTGAATGATCTTCAGCAAAATTTTGCTTCTGTGTGATATTAATGATATTGTTCTATAATTTCCACATTCAGTTGGATCACCTTTCTTGGGAATAGGCATAAATATGGATCTCTTCTAGTCAGTTGGCCAGGAAGCTGTCTTCCATATTTCTTGGCATAGATGAGTGAGCACCTCCAGTGCTACACCTGTTTGTTGAAACATCTCAATTGATATTCCATCAATTCCGGGAGCCTTGTTTTTCGCCAATGCCTTCAGAGCAGCTTGGACTTCTTCCTTCAGTACCATCGGTTCCTGATCATATGCCACCTCTTGAAATGGTTGAATATTGACTAATTGTTTTTGGTATAATGACTCTCTGTATTCCTTCCATCTTCTTTTGATGCTTCCTGCGTCATTTAATATTTTCCCCATGGAATCCTTCACTATCGCAACTTGAGGCTTGAATTTTTTCTTCAGTTCTTTCAGCTTGAGAAACGCCAAGTGTGTTCTTCCCTTTTGGTTTTCCATCTCCAGCTCTTTGCACATGTCATTAGAATACTTTACTTTGTCTTATCAAGAGGCCCTTTGAAATCTTCTGTTCAGTCCTTTTACTTCATCAATTCTTCCTTTTGCTTTAGCTGCTCGACACTCAAGAGCAAGTTTCAGAGTCTCCTCTGACATCCATCTTGGTCTTTTCTTTCTTTCCTGTCTTTTCAGTGACCTCTTGCTTTCTTCATGGATGATGTCCTTGATGTCATTCCACAACTCGTCTGGTCTTCGGTCACTAGTGTTCAATGCGTCAAATCTGTTCTTCAGATGGTCTCTAAATTCAGGTGGGATATACTCAAGGTCATATTCTGGCTCTCGTGGACTTGCTCTGATTTTCTTCAGTTTCGACTTGAACTCCATAAAGTTCATTTTACCTTGTAGCATAACTTAATCATAAGAATAACACCAAGGGGAAGAGACTATGGGGACCAAAATTCTACCTACTACACTCTCCATTGAGTTTTTTGTTTAGCTACGTATTTAATTTCTAGAAATTCTGGGTTTGCCCCCCCCGCCCCCATATTCCTGTTCTTATTTTATAGCGACATGTATTTATTTACTTAAGATTTTCATTTTTTTATGACTTTAATCAGTATTATCTGATTTTGGGGGGGATCCATTGTAGCCATTTGTTATGCCTTGTGATACTCATAATCAGTGGTGTACTGGAGTCAGCTTGCAAGAGCTTATCCTTGTATCTCTTCCTACTCCACATTCAGTGACATCATTTTGGGAGCTTGAAATCAAGCATGGTTTGAGTATTTACAGCATGGAAGTTGGCAAATGCTATAAATCAGGGCTTTTTGTTTGTTTGTTTTTGAGAGGTGGTTGACCAATATACCACTATTTATAATAGATTTTGATTTTGGAGTTTTCGGCTCAAGCTTGACAGACTTAGACTGTGGAAGTTCTTCATAACCTGCAAATTTCATTTGCCTCTGCAACTCATTTCGGATGTGTAATCAGCTGTAATCACTTTTTAAAGCTAATTTCTTTGTGTGGGAGTTCCAGGGCCATTATGCAGGGTGTGTAAATTCAAGCTGCAGTTCCATTTGAGACCAAGATTAATGACTATATAGTCTCAGAACATTTTCTTTTCTTTTTTCTTCACAAAGAGTCCTGCCCAGGCTAAGCCTGACAAGTTGCCTTGTTTTCTCCCTAGGCCAGTAAGCTAATTTTTCCAGTCCAACCTGCCCTGCATGAATTGGTGAATAGATAATTGAATGAATCTTGTCTAGTTGTCTTCAAATTATGTTTCCTGGAGCCTGTGTGTTTCTCATAAATGGTTCCAGAGGGAACTTCAGGGAACAAGAGAAAAGTTGACAGGACTCTTCCCTCTATCCTATAAAACAAAGTATTGTGCCCTCCTCCATGACTACTGCCACACAGGCATACGTGTATGTGTATACACATATGTTTTTGTCTACATGGCTTATTAGTCTTTCTGGTAATATCGTAGAAGAGGTTCCTCTTTTTAAAGTTACAAAATTACTGAGAGATTCCAAACCTTTTCACTAACTAAAAGGTCATTCTTTGGTAGAAAGATGTGACAGTCTGCTTCTGTAAAGATTAAAACCAAGCCAGTTGCCATCAAGTTGATTCTGACTCATAGTGACCCTATAAGACAGGGTACAACTATCCCACAGGGTTTCCAAAGAGCAGCTGGTGGATTCAAACTGCCCACCTTTTGGTTAACAGCCGAGCTCGTAACCACTATGTGACCAGGGCTCCAGCCTTGGAAACCCTTATGGGGCAGTTCTACTCTGTCCTACCAGGTTACTGTGAGTTGGAATTGACTTGATGTCAACAAGTTTGATTTTATCACATTTAATCTACAAAACAATTCAAGGAGATAAGCACTATTTTATCTCATTTTACAGACGAAGACAATGAGGCTTAGAAAGTTTAAACTAATAAGTCATGGAGAGGGTATTGAACCCAAGCCGTGTAGTTTCGGAGCTCAAAGGCTCAGCTGCTGGGCCATAGGTCTTTCCAAGCCTTAAACCAACCAACCAGCTAGTATCGTTGAGTCAATTCCAACTTTTGACTACAACTGTGCTCCATAGGGTTTCATGCCTATGACCTTTCGGAAGTGGATTGATAAGTTTTTCTTCTGAGGTACTGCTGGGTGGATTCAAACTGCCAGTCTTTCAGTCAGTACCTGTTTGCGCCACACAGGGACTTCTTCACAAGGCTTACCTCTGCTCATTTCCCTCTTCCTTGGTCTCTCTGCTGGTGAAGACAGGCTCAATGCCACAGAAGCTGGAAACAGTTTAACCGTACTAGTCAGTTCCAGTAATTAACTACTTCACTGTGACACATGACCAGACTTGCCTATGTTTTTAAACTAAAACGTCAGTGTGTATCTCAATATCCTCCGCATGGATGAAACCCTTTAATCTCCATGTATTTGTGGCTTAGCCACTGGAAGCCCAGCCTGGCTAGCTTTTAACACCTTTCAGGCAGCCACCTCTGCACTTGTTTTTACCCTCTACAGAGGGGAACCTGGTTAATCAGGAAAGAAACTCCCTCAAAAAGTAAATAGTGAGTAGAGTGTACATATGGTGGAAAACAAATGGCTCTTGGTACCATGTTGTGGAAATTATCTCACTTGGGTAGATAAAGGAGCAGGGCAAGCCCAGGTGGCACTGGTGAGTCCCCCCTTCTGTTCCATGACCCATTCATGACGTGTACATCAGCCTTTCTGAGAAAACTCCATCTCTACACTTAGCACCCTCAGAACTGGGCAGCCATCTATCGGGTAGAGCTCTGTGTCGACGCTGCACCCACCATGGCTGTGACTGCCTGTCAGGGCTTGGGGTTTGTGGTTTCACTGATTGGAACAGCAGGCATCATTGCCTCCACCTGCATGGACCAGTGGAGCACCCAGGACTTGTACAACAACCCAGTGACTGCTGTATTCAACTACCAAGGGCTGTGGCGCTCCTGTGTCCGTGAGAGCTCTGGTTTCACGGAGTGCCGGGGCTACTTGACCCTGCTTGGGCTGCCAGGTAAGGGCCGGGTGCCTGGCAGGCTGGTGGGGGGAGATTAGAGGTGCAGAAAAGACTACAGCTTCTGCCTAGAGCACCATGAGAAAGACTGCAGGGGAGGAAGGAGCTGCAATTCACTTTTGATAATAGCAACAGCCACCACCATCAGGGTTGGACTAGGAGGGAAAGAACTTTAGGGAGAGGAGCTTTCTGGAGCTTTTGAGACTCCTGTTCCCCTACCTGGATGGTGCCCAATTCTCCCCAAGGGGATCGTTTTAAAAATAACTCCTATGTAAACAATAGCATTGAGTCTTAATCACCCAGAAGAACAGGACTCAGGAGGCCCAGACTTTCGCAACTTCCTTCCTTTAGCCCCAAGACTTCTCCTTCCTGAGTTGGGGACAGCATATCTTCCAAACAGAGCTCATCTTGACAAGCCCCCTTGAGCTTGGCCCCAGCTTCCAGGGAAGCCTGAGCAAACAGCAGCAGCAGAAGTGGGGCAGAGGAAAAGACCTGGTTGGCCATGTTTCTCTGGACTGTGCTAGAAGGTTCTCTGTTATACTGGCCCTGGTCTCCTTGCCTCCAGAAAATATTGGCAGCATGGAAGCATAATCAGAGTGCTCTCTGCAGGGGGAGGTCTCTGCTGTGGCAAGTCAATGTTGCCATGTGGTGCCAAGGTGCTATGGGCTGTCATGTTCCCCTCCTCAGATTGGCATATTAGCTACACAAGAATTGGTGTGTGTTTGATTAGTAGGTAGGTAGGCCTTTTTAAAGTGAAGAAAAATTCAAGTCACAATAGTAGGCAATGTTAAAGTTGTCTTTCAAGTAACAGAGTAAGACAATAAAGAAGCTTGTTTTTATTGTTATTTGTTCCTTCCATAAATGTACATCCAAGGCTTGAAGGTAGATTGGTTCAATGTGGGCATTGTGAGGAGGGCCAGAAATAGAAGACATGGGCTCTCCCCTCCAGGAACTTTCATGTAACTGTAGGGTCAAGACTTAGGCACACAAAGAAGGCAACAAATCAAGACTTCAGTCATACGGTGACTCATTCTTTCATACATTCAGTAATTATTCATGGAAAGCCCATGGCTACCTCAGGATTCTATGGGCCTACCCTCCGAGAAATAAGACAGCATCCCCTAGGCTGGGTGGGACGAGGTGCCGGTACATAGGAGACAAGATGAGGATAGGGCTGCTCAGGGAAGGCTCCACCGTGGAGGAGCAACCAAACCCTTGAAAAGCTGTTAGAAATTGGCAGGGACAGTGCTACAGAAAAAAAAATAATGCAAGTGAAGGCATGAGGGTGTTACTCCTTGAGTCCGACTCAGGGAGAAAAAGAAGCAATGGTTTTGGCTAGAGTAGAGGGCTTATGTGACAATTGTGGAGAGCATTGAATGCCAAGCTAAGGAGTTTGGAAGCCCATGAGAGATATTTTTAAAGATCATGGTATTTTGGAAATATTTATCTGGCAACAGAGTCCCTGGGTGGCACAGTTAAGCACTGGGCTACTACCCAAAAGGTTGGCATTTCAAACCCACCCAGAGGTGATTTGGAAGACAGGCCTGGCAATCTGCTCCTGAAAAGTCATGAAAGCCCTATGGAGCAGTTCTACTCTGAAGTATATGGGACTGTCATGAGTCAAAATCGACTCAACAGCAACTGGTTTGGTTTCTGAATTTTTTTAAACCTGACAACAGAATGCAGAAGAGATTGGATCTAGAGGCAGTCAAAGGCAGAGGCCATAGAACCAGGGTAAGAGGAAGGACCTGGTTCTGAACAGAACAATGAGCCAGATTGGTGGGTGATCAGCTGCCAACTCAGAGTGCTTCTGGAGAGACTGGAGAAGTACCTAGAGGAAAAGCAAACCACTCCCTCTTCCCTATGTCCTGTTAATCCCTCCTTAGCTTTGGGCCCCCAAATTCCTCCCGGCTGTCTGCTTTTAGATTCTCCCTCATCTTAGTCACAAAATAGTACCTGTCCAGAGGGTAGGATCTGGGTCTGTGCAGAGCTAGAGGCCATGGCAGAGAAAGTCACCCTCAGTGACATATGAGGGTTGACGCTGCCTCACGAAGGGGAAATAACAGTGGTAAATCATGCGCTAACACTAGAATGAGCTGCTGCCTGGTGTTATTTTGTGAATTTGGTGCTGTTATTATCACTGTTTTAGAGACAAGGAAACTGAGTTTGAGGAACTTGCTCAAGGTCACATTACAACTGGAGCCAGGGTTCCAACCCTGTCCTGTCAGCACCTAAGACCAGGCCCGTAGCCCCAACAGGAAGCCCTACATGGTTGGTCTCTGACACAAAGCATAAATTCGCAGCGCAGGGGCACCTATCTTGCCCCCACGTCCTGCCTAAGTCTGGTCCCGTAGCCCCACACAGACTCTTCCTTGGAGGGTTTACTGGGCTAACAACAGCTGACTATACTTGCCACCACCTCCATCACTTTACAGATGGTGATGGAGACTCAGAGGCAAAGTGACTGGTCCAAGCTTACAGAGCTAAAAACAGGCCAGACTAAAACCACCTGAGGGCTTCTCCTACAACCTGAGCTTTGTGCATAAAAATCCTATGATTTAGAGCAGTATTTTTTCAAAGTGAGTTTTGTAGGAAGCCTTTTAAAAGAAAAAAATTATTGCAAACCCTCAATGGTGATTTAAATTATCATAATTTAATCATCATAATATTACTTTAATATATACAAGTAATTGATAGATTTAAATTCTTCATGCATATAATCATTATACAAGTACAAAAACATACTTGCAAATGTAATATAAATAATATTTAAAAAACTAATAAATTCAAATTTTAAAATTAATTTAGTGTGAAGGGTAGTGTTATACTGCATTTGAGATTTAACAAAACAAAGATACAGCCTCAAGTCCAGTTTTGTATTTTTTTCAATGTTTTGACTTCAATATTATTAACACAGACACTCACATAGGTTTGTTTTACAAAATGGTGTTAATAACTTCAAGGTAATCACGCCTTACACTTAGCCACAACTCCCTCAGGGAATAATCCTCTCATGTCTATAGTAATGAGGCCTGTGACTTGATAACTGTCTTATTCGTTTGAGGTAAGGCTGTATTATGGCCAATACAACCTGTTAACGTGCTTGGCTGTTAATCAGAAGGTTGGAGGTTCTAGTCCACCCACAGGTGCCTAGGAAGAAAGGCCTGGTGAAATATTTCCCAAAAAAGATCAGTCATTGAAAACCCTATGAAACAGTTCTACTCTGACACACGTGGGGTTACCGTGAGTCAGAATCGACATGATTGCAACTGGTTTAGGTTTCTTTTTGTGTTAAGGTGTCACTGAAATCCAACTCTAATGGAAATTTTAACCCAATTATTTCTGGAATTGGGGAGTGTTATATATTGAATTGTGTCCCCCAAAAATGTCTACCAACTTGGCTACACCATGATTCCCTGTATTGTGTGGTTGTCCACCATTTTGTGATCTGATGTGGTTATTTTACGTGTTGTAAATCCTAACCTCTATCACGGAGAAGTGGTTAAGCAGTTGGCTGCTAATCCAAAGGTAGGCAGTTCGAATCCACCAGATGCTCCTTGGAAGCCCTAAGGGGCAGTACTACTCTGTGCTATAGACTCGCTATGAGTCAGAATCCACTCTATGGCGATGGATTTGGTTTTTTTAATCACGTTAATAAGGCAGAATTAAAAACAGTAAAGTAAATGAGGCAGGACTTAGGCTGTATCTTGAGTCAGTGACTTTTGAGATATAGAAGAAAGAATTGAACAGAGAGGAGAGGGATCCCCTACTACTGAGAAAGAAGCACCTCGAGTGGAGTGGGTCCCTTGGACCTGGGGTTCCTTCACTGAGAAGCTCCTAGACCAAGAGAAGATTGATGACAAGGACCTTGCCCCAGAGCCGACAGAAGAGAAAGTCTTCCCCTGGAGCCGGTGCCCTGAATTCAGACTTCTAGCCCCCTAAACTATGAGAGAATAAATTTCTGTTTGTTAAATCCATACGCTTGTGGTATTTCTGTTATAGCAGCACTAGATAACTAATACAGAGAGGAAAGTTTCCTTGTTGTGTATTTACTGCCAATAATTGTTGCAATCAGATATGTGCACAGACAAGAACATACAGTGCTCACTAGTGACGTGAATGTGGTACTGACCACCAAAGCCAAGGCTCATTTGAGCTTGGAGCGCTCGTACCACCGAGTGGGGAGAAATTCTCCCACCTGTTTCCTGTTTGAGCTACAGTGAACCTTTTGTTCATGCAGCAGTTAAGAACATTAGAGGATTCTGAGGCACGGGTTAGCTTCCTCTCTTGTGTGGCTATGGGATCCTTCTCTGCAGATGACTGCCAAATCTCTCTCCAGTGCTCCAAACCAAAACCAAAACCAAACCCACTGCCGTCGAGTTGATTCCAACTTATAATAACCGTATAGGAGGCTATAATCTTTACAGAAGCAGATGGCCACATCTTTCTCCTGCAGAGCAGCTGGTGAGTTTGGACCTTTCAGTTAACAGCCAAGCAGTTAACCACTGTACCACCAGGACTCCCTCTATGAGAAGAAACCAAACCAACAAAACCTGTTGTCATCGAGTTGATTCTGACTCACAGCAACCCTATAGATATGGAGTAGAACTTCCCTGTAGGGTTTCCAAGGAGTGGCTGGTGGATTCAAATTGCTGACCTTTTGGTTAGCAGCCTGAGCTCTTAGCCACTGTGCCACCAGGGTTTCTATATGAGGGGAAGCAAATAAAAGTAACTTTTTAAAGTTTTTGGTTTTTTTTAAGAATAGTGAACTGAGGGGCTAACTCTGCCCAAAGTCAACCAAATTCTAAAGCTGTGATAATTAAAAATGTGCTTTGGCACTGGGATGGACAGACAGATTAATGGAACAAAATCAAAAATTAGAAATACATACATAAATTTAATATAAAAAGAACAGGTTTTACAAGGCGATGGGGAAAAGGGAATGTTATTCAATAAATGCTGTGAAAATTATTGATTAGCTTTTTCTGAGAGAAAAAGAAAATAAATCATAGCATTAACCAATACATGCACCAAAATAAATTCCAGATGGATGAGATGCAAAAATACATAAAAATTTTTAAATCTTGTAAAAAAAATTCTAAAATATTTTGTCTTCTAAAGGAAAAAATAACTATAAGTGTAGAAACAATGAAAGAATACACAAAGGAAAAGTGATGTCATGAGACTATGTCATTCAACAAATATTTATTTAGCTCATATTATGTGCCAGGCACTGGGGAGCACATAAAATGAAATAGAGTGTATGTTTTTTTGTGAAACGATGACCAAAATTAAAAAGCAAATAGCTAACGGGAAAAGTTGTTTTCAGTAACTACAGCAATGTATTAACATCCTTAGCAAATAAATAGTTTATTTATGCTAAATGCTAAAATTCCAGTAAATGCATGAGAAAGAAGTACAAACTGACAATTCAAAAGAGAAAAATACATCACATTTTTTTTAAGTTCAAACTGATCAGTGATCAAACAGATGCAAATTAAAAGAAGTTATCATGTATATCATAAAAAAAAAAAAAAAACACTATGAATCAGAATCGTCTTGATGGCCACAGAAAAAAAAAGGAGCCCTGCTCAGTGGTTAAGCATTCAGCTGCTAACGGGAAGTTCAGCAGTTGGAAACCTCTAGCTTCTCTGAGGGAGATTCCGTAAAGGTTTAAAACCTGTAAAGGTTATGTTCTGACCTTCTGGTTGCAGCCAAGTACTTAACCACTGCACCATCAGGACTCCTCCATAAAGACTGCAGCCTTGGAAACCCTATGGGGCAGGTCTACTCTGTCCTATAGGGTTGCTGTGAGTCGGAATCCACTCCACGCAGTGAGTTTTATCACGTATAACTTACCACATTCACAATGTAGGTAGGTAATAGTGTAGTGAGACAAGGTCTTTCAAATACTGCTGTTGAAAATAAAATCCATGGAAAGCAATGTAGTTCTACATAATAAAGATTTTTTTTAAAATTCACACTCTGACATCTCAGTTCCACTTCTAGGAATCTATTCTAAAAATACAATCAGAAATGCTGCAAATAGTTACATGCAAAAATGTTTATCATAACTATATTTCATAGCAAAAAAAAAAGCTGGGAAGGAATAATCTAGCTAGATAAGAATAGACACTGTTTAAGTGAATAAGAGCATTTCTATATAATGGAATCCTAATACATTCATTTTAAATGATGTTTAGAAGAAGCTTTCGTGGCATGTATATAGTTAAGTGAAAAGAGCAAAATATGAAATTACATAATCTGTTAATAATGAAAAAAATATATGCAGAGAATTGATAAGAAGGAAGTATGCCAAATAAGGTCTCTAGGATTTAAAATTATGGGTGATTGTTAAAATTTTCTCTGCTCCCAAACTTTTCTGTGCACATTTTCCCTTATGAGCACCAAACAGGGAATCAGAAATTAGGGATATACAATGCGGAAATAGTCTTAAAGAAAAAGAATATTTTTCCTACCTGTGTACTAACAGAAATCCTGGTGGGGTAGTAGTCAAGTGCTATGGCTGCTAACCAAAGAGCCGGCAGTTCAAATCCACCAGGCGCTCCTTGGAAACTCTATGGGGCAGTTCTACTCAGTCCTATAGGGTTGCTATGAGTCGGAATCGACTCAACGGGAGTGGGTTTTGGGTGCGTACTAATATTGTTGTTAGGTGCTGTTGAGTTGGTTCCGACTCATAGTGACCCTGTAGGACAGATTAGAACTGCCCCATAGGGTTTCCAAGGAGCACCTGGTGGATCCGCCTTGCTGATCTTTTGGTTAACAGCCGTAGCTCTTAACCACTGGGCCACCAGGCTCTGTACTAATATTAAACCCGTTGTCGTCAAGTGGATTTCAACTCATAGCAACCCTATTGGACAGCGTAGAGCAGCCCCATAGGGTTTTCAAGGAGCGCCTGGTGGATTCGAACTGCCAGCTTTTTGGTTAGCAGCGTAGCTTCTTAACCACTATGTCACCAGGGTTTCCATACTAAAATTAATCCTCCCATATTACTCTCTATAATATTTGTATTATTATTTATACCATCACTTTTGCCTAATTAATACAGATCCTTTTATATTAATATTCCTAAAATGTGAAAAGAAACGGTGGTGAAAATGCTTTGTCCAATGTCAGAAAAAAATAATATAAACTCCTAGAAATTTACAACCTGAAATGGCACCTCAGATCCATATTTGAACCTAAATATGGGGATGATTTCCCTTAGGGAAACCCATAGGGTTTCCAAGGCTGTAATCTTTACAGAAGCAGACTGCCACATCTTTCCCCCTCAGAGCAGCTGGTGGGTTTGTACCAATAAACTTTTGATTTGAAATTGAGCAATTTAACCACTGCATCATCAGGGCTTCTCCTAGAGTGAAAACAGATGATTGGAAATAACCTATTTTTTTTTAATTGTTTTTCATTTTCAGTTAATTATTTTGGAGACATATAGATGCTGCAATTGGGGGTGGGAGGTAGACAAGTATTTTAAAATAGATTAGTGGAAACCAAACTGGTGGATCTTTTTGTGAATGAAAAGCCTACCTCTTGAAATAAGACTAAGGTGGACCCCTATCAACAAAAACAGTGGCAAAAATCATTCCTGAATTACTTTAACAAAGTTTCCAATCTAATTGGTCAATCCCTGTCCACCAGCAGACACCAGTGCCACTTCTTGTAGTCTTCCCCTTACCTTTTAGACTTGGGCTTGGTATATCAGTTTGGGGACACACAAACCATCAGCACTATTTTGCATTAAAAAGTGTAACTCTTGCTTTCTCTAATTTTGGGTTTTCTGGTTCATGCTTCATTCTCTGTGAATACTGACCACAGAACCTGAAGCAGGAGGTGCAGTCAAGCGAGATGTTGCCTCCGTTCAAATTAAGGGGGTGACACTCCATATTTGCTTTCTGTGTTTGCTGAGAATAAACCACAAGAGTGGTAGCTGGGTGCATTGAAATACCCAGCTGCCCACAGCTTGTTTCCTGGAGAATTACTGTAGAATTTAGAAATTGCCTGTGTGTGTGTGTGTTTCAGGGCATTGAAATCCAGATTTGGGGAAGGATGGATTAAAATGTCTTTGAACTCAAATGCCAGACATATGTCACCCAAAGAAAGAAGCAGCAGGTGGATCAATTCTCTAACACTTTCGAGTTGTGTAGAAGGAATGCAATGGCTGATCTCTTCAGCCAAGTCTCACTTTTTTATGATTGCACAGTTCCTGATATTTTCATCAATTACAGTGAAAACTTTTCTGCAAAATGTAGACAACAGTGCATGACATCTTGAAAGGGCCTCTGAAGTGGTGTAGTTTAGACCCCACATGTTACAAATGAATAAACTGTGACTTACTTGCAGGGGGCTGAGGAAATTGCCCAAAGCACACAGCATGTTAAAGACAGTGTCAGGAGCAAATCCTAGGTGTCGTAGTGGCCAGGTTGGTGGTCTTTGGCCCTGGCACCCCTGGGGCCTCCTCTGGCCTTTGGTGGAAACTTCTGTGTCCACCACATGATCTTCATGAGATTCTTGTGGCATGAATGACAGGATGAGATGGAGTTCGAGAGGATGCTTCACTTCTTCTCATCCCAGCTCTGATACCTGGGGACTGAAAGCATATCTCTAGGACTTGGCTTCCTCTTCTCAAAAGTAGGGACAACTTTGCCTGCCCCTACCACTCCATATGGAGATACAGAAGGAGGGAACACCACACTGGAAGTTGAGGCAGGTGTCCCACTTGTGCCATTTTTAAATTATTTACCAATCAAGATGCTTGGGCAAGTTCCTTAACCTATTTGTACCTCAGTCAACTCACCTAAAGTAAAATAAGAATCATAATACCTGCCCTACTCTTTACCGTAAGATCAAAATGGGAAGGCGCAAGCAAAATGTGGTTTATGAGTAGTGAGAAGAAAATGTGGAAGAGAGTTTTGCAGGACCATTTATTTTAAGTGAGATTAGACAAAGTGGCCTCCAGTGCAGAATAGGGCCTAAAGGAAGGGCTCGTGGGGGTTCTCAGTGGTGGTAGACACATCAACTTTCCACCCAGATGGCAATGTGTTCAGGGCAGGGCAGAGATGGGGGTGGCAGTGGCTGCTATCCCCGTCTTGGGGGCTTTGGGGGACAGGGTCCTTCCATTCACTCAGACTGATTTGCCCTCAACCATCTGGGCCTGTGGAGCTCAGCAGGACAAGTACCTTCTGGCGCCACTTCCATAACAAATGAAAAAATAATGCCCTTGAACCAAGAGTGAAACTGGACTATCTAAGGAAAACACTGTGAGCAAACACTACAAGCTGAGGCAAACCATCTGATTAGAAGAGCTTCTCTCAGGAGCACATTGGGTCCACACTTTCCACAGGAGGAAGGCGGCAGCTTCTTCCGAGGTGGTGGCCAGAGGACAAGGGGGCTCAGGCCATGTCCACCACCACATACCAAGTGGTGGGTTTCCTCCTGTCCATTCTGGGACTGGCGGGCTGCATTGCCGCCACGGGGATGGACATGTGGAGCACCCAGGACCTGTACGACAACCCTGTCACCTCTGTGTTCCAGTACGAGGGGCTCTGGAGAAGCTGCGTGAGGCAGAGCTCAGGATTCACTGAGTGTCGGCCCTACTTCACCATCCTGGGCCTTCCAGGTAGGCACCATCCAACACCACTTAGCAGGACCAGGAGAGGGCAGCAAAGGTGCTGTTTGCTCTCACCCCAAAGATTAGGGGCCTCGGAAATTGCCACATGGACTGAGCCACTCTCTCACCTCTGGGTGTGACCCTTGCAGATATGGCTCAGAATAAAAGGTGTGAATAAGAGAAGAAGTTGACCTTGTGTCAGAAAGGGTGATAGTCACAGAGACACAGACACCATAGGGGAAAAACTGGAGAATTCCAAATGAAAGAAATGGCTAGTAAAGAAGCAGGTCACGAGAAGAGTGGGTCTGTGTTAAGGGCATAATTCATAGAATCAGCTAATGTTTCTCAACTAGAAAATAAATTGTGTCAGTATGTGTGCACGTGGGTGTATGTGTACCTGCACATGACTGCACACACGTGGGAATAGGGAAGAAAGATGGTGAGTATTTTGTTATGGCCAAAAAAAAAAAGTATGGAAAGGTCATTTAGTATCATTTGCAGTTCAATTAAATTTTTCTTTGAAAAGTTGGTGTCTCTGTGGGTGCCCCCCCTCCAAAATCTTACTAACATTAACTTATAAATGTCCTTTTTCTGCATTTGTTGAGAAGTTCTGGTATACACTGCCAAAAACCAAAGTACGTTAAAATACGTATAATTGTAGATGTGACATCCTTTCACCCATGAGGACAAAACAAGTTAAATCCCTGCTTTTAATATGATAATTACCTCAAATATGCATCATAGCAAGTTTTCCTTCTGGATATTATGGGAATGCTCTTTGAATTTTGTTATTTTTACAAAAAGCAAAAAGATAATAAAAGGTTAAGCTAATCAGAGGCTCAAAGGGGTGGCCAAGACTTGAGTGTGGTGGAGAGAACAGTGCTGGCTTCTGCCTCTCTTTGAAGCAAACATCTGGTAAACAGATATATGGAAATCAATTTGCACAAATGTGTAAAAAGCCTGGGAAGCTCTTGAAATTGAATTGTGAAAAGCACTTAATTCACCTTCATTTTCGGAAAGAAATAAAATGAGAGTGAGAGAGTAGATGAACCTGGTTGTATTCAAATCCATTTTTGGAAGCTACCAGTATTCAGGACCAACAGGACTGTGACTCATTGAGACTTGCCTGGGGGAAGGCGAAAGGTAGATCCTGGTGGAGGGAAGAAAGCCAGGCTGAGGGGGGCAGGTGAGTTACATTGTAGTGTGAGAGGAGAACTCAGAAGGGAAGAGATGCAAGAACCATGGCTTGTTGGGCTGCTAACTAAACCTAACTTTAACTATTAAATGAAGAAAACAGACTGATTCATATTCAATATTACAACATAACTTCCCTTGACTTCATGCTCGATAATCTCTTCCTGAGGCTCCACCACACATTATCAATATCCTGCTCACTCTGACTCAGAGTTCCCACATGAGGAGCTCCCAAAATCTTCCCACTCTCCTAAACTGCCAACCCTCATCACTGCCACCCTCACTTCTTTTTCTTGTTCTACTAAATGGCCTTGTCCTCCATGAACTCTCTTAGAGTCTCTCCACCTTGACAGTTCTTCTTTCTGTAGAGCAAGTTTACCTCCCCATTTCCCATCCAAGGCCCACCTCTCTGCCAAGCTCTGAAGGTACCACGCCATCACCTCTGAGATCTTGCTCTGCTGATCAGCCTCTTTCCTTTCTGCCTCTTTCATCCCTTCTTCCTACTTGTCTATGTCCTTCTTTCCTGGAAAATATTCCCTTGATTCTGATCATCGTCAAGTGCTGTCTCTCTCCTGAGTCACTGACAGTCAAGGTAAGAGACTAAATTTTTCCACCACCTCTCACTCTTTGCCCTTCCCAATCTGGTTTCTAACTTGGTTATTTGTATATTGGTCTCATTCAGCGTCTGTGTTGCAGGTTACTTTAGCTAGATAGGGCCTGGTACATAGTGACCATTCAGCAAATTGTTGATAACTAAGTTGAACTTAGTAAAAGAATACTTCATTTTAAGTGTTCGTGTGAGCTATTAAAAACAAGTCAAAGGTTTCCCCCAAAAAGCACAGTAGATTGCCTCTGTACTGCAATGGCCTGTTATTGTGGCTCCATGCATAGAAAGGACCTGATCCTCCTTCTGCCTCAAGCAGATTAATTTACGCATTCACTAAAAATATCTTTTGCATGCCTGTTATGTGACAAGAACCAGAGTTTCAGGGACTATAATAGAGTAGTTAATATCAGCTTCTCAGTGGCTTAACACAACAAAAGTTTACTTCTTGTCCATATGGTGGGCAGAGCAGCCTCCTGCCTCTTGTAGCTACACTATTAAGGGATGCTGAGGCAGAGATGGAAGGACTGAAGGATGCATACTAGATCTTAACTGCCCCAGCCTGGAAGTGACATATGTCACTTCCACTCACAGTCCCTTGGCCAGAACTAGTCATATGTTCCTGGGGGCTGAAAGATGGAGAGAATATGGCTGTTTGGTGAGTACCAATGTCTTAGTCGTCTAGTGCTGTTATAACAGAAATACCACAATGAATGGCTTTAATGAAGAGAAGTTTATTCTCTCACAGCCCAGTAGGCTAGAAGTCTGAATTCAGGGTGCCAACTCCAGGCAAAGCCTTTCTATCTCTGTCAGCTCCAGAAGAAGGTCATTGTCATCAGTGTTACTTTGGTCTGGGAGCATCTCATTTCAGGAATCTCAGGTCCAAAGGACATGCTCTGCCCCCTCCCCCCCTTGGTGGTTTGAGGTTCCCCTCTCTGCTAGCTTCCCTTTCCTTTTATCTCTTGAGAGTTAAAAGGTGGTGCAGACCACACCCCAGGGAAACTCCTTTTACTTTGGATCAGGAATGTGACCTGGTATGGGTATTACAATCCCACCCTAATCCTCTTTAACATAAAATTACAATCACAAAATGGAGGACAACCACAGAATACTGGAAATCATGGCCTAACCAAGTTGATACACACATTTTTGGGGCGACAGAAGTCAATCCATGACAACCAACTATGTCTACCACAAGGACAGTAACTTCCTGGGCTGCAAGGAAACCACCACACTGGTTTCAATTCTTCTAGACAGATAATTGTTTCAGCACCAAACAATCAAACCCAATGGGAGTGCAAACAAATACACACCATTAATTTATATTCATCCTTCAGACAAACATTAGTTTCTCTATGTATAAAATATTGTCTGATACAAGATAATATATACTGTGCTATTTCAGAAGCCAGGCATTCTGGTGAGGGTAGAGGGGAATCAGGAAGGAAGGAGGCTTTTGTATTATAAAAATTTCTTAGCACATAATTATCAAAAGAATGTATGTACAGTCATGGGAAAAAAGCACACCTTTGATTTTTAAAAAATCAATTTTTCCAGGAAGTAAGGAAGAAGAAAGGAACAGTGGAGCAAGGAAGGAGAGGGAAATGGAGGGAAGGGAGCAGTTTTGGTATTACTTGGTATGTACTTTTACTTCATGTCAGGCCAGTCTGAGAATGCTTAGAGAAGAAACCCAGCTACCACCCAGGAGCCCTGAGGTGGCTCAGACCCACAAAGGGAAAGGTCCTGGGCTCTCTGAAAAGGGTACTAGGGCACAGAGAGCTGGAAGAAAGACCTCCTTAAATCGTAAGGACTGCAAACAAAATGTCTGCTGCTGCCACAATGTGTTTAGGGGTCTTGCAAACTGTTGGTCTATGTCTATGTCAGTAAGCTTGGGGCCCTACTACACCTGTTTTGCATCTCTCCCAACATCCAGTATGGCCCACAACAAGCACTGAGGCATTGGGGCAGGGGAAAGTGGGTGCCAGCTTCTGTGTCGTGTCTCCCAGTCGTGCTAGGAAAAGTCAACCTGGGCTGAGCCAGCTTTAGAACCAAGGAACAGCTCTTGGCAGCTGCCACAGAGGTGTGCACCAGGCCCACCTGTCTGGGTCGAGGGACAGGATTTCACCAAAAGCCAGGAAAGGCATTTCTTGGAACTGAGGTTATAGAAAAGGAGATATTTTAAATTGCTGACAATTTATGGCCACAGAGAGTATTTTCTAGAAGTGTGGGGTAGCCTGTCCTCATACAGCAGGAGTGGCTACATGTCATTTGGTATCCAGAAATACAAATATTTGTGTGATGACTTACTCTTGACTATCTGAGGTAAGGAATGGGTAGGAAGGTTACCAGGGGGGGCATGGCTCAGAAGCTAGAGGCAGGAATGTAAGGAGATGCAGCAACCAGAGAAGAGGCAGGAGGGTGGCTGAGGACACTTGTGGGATGCTTAGAAGCTGTAAGGGATAACACTAACCAGCCAGGGCCTAACACCTAGAGGGGACTTAGCAACCCAAAGCAGCCACTTAAAGCATTTTCTTGAGAATGACAAGGAGCCTGAAGCAGAGGAGCTAGGCGAAATGCCTACTAGATATAGAAACAAAAGGTTACAGAGAGCTGGTACAGAGAATTTCATTTTGACCTAGAACCCAGGCAAGTACCACCTCCCAGCTGAGAAGTAAGCCTTAAAGTACTATAAAGGCATGAAGAAGGTACCGTTATAACACTTTAATTAATAATCCTAATTGTTTCCACTTACTAAACCCTTACTAAGTACAAGTACTTTTCTTACAAAATATCACTTAATTTTTTGTTCATCTGATGAACATGTATCATGTCTATTTGGAATTTAGAGCCATAGAATAATTCAGTTCAACAAGTTGTATTATGTAATCTGCAGATAGATTAACGAGGTGAATAGTGGTGGTAGCAGGACTGTTTACCTATATATTGCCACCTCGGTATAATTTATGGCCCATGACTCCCTCTTCCTATGTTCCAAACAGCCCTTGTGGCATATGGTGCTTGAGGGCAATGCCCAGAAATAAAAACAGCTACTTTGCATAAGCTCTCCAGTTTATTCTTCACAACAATACAGGGAGGTGTGTATTAGCTTTATTTTTATGGGAAATGGAGGCTCAGAGAGGGGACAAGGTAACATGCCCAAGGTCCCAGGGATAGATGATGGCAGAATCAGGAGGTGAGCACAAGGCTGAATGCCTTCAAAGCTGTGTACTTCCCCTGCCCTGTGCTTAGGCTCTGTCTCTACATTCCAGCTAGGAGGGGTTGCCTTCAGAATTGAAGAGATTGTTCTGGGCTTCAGCATGATAAATGCAAAGGACATATTGGCACACACTTACAGCAATATCGTTAACTATTCACTATGTACTAAGTTTAAAGAGTGGATAACTTGCACATCTTTCCCATTTCCCCTCCCTGGAAATGGTAGAAGGGAAGAGCAGAAGACAGATGGAGTGGAGGCAAAAAACTTAGAAACTCATGTTCTGGCTCCATGGAGGCATCACACACAAGTAATGTTTTTCCCAAATGTGTTTGCAAACATTCGAACTGACAGTGGCAGGGCCCTCCAGTTAGAGACAGGTGAACTGGGATCAAAGGTATGCTTGGCCACCCACACCTCTTGATCTCATTTTCCCCAACTGTGAAACGGCTCATTATAAGGCATTTTTGTGAATGTGATTTGCAAGCCACATATAAGACCTAGCAGTTGGCATCATGAAATCATCACTGTTGGGTCTACACCGCCCAAAACTCTCAGATAAACAGTGAGGAGATTTGGTCTTCCAGACTTCTTTCTTCTCCAAAATCAAGCATATTTTATGAATCCAAATATCTGAAGTAAAGATTATTTAAGTCACTTCTTTTTCTCCTTTCTGTCCCTCTCCCCGCTTGTGTTCTGACCACTTCACTGTTTTCTCAGCCCCTTTTCAGGCGACTGGCTGCATTTTCCCCTTTATATCTCAATGTGCAAAAAAAGAAAGGAAACAGGGAGTTTCCCATTAACCTGTCAGTCATAGTTACACTCCAGGGGAAATTTTTTTTTTTTAATTATGTAACATTTAACTCAGAGAACAATTTGACAAGACCTGAAGCAAAAATCCTAAGGGGAAAAAATATATATGACTGCTCTTAAGTATCTTTTTTAAAGGAGCAGCCCTGTTTGTTTACATCTTGTTGTTGCCTGCATGTTTTTCACATAAAGTCTAATGCTCACTACAGTCCAGTGAAACTAGCTTGTCTTTCTCCAATTTTTGGTGGAACAGACTGGTCCAGGGAGGTACAGTGATTGTCACTTATAAAGTTGAAATGACATCTAGTGGGCCTCTTGGTTGTCAGTCAAACTGAAGAGAGACAAATATTTTAACACAAACATGCCTTTTATATATGTGGACAAACATCTCAATATTTATACACTATCATGTGTGCGAGGTCCCTGGGTGATGCAAAAAGGTTGGTGGTTTGAACCTCACCCAGCAGCACCATGGAAGAAAGGCCTGGCAATCTAATTCTGTAAAGGTTACAACAAGAAAACCCTAGGGAGCAGTTCTGCTATGCAACACATGGAGTTGTCATGAGTCAGAATCAACTCAACAATGGGTGTTATTTTTTTTTTTTTATTGTGTGTGTGAAGGCGACACCATGAAGATCTGCAAATATGCCTCCAAAACTCAAGAGAGCATGAGACTTGGGTATGAGAGGAGCCTGTTTGCCCTGGTTTCGCAACACCAAAGCTATGTAAACCCAAGAGTCAGAATGCCTTCTCAGCTTGTTGTGGTGGTGGCTGTTTTGATGGCAGGGCCAAAACAAAAACTTACTGCCTTTGAGTCAATTCTGACTCATAGTAACCCTATTGGAGAGAGTAGAACTGCCCCCATAGAATTTCCAAGAAGTGGCTGGTGGATTTGAACTGCCAACCTTTTGGTTAGCAGCTGAGCACTTAACCACTGCGCCACTGGTACCCCAGGGCATTCACCCACATCATGCCCTAAACTGGACTGTCAGTGGTGTGGCATCATTTCTTGATGGGGAGACACTTCATCAAAGTTAATGGAGTTGGACCTCAGCTTAGAGGTGAAAAGGGAGGGCAGTGAGGGTAAGAACATAGTGCACTGCCTCACCCATCACCTAGCTCCCCTACTCATGGCCAACCAGATTCTGGGTCCAATTTTCCTGATCTCCTCTGACTCAGTGCCACCGAATCCAGGTCTTTCCCTTCCACCTCTTCTCAAACACTTTTCCTTTCTTCCCCACCACAATCCCTCACACGTGACTGTTTCAAATCTTCAACTGTATTTTATCACCATGTGAGAGACCTAAACTTTCAATCCAGTCAGTACAAGCCAAAGCCTGGGATGGATGGTCAGGGATTGTTTCTTTTTAAGAAAGGGGAGGAAACTGATAGGCATTGAGCCAGGCTTAGTTTTATGATGGTACTAAGTAACATCTGATTCTCACAGCACCTCTATGCAAGAGACATCTTTATCTCACTCCAGAGCTGAGGAAACTCAGCTTCAATGAGGTTAAATGACTTGTGTAAGGACACTCAACTGGCATCCCATCATTCTGTAGAATCTCACAAGATACAAAGGACTTCCATGTTGGTTCCCTCAGATCTCTGGAGAATCTAGGCTCTTCCACTTTGTTCTGATGGGCCTTTCTTCTGGAGTCTAGCCTCAGACTTCCCTTCTCTGGAGCCTCCTCAGACCACTCTGCAAAGGCTCTCCACCGCTTGCCAAAGTCTCCTCCACTAGCTCTACCTGCCTCCAGTCTGAGGATAAGCTGTGTCTGAGGGTGTGGATCCTTCCCCAGGTGGGTGGGCCCGAGGTCTAGGTCCTTGGCTCCTGGTGAAATGGCTGTCTCATCAGCCCCATCCTACCTCACCAGCAAAATGGTGTCAGCCACTGGGAACTCTTTCCTCTCAGCCCCCCACTCTGTGCTTCTCCACCTGAGCCCTTCTTGGGAGATGTTTTTCCACATTATTCCTTAAGGTTTATGTTGTTAAACAATTAAGTGAAAATCTCTGGGAGTGGGGCCAAAATATTAATATGTCTTTAAAAGCTCCCCAGGAGATTCTAAGGTGTAGCCAGAGTTGAGAATGACCACCCTAAGTCTTTGCAGGAAGGGCACCTCACCTGTTTGTCCATAGTCACTTTGGGGGAATGAGGTATTTTGCAACAGGGAGGGAACATTTAGTTCCCATTTCTCTGTTTGTTTCTTTCAGTCCTGAATTCTGCCTGCCCTTCAGGTCTGATAATACCTTGCTGTTCACAGGGAAGAATGCTGTAGTCACACCTTTGGTGCAGGAAATCAGTCTATAGAGTCCATTGACTCACCTCTTATCAGCTGATAAGCCTAAGCCTCTTGATTAGAATACCAAATAAGAAACAAAGTGACTAAAAGAGAAACCTGCATGTTTGGGGGGCAGTTTCTCTAGTTTTCTACCTATAGAGAAGGATTAAAATCCCAGATGGTAGAACCTTCTAGCTAGAGTGAAATTCAGGTCACCACCCTGCATTTCCATCATCATTACTAGGCATGGGCAGAACTTGAGATCTTGGTCCACCTATTCATGCCCAGAATTTTGGCTCTGGTGCTGGCCCTACAAGATGTAAAACAATGTTGGGTCTTTTCCAACTTCAGGCTGGTAGAAAGAGGTAGAAGTAAGCTGAAAGGAGGCTCCAAAAAATAAAAAGAAGCTCAAGGTCAGGGTGGACACCTGGTTCAAAGCAGAAGCTAGGGCTCATTGGAAATCCATAGATAAAAAGAAAGCAGGAAAGACGTGAGGACTTACCATGAAAACCTAACCTAGCAGAAGCAAGAGGACATCTGAAAGCTTAAGGAAAAAGACAGACAGAGACAGACTGGTCAGGGCTTCACTTCTCATGAGCTCCTGTGGCACACCAGACGCAATTCTCTACATCAAGCAAGTCCATAGTGCTTTCACCTCCCATCCACCAGTATCATCATCCCTTCTCACCCAACAATATCAGGGAAGGCTACATAGCTCTGCCACAGCTATGGCACACACATGGTGTATTTTCAGGAACAAATATTAGAACCACTCAGTTGAAGGAGAGTCACTGACCCACAAGTGACCAAGGTGAAATGAAGTTTGAGGTTCAGGGCTCCAGGTAAAAATCTAATCTTTCCAGGTTAAAAACTGCTTGAAGGCAGAGATCATTTCTCATGAAATTTTATCCCTACTACAGTATCTGGCAAAGGGCTTTGCAGAAGATTTGAGCTTAAAAAATTGCTGAATGAGTGAATGAATTCATGGATGAGTGTATTAATATTAAATAATATTAATAAATGACTATTAGAGTACACTAACATCTGCTGGCATGAGTACATGAAGGTATAAATGAATGCACACGCAGACGACACAGGTTTGTATTTGTTGTTGAGGGAACATACAGGGTGTTTGTCCCCATTATCCTTGCTGCCAGCAAAGCCACTAGGCAAGGCTTTGGAAGACAGAGGTGAGCCATTAGAGACCTGCTATATTAGGAGTAAGTCCAAGGACCACTTCAAGGCCTTCATGGGTTCCCTGTGTCAAACCGGAGTCACCATGGTTCTAGCATCAGAAGTTAGCTGGCATGTCCAGGATGTCAATGTTATCAGTTCTCCTAGGAATGATCTGATGCTGGAGGATTGATTGGTCCACACCTTGAACCAATGAAAATCCAGTGAGACTGAGACTGACGATGGATGCTTGTACAAATCTCTTACTAAAAGAGAAGCCAAGTTAAAATTAGAAGTTTCTTAGGGAGAAGAGAATCAGAAGCAAGTGAATGAAGGTCAGCAGCATGGAGCTAGAGCAGCTGGATACCATCATCTCTAGCACAGAGACTACCCGG
This sequence comes from Elephas maximus indicus, assembly GCF_024166365.1. NCBI lineage: Eukaryota > Metazoa > Chordata > Mammalia > Proboscidea > Elephantidae > Elephas > Elephas maximus. The sequence continues at coordinate 39,655,060 of NC_064844.1, read as the reverse complement.
TGAGAAGGCTGTCAGGGCCTCTGTCCCACAGACATGTCAGAAGGCTCTTTAATAAATTCTTCATGACCTGCCTCTCTTCTTTTCAATATTTTTCATCAATCACCAATTCTTTCATCATGAAAAATTGCTTCATGATACACACCTTATGGTGAATAAACTGGCAACTCCACTGATGTTGGTCATGTTTGAGATGGAAATTTTCCCATAGAGATTTAAGAGAGCTCCCTCCCAGGATTCCTGGAGGAGATGATGATGCCCTTCTATCAAGAGTCACATTTATAAATAATCTCCCAGGGCAGATTATTTCAGATGATTTTGGTAGAATGCTCCTTTATACATTCTTAGCACCTATTTCGGAGAATGATATTTTATGGCTGAGTCTCAAAGTCCGGCGGATATATTCTGCTCGGAGGCTACAGCTCCCTGTGTCTAGATAAGATTTTTCAAAGCAATGTGTTGTGATGAGAAAGTGATGATTTTGGCGACAGTTCTGTGTTGATGCCCAGGTCTACCTTTCCCTTGAAGTGTCATCTTGGGCAAGTTACTTAACCTGTGAGCCTCAATTTCTTCAACTGTAAAATGGAGATAATTATATTACCTACATTTCAGGGTTTTTTTTTAATAAGGATGAAAATTATTAAATGTCTGAAAAGCTCTGAATTACTCTCCATCAAATTTTACAATTAGCTACTTAAGGCAGAGCAGAGCTTTCTGTATAGTTTATAGCTTCCTCTGAGCCTCCTGCCTACAACACTGTAGACTGTCCCTTGGCAACTTCTTCAAAAAGAAAAAAATATATTAAGTATTTCTCCTGTTCCTTTTCCATCCCCAAATTTGAATTTTGCCTAGGCATTATTAACTGGTCCCTAAGTGTTTTTAAGCGTACCCCAGAGGCCCCTTATTATTGGAACTCTACAAGATCTCTAACTGTCTGCATTCCTGGTTGACCTCTGACTTGCTTCCTTGGTGTCTTGGCAGCAGTATGACTCTCACTGAAGTTTTATTTCTCCTCTTTAAAAAATGCCTTCCTGGAGAAGGCAGGGCCAAGATGGCAGAGTAGTCAGATGTTTCTGGTGGTCCCTCTTACAACAAAGACCTGAAAAAACAAGTGAATTGATTACATATACGACAAACTAGGAGCTCCTAACATCAAAGTTAAGAAATCAGACAGAGCAGCAGGGAGAGGGAGAGATGGTTCAGAAGCAACGAGGAGTTGCCGGGCCTGACTTAGCGGGAACCAGCGCCCCTCAGCTCTGATCCCCTGGTGTAACCGCAGCAGGGCTGGCAGTAGCATTCAGGACACAGTTTCCATAGCCACAGAGAGCCAGTGGCACAGAATCTATTCGTACCTCCGGAATCAGCAAAAAACAGCCCTTTTGTCATAAGTGATTGCATCTAATTTACCACACAGATTTAATAGCTCCCTGTTTGAAAGAACTCTCTTTCATTTATCTGATCCTTCCTCCCTTTGCCCTGAGCTGGCTTCAGTGACAGCCGATTTCTCTGGACCTGAGGTAGGTTCTGCTGCATGTTCTGAGCCATTCTCCTGGCCTTGGAGAAGGAACAAATTAACAAATGGGGGGAAATAATCTGCTGACTCCCCTAAATAGGGAACTCAGGACAGACGCGGCTCCTGTCCACACACAAGCAGTCCACAGAGTTTGAAGTCCTTTCACCCCTGCGTGGACCTATGTGGCCCACTTCAGCAGCTAGGTCGTTGTTGCATTGCAAGGGTGTATGTGCCTGAGGTCTGACTTTAACTGTTTCAGCTGTGTGGTGGAGAGGCAGGTTTTTGACATTTGACACAGCTGTGTCTATTAAGCAGAATCCTCACCTACCCACATCAGGGACCTGAGGACTAGTGGCTCCACCCATGCCACCTAGCCACCCATGACAGGGGTCCAAGGATAAGTGGTACCTCCCAATCCTTACAGTTAAAAGCACTAGGTGCCTATGATACAGCTGCAGAGCCCACCCACCTGTGCACTCTGGAGAACAGGGATGCACCTCCCTCACGGACACTCCAGGGAAGGTTGTCAGCCCCCTGTCTTGCTCAGAGCATGACCCCCTGCTGCAACCAGAAACCTGTGCATACACCAATCACCACTGCTCCTCTAAGACCATAAGTGAGAGCCTGCACCACAAACACTTGGTGACTGACTACATGGATGCCTGAGCTGAATCCGTACAAGAAAAGTAAATGGACTCCTAGGCTCATAAACCTGGTAACAGCTCTAGCCATCTGCTGACAAGACATTAGAGCTTCAAAGCCTCCAATAATCAAGTTAGCTCACTCAAGCAGCCTATTTGGGTTTATCAAAACAAAACAAAGCAAGAAGCTAGGACACAGTTAGCAAACATAAAATAAATTAATACAATAACTTATAGATGGCTCGGAGACAACAGCTGATATCAAATCACATAAAGAAGCAGACCATGATCGCTTCAATGAACTCCCAAAACATAGAATTGAGGAATCTTCCAGATGATGATGTGTTCCTGGAATTACCAGAGGTAGAATACAAAAGATTAATATACAGAACTCTTCCAGAGATATGGAAGGAGATTAGGCAAAATGCAGAACAAGCCAAGGAACACAGAAATAAATCAGCTGAGGAAATTAAGAAGGTTATTCAAGAACATAATGAAAAATTAATAGGCTGTATGAATTCATAGAGAGACAGCAATCAGAAATTCAGAAGATTAGCAATAAAATTACAGAATTAGACAACTCGGTAGAAAGTCAGAGGAGCAGAATTGAGGAAATGAAAGTCAGAATTAGTAAGACTGAAGATAAAACACTTGACACCAATATATTTGAAGAAAAATCAGATTAAAAAAATGAAGAAACCCTAAGAATTATGTGGGACTTTATCAAGAGAAATAACCTATGAGTGATTGGACTGCCAGAACAGGGGGATAACATAAAATACAGACAGAATTATTGATGATTTGTTGGCAGAAAACTTCCCTGATATCATGAAAGATGAAAAGATATCTATCCAAGATGCTCATCAAACCCCATACAAGGTAGATCCCAAAAGAAAGTCACCAAGACATATTATAATCAAACTTGAAAAACCAGAGATAAAGAGAGAATTTTAAGAGCAACTAGGGATAAACAAAAAGTCACCTACAAAGGAGAGTCAATACAAATAAGCTCGGACTACTCAGCTGAAACCATGCAGGCAAGAAGGCAATGGGATGACATATATAAAACCTTGAAGGAAAAAAAATTGCCAGCTAAGAATTATATACCCAGCAAAACTGTCTCTCAAATATAAAGGCAAAATTAAGACATTTCCAAACAAACTGAAGTTTAAGGAATTTGCAAACACCAAACAAAAACTAAAAATGCCTTCCTGGAAAACCACCCACCAAGCTGTTAAAGATAGTTATCCCTAAGAGATGGGATTACAGAATATTGTTTTTTATTCTTTTTGTAGTAGGATCTGAAATTTTTAAATAAGCATTAATTGCTTAAATAATTAGATTTTTTAAAATGTAAGCTATTTCAAATAAGAGAAAAATGATGCCCTTTACCTCTTCTCTGACACTGTAGATGTGGTGCTTTTGTGGCTGTTAAGAGTAGACACGAGAGACCCCTTAAATCTTAAAGGGCCTTCAGCAACACCTTGGTTATGCCTTTGAATACCTGCGGGGTATAAACTCTCCAACACAAAGGCCTTGAAAGGTAGCATTTCTAGGGATTGATAAAACCATCTAGTATAAGTTAGAATGACTTGATTTCAAGTGACAGAACTATAACCTAAATTAGCTTGGACAGATAATGACATTGTTTCATAACAATGCTGGGATAGCTCCTGGAATCTAAGGAAAAAGTAGCTCGTGGAATAGCTGGAGTCAGGAGCTCACACACTGTCAGGACGCTACCTCCATTTTGGGTCTGGTCCACCTGTCATTGTATGGCTGCTCACCAGCTGTCTCCACCTGAAGGATTCCCATCTTACACCTTAAGCTGTAGAGAGAGATTGACTGATGCTCTCGTTGAAGTCCAAAGTACTAACATTCTGCATGAGGGGCTCATGTGCCCAGCTTGTGTCAGATGTCCATGCTGGAATTAATCAACTTTAGCCAAGGGATGGGGTATTAGGTCATAACCTGAAAGTTAGAATCAATAGCACTACTCAACATGTGGCCTGGGGACTGAGCTGACCCACGAACTGTTTGTTACCCACCTGAACAGTTCCAGCTCCAAAACTGAGAGTAAATATTTCTAAACATTTATAACAATTTGATGTTTCTGGGACATTCAAACAGGTAATTTTGTATTTTGCCAGAAAATCAATTTGTGACAGATTAGTAATTTAAAAATTTTTAAATGGTCCTTCACAACGAATAGTTTAAGAAGCACTGATATAAAACATATTTATTTAAAACCTGATACAACTGATGCAAAAGGAATCATGTATTTAAGTGGGGAAAGGGAGGTATTCTGGGAAGATAAGACAATTGGCATCCAGCACATGATATCTCCATTTAATTCTGCAATCCTCCTCTACCAGAACTACTCAGACTATAGGTTCTTCCTTCAGGAAGACACTGAGAACTAATTTGTCTTCCTTGTGTAAACTCGAACATACTTTCAGTTGACATGTTTAAAGACTGTCCTTCCCCACTTTGACATAAGTTCCAAGAGGGCAGAGACCCTGTCTGACCTATTAACTACTGTCGCCCCAGTGACTAGTAGTGGGGGCTCAGTAAAAATTTGTTGAGATGAGTCACTGCACTTTTAGTATGCACGAGAAACAACTGTGGGTATATCTGGGGGCGATACCATCCTGGCATGCCCTCCTGCCCTTGGGCAACAAACAAAGAGTCCCAGCAGGACCTACAGCTGCCATTTATTCCTAGAAAGGGGGCTGATGGTAAATTAAGGTTGTGTTGAAAGGCCTGAGGTTAAAATAGTTATCTTTTCATATACACCTGAAACATATAGTTCACCATTACCTTAGTAGTCCTTTTGGAAAGAGGCAAAACTATAGTATCCTTGGTATATCACTTAATAATCTTGGCTCCATTATATGTTATAACTGAATACTGGCTTTCCTAAAGTGGATATAAGTACTGTATTTTTTTCACAAATAACACATCCACACAAATAACACACCCATGCATATAACGCACATAGCACACCTAGGAAAATAATGCACGAGAGGGTTGCGGGGTTGTCAAACAAATGTATAATGAATGCATTGTTTGTGTGAAAATATGGTATATGAAGCATTGAGCCCATATGGAAAGACTAGAGAAGAAAAATGTTTGGATTAGAGGTCAAGGCTACATGATTTTACTATCACCTCTATCAATAATTTGTAATGTCACCTTAGACAAGTAATTTCCCCTACCTGAATCCTAGATAATCAAGATACAAAATGAGTAATATAAAATAGATGAATTCCAAGGGTCCTCCCAGCTCCAACTGTTCATAATATTCTCATTCTATAGGCATCTGCAAGCATGTCCTTCATCAATCAGAAGATTGTAAGCAACATGTTTTTCCTTCCCCACAATTCCACATCTCTTGACAATGACAAAGTTCTTGGGTTATAGACTTGCTGTTTCTCAGAAACCTGATGCTGGTTGGTTTGGTTGCTTTGTTTCATTAATCCAAAGCCTAATCGATCATGTTGTTTTTAGTTGCCATTGAGTCAGCTCTGACTCATGACAACCCCATGTACAAAAGAATGAAACATTGCCTGGTCCAGCACCATCTTCACCATCACTGTTATGCCCAAGTTCATTTCTGCAGCCACTATGTATTGTGAGTGCCTTCCAACCTGGGGCTCATCTTTCAGCACTATACTAGACAATACACTGTAATCAATCATGTTATGGTGGTCTTATGTGTAGGAATCGACTCAACAGCTAGGGGTTTGGTATGGTGGCCTTATTTGTATGTTCGTGTTTTGCCCCTTCCTCACAGCCATGCTGCAGGCAGTGCGAGCCCTGATGATCGTAGGCATTGTCCTGGGTGCCATTGCCCTCCTGGTGTCTATCTTTGCCCTGAAGTGTATCCGAATTGGCAGCATGGAGGACTCTGCCAAAGCCAACATGACGCTGACCTCTGGAATCATGTTCATCATCTCAGGTAAACGAGGCACTGGGGTTCCTACTCTCAAAGGTGCTTCTGGAAATGTCATAAGCAAAAGTCAAACTGGTCAAGGAAATATGGCTCCTCCCCTACCACCAACATGGTCCGGAGCCTCCCATACTGGGATTCAAGATACGAGGTCGGAGGCCCAATCACATTCTACAGAGTGCTAATGTGGTTAAGAGCTCAGCTGCTAACCAAAAGGTTAGCAGTTTAAATCCACCAGCCACTCCTTGGGAACCCTATGGGGCAATTCTACTCTGTCCTATAGGTTGCTATAAGTTGGCATTGACTCAGTGACAATGGGTTTCAGTTTGGTTTGAATGTTCCTCATACCTTCCATCCCCAGACCCATTATAAGCACATGTCAACCCTAAAACAGTCATATAACTTGATACCTGAAGGCATTATTTGGGTGAAATTCTAGAAAGGGATATTAAGGCTATGCTGTTAATATCATCAACGGACTAGACCCAAAATATTTGGACTATTCACCACTGGTCCCCAAATGCATGAAAAATGTTTGCACACACATAAATCCTTTCACAATTAATAAGACAGGGATTCTAAGCACCTAGCACAGTGTTAGCATACAGCGGGAATTTACTAGTCAATGTCTGGATTGACCATTTTGTTACAGGAATGAAATATTCCTGCTCATCTGGGCTCATTTAAGCATTTAAGCTCCCTCTCAGTTGCCTCAGAAACATTGTGACCCCTTTAAAGCTGACTCTAGTGCTTCTTTGTTCTTTGTCCACAGGTCTTTGTGCAATTGCTGGAGTGTCTGTGTTTGCCAACATGCTGGTTACCGACTTCTGGATGACCACAGCTAACATGTACACCAGTATGGGTGGGATGGTGCAGACTGTTCAGAACAGGTAAACTGCTAATCTAGGTCTCAGTATTCCGTGGCAAATGTTGTCGTAAGAATCCGATTAAACACATATGCCTAATATGACTGTCAGTGCCTGAAATGCCAAAAATTTATCAGAAGCAGCCATGCAGTATTGTAAATTAATAATGATATGTAATTCATAAACTTTATTAAGAGAAATATCCTTAGTGATATGACTTGAGGCTTATCTGATATTTGCATTGAAATACAGCGGGCAGTTGGCAGTATTTGTCTCTCACCCTTACACAGGTCCCATTGTGATGGCAATGAAACAGGCACTATTAACTCAGGCATGTAAATGAGCATAACCTACATCTCCAGTCCAGGGTGGGAACTTGGCTAGGGATAGGTAAAATCTTGAATAGAAATGAGCAAGGTGCAGTATAAGTGAGAAAAGTGATGTTTCTGCCTCCTAGAGTTGCTTCTTTCGCTCATTCATTAATTCATTCATTCCACAAATGTATTGAGCACCTGCTGTGTGCCAAGAATGGTGCGTAGTGCTGGGGATATAGACAAGGTCTCTGCTCTCATGAAGATGACAATCTAGCAGAGGGAGCTGAAACCCCACTATAATTTGGTGTCTGAATGAATGTAGAATCTTGAAAAGATAGCAGAGCAACTCCAACACTGTCTCCATTTAGCCACTTCAAAAGAGTGTATCTCATAATAAAAAGAAGCTGGAAAATGCTGAAGAAGAAAAATCTTGTTCTGGAAGAAAGATGTAAGTGATCCATTGTTTCTGGAGTAGATACAATTGGCACTTCTCCAGCAGTACCAACATGGGGATACAGGCATGAGGACGTGATAAATCCACTACTCTCTGGCTTCCTAGAACTCCAATTCCCATCCATGTTTCTGCTTCATTTCAATAAGGGAAAGGAAGTGATCCCCATACGCTGCTCTCATCCTCCCCCATGCTCCTTCTGTAGTCTCTTGGTTATACCAGCAACAGAGAAGTAGGTTGACCAACCCATCCTGGTTTGACCAGGGCTTTCCCAGTTTTAGCACTCTAAGTCCTGCATCCTGGAAACTCCTCAGTCACGGGCAACCATATGGTTGGTCACCCACTTAGAAGGAACACACCCTACCCAGAGTACCTGGGTGCCTGGTACTGCTGCCTTTGCCCAGAGGAGCCAACTATCACCCACCTGGCAGCCCAGTACTAATTAACACCTGCTATCGTTTTTTTTGATCACTCTTTCACACACCACCTCCCTAGCACCTGCCACAGTGTATGTGACACTGGCAGGGCCTATGTCCTAGACCAGAGCTACAAATTCTCTGCCTTCCACTGCACAACCTGTAGAGGTGTTTTGTATTAGTTTAAGCATGTCTTTTTTATCATTTGAATTAATCACCAACATTTAAAAATTAGAAATGCCATAGGTTGGGTTCCCTCAAAACAGATGCTGAGATCCATGAACATCTGTATCCTCACGATTTAAAGTACTCCCAGGGGAGGCTGATCAGGGAGTAGGCAGGACAGGCCAGAGGGGGGAAGCTGAGCCAGGATGTGATTTCAGGTGAAGTCTCAGGGCTTAGCCTGATCCTGAGGGGAGCTATGGAGCAGGAATTACACCTCAGAGGTACATTAACTCCATTCAAAAGAGCTGGGCTTCTTCATATACACCAGTCTCTGTGCATGTGGGCAAAGTGACTCCAGTGGCTGAACTCCGGAGAGAGTCACATGTGCCAGTAGGTAGAAGCAAAAGAACACAGAAACTGAGAGGGAGACACCCAGAAGCAGTAAAAGGGCTCTGCAGGGACCTGAGGAGAGCACCAGCAAACAGTGCCCACTACAAATGGTTGTTCCAGCTTCTTGTAAAAAATAAGCAGATCTGGCAACATTGCATAGTTTCAACGGTAACAATCTCTGCAACTGAGAGGGCACTGCCCTTTTAGTTAAGATCTATACTATCCAGCTTGCCACAGTCCCCACCATCCTCAAATGCTTCATCCTGAGGCCATTTATTGTCATGTTCATATTTTTTCACATATAATGGAGTTAAGTTAAGGGGAAATATTTTCTTATATCCAACCCACTACACACATTTAAGTTTCTTGCCTGTCCCAGACAGGTATTTAAGCTTGCTAACCTTGACCAAGAGGGTCTAAGTTGAAGAAGGTGACCTTGTTTCCCATAGACAGTAGACAGTATATCTTAATGATTAACAATGAGGGTTTTGGAGACAGGGTGGCCTGAACTTGAATCCTAACAATACCACATTCTTTCTGGGTCTTTGAATAAGTTACTTCACCTATATAAGCCTCAGTTTTCTCACCTGCGAAATGGGAGTGTGTTAGGGATTGAATTGTGTCTTCCAAAATATGTATTGAAATTCTGGTCCATATGGCTGTAAATAGGAAACCCTGGTGGTGTTGTAGTTACAAGCTTTGGCTGCTAACCAAAGGGTCAGCAGTTCAAATTTACAGGCACTCCTTGGAAACCCTATGGGGCAGTTCTACCCTGTCCTATAGGGCTGCTATGTGTCGGAACCAACTCAACAGCAACAGGTTTGGTTTTGGGTTTTATACCTGTAATTATGATCCTGTTTGGAATTAGGGTTTTCTTTGTTACACTAATTAGGTCACACCTGAGTTAGATGGGTTCTAAATCTAATCACTTCTGAGTTATAAAAAGAGCAAAATGAACACAGAGAACAGGAAGAAGAGGAAGAGAGACAATAGAGACAGATGCATGTACGAGGATTGCTGACAGCTTCTAAAATCTGAAGTAGACATGGAAGGGCCTCCTCCTAGACCCACAACCGAATTTAGTCTCCTGAATTGTGAGAAAATAAGTTCCTATTCTTTGTTGCTGTTGTTAGCTGCCATCGAGTCAGTTCTGACTCATAATGACTCTGTGGACAACAGAACAAAACACTGCCCAGTATTGCACTATCTCCACAATCCTTGCTATGTTTGAGCCCATTATAGCAGCCACTGTGTCAGTTCATCTCACTGAGGGTTTTCCTCTTTTTCGCTACCCACTATCTTACCAAGCATGATGTCCTTCTCCAGGGACTGGTCCTCCTGATAACATGTCTAAATTAAGCGAGACGAAGAAGTCTCACCATGCTCACTTCTAAGGAACATTCGGGCTGTATTTTTTCAAAGAAAGACTTGTTCATTCTTCTGGCAATTCAGGGTATATTCAATATTCTTCACCAACACCATAATTCAAAAGGCATCAATTCTTCTTTGGTCCTTCTTATTCATTGTCCAGCTCTCGCATGTATATGAGGCTATTGAAAATATTATTACTTGGATCAGGCACACCTTAGTCCTTAAAGTGACATCTTTGCTTTTCAAAACTTTAAAGAGATCTTTAACAGCAAATTTGCCCAACGCAATACACCATTTGATTTCTTCACTGCTGCATGGTTCCAACTAAAATTAAATCCTTGAAAACATCAATATTTTCTCCAGTTATCATGACACTGCTTATTGGTCCAGTTGTGAGGACTTTTGTTTTCTTAATGTTGAAGTGCAGTCCATACTGAAGGCTGTAGTCATTGATTTTCATCAGTAGTGCTTCAAGTTCTCTTCACTTTCAGCAAGCAAGGTTGTGTTGTCTGTGTATTGCAGCTTGGTAATGAGTCTTCAAACAATCCTGATGCCACATCTTTCTTCATATAGTCCAGCTTCTCATTATTTGCTCGGCAGATTATTTGCTCAGCATACATATCAAGTCCATTCTGACTCATAGCAACCCTGTAAGACACAGTAGAACTGCCCATAGAATTTCCAAGGAGCAGCTGCTGGAGTCGAACTGCTTACTTTTTTTTTAGCAACCAATTTTTTAAACACTGTGCTACCAGGACTCCACAGATTGAATACGTTTGGTGAAAGGATACAACCCTGATGCAGACCTTTCTTGATTTTAAATCACGTAGAACTCTGGTGGTACAGTGGTTAAGAGCTCGGTCACTAACCAAAAGGTTGGGAGTCCAAATCCACCAGCTCTTCCTTCGAAACCATATGGGGCAGTTCTACTCTGTCTGATAGGGTCACTATGAATCCAAAATGACTCGACAGCAACAAGTTTGGTTTGGTTTTTGTTTAGTATCCACTTGTTCTGTTCAAAGGACTGCCTCTTGGTCTATGTACAGGTTCCTGGTGTGCATAATTAAGCGTTCCGTAATTCCCATTACTGAAAACGTTATCCATAATTTGTTATGATCCACAGAGTCTGTCAGTTTGTTGTACTGTGGTGGCTTTTGTGTTGCTGTGATGTTGGAAGCTATGCCATCGATATTTCAAATACCAGCAGGGTCACCCATGGTGGGCAGATTTCAGCAGAGCATCCAGGCTAAGACAGACTGGGAAGAAGGACCTAGCAGTCTACTTCTGAAACAATTGCCAAAAAAATTGACCTTGTGAATAGTAGCAGAACAATGTCTGTTATAGTGTCAGAAGATGAGCCCCTCAGGTGGGAAGGCATTCAAAATACTACTGAGGGAGAGCTGCCTCCTCAAAGTAGAGTCCACCTTAATGACACAGATGCAGTAAAGCTTCCAGGATCCTCATTTGCTGGTGTGGCATGACTCAAAATGAAAAGAAACAGCTGCAAACACCCATTAATGATAGGAACGTGAAATGCATGAGGAATGAATCTAGGAAAACTGGAAGTTATCAAAATGAAATGGAATGCATAAAGATCGATATTCTAGGCATTAGTGAGTGGAAATGGACTGGTTTTGGCCATTTTGAATCAGGCAATCATATGATCTACTATACAGGGAATGATACACTGAAGAGTAATAGCATCATATTCATTGTCAATAAGAACATTTCAAGATCTATCTACCCTGAAGTACAACACTGTCAGTGATAGGGTAATATCTATACGCCTATAAGGAAGGCCAGTTAATGCAACTACTATTACAATTTATGCACCAATCACTAATGCCAAAGATGAAGAAATTGAAGAGTTTTACCAACTTCTGCAGTCCGAAATTGATCAAACAGGCAATCAAGATGCACTGATAATTACTTGTGATTGGAATGCAAATGCTGGAAACAAAGAAGAATGATTGGTATTTGGAAAATATGGCCTTGGTGATAAAACCCACGCCAATGATTGCATGATAGAATTTTGCAAGACCAATGAATTCTTCGTTACAAATACCTCTTCAACAGCATAAACAATGACTATACACAGGAACCTCACCATATGGAAAACACAGAAATCAAATTGACTGTATCTGTGGAAAGAGATGATAGGAAAGCTCAATATCACCAGTCAGAACAAGGCAGGGCCTACCGCAGAACAGATCATCAATTGCTCATATGCAAGATGAAGTTGAAGAAAATTAAAACAAGTCCACAACAACCAAAATATGACATTGAGTATAAAAAAAACTCATTGCTGTCATATCAATTCCAACTCATAGTGGCCCTACAGGACAGAGTAGAATTGCCCCATAGATTTCCAAGGAGCAGCTGGTGGATTCCAACTACTGACCTTTTGGTTCACAGCCAAGCTCTTAACCATTGTTCCACCAGGGATCCACCTTGAGCATATCCCACCTGAATTTGGAGACCATCTCGAGAATAGATTTGATGCATTGAGCACAATGACCAAAGACCAGACAAGTTGTGAGATGACATGAAGGACATCATACATGAAGAAAGCAAAAAGTCACTAAAAAGACAGGAAAGAAAGAGAAGACCAAAATGAATGCCGGAAGAGACTCTGAAACTTGCTCTTGAACATAAAGTAGCTAAACAAAAGGAAGAAATGATGAAGTAAAAAAGTTGAACAGAAGATTTCAAAGGGTGGCTTGAGAAGATTAAGTAAAGTATTACAGTGAAATGCACAAAGACCTGGAGTTAGGAAACCAAAAGGGAAGATCAAGCTCGACATTTCTCAAGCTGAGAAAGCTGAAGAAAAAATTCAAGCCTCAAGTTGCAATAGTGAAGGATTCCATGGGCAAATACTAAGGCATCAAAAGAAGATGGGAGGAATGTACAGTCTCTGTACCAAAAAGAATTGATCAATGTTCAACCATTTCAGGAGGTACCACGTGACCAAGAACCGATGGTACTGAAGGAAGAAGTCCAAGCTGCAGTGATGGCACTGGCGAAAACAAGGCTCCAGGAACTGACAGAATACCAGTTGAGGTGTTTCAATAACCAGATGCAGCACTGGAGGTACTTACTCGTCTATGCCAAGAAATCTGGAAGACAGCCACCTGGCCAACCAACTAGAAAAGATTCATATTTGTGCCCATTCCAAAGATGATCCGAGAGAATGTGCAAATTATCTAAAATTTTGCTGAAGATCATTCAAAAACAGTTACAGCAGCACATCAACAGGGAACTGCCAGAAATTCAAGCCAGATTTAGAAGAGGACATGGAATGACACTGCTGATGTCAGATGGATCCTGGCTGAAAGCAGAGAATACCAAAAAGATGTTTACCTGTGTTTTATTGACTATGCAAAGGCATTCGACTATGTGGATTCTGTTCTTTAGAGCCACCTATCTGTGGTACTTGTGTTATGCCAGCCCTAGGTAACTAAGACAGAGTGATAAATCCTACCACAGTGGCTATTGGGAGAATTAAAGGAAATAGTAGTAAAAGTGCTTATCACAACATCAATAAGGGCTCAATAAATCGTAGCAATTGCTATAATTAATATAATATTAATATTATGCAGCCACTTGACCATCTATAGGTATCCCAGGGCACAGGCGCCAGGGATGCCCCAGGAAGGCTGCCCAGGGCCCCCCTGGGAGAAGCTATTTGGCTCCCAGCCACACCTAGTTCCTTCCGACTAGGGAATGGGTTGGGCTTCTTCATTCCAAGGCAACAGCCCTCAAAGCAAATATTTGTCCAAAGGAAATAAAAATAGCCTACAGGTAAATTTTCTCCTGGAATATTTTCAAGGGCTGAGCCAAGTGTGCCAACTTTGCCCTTCACATTACTCTTGGTTATCAGGCTTATACGGTTTGTTCATCTTGCTAAAGTGTGTGCACTTTTAAAGCACATCTAAAGGGTCTTATTTTCTTAGGTTGCAGAGTCTGCACACATATTGCTGTATTCCTACTGCTGGTATAATGTTTCCAGTTTGGGCAGTATATTTTAAATACATCAACAATTAATGGTATTCCACAAACACCCCCAACGCTCTTTGAGGAACACCAGAGGAAAACTCCCACAGGAAGCATTCACTGTATTGAGCTCTCCTTTTCTGCATGACCCTTGGAGATGAAGATCAAGCTAACATGGAAATTCTCCACTGACATCCTAACAGTTTTTGGTCACCATTTGTCCTAGCTTCCTAAGAATGCCATAACAAAATGCCACAAACTAGGCAGCTTTAAAGAACAGAAATTTATTTTCTCACAGTTGTGGAGGCTAGCTGTTCAAATCAGGATATCAGCCATGTCAGTTCCTTCTGAGGGCTTTGAGAGAACTGTCCCATGCCTCTCTCCTAGTTTCTGGTGGCTGCTGGCAATCCTTGGTGTTCCTTTTCTGCTCATACTTGTATCTTCGCATCTTTCACCTGTGTGTGACTCTCTCCATGTCTGTTCTCCCCTTTTACAGTGAAACCTGGGAAAGCCTGTTTTTCCTGATCTCACAAGTTTTCTGCCTTTGACAGGTGCAGTCTTGCCTCTTTTCTATGGCTAGTTTTAGTAGAAAGTATTTGAGTTTTCCTTCTCTGACAGGTTCTTACCTTACACAGGTTCTGGTTTTCATAGGTTTTACTGTAATAAGACACACCACTCTGAAGAGATTAGGACTATGACTCACCCTACTCCAGTATGACTTAACTGATAATATCTTCAAAGAAAGACTTTATTTCCCCAAACAAGGTCACATTCACAGGTACAGGGGTTAAGACTTCAACATATCTTTTTGAGGAACACAATTCAATCATAACTGTGAGGATTTGGGGATACCACTCTCTACCACTTACAGATGTCTGGAATCAAAACTATTTTATTCTCTGGAGATTTTGTTCTCAAACAATTCCATTCTATGTAATTGAGTCTCATTGAAGGGACCCCTCAGGATAAAGGCACCAGCTTTGGAGTCAGACAACCCCATTTCTAATTCCAGTATAGGCTAAAACAGAAATACCACAAGGCAGGGTCTGTGTCTCTCTTGTTCTCCCTAAGTCCCTGCACCAGGGCAGTGCCAGGCTCATCATAGGTGTCCAATAAATAGTTGTTGAACAAATGAATGAATGAATGGTCACTTCAGCTTAGTTTTTCTCAAGATAATGCTCCTACTTCCTAGCATGATTGTGACGTTTACTCAAGAAAAGGTAGAAGAATGCTTAATCCACAGTAAGAACTCAAGGAGCTAAAATCCTTCCAGAAATAATAACTAATTCCATATCTCTAAATCTTCCCTTGCCAAACCTTCAAGGCCTTTTGCCAGTTGGGATGGTTTGGGGCCTTCCTGAGATGTTTCTCTGAGACCAGAGCCTTTAATTCTATGACTGACTAGTGTTATAGGCCCAGGAATCTCACTGCTTTTGACCTCAACCCAATTCTATTCTCCAGGGCACTGTAACTAGGCTAGCTGTGACCCAAGGGAGCATAGGTTCAGGGGGCATGGGTGGGGATAGGTGTGGAATCCAAAGGGAGAGAGGGGGCAGGGAGGACAGACATGGCCAGGTGCAGCAGGGCAGAGCCTGGAAAGTTGAGTCACCCACACTCACAGCAACCATCTCCCCACTCAGGTACACCTTTGGTTCAGCTCTGTTTGTGGGCTGGGTCGCTGGAGGCCTCACACTGATCGGGGGCGTGATGATGTGCATTGCCTGCCGGGGCCTGGTGCCAGAGGAAACCAAGTGAGTCTGCCCATCCCAATGCAATCAGCCATTTCATTTGATCCGAGTCCATTTAAGGGTGTAAACTGCAGCCAAAATGATTAATTTAGGTATATGGAAAAAGGATTATTGAACTTTCTCTTTTCTGAGGAATATTTCAGCCTGAGTAGCTTTAGGTGCAATCTTTTTGGAAGTAAAAATCATGCCCGAAGGTGCCTTCTAATCCCTGGGTGACACAAACAGTTAGAAGCTTGACTACTAACTGAAAGGTTGGCTGTTTGAACCCAACCAGAGTCAGCTCAGAAGAAAAGCCTGGCTTCTGAAAGGTCACAGCTTTGAAAACTCTCTGGAGCAGCTGTATTGTACACACATAGTGTAACCATGAGTCAGAATCGACTCAACAGCAATGAGTTTAGTTTTGATAGGTGCTAGAGCTCCAGTATTGTATAACTCAAGTGGTTCTCAGCTGAGAGCTATTTTGCCCCCCTAGGGGACATTTGGCAAAATCTGAAGACGGGCGATCCAGGCATCTAGTGTGTAAAGGCCAAGGATGCTGCTTATTATGAGTTGAACTGTGTCCCTCCAAAATTTATGTTGAAGTTCTAACCCCTGGCACCCGTGTTCCAGGAAATCCCTCAGTCCTGAACAAACCAAGACAGTTGGCCACCAGGTCTTTGGGACACGGCTTTCTACCTCTGCAATGGAGCAGAATTTCTTGCTTTACAGTAGAGCTTAGCTGAGCTGAGATGTGACTAGTGAGTTCACTCTGCTAATCAATTAAAATGATGTTGAACCATAAACCATATCCAGAGGAACATTATCATGCTGAAGAATTTGTGTGCTGGAAAGGACCTATGTACAGGCGCCAATCAGATCATTTTATGAATAACCAAGGCCCAAAGAGGGCAAATGACTTGCTAGAGATCACAGGGATAGTTAGCAATAGAACCAGACGTTCAGTGCTAAATTGAGACCATCCAGGATAAATGCATGCAGGTGGTTGGTCACTCTGTGGTCATGGAATGTTTCTTTTTGTTTCAGCTACAAAGCCGTGTCTTACCACCCATCAGGCCACAATGTTGCTTATAATTCTGGAGGCTTCAAGACCAGCACTGGCTTTGGGTCCAACACCAAAAACAAGAAGATATACAATGGGGGTGCCCACACAGAGGACGAGATGCAATCTCACCCTTCCAAGTACGACTATGTGTAGTGCTCCAAGACAACTCAGCATGGGCAGAGGAAACCCCCCAATTAGAGCTCGTCTAAGAAACTAGGAGATTTTACCATGATTCCTCATTGTTTTTGACCCCCTAGATGGTTGCAAGTTAGAAAAACCTTGATTTCATCTGTGGTGGGAGGCCAAATGGTATTGGCCATATGCCTCTGTCTCTAAATGTTCCATCACAAAACAGCCGAGATATCATTTATGAATGAGAAGCTATAGTTCTTATTTTCCAATCCTCTATTTCTCTCTTTTTTTAATACAACGTTTAATACAATGTTTAATACAACGTTTCTAATCTGATAACACAATGTGATTTGAATCCCTATCAGACACTCTTGATGATTTAGATAGATTCTCCCACCGTCTTCCATTCAATAAGCCCATCGATGATCTATTTCCCAGCTCAACCCCCAGCAAAATTTTGAAAGGAAAAAAAGAGAGTCAATTAAAAGACATTAGTTTCTACTATTTGATTTTTGCCTCTCCACCACCAATTTTGCTGTTAACGAATATTAATTGAAGAGGAAGTGATGGGACAAAGGTATTTGTAATTTCTCCAGCCCATTATCTGAGTTTTCTTGCACCGTGATCTGGAAAGTTACCTGGACCAAAATAATTTTTCGTTTCAGAAAACCAAGTCTTTTCGCCTCTTTTGGCAGCTGTTAATTCCAGCAAGACTATCCCAGGGGTTTTCTGAAATTTCTACTAGAGGTTTTCTTTCTGTCAGAGGCCAGAAATCATCCCTAAAAGAGTGAGAAAAGGATTTTTTTTAATCATCCTAAATATAATTAGGATAATCAGCTACTAAAATGATACCTTATCTCTGTGAATTAGCTTCATCCTGCATGCATGTGGATAGAAGAAAATGAAAAAAAAATAATTGCTTTGATGTCTGTAATACACTTTATAAAATCACACTTATGTCTGAATTTCATGAAATGTTCACTGATCCTCGTTCTTCTCCTTTGTGATCTCTTCAACTCTGATTACACAAGATAGAGTCAGTGTGACACCATGTAAACAACAAATAATGGAAAGGAACAGATCCTAGGAAATGGGTTGAAACTAGTTCTTAAAAAAAAAAATGGTGAGCCTGAATGTAATGTTATGTTTCCAAGTGCCGCATGCCTACTTGCATGGCTACAGGTCACTGCCACTTGACTGTAGCACTTACTCAACACCGTGGTCAGCTGCTTTATTCTGAGAGCTGTTCCCTTCACTAAATTTACCTATAGTGGTCAGACCACTGGATGCTCAAACAGAACTGAAAGCTCTATCTAGTCACAGAACTTCTCTGTGCTTATATCACTGCCCTTTTGAACAGAAAACCTAAACTCCGTCTTCTAGGCCACCAGAATCCTATCCCAGCATCAAAGCTAGAACAGACCTCCAGGGAAACCAAGCCAAGGGCAGTCTCTCAAAGTTACCAAATCAGGGAGCTGCTTTGGCCCTGGGGAAATATGACCACTGGGTTATTATTTGCTAAAAAAATCTTTACAGCAATAGTGTATATGAAAGAGGCCTCCAAGAGGATAGGTAAATACTAATAGGGTCTTGGGGCTGGAGAGACTGTGGCTGGGGAAAGACCTGCTGGTCCATTCAACAGTAAGGAGTGGTGTACACCAAGAACGAGAACAATAAATTCAGAGGCTCCTCTCACTGAGACATTAGTGATCTTAGGTCAAATTGGGTAGGGCATTCACGCAACTCATTACCTGAGATGGGGTAAAGGATAAACAGATAATTCAAGAGAAAAAGGTGAAGGCTGTGAAATCTAGGACTTGGAGATTGTTAAGTGTCCCAGGATTTGAGTTGAAAGCCATGGGGATATGGAGATGGACAATGAGCTCTTCCTCCTACCACCAGAAAGGCCCTGGTCAGTTCTGAGACAGTGAGGTGTAGCGCAGTTGGGTTTTTAATGAGCACAGCCTCTGCTTAACACTTAATTATTTGAAAGACTCCATGTAGTTTGATTGTGCTTTGTGATTTCTGTCTTGCTCTGTCTTATTGTATATGCATTGAGTTTTGACCTGCATTTTTGTTACTTAAATATTAAAAACTCTGTTATCTCACATTTGAATGGCCTCCACTCTTTTTTCCTAAGCTTTGGGAAGTGGAGGTGGGAGATCCAACATCTCAAAGCTGAGTGCATCTTCCCAGAGGTGATCCTGCTTGTGGCTTGGAACAGACATCTGTGTCTGCCCAGCAGCAGCCTGGCTACTTGGAGCCCAGCTGGGCCTGGGTCCAGCCCTGTTAGTGGTTTCTTCCAGTGGGAAAACCTGAATAAAAGGGGGTTTCCAGTGCATCCAGGCATGCAGCATGGGGTCTAAGGGCCAAGTTTAGCCTAAAATGTCTAGTATAATTGGCCTACTCATGAACCAGTAAAAAAAAGAGATGCAACACCTGCAGTCTTGGTATCAAGGGTTGGTTGGTTTCACAAACTCAATTAGCTCTGCTCACTGAGGCTACAACAGAGTGTGAAAACAGCAAGAGCTGTAGAGTCAGAAAAGCCCAAGCTCAAATCCAGGCACCTACCGTTTCTGAGCCTTAAATCTCAGTTTCCTTATCTATAAAAAGGGGATGGTAAGGATAATGGGATAGTGCAAGTAAAGAATCTACTTAAGTGACCGACCCCCATCTTGCATAAGCTTAAGACAAACAGGGCATTGATTAGCTTATGTAGCTGGGTTATCTGAGGTAGGGCTGGCTTCAGCCACACCTGGATCCAGGGATGTGATCAAGAATATGCCTTTCTCTGCCCATATTTCAGTTCGGCTTTCCTCTCTGTTAATTTGCTTCTCAAGCAGGTTGCTCACACATGGTTGAAATGATGGCTGCTCCTGTGTTTCTAGGCATATGCCAATCTTGCACCTAGAGAACCCAGCCAAAAGGAAGCATCTGTTTCCCGATATCTGTAGAAAAAAAAATCTGGATAAAGCTCATTGGACTATTAAAGACCTATGCCCATTCTTAAACCCCTACCTAGAGCCAGAACAGTACAATCTAGTTTGGCCAGGTCTGAGTCCCCTAGTTAAGATATAGAGACTTGTCCTATGTCACAAGACTGTGTTCTAGGGGTCTAAAGTCTTTAGAAATCAGGTAAACTTCATTGCTTTGTCTCAATTTTCCCCCTTTTGGTTGAAACAGAACTTCCAAAAAAGTTCAGAGGTACAATATTTGAGCCTTTCTGCCTAGTCACCAAATAGCCTAGTATGTATGGTACACAAGGGAAGATCTGAGAGATTACTCTGGTTCACAAAGAAAATATAATTAAAACCTGAATATGGCCAAAAGTTTTGCACTCAATTTTAAACAAATGAGATCACAAAACTGATTAGTAGAAAACTGTCCTCAGTTATATCATTTTGAACCATTCGAACTTTGATTTCCTAAAATTAGGGGCATTTTGAAGACTCCTTGTACAAAGACAAAAATGGAGGGATCCAACCATGCTACACTTGCTCAAAACATAACTCACCACTCTCACCCACCACGATTCCTGGGGAGTGCCGTGGAGTTGACTACTGAGCATTTCACTGTTTCCCACCTTGAGGTCCAAATGAAAGGGATTTAATTGATGTGTTCTCGGGACACCCAATTCTTTCACCTTTTTATTCTGTGTAGGATCCAGTCCCCCTGCTGCCTCCACATGACATTACACAGGGTCAACCACAGAGGCGTAGGGGGAAGAGGGGCACTTGCCCCTGGGGCAAGTCCAAGGGGGCACCAGATGAGGCGTGGAATGACATGCTTAGGCGCCGCAAATATGAAAGGTGCCGAGTGAGTCAGCCGGACAAGAAGGGGAAGGCATTTCTGCAAAGGTGTCACCACTATAAACATGTATTCAACCTGAAATGGGTAGGGGGGAGGGAGGACAGGCATAATTTAGAGATTACCCCTGGGTGTTCCTTATCCTCGCTGTGCCTGTGGTCAACCACAGCCACAGCCACAATTTTTGCTAAAGTGCCTGGCATCTGAGCACTACTGTTTTCCACTGGAGAATACACTGGTGTAAGTTCTGCTGTGTATATTTTCAATTACACCAAAAATAAATTATATATTTTTTAAAAAAGAAATGCTAGATTTCTTCCTTGGAGGAACAGTTGGGTCTTGCTTAGAGACCAGGGAAGGGCCACACAAGTCCCTCTATAAAAATCATTACATTTGTACTCTCTTTTAATTCAGATTTTTTGAAATGTTAAGATGTTACACCTAATATGAAAAGAGAATGCTAAAATTATTTGTCTTTTGACCCAGCAATTCCCCTTCTTCAGATTTCTTCTAAGGACATAATATTTATGCCCAGAGAAGTACATCAATTATTTCATAGTAAAATTAGACCAACCTAAAAATCTAACAGGAGATTGCTGTTGTTGTTAGGTGCTGTCAAGTCGGTTCTGACTCATAATGACCCCATGCACAACAGAACAAAACACAGCCCAGTCCTGAGCCATCCTCACAACCATTGGTATACTTGAGCTCATTGTTGCAGCCGTTGTGTCAGTCCACCTCTTTGAGGCTCTTTCTCTTTCCTGCTGACCTGTGATGTCCTTCTCCAGGGACTCATCCCTCCTGACAACATGTCCAAAGTATGTAAAACGCAGTCTCGCCATCCTTGCTTCCTTTAAGGAGCTTTCTGATTGTACTTCTTCTAAGACAGATTTGTTCATTCTTTTGGCAGTCCATGGTATATTCAATATTCTTCGCCAATACCACAATTCAAAGGCGTCAGTTCTTCTTTGGTCTTCCTTATTCATTGTCCAGCTTTCACATGCATATGATGCGAATGAAAATACCATGGCTTGGGTCAGGCACACCTTTGTCTTCAAGGTGACATCTTTGGTCTTCAACACTTTAAAGAGGTCCTTTGCAACAGATTTACCCAATGCAATGCGTCTTTTGATTTCTTGACTGTTGCTTCCGTGGCTATTGATTGTGGAGCCAAGTAAAACGAAATACTTGACAACTTCAATCTTTTCTCCATTTATCATGCTGTTGCTCATTGGTCCAGTTGTGAGGATTTTTGTTTTCTTTATGTTGAGGTGCAATCCATACTGAAGGCTGTGGTCTTTGATCTTCATTAGTGAGTGCTTCAAGTCCTCTTCACTTTCAGAAAGCAGGGTTGTATCATCTGCATAACCCAGGTTGTTAATGAGTCTTCCTCCAATCCTGATGCACCGTTCTTCTTCATATAGTCCAGCTTCTCGGATTATTTGCTCAGCATACAAATTAAATAGGTATGGTGAAAGAATACAACCCTGATGCAAACCTTTCCTGACTTTAAACCACAGTATCCCTTGTTCTGTCGAAACAACTGCCTCTTGATCTATCTAAAGGTTCCTCATGAGCACAATTAAGTATTCTGGAATTCCCATTCTTTGCAATGTTATCCATAATTTGTTATGATCCACACAATCGAATGCCTTTGCATAGTCAATAAAACACAGGTAAACATCTTTCTGGTATTCTCTGCTTCCAGCCAGGATCCATCTGACATCAGCAATGATATCCCTGGTTCCATGCCGTCTTCTGAAACCGGCCTGAATTTCTGGCAGTTCCCTGTCGATATACTGCTGCAGCCATTTTTGAATGATCTTCAGCAAAATTTTGCTTCTGTGTGATATTAATGGTATTGTTCTATAATTTCCACATTCAGTTGGATCACCTTTCTTGGGAATAGGCATAAATATGGATCTCCTCCAGTCAGTTGGCCAGGAAGCTGTCTTCCATATTTCTTGGCATAGACAAGTGAGCACCTCCAGTGCTGCTCTGTTTGTTGAAATATCTCAATTGATATTCTGTCAATTTCTGGAGCCTTGTTTTTCGCCAATGCCTTCAGAGCAGCTTGGACTTCTTCCTTCAGTACCATCGGTTCCTGATCATATGCCATCTCTTGAAATGGTTGAATATTGACTAATTCTTTTGGTGTGATGACTCTCTGTATTCCTTCCATCTTCTTTTGATGCTTCCTGCATCGTTTAATATTTTCCCCATGGAATCCTTCACTATTGCAACTCGAGGCTTGAATTTTTTCTTCAGTTCTTTCAGCTTGAGAAACGCCGAGCATGTTCTTCCTTTTTGGTTTTCCATCTCCGACTTTTTGCACACATCATTATAAATAATACTTCTGTTCAGTTCTTTTACTTCCTCAATTTGTCCTTTTGCTTCACTGCTCGAAGCTCGACAGCGAGTTTCAGAGTCTCCTCTGACAACCATCTTGGACTTTTCTTTCTTTGCTGTCTTTTCAGTGACCTCTTGCTTTCTTCTTGGATGATGTCCTTGATGTCATTCCACAACTCGTCCGGTCTTCGGTCACCAGTGTTCAATGTGTCAAATCTATTCTTGAGATGGTCTCTAAATTCAGGTGAGATATACTCAAGGTCATATTTTGGCTCTCATGGACTTGTTCTGATTTTCTTCAATTTCAGCTTGAACTTGCATATGAGCAATTGATGGTCTGTTCCACAGTTGGCCCCTGGCCTTGTTCTGACTGATGATATTGAGCTTTTCCACCGTCTCTTTCCACAGATGTAGTCAATTTGATTTCTGTGCGTTCCATCTGGTGAGGTCCATGTGTATAGTCGCTGTTTATGTTGGTGAAAGAAGTTATTTGCAATGAAGTCGTTGGTCTTGCAAAATTCTATCATTTGATCTCCAGCATTGTTTCTATCCCCAAGGCCATATTTTCCAACTACTGATCCTTTTTCTTTGTTTCCAACTTTCGCACTCCAATCACCAGTAATTATCAATGCATCTTGATTGCATGTTCTATCAATTTCAGACTGCAGCAGCTGATAAAAATCTTCTATTTCTTCATCTTTGGCCTCAGTGGTTGGTGTGTAAATTTGAATAATAGTCATATTAACTGGTCTTCCTTGTAGGCGTGTGGATATTATCCTATCACTGACAGCATTGTACTTCAGGATAGATCTTGAAACATTCTTTTTGACGATGAATGCAACACCATTCCTCTTCAAGTCGTCATTCCCAGCATAGTAGACTATATGATTGTCTGATTCAAAATGGTCAATACCAGTCCATTTCAGCCCACTAATGCCTAGAATATCAATGTTTATGCATTCCATTTCATTTTTGACGATTTCCAATTTTCCTAGATTCATGCTTTGCACATTCCAGGTTCCAATTATCAATGGGTGTTTGCAGCTGTTTCTTCTCTTTTTGAGTCTTGCCACATCAGCAAATGAAGGTCCCAAAAGCTTTACTCCATCCATGTCATTAAGGTCAACTATACTTTGAGGAGGCAGTTCTTCCTCAGTCATCTTTTGAGTGCCTTCCAACCTGGGGGCTCATCTTCTAGCGCTATATCAGACAATGTTCTGCTGCTATTCATAAGATTTTCACTGGCTAATGCTTTTCAGAAGTAGACTGCCAGGCTCTTCTTCCTAGTCTGTCTTAGTCTGGAAGCTCAGCTGAAACCTGTCCTCCATGGGTGACCCTGCTGGTATCTGAATACCGGTGGCATAGCTTCCAGCATCACAGCAACATGCAAGCCCCCACAGGACAACAAACTGACAGATGCGTGGGGGCCAACAGGAGGAGGATTGATTAAATAATAGTTTATACATAAATAATATGTAGTCATTAATATTATTAAGATTTTTTATAATCTTAACTGTATTAAATAGTACATTGAAAACTTCCCTGGAATGAAATATATTCCAAGGTATCTTTTAAGTGGTTGCTTCTGGTTAGAGACATAATGATTTTTTTTTTCTTTTTCAGTACTTTACAATTTTTCCTCAACGAGAATATCTTCACTTACATCTAGAAAATAAAATAAGACTAAAAACTGAAGGGAGAATCAGAAAACTAGAAAATAACACCCAGGCATGAAGTGCACAAGGGCAGGGACAGCCTGTTACCTGGAGACCTGATCATCTCAGGTAGCACTGAAGGGGTAAGCTGACAGGCCATTGCTGAGTAAAGCACTCTGTTTACTCTGAACCAATAAAGTAAAATGGTCATGTGCCCAGAAACTGACCTCACACTGTATTGTTCTCATTTTTCTTCCCCTTTGGAGACTCTTTGACACCCATTTCTAGATTGGATTACCTCCATTCACCTCTGAAGATGGGGGAACAGAGGCCCAGACTCCTACTTGTGGGAAAGGACACAAGGAAGTAATGACAAAGTCAGGATCCTTGCTCAGGCAACTCAGGTGGAGCCAGAACAAGGACTGGCATCCATATCCAGGTTTACTTCTGGCTTCTTCCACAAGACTCAAGTCCTCAATTCTACCCCACTAGCCTCTCCAGTTCCTAACTCTTTTTCCAGCCAGAAGTGCCAACCACACAGAGCAAGGATGGGGCTTGCTTTGGAGAGGGTGGCCTAATGCTGGCAGGTGGTCTGGGCCTCCATTCCCCCTGTGTGGGTAAAGATTCAGAGCAGACCCTCAGCCCCAAACATTCATCACCTAGAAAGCATCAGACCTGCATTTGGTAAAGAAGAACTTGGTAAGAACTATGCACAGAATATTTGTTATCTAAAGAGGAGGACTTTTTAGGTCTCATTGAGGTTCTTGGGGTGTCGAAAGATAATCTTACTTTGTTTCACATACTTTGGACATGCTATCAGGAGGGACTAGTCCCTGGAGAAGGACATCATGCTTGGTAAAGTAGAGGGTCAGAGAAAAAGAGTAAGATCCTCAACAAAATGGATTGACACTGCGGCTGTGACAATGGGCTCAAACATAGCAACGTTGTGTTGATGGCACAGGACTGGGCAGTGTTCCGTTTTGTTGTATACAGGGTTGCTATGAGTCAGAACCCACTCCACGGCACCTAACAACTACAACAATATATTTAACAGTGTATTATCCTTGGGCTCTACTCAGAGATGTTAGGAATCAGGCAAAATTCATTAAACTTTTTTTTTTAATTGAATGACAAAGCAAGTCTTCAGAAACCTAGACCTACATAGAAATAAAGAAAACAAAATAAAACTGCCCCTCTCCTGGCCAGATATTAGAGATGAAGAGAGCAGCATTGATGGCAGGGATGGATGATAACGAAAGATAACTTTGAACCTTAAAAAAGTACAGGTTATTATTAACATCATTATCAAATATTGGGAATCTACTAGATCCCAGTCATAGTTTCAAGCCCCTTTTGTATATTATCTCCAATCCTCCAGTCCTCAAAACTACCCATGAGACAGGCATTAGTAGCCCCATTTCACATATGAAGAGTCCAAGGCTCACAGAGGTTAAATGTCTTGCCCAAGGAAGATGACCAACCAACCTGGTTTTCCCATGACTGTCCCAGTTTTAGCACTGAAAGTTTCATGACCCAGGAAACCCCTCAACTGGAGAAAACCAGGACAGCTGGTCACCATATGCCTGACTCATTGTTTGTCTGACTCATGCCCCATCTCTTTCCACCATGCCAGAGTGAATCCCATTAAACACGAAAAATAAACATACACATATGTAGACACGTATGTATATACATATATATACACATATACAGATGTATATGTATTTATGAAGAAAGGAAGGAAAAGACAGAAGGAGGAAGGGCGAGAGTGAGGAAAGAAGGAAGAAAAGAGGAAAGCAGGGACATAAGGAGGGAAAGAGGGAGAAACTCACTGTAAATTTACTTAAAGGAAAAAGAAATATTTCCTGTCAACTCAAAAAATGATTAACTGTAAAACTTCCATTTGTAATCCCCAAGTTTCAAAAAATAATGCCAAACAAGGACAAGTCTACTTTAAGTGGTGGATAGTCAGAAGCCAGGGTTGGGGAGAGGAAATCAGGCTAGTTGATCCCTCCTAAGCTGACATGCTCAGCCTATGCAAAGCTCTTAGCATGAGGTCTTCCAGGCTGAAGAGGACTGTAGGGATGATATAACACAGAGGGCAGGGAGAGCCTCAGGGCCCCCAAAGTATACTCTCTGCAGGAGAAATAGCCAAAAATGACCTAAACCTCATTGAGTGAGAGCTCATTTCATCCCAAACAGCGTCTGGGATCTGAATTTGTTTCCACCAGCCATCACAAAGCTTCCCATTCCTCCTTGTCTCAAGTGGACTTGGATGTGACCTGCTTGTGCTAGTTTCAGGTTCTTACCAAAGCTGCCGCCTTAGCCCTTGTTGACAATAAAAATCTTGTTAATTTTGTTTAACAGGCCAACTTGAATTTCCCCAAAGAATTTTTTGAAAGGTACAATATCAAACATATTAAGGAGGTAGGACTTTGCCACCCATACTTACTACCCAAAGGAGGTCAGTTGCCATGGCAATACCTCTGGTAAGAAGATGGAATCTGGCTGAAGGGTGGATAAAATACCACAACGGGGCACAAACTGCTCAGCCAACCACTAAGCCCCTTCTACTGCTTGAGAGTGTTTGCCCAAGTCTTAGAAGTTAAGTCATAACTGAGAGACAGGGAGAGTAACAAAAATGCCCAATTGCAAACAAACATATTGAGGGCTGGGTGTGGGAGAGGAAGAAGTGGTCAGAATGTGGGTGGAGATATTTTGAAAGTCAGCAGTGAACATATGTGACTGTCTTCTTATAAGGGCTGGCAGAATCCTCCCATCAGTAGCTTTTGGGCAGACAAACCAGTCCCCATCCATCTACAGAGGGCCACAGCTAATGAAGCAGAGAGACCTCAATGAAGAGTTCCTGCAGAGGTGGAGTCAGAATGAACCTAGTGGTCTCCTTGGCAACATCCACCAAGAATTCACCCATTCATTCTCTGCTACTCAGCAGTCCCATTCCTGAGAAAGTGCCCAAAGAAAATCATCCTGATTCCAGAAAAGGCCGTTGGCACAAAAATGTCTAGTACACGGTTGTTTTTAACTCTGTAAAGTTAGAAAAAGAGAAAGAAAACTCAATTCTAATAGAAATTAAACTATAATACAGTAACATAATGAAATATGATGCAGACAATAAAAACGATATTTACGAAGTCTTTGTAATAGATGGAGAAATGCTTATCCTTTTATGATACATTAAAAGGTAAAGCTCATCTGTGTAAATACAATATGATCTGAACTGTAGAAAAAAACAGACAGAAAACTGGAAGGAAATACATCAAAATGTTAGCAGTTATTGCCTTTAAGTGCTGGGACTGGGGTGAGTTTCTCTTTCTGTTTTTCTAAATTTTCTATAACAGGCATGTAATTTTTATGTTTAGAATAACAATAAACTTTTTGTATGTTGTCTCACACCGTATGCATTCCCAACCACCTCTGTTCTTGCTTCTACTGGAAAAGCTCAAATAGCCACTTCTGCAGCCACCTTTGCAGCTAGCAGATGTCACATGATACAATCACAGCCACTGAGGTGTGAGTGGAAGTCTGAGCACTACCCTTCCCTTCCTCCTTCTTCCCACCTGGAATGCAGACATAATGCGTGGAACTGCAGGTCACGTGACCAAGCCAGAATGATCCAGAAAATCAAAGGTGCCTTACCCTGTCAAGTCTCTGAGCCAAGACCAGAAGCTAACAGTTATTAAAACAGTGATGAAAAGTGTTAGCAATCTGTGTGAAGGCAAGACCAAGGTTCTGAGCCACTAGAATCATCTGCAGAGATTGTTAAATACTGATGCCCAGCTCTGGGCCTCAGAGATTCTAATTGGCCTGGGTTGTGGCCTGGGCAGTGGGATATTTTGAAGCACCCCAAGTGTAATGCATTGAATTGTGTCCCCCCAAAATACGTGTCAACTTGGTTAGGCTCTGTGTAGTTGTCTTCCATTTTGTGACTTTTCCATGTGTTATAAACCATAATCTCTGCCTGTGGTTAAAAGGATTACTCAGGTCACCTCCCTGATTCAAAAGGGAATTTCCCTGGGGTGTGGCCTGCACCACCTTTTACCTCTCAAGAGATAAAAGGAAACAGAAGCAAGCAGAGAGTTGGGGACCTCATAGCACCAAGAAGACAGCACTGGGAGCAGAGGGCATCCTTTAGACACGGGGTCCCTGTGCCTGAGAAGCTCCTCAGCCAGGGGAAGTTTGAGGACAAGGAATCTTCCTCCAGAGCCAACAGAGAGAGAAAGCCTTCCCCTGGAGCCGACACCCTGAATTTGGACTTGTAACCTACTAGACTGTGAGAAAATAAATTTCTCTTTGTTAAAGCCATCCGTTTGTGGTATCTCTGTCATGGCAGCACTAGATGACTAAGACACCAAGTGATTCAGTCATGGTTGAGAGGCTGTGTTCTGGAGGCACATGGAAAAATGGTCAGAGAGCAACTGGTGCCCACTATCCAAAGATTCAGACTTCCTGTTATATGAAACCAATAAATTTCACAATGGCTGGATTTTCTGATACTAGAAGTTGAATGTATTCCTACTGATACAATTGTGCTGTTTCTAAAGGCTGGCGCAAGTATGTAATACATGAGTGTAAAAACGGTAAAATTCTACAGCACATGATAGCTATATATATATTTATATTTCTCAGTGTGGACTTTTCCCCCTTTGAAATCATACCCAATCAAATACTTGCATTACAGAGTATACAAAAATAAAATCTCCTTGCCAAGACAGAGCCCCCGGAGGAGGATGGTTCCAAGAACAGGGCTGACTGCACACAGCCAGCTTAGGATAAAAGAACTGAATGGAGATTTGAGATGTCCCCCACAGACAGAATTTCCAGTATGAGTACAAGCAAGTTAATTGTCTACTAAAGCAGGCAAACTAATATATCAACACTCTGGAAGAATATAATAGAACCCAGAGTCTCTACAACATAATATTTATAATGTCTAGGACACAACCCAAAAGTATTTGCCTTTCACATGAAAAGTAAATGTGACCAAATTTTAAGAGAAAAGACAGTAAGTGGAAACTAACCCCAAGATAGCCCAGATGTTGGAACTGTGTCAAAGACATAAAAGAAAATATTCTCAGCAGGGAAATAGAAAAACTTTAACGGAAATACAAAACATATTGTACAAACTTAAAAGCAGACTGGAAATTATAGAGAAAACCATCCGTAACTGGAAGATCAATAAAAATTATCCAAGAACAGAGAAAAAGAAGTTTAACAAAAACAAAGCCTCACGGATTTGTAGGACAGTATTGAAAAGAAACAATGAAGGCCAAAAGACGATGGTGTGATATCTTTAAGGTACTGAAAGAAAAAAAAACAAAAACTGTCAACCCAGAATTCTAAATCCTGTGTAAATATCCTTAAAGAATGAATGCAAAATATCGTTTTCAGGTCAAAGAAAACCATGAGAATTCATCACCAGCAGATTTGCACTACAAAAAAAATGCTAAAGGAAGTTCTTCAGGCTGAAGGGAAATGATACCAGATGGAAATTAGAATCTTCAGGAAGAAATGAAGAGCATCAAAAATGAACTTCATTGACTTCCGCGGAGCCCGCGCCACGACCGCAGCCGGCGGCTCGGCGAGCCGCGTACCGGGGCGACCCGCGCCGGTCCCTGCCGGTCCCCGCCCTCGCATCCTCGCCCCTCGGGGCGGTCCATGGGACGGAGCGCCGTCGGGGGGCTCGGCCATGGCGGGCCGCAGGACCGGAGCCCTACCCCGCAGGGACGGAGCCTGGTGGCCGGCGATCGGGACGCAGCGGGGCTAGCGCCGCGCGGGGCCTTGAACACCGCGTCGCCTCCTCGCCGCCGCCTCAGCCCCCGAGAAGCGCCAAGCCGGCCAGCACCGTGGCCCTGGAGCCGCTGTGTCCGGTCCTCAAAGTGTTGTTAGTTACACTCCTGGTAGTAGAAGGGATTGCCGTGGCCCAAAAGACCCAAGATGGACAGAATATTGGAATCAAACATGTTCCTGCAACAGAGTGTGGCATTTGGGTTCGAACCAGCAACGGAGGTCACTTTGGGTCCCCAAATTATCCGGACTCATATGCACCAAATAAGGAATGTATATTTTGGAAGCTGCTCCACGGCAAAGAATAGAGTTGACCTTTGATGAACATTATTATATAGAACCATCATTTGAATGTCGGTTTGGCCATATGGTTTCTCTCTGCTTATAGGTCGTTACTGTGACGTGAAAAGCAGCCCATTAATTAGATCAACGGGGAGATTCATGTGGATTAAGTTCAGTTCCGATGAAGAACCAGAAGGACTGGGTTTTCAAGCAAAATATTCGTTTATTCCAGATCCAGAGTTCACTTACCTAGGAGGTATTTTAAACTCCATCCCAGACTGCCAGTTTGAGCTCTCAGGAGCTGATGGAATAGTGCATTCTAGTCAGGTAGAACAACAAGAAAAAACAAAACCTGGCCAAGCCGTTGATTGCATATGGACAATTAAAGCTACCCCAAAAGCAAAGATTTATTTGAGGTTCCTAGATTATCAAATGGAGCACTCAAATGAATGCAAAAGAAACTTCGTGGCAGTCTATGATAGAAGCAGTTCTATTGAGAACCTGAAAGCCAAGTTTTGCAGCACCGTGGCCGATGATGTGATGCTTAAAACAGGAGTTGGAGTGATCCGGAGGTGGGCAGAGGAGGGCAGCCGGCTCAGCAGGTTTAGGATGCTGTTTACATCCTTTGTGGAACCTCTCTGCACAAGCACCACTTTCTTCTGCCACAGTAACATGTGCATCAATAATCCTTTAGTCTGCAACATTACCAGAACTGTACATACCCTTGGGATGAAAACCGCTGTAAAGGGCTTGAAGAGGCTTACAGAATACAAAGCCTTTAATGAAGACACTACAGTTAAAATAGCACAGAAGTACCTGGTTTCAGACCCCTCAGGTTAGCAAGTAAATCTTGGATGACAAATTTGGTTCTAAATTTTCTGCCTGCTAAAACAAATGCAACAGTTTTTGCTTTTTGCAAAAGAAAACACAAACTTATCTGTAGAGGTTCATTTTTCCTTGAACTAAAGCAAGAGAGAGTCTTTAGGTGGGATGACATTGCTTTAGGATTTAAGAAAAATACAAAATATGAGAGAGACGGTAATAGTAAATCTTAATGAAGTGAAGTCACAGCCTAATGTAGTCTAACAACACTGGTTTCTCATCAGTCTGTCTGTAGGGATGGAACCAGAGGACTTGACAGGGAATAGCTAAGCTAGCCCTAGCCGGTCGTATATGCCTTCATTGAACTATACCCACCCAGAGAACCAACTGCTGTCGAGCCGATTCCGACTCAGCAACCCTATAGAACCCAGAGTAGAACTGCCCCATAAAGTTTCCAGGGAGCGCCTGGCAGATTCGAACTACTGGCCTCTGGTTAGCAGCCGTAGTCCTTAACCACTGTGCCACCAGGGTTTCGGATGAGTATTAACCAGTTGCCACAGAGATGATCCAATCAAGGTCCACTTGTTTCATTGTCAAGTCTAAAAATAAACAATAAACTAGTTGCCCTTGAGTCAATTCTGAGTCATGGCAACCCCATGCATGTCAGAGTAGAACTGTGCTCCATTGAGTATTTGCTGGCTGATTTTTCAAAAGTAGATTGCCAAGCCTTTCTTCCAAGGCATCTTGGTAGACTCAAACCTCATACCTTTTGGTTAGCAGCCAGGTATGTTAACCATTTGCATAATGACGTGTACGAAGACCTGGAGGTAGAAAACCAAAACGGAAGAATACGCTCGGCATTTCTCAAAATGAAAGAACTAAAGAAAAAATCCAAACCTTGAGTTGCAATATTGAAGAATCCTACGGGAAAAATACAATGGAGGAAGCATTACAAGAAGATTGAAGGAGTACAAAGAGTCATTATACCAAAAAGAATTGGTCAACGTTCAAACATTTCAGAAGGTAGCATATGATCAGGAACCGATGGTACTGAAGGAAGAAGTCCAAGCTGAACAGAAGGCAATGGCAAAAAACAAGGCTTCAGGAATTGACGGAATACCAAATGAGATGTTTCAGCGAATGAATGCAGCCCTGGAAGCGCTCACTTATCTACGCCAAAAAATTTGGAAGATGGTTACCTGGCCAGCTGACTGGAAGAGATCCATATTTATGCCTATTCCCAAGAAAAGTGATCCCACCAGATGCGGAAATTGTTGAACAGTATCATTAATATCACTTGCAAGCAAAATTTTGCTGAAGATCATTCGAAAGAGGCTGCAGCAGTATATCAACAGGGAACTGCCAGAAATTCAAGCTGGATTCAGAAGAAGACTTGGGACCAGGGATATCATTGCTACTGTCAGATGGATCCTGGCTGAAAGCAGAGAATACCAGAAAGATGTTTACCTGTGTTTTATTGACTGTGCAAAGGCATTGGACTGTGTAGATCATAACAAATTGTGGATAACATTGTGAAGAATGGAAATTCCAGAACACTTAATTGTGCTCATGAGGAACCTTTACATAGACCAAGAGGCCATCATTCAGACAGAACAGGGAGATATTGCATGGTTTAAAGTCAGGAAAGGTGTGTGTCAGAGCTGTATCCTTTCACCGTATTTATTCAATCTGTATGCTGAGCAAATAATCTGAGAAGCTGGACTATATGAAGAAG
Source organism: Elephas maximus indicus (assembly GCF_024166365.1). Classification (NCBI taxonomy): domain Eukaryota; kingdom Metazoa; phylum Chordata; class Mammalia; order Proboscidea; family Elephantidae; genus Elephas; species Elephas maximus. Next base: position 39,621,614 of record NC_064844.1, on the reverse strand, counting down.
AACGGGGCATCAGGATTGGAGGAAGGCCCATTAACAGCCTGCAATGTGCGGATGACACAACCTTGCTTGCTGAAACTGAAGAGAACTTACAGCACTTAATGATGAAGATCAAAGACCACAGTCTTTAGTATGGATCACACTTCAACATAAAGCAAAAATCCTCAAAACTGGACCGGTAAGCACCATCATGATAAATGGAGAAAAGATTGAAGTTGTCAAGATTTTGTTTTACTTGAATCCACAATCAAAACCCATGGAAGCAGCAGTCAAGAAATCAAAAGACGCTTTGCACCCTGCTAACCCGGAACTAAAATCATTTCCAAAGCTGGCTTTTCAGACAAAGATTAGACTGGACTGTAAGATATAAAATGATACTCGTGAAGAGTGTGCTGCTTAGCTCAAGTAGGTAAATGAGACTAAATGGGCAGCTCCTGTCCCCAGGCGAAATGAGAAGGCAGAAAGGAACAGGAACTGGTTGAATGGACACAGGAAGTCCAGGATGGAAAGGAGGAGTGTGCTGTCACATTGTAGGGGGAGCAACTAGGGCCTCATAATGATGTGTATATAAATTTTTTATGAGAAACTAACTTGAGCTGTAAACTTCCACTTAAAGCACACACACACAAAAAAAGACATTGCATTGGGCAAATCGGCTGCAAAAGACCTTTTTAAAGTGTTGAAAAGCAAAGATGTCACCTTGAAGACTAAGGTGCACCTGAACAAAGCCATGGTATTTCAAAATCGCCTCATATGCATGTGAAAGCTAGATGATGAATAAGGAAGAGTGAAGAAGAATTGACACCTTTGAATTGTGGTGGTGGCGAAGAATATTGAACATACCATGGACTGCCAAAAGAACGAACAAATCTGTCTTGGAAGAAGTGCGGCCAGAATGCTCCTTAGAAGCAAGGATAGTGAGACTACATTTCGCATAGTTTGGACACGTTATCAGGAGGAATCAGTCCCTGGAGAAGGACATCATCCTTAGTAAAGCAGAGGGTCAGCAAAAAAGAGGAAGACCCTCAACAAGATAGATTGACACAGTGGCTACAACAATGGGCTCAAGCATAACAAGGGCTGTGAGGATGGCGCAGGGCCAGGCAGTGTTTCCTTCTGTTGCCCATAGGGTCGCTATGAGTGGGAACTGACTTGACAGCTCCTCACAGCAACAGGTAGTCCAGATGAGTATTGGGTCTCATTTATTAGACATTTTACCAGTATACTATAGGAGGAAAAGGGACTAGAACTAATAAGTTTTAGGCATTTTTACCAGCATAATGTTGTTTTTTGGGTTTTTTTTTTTTTTTTTTTTTTAGTGCTGTACATAGATAGGCTTTAAAAAGGAACCCAAGTGGTGCAGTGGTGAAAGCACTCAACTGGTAACCGAAAGGTCGGTGATTTGAACCCAGTGGCCGCTCTGTGGGAGAAAGATGTGGCAGTCTGTTTCCACAGAAACTGTTAAACCATTGGGGCAGCTCTCTGTCTTTTAGAGTAGCTGTGAGTAGGAATTGACTTGACAGAACATGTTTTTTATAGTCTTCCGTCTTTGGGGTCAGTGGGAAAACTTGACAAACTGTTCCGTACAGTAAAATTCATAATTTTAGCAAGAAAATGTGAAATTTAGCCATCTTATGAAAGTTACTACACCGTACGTACCCCAATATTAACCCTGTGTCCTAACAGAAACCTAAGTCCGGGGGGCGCGGTGTCTTCAGCTCAGGAGCAGCATTAAGGAGAAGGTCTGTACAGCTCTCCAGCAGTGTCATTTTCTTCCACCTGTGACAGGTGATGCCACACTAACACAAGGTATCAATCCCAAGCGCCCCCAAATTACAGGAGATTTACTAATCTGAACACCTTGTTAGGAATTAAGTGCGATATTCTTCCTGCAGGGAGAAATAGTCAATCTAAAGATGAGCAAAAAGTAAAGGATTTTTCCCATTTCGCACCACAAAACAGACCTAAAAGACTCCTTTAACATTGACTTGTTAGTATCTCTTGTATGTCTTTATTTTAAATAATTATTAGGCATTACAAGAACCTCCTAAATGATGCTGCAGATTTTTATGCTTTGGCATTGTCTGATGGGAAGGGTACCTTCTTGTCTGAGAGTTGTGTCAGCTGATGAGACAGGATGGGAAAAGCCTGGGTGTCGTTCCAGGAATAATTCTCAAAGTAGGATCTGCTGCTGTTAAAAAACGGTGTCTCGTTTAGAGTTCATGTTACTTTATTTCAAATACTAAAAAGAACATGCCTTGGATCAGAGGGATTAGACACAGAAGGAGCCTTTGTTGTTGTGCTTTTTTTTTAAGATGCAATAAAGTCCAATTTTACTATGAGAAGATGGAAGCCCAGAGAAGTGAAGTGGGTCCCCAGGTCTCGGCACCCCGAGCCCTGCTTTCTGCTGTCTCATTGCTTTAGCTAGCTGTAAGTTTTCAAAGCCAAACAGTTCTAAGCAGCAGCCCAGATGTTCCATGCAGACTGTCAGTCATTCAGATTTAAAGTGGAATTTTTTCACAATGATTCCTCTTTCACAGCATTATATTAGCCGTTTTTAGAAATGTATGTAACACCTTATTATCCCGCATTTTGTTACCATGATTTCCTAGCACCTGCAAGCTCTGCAAACAATTACTGTGAATTCTTAATAAACAGTGTTTGTTAACTCTTTGTAGGCTAAACGCTAGGTGGAGCTTCCGTGTTTTTGCTTCTGTGATCTCTGTTGAGTCTAAAGGGAACGTTGTACACTAGAAATAAAACATTTGTTTGCTAAAAAAAAAAAAAAGAAAAAGAACCTTATTGACTCCATGCACAAAAACTAACTCAAAATGGACCAAAGACTTAATATAAAATCTAAAATGATAAAGATCATGGAAGAAAAAATAGGGACAACATTAGGAGACCTTATTAATACATGGCATAAACAGTATAGAAAACATAATAAAGAAAGTAGATGAAAAACTAGATAACTGGGAGCTCCTAAAAATCAAACACTTAGGCTCCTCCAAAGACTTCACCAAAAGAGTAAAAGACTACCAACAGACTGGGAAAAAGTTTTTAGCTATGACATTTCTGATCAGCACCTGATCCCTAAAATCTACGTGATACTGCAAAAACTCAACTGCAAAAAGACAAATAACCCAATTAAAAAATGGGCAAAGGATATGAACAGACACTTCACTAAAGAAGACATTCAGGTAACAGATATATGAGGAAATGTTCACAATCATTAGCCATTAGAGAAATGCAGATCAAAACTACAATGAGATTTCATCTCACTCCAACAAGGCTGACATTGATCCAAAAAACACAAAATAATAAATGTTGGAGAGGCTGTGAGAGATTGGAACACTTATACACTGCTGGTGGGAATGTAAAATGGTACAACTACTTTGGAAATCAATTTGGCGCTTCCTTAAGAAGTTAGAAATAGAACTACCATACAATCCAGCAATCCCACTCCTTGGAATATATCCTAGAGAAATAAGAGCCTTTACATGAAAAGATATATGCACATTCATGTTTACTGCAACACTGTTTACAATAGCAAAAGATGGAAGCAACCAAGGTGTCCATCAACAGATGAATGGATAAATAAATTATGGTATAGTCACACAATGGAATACTATGCATCGATAAAGAACAGTGAGGAATCTGTGAAACATTTCATAACATGGAGGAACCTGGAAGGCATTATGCTGAGTGAAATTAGTCAGTTGCAAAAGGACAAATATTGTATGAGACCACTATTATAAGAACTTGAGAAATAGTTTAAACTGAGAAGAAAACATTCTTTTGTGGTTACGAGAAGGGGGAGGGAGGGAGGGAGGCAGAAGGGTATTCCCTGATTAGATAGTAGGTAAGAACTACTTTAGGTGAAGGGAAAGACAGCATACAATACAGGGGAGGTCAGCACAATTGGTCTAAACCAAAAGCAAAGAAGTTTCCTAAATAAACTGAATGCTTCGAAGGCCAGTGTAGCAGGGGCAGGGGTCTGGGGACCACGGTTTCGGGGGACATCTAAGTCAGTTGGCATAATAAAATCTATTCAGAAAACATTCTGCATCCCACTTTGAAGAGTAGCGTCTGGGGTCTTAAACGCTAGCAAGCAGCTATCTAAGATGCATCAATTGGTCTCAACCCACCTGCATCAAAGGAGAATGAAGAACACCAAGAGCCAGAAAGGGCCACATGAACCAGTGACTACATCATCCTGAGACCAGAAGAACTAGGTGGTGCCCGGCTACAACCGTTGACTGCCCTGACAGGGAACACAACAGAGAACCCCTGAGGGAGCAGGAGAGCAGTGGAATGCAGACCCCAAATTCTCATAAGACCAGACTTAATGGTCTGACTGAGACTGGAAGGACCCCGGTGGTCATGGCCCCCAGACCTTCTGTTGGCCCAGGACAGGAACCATTCCAGAAACCAACTCTTCAGACATGGATTGGACTGGACAATGGGTTGGAGACGGATGCTGGTGAGAAGTGAGTTTCTTGGATCAGGTGGACACTTGAGACTATGTTGGCATCTCCTGCCTGGAGGGGAGATGAGAGGGTGGAGGGGGTTAGAAGCTGGAGAAAAGGACGCGAAAAGAGAGAGTGGAGGGAGAGAGCAGGCTGTCTCATTGGGGGAGAGTAATTGGGAGTGTGTAGCAAGGTGTATATGGGTTTTTGTGTGAGAGACTGACTTGATTTGTAAACTTTCACTTAAACCACAATAAAAATTGCTTTTTAAAAAATGTAATGTTTAAGAACTAGGTGGCAAAATACTTTTTAAGAGATTTTCAAAGAAAGAAAATAGTCTGAAACTGTAGGGCCCCATAGCAGGTACTCCTTAAGGATGCATCTACATTCCAAAGCATACGCAGGCTTCCTACAGGAACATCCTTCACTAAAGGTAAGCCTGCCACCAAAAATTAGAAAGTATGTGAGGAAACAAATCAGAGGACTGTATGAGTCACCCAGGATTTTCCCAGAATAGAAGGGTCACATCCAACTAACTGTGGACTCCGTTATGTGGGGCTCCCAGGAAAATGCTACTGAGCATTTATCCAGACACTCAAGAGCAAGTGGGCCTTGAAGAGCAAAGACCAAGTTAGCTTTAGTCCTCTTTTCCCATGTGGAATCACTTTATAAGTTTGAGAACTACATACTAGGAGGACAGAGGGCCCAGCTTAACCCTAGGCTGTGCTCATCCTGGGATGCAAACATATCTGAGTATCCTGGCCAAGTTTTCATATGCAAGGGACAGAAAACCCACTCCATGATTCTGGGTGTCTCTGCCAGCTGCCTCTATCTGCTTCCAACCAAAGCAGAAATGCAAGTCTTCCTGTTTGAATCCAGGAACAGAAGTGGTTGGATCTTAAATGCCAACTCAGATTGATTTCAACTGACTGTGCTAAAGAGGACTCTGGGGCAGGAAAGAATGTCATGATCGGTCAGCATGGAACTGGCTGCGGACAAGCAATACACATAACCACACAGTCGCCCCCCTGAATCCCTTCCCAGCTGGACCGCAGCAACCACTCCCTGCATCCTAGCAAGGACACGATGGGCTCCCTCCACCACCCCATGTTATGTATTCTAAAAACCTTATATTTTATTTTTTCTCTACTTTTAATTGATGATACACTTACAAAAGTACACCATCTCTAACCAATCCAGTCATTGTTGAACAATCCACTGAGCCCAGGAGCCATGCTCATCACACTCCGTGTCCCTTGTGCTTCGGGCACTTGACAATCTTCAATTGCTGCCATTTCTTGAAGAGCAACAGCACTCCACCTAGGGAATTTTACTTCAGCATTTTAGTACTATTGTTATTTTTAGGATCATTCTTGTCTTCCTGCTTCATCCTAAAGATTGTAACTGTGAGTAGCTCTGACATGCTTCAAAACTTCTTTTGTTCTTCCACGGAGCTTTTGGAGGCGGTCCAACTTCACCATGTCCTTATGAAACAAGGCCATGAAGAATCTTTTGAATTTAATTCCACAAATATTTCTTGAGTACCTACGTCGTTTCAGTTGACCCAGCAGGTACAAAGATGAATAAGGTAGAGCGGGAAAGTACCATTTGTTGAGATTCTGCCGTGCTATGTAGTGTGCCAGTACCATATATACTAGGGATGTTAAAGTGTTTCATCTCATTCCATTCCCATAACAACCACCCAAAACCTGCAAACCTAACCCATTGCCATCGAGTCAATTCTGAATCAGCAACCCTATAGGACAGAGTAGAACTGCCCCCACAGTGTTTCTAAGGAGCAGCTGGTAGATTTGAACTACCAACCTTCTGGTTAGCAGGCGAGCTCTTAACCACTGCACCATCAGGGCTCCAACAAAGCATGCTTATCATGACTACAGCAGAGGAAACAGGCTCAGAGACCTTCAATGATTTGCCCAGTCACTCATATAGTGACTAATGGAGCTGGGACTTGAACTCATGTCTGTCTGACTTGAGCCATGACATTGGACCAAATGAGAAGTATGGCTCATAGGAAAGAGGGAAAGGTTTTTGGAAATTTGGAGTCAAAGTACTTACTAGTGAGCAGTATGAAAGTGGTTATTTTTCTAACTTCTCTTAGTCTCAGCAGGCCAGGCAACGTGGGCTAATACCTACCTTGCAAGGTTGTTGTAAAGGCTGATTAAAGGTAATAGGTGTAAAGGGTACATGGCATCTAGTCTACAAAAAATTTTAAAAAGTTGCCATTGAGTTGACTCCAAATTATGGCAGCCCCATGTGTGTCAGAGTAGAACTGTCCTCCATAGTGTTTTCAATGGCTGATTTTTCAGAAATAGATAAGCAGGTCTTTCTTCCGAAGTGCCTCTGGGTAGACTGGAATCTCCAACCTTTCAGCCAGCAGTCTGGAGCATTAACCACCACACAGGGATTTCCTATAAAGAATAAACTAAAAGCACTGTGAGCCAATTCCGATTCATAACCCCACCCAGTGCCTTGGAGTCCTAGCAACCCTATAAAGAACAGCTATTTTTATTCAAGGCTATGTAAATAACCACTTACAGGAGAGGTAGGAGCCCTTTTCCTGTAACACCTAATTCTCAGAATTTGCAATGGGTTCATATTATGAAATCTAGGGTCTATGCTAACAAGGGAATCCTGGTGGCCCAGTGGTTAAGTGCTCATTTGCTAACAAAAAGGTCGGCAGTTCGAATCCACCAGTCACTTCGTGGGAGAAAGATGTGACAGTCTGCTTCCATGAAGGTTACAGCCTTGAAAACCCTGTAGGGCAGTTTTACTCTGTCCCATAGAGTGGCTATGAGTTGGAATCAACTTGTTAGCAATGTGTTTGTTTTGGCTTTATAGCTAACAGCTAACAAGATTTAATAGCTAACAAGATTTTGCTATTTGTCTTTGAGAAGGCATAAGTTTGTCTCAAAAATCTCAGGAAAGCCTGCAAGAAGAGAAAATCCCAAAGCAGAGGGAAGTTGGAAGACTTGCTTTCCTACTCCCAAGTCCTCATTCAGCAGAGCTACTGCCCAGGAATGACAAGAGGATTCCACATTGTTTGAGCCAGCTTGTGAATTTACATGAAAAGTGATAACCAACAAAATCTGGCCCCCTGGAATAGCCATGGTATCTGCTGTGAGTAGAGAGCCATTATCTAAAGTGCCTGGAATCCAACTGCAATTTTTTACAGAAATGTACAAACTTGCATTGGATCAGGCTTTTGTTGTTAGGGTGGGAGGTACTGCTGATTTTGTTTGCTAATATCACAACAAATGTGTCCCTGAATAAGGGAATTAACAGGACAGCTGTCTCTGCATTAAAACCTGATTAATAGAAAGTCCAACCCCTCCTATTCTCTCAAGAGTCTTCACACTTTCTAAGCTGTTTAGTTCTTTGCGATTCAGTCATTTCTATGGCAGGAGGACTCCATCCTTGTTTCTTCTAGTGATAATCCATCCACAGCACAGCATGAATAAGCTCAGCCTCCCAAGTAGAGGCAAGGATAGCTGCCTATGTGAAAGGACTTGGTAGGTACTGAAAACATATCCCCACGACCCCTAAGATTCCCTTCCGAAATAAACACTTTTCCCTATCACCATCACTGATGCTCCAAATTCAGCTCTGAATGCAGAGTGGCATGGGCAGGTGACATTCCCAGACTTTTTACTGAACCAAAACAACCAACCCCTTGCCATCGAGTCAATTCCAACTCATAGTGACACTATGAGACAGAGTAGAGCTGCCCCATGGGGTTTCCAAGGCTGTAAATCTTTACAGAAGCAGATTCCCACATCTTTCTCCCGTGGAATAGCTGGTGGGTTCGAACCACTGACATTTTGGTTAGCAGCTGAATGCTTAACCACTGCACCACCAGGCTCCTCTTTTTCATGAAAGGACCCCTTAAACACAGGGGAATAATAAGAATGGCTACACACAGCATTCTGAATATACTAAAAGCAACTGAATTGTATACTTTAAAGTGATGAAGTATATGTTATGTGAATTATATCTCAATAATAATATTTTTTAAGTTAAAAAAAAAAAAGCAAGGGAAACTCAGCCTGTGTCCCAGGTGGCCTGTAGGGCCCAGAATCAAGTAGACAGCCATAAGGATAAACTCTTGTGAGCTTTGCATTCTGCTCCATAATATATCTGTATTTGTTGTAATTTTTCAAAGGTTAAAGTTATTTATCAGTTAAAATACTTAACTTTTATCCCCTCAGATACTTAAATAAAATTAATTACCTCCAGGAAGATGTACCTTAGTTTCCAGGGTTTTTGGACATGCCTGTGATAGCATCATTCACGTGTGGGCTTGAGAAGCAGGAGAGAGGAGTCCAGCTTACCAGGGTGTGAATACTAGCATGTGAGCCCCGCAGTGTGACTCTTCACTGTGAGACCCTGGTCAGGTCAGGTTACTCAGAGCATCAAGTTATGTTGTTGTCAGGTGCCGTCAATTCAGTTCCAACTCATAGCGACCCTACGTACAACAAAACGGAACACTGCTTGGTCCTGTGCCATCCTCACAATCATTATTAGCCTTGAGCCCATTGTTCCAGCCACTGTGTCAATCCGTCTCCTTGAGGAGATGGATTTCCTCTTTTTCACTGACCCTCTACTTTACCAAGCATGATATCCTTTTCCAGGGACTGGTCCCTCCTGGTAACATGTCTAAAGTATGTGAGACGAAGTCTTGCCATCCTTGTTTCTAAGGAGCATTCTGGCTGTACTTCTTCCAAAACGGATTTGTTTATTCTTTTGGCAGTCCATGGTATATTCAATATTGTTTGCCACCACCATAATTCAAAGGTGTCAATTCTTCGGTTTTCCTTATTCATTGTCCAGCTTTCCCATGCACACGAGGGGATTGAAAACACCATGGCTTGGGCCAAGTGACCTTAGTCTTCAAGGTGACATCTTTGCTTTTTAACACTTTAAAGAGGTCTTTTGCAGCAGATTTGCCCAACGCAAAATGTCGTTTGATTTTTGACTGCTGCTTCCATGGGTGTTGATTATGGATCCAAGTAAAACGAAATCCTTGAGAACTTCAATCTTTTCTCCATTTATCATGATGTTGCTTATTGGTCCAGCTGTGAGGATTTTTGTTTTCTTTGTGTTGAGGTGTAATCCATATTGAAGGCTGAGGTCTTCGATCTTCATCAGTAAGCGCTTCAAGTCCCCTTCACTTTCAGCAAGCAAAGTTGTGTCATCTGCATATCACAGGTTATCAATGAGTCTTCCTCCAGTCCTGATGTCCTGTTCTTCTTCATATAGACCAGCTTCTCAGATTATTTGCTCAGCATACAGATTGAATAAATATGGTAAAAGGATACAACCCTGATCCACAACTTTCCTAACTCTAAACCACACAGTATCCCCTTGTTCAGTTCAAATGACTGCCCCTTAATCTATGTACAGGTTCCTCCTGAGCACAATTAAGTGCTCTGGAATTCCTATTCTTTGCAATGTTATCCATAATGTGTTATGATCCACACAGTCGAATGCCTTTGCATAGTCAATAAAACACAGGTAAACATCTTTCTGGCATTCTCCGTTTTCAGCCAGGATCCATCTGACATCAGCAATGATATCTCTTGTTCCACGTCCTCTTCTGAATCCAGCTTGAATTTCTAGCAGTGCCCTGTCGATGTACGGCTACAGCCACTTTTAAATGATCTTCAGCAAAAATTTACTTGCATGTGATATTAATGATATTGTTCAAAAATTTCCACATTCCGTTGGATCACCTTTCTTTGGAAGAGGCATAAATATGGATCTCTTCTAGTCAGTTGGCCAGGTAGCTGTCTTCCAAATTTCTTGGAGATGCTTTCTTGAGCCAAGAAAATATCCAGTTATACTCCTCTGTTAAATCAGGAATCCAGCACCTACTGTAACAAGAAACACACGTAAATATGAAATGCTTTATGTTACAACAATAATTGACAAAAACCAAAAGAATAACCACCCCAGTAGCCCCTAAACACACATACAGATGTTCACAATCACTACAGGGTGACTCCATAGTTGAAAGGATTTACCTAAGGCAAATGACTTCCCCCAGGTAATGAAAAAACAAACATTTAATGGGAAGTTTCCAGATGAAGCAAGAAAGAAACCAAAAGCTCCTCCATTCAGAAATGGAGACAGTTAAGGCCGAAGTTAGGATGAACTTCTTTAGATGGAAGAAATATCCTTTCCTCAACATGGGTAAAGACTATACGGTCAAGAACAAAATAAACGTTTGTCCTCAGAAGAGTATTTGCTCTAATAGATCAGCTGATAAAAGTGATGATTACAGGCAGTCCCCTGGTTATGAATGAGATCCATTCCTAAGTCTGTCCTTAAGCTGAATTTGTAGGTAAGTCAGAACAGGTACATTCGGTTCTTACTTAGCATCAGTTACTCAAATGTTTATCTTAGTATATATTTTACCTTTCTGTATATAAAACACTAAGAAACACTTCCAAACTGTGCAATGTTTTCATGCACATCACAAAATAGTGCTTGCATTCATTATTATGAACCATTGTATTTAACTCAAATTTTTAATATAATAGGCTTTACAGCAGTCAGTTTCTAAGTACAAGCTGTCCGTAAGCCAGACATTCTTAACCCAGGGACTTACTGTATATTAAACAGAAGTCTTAAATTAGAGGAGCCTCACCCATCAAACTGGAACTCAACACCGCCTCGCTGACCCTCCCATGCCCTCCAATGTGCGGAGGGTTAAAGCTCTACTGTACAACCGCACATGTAGATATGGTCATCTTAGTGATGGGAAGGGGCAGGAGCAACACCACTCAGTCTTAGACCCAGGCAAGAAAGGCTCCTGTCCAGTGCCCCAGAACTCAGGGGGCTTATTTGTCTTTTTTTTTAGTGTCCCACCAGAAGCTGGAACTGGTTGGGGTCAGCAGTGTCACCTAGGAAGAGCATTTGAGTCCAGGCCAGAACCCACAAGAACCCCAATCCTTCCCTACAAGGTGATCTCTGACTCTACACTGTATATGGGGTTGATCAGATGCCCCAAAGAGCTCAAGGACTTGTGCCTACATGTGGCCCCAGTTCCAGAATAGCAGCCAGGCAAGCAGATGGTTCCTCCTAGTTATAAAGTATTTTTCCGCAGGATTGCACAAGATTGGCCCCCTAAAATAGTGTCAACATGCTGATTTTGGCTGACTCTTGCTCCCATTTTTCATGTAATGAGTTCAGTCCTCTGGACTATCAAAGGTCCATTACTGACCCTTGGGCTTGAGTCACATGTGTGAGCCAATATGTCCACTGCCAATGATAAATCACTATACCTCATATGAGCCATGAATTTTGTAATTTTTTTTAATCAAATTGTTTATGTAGACAGCCCCATGAAAAATAGTTGTCTTGGACCCTGTAAAATCTTTCCGAGGCAGAGGAATGCAGTCTGGGGGGAAGAACTTGGCAGAATCATGCTTAGAAGGGTACTTTCAAACCTAAGGACAAGAGAACCTGGTTGTGAATGGAAGCTTTATTTCTCCTCATATAATCTTCATTAGCCCTCCCCCCCCCCCCCCCGCCATGCCTCTCAAAATATAGTGGAAATAAAATTTGAAAAAGAAAAATGAGCAATCTAAAGGTTTGAAAATTTCAAACTAATGTCAAAAGAAAACATAGCAGGGTAGTTAAACATGCAGGCTCTAAAGCCAATTAGCCTGGGTTTAAACCCTGCCTCTATCATTTACTGGCATTGTGACCTTGAACCCATCTAAGTCTCAGTACTCCCGTCTGGGAAATGGGTGGATAATAGTAGTACCTCTGGTAAATTCTGGAAGATGTTGACCAATTTCTGAACTGTGGAAGAAATTGATCAGTTCCTGTTATGTCACATTTGACCACGACTGCCTTCCCATAGCACCTCTCTGGGCAGGATGCTGGGGCCACATTTGGCTTCTGCTTCTGGCTGAGGACAGGGTAGGGGTAAGAATGATTCTAGGGTGGCCTCTGCTGCTACTCTGACCCCCATGTTTGCTCCTCCTAGGGAATTGCCACTGTCAGGATAAAGGCTACATCTGATTTTCAGAGCCTGGCCCAGTTGCACCTCTGCAAATTCCTCCTTCTCCCATGGGGCCAAAATCTGCCTTAGAAACCCCAGATGCCTTCCTCACCTTCATCTGAAGCTCCACCATCACTCTGTTCCTTGAAATGGAAGTTCCAGTCTGGCCCCACTAGAATACATCCCCTGGGAAGGGTGACTGTAGGGCCAATTCTACGTGATTTGCTCCTGGTTGTGAAGGCATTTCAGATCCTCCTCTGAGGGCTTATTTGGACACAGAGCAGGGGACCATGTGGATATGAGAACAGAGAGAGGAGACTGTTAATGCAGGTCCTCTGAGAAGCAGATGCAGAGATGGAATAAGACACACAAGGATAAAGGGGGAGGAAGCAGGAGCAGGCAAGAAAGCCTTCAGACTGGGATGCAGGTCTGTCATCTCTGAAAGGAGAGGGACAGGAAGTAGGACTGGGCAGGAAGAGCCTGGGATCACAGGGCAGCTCTGAGAAAGTCCCATCAGGCCAAGAGGGGCTCTGTGACAGGGGCCATTAAACTGGGCCGACTTCAGTACCTTGCTTGAGCATTGGCTGGGAGCAGGCTACATGGCACAAACGTGGGGTGGGGCCAGGAGCAGCAGCTGGGAGGCAGGAAAGCTGAGTGGCACATTTTCTTGGCTACCACAGATCAGTGACTAAGTGCTAGTTAGTGGAACCTGTGTCTCCCCTCCCCTGACCTGCCCCCCAAGGCCCTCCTAGGACAGCAGGAGGCAGGTAAGGATGATGGGGGAAATAAAATCCTAGATTCTATTTCTATATAATCCAGTTAATTATCTCATTTATCTGAAAGTACACCTTTTTAAGAAATCACATGTTTGCTTTTGTTTTATTTTCTAGTGACTTATCCAAGTCATTTTCTAGTAGACTGGGCTATTGAAGATGAGCCTTCCACTTCCAATGCAACCACACAAAACTCTAGGGTAAAATGTACCAAGTGTATATACACACTCAAAGAAAGAAAAATAGAAAGATAACCCCCCAGAAGATAGATATAAACACAGAAATTTAAACAACAACAACAGAGCATTAAATGAGGAGGGTTTGAACTCAGATTTAGACCCTAATGGCTGGGTTTGGGACTAAAATGCCCATGTGGGCTTAGGAAATGAAATGTGGCCAGAGCTTTGGGAAACACGTGGGCCAGAAATGAATCCCCTGCTTTCAGTGCAGAATCTTGAATACTGCCCAATCTATGAAAAAAAAACTTTACAACCTCCAGCAAACTACACCTGGGAAGCAAGGAAACATGTTAGCTGTACAGGACCTTGGACAGAAAAAAAAAAAAAAAGATATCGGAGAAAAGGAAGAAGATCTAAATAAAATGAAGGGCTATACAATGTTCTGACTAAGAAGATTAAATACTGTAAAAAATATAAATTTCCTCCAGATTCATCTATATTTCAAGGCAATCCCAATCAAAATCTCAGCAGGCTTTTTCATGGAAATTGATCATTTTAGATGATTCTTAAATTTATATGAAAATGCAAAGGAGCAAGAATGGAAGAAAAATATGAGGAAAAGGTTATGCTATCAGGTATCAAGACTTATTATAATTTTACATTAATAAAGACAGTATAGCCTTGGTACAAGCATAACAAGGCCAAAGGGAACAGAATAGAGGCTAGAGGGAGACTCACTCATAACTGGTCACTGCAGAGTACTGGGCATAAGATGGCCTTTTAAATAAATGGTCTAGGTCAATTAAGTACCCAAATTTTTTTTAAATGAAACTTGAAAGTCAGCTTCACACTATTCACAGAAAGTATGTATTAAGAATGCCTGAATTCACATCCGAAATTAAAAAATATATACAAGTTTAAATCCAAGTATGCTTGCCGCCTAGGCTTCAGTTGCTGCTGAGTAGAAATAATATAATCATTTATATATAACCACACCAAAGGATCCCTGGTGGCGCAGTGGTTAAAGAGCTCTACTGCCAACCAAAATGTTGGCTCGAAACCACTAGGAGCTCTGAGGGAGAAAGATGTGGCAGTCTTCTTCCTTAAAGATTACAGCCTTGGAAACCCAATAGGGCAGTTTTACTGTTTTTTTTTATAGGGTCACTACGAGTCAGAATCAACTTGATGGCAATGGGTTTGACTTGTTTTTTGTTTTGGTTTTTTTGTTTGTTTACTTTTAGTAGGAAGGTAGGAAGTCCTATTCTTTGCTGAGGTGGTGGTAGTTGTTGTTGGATGCCATCAAGCCCGCTCCAACTCACAGCAACCCCACGTGACAGAAAAGAACTGTCCCATATGGTTTCCTTGGCTGCAACCTTCACAGAAGCAGATCACCAGGTCTTTCTTCTGCAGAGCTGCTGGGTGGATTCCAACTGTTAACCTTTCTGTTAGCACCCAAGTGCTTAACCTTTCCCTCACCAAACATTTTCAGAACTCTCAGAATTTACATGTGAAGCCAAAATGCACCTAGATCTACCATTCTATGGATCCTAGGTAAAGTTATATTCCCTCCCAGAGTAGCCAGAAAAGCCAGTTGTAGTGGAGTCAGTTCCAACTCACAGCAACCTCATGTGTGTCAGAGTACAACTGTGCTCTATAGGGTTTTCAATGGCTGACTTTTCAGCTGTCAATTGCCGGGCACCTCTGGGTGTACTTGAACTTCCAACCAAGTGTGTTAATCTTTTCACCACCCAGGGACCAGAGTGCCTGGGACCACCCAGGGACCGCTACTTTAACCACTGCCACTAGGGCTCCCCTCTGGAGTCCAGCTGATCATTTTCTTGCTTCTCCCAGGCCACCCTCAAACCATTGTCTACACCACTGCAGCTCTACTGCACACCGCCTGCCTCTAAACCCAGTTGCTCAGAATCTCCCAGACGGGGCTGCTTTCTCCTTCCAAGACCCAGTTCTGTCACAAATCTGTGTGGGTTCTTAATGATATAGCTGCAAACCCTAGGATTCCTAAAGAGGTTTTTCAAAAGTCATTTTGTTTCTGCTATACATTAACCACAAACGAGCTAATTCTAAAGCAAAAAAAAAAAAAAAGACAATAATGTGAAAACTGACTCAGAATCATGAAATAGATGCTGATTATAAATACAGGCTTCAGGCATTATATAATGAGGCAGCTCTAAATTTTCAAAGAAAAAGCAAGAGGATTTTTTAAATATCAAAACAGTTTTCAGGTTATAATTAGTACATTGACTAACATTTTTTAAGGTAAAAGTGAATATCTAAAGCCCAAGGCATTCATGGAATTATAAAATACTATGAGTCTTTTTTTTTTTTTTTATGAGTCTAGGTGATCATCTGACAACCTCCTCACTTCACAGATGATCAAACAAAAGTTTACGTGACTTTCCCAAGGTCACAAAACAGGTTTGTTCCTGCCAGGGTTCAAATCAGGGCCCCTGACTTCCACCTTCATAGCCTTAGCACCCACTGTATCACAGAAGCTGCTTTCATAAATGTGCAACAATCCCCAGAGTTACTTGGATAAAGATACAGTAGTGGTGGTGGAGGTAGTAGAGCTGGCAGACATGGTGGTAGCGATGGTAGTTCTGGTGTTGGTAAAGGTCAGTGTGATGATTGTGGCAGTAGTGATAGTGGTGGAGTTAGTGGAGGTGGCAGTCACGGTGGTAGAAGTGGTGGTGGTGTATATACGTGCCTGCAGGTTGAGGAGTAGGGCCAGCTCAAGGACATGCCCACCAAAGCTGAGATTAGGTTGTGACTGGTTATATCCAAGAAATTGGTGGAATGAGGAAAGGGATGCAGGAGGTATGGACAAATCATTTAGAAGCGTCTGTAAACAGAATGAAAGAAATTTTACAGTAATTAAATAAGCAACAGAATCACGCGGAATTTTCAGTGTGGGTTGCCATTCATGTCGGATATTTCTAGGCTGGGGAAAACTTCCTAACAGTGAGGCTCCTTGAGCGCAGAGACAGGTTGTGAAAACCCAGGCACATTTGTTGATTACCTTTTTTGTGCAAGGCTCTGAGCTAACCTTTGGGAATACAAAGGTAAGCAGGAAAGCAAGACAGACCAGGCCCTTCGCCTGCTCTATACCCTATCTCTAAAGGTGTTTTTATCATAGGAGAGTTGCCTGGCTAAATAAGACGATTTGCCAAGTCCTGTGCAACGACAGGTAGATGGTGCAGGCTGGAAAGACCGCAGATTATCTCATGCCCTGAAGTCTTTTAAAAGTGCTTGTGTAGCCATATACTTTTGTGGCCCACAGCACCACCGTGTGGTAGACACAGGTCAACTGGTGCTGAACAAAATAAAACAGTAATAGCAGCTTTTTTACCAACATATCCTGACTTAGGCTGGGTTTTCTAAAGAAGCAAAACAGTAAAGCATATAAATATATAGAGAGATTTATATCAAGGAAATGGTTCATATGTCTGTAGAGGCTGAAAAGTCCCAAGCCCGTGGGTCAGATTTCTCCTGGCTCACAGGCTGCAGAGACTGACAAATCCTAAAATCAGCAGGCAAGATTGGAGGAAAGCTGCTAGCTTAAGTCTCAAGAACCAGAGGTCAGACAAACAGGAGCCAGCTTCAGGATCCAGAGCAAGCAAAAGCCCGTGAGCCTTGCCAGAAAGTCTACCTGTATTGGACACAGGCCAGGAAGCTCCCTTTCAACCGATTGGCTACTAACAGCAGATCCCATTGTGGAGGTGGTCGGGTTATATGAAATCTCATCGTGGAAGTTGTTATGGATTGAATTGTGTCCCCCAGAAATGTGTGCCAATTTGGCTAGGCCATGATTCCCAGTATTGTGTGATTGCCCATCATTTTGTCACCTGATGTGATTTTCCTATGTGTTGTAAATCCCACCTCTATGATTTTAATGAAGTGGGATTAGCGGCAGTTTGTTAATGAGGCAGGACTTGATCTACAAGATTATGTGTCTTAAACCAATCTCTTTTGAGATGTAAAGGAGAAAAGCAAGCAGAGAGATGTGGGGACTTCATACCACCAAGAAACAAGAGCCAGGAGAATATCACATCCTTTGGACTCAGGGTCCCTGCACTGAGAACCTCCTTGACCAGGGAAGATTGATAACAAGGACCTTTCCCCAGAGCCCACACAGAGACAAAGCTTTCCCCTGGAGCTGGTGCCCTAAATTCAGGCTTCTAGCCCTCTGACTGTGAGGGAATAAATTTCTCTTTGCTAAGGCCATTAAAACCATAAATACTCATGGTATTTCTGTTATGGCAGCACTTGAAAACCAAGACAGAAGTAAATCATATCACTATATGACTGCCACACTACATCATAACTACCAGACCGCTGAGAATCATGGCCCAGGCAAGTTGACACACAATCTTAACAATCATATCTCTTCTGGGCAGGAATCCCAAAGTACTTTCCCTGTAGGGCTATTAGTGCTGAACCAATGCAGACAAAAGGCTGCATTGGTTCAATGGATTTATAATGATTATCCATCAGGCCCAAGTTCTCACCAATCCCTGTAAGATCTCTGACTGGTCAGAATCACGGACTCAGTGAACAGTGGGCAGATCTCTACTGCTTCAGATCCTAATGGACTGAATGACTTTGTTGAGTATGAAATGCAGCTTCATCTTCCACAAGAGCCTAACCCTGCCCAGATAGGACCAGTGGCTGAACAATTCAGCTCATTGTCTGTTTCTCATATCAGGCCTTTCCATTCACCAGCCTCTGGTCTTTGTTTTGAGTCCTCTTTATCCCTTTGAGTTGTATTTTTTTTTCCCTGCCTCCTTGTGTTGTCATTAGTTGGAATAATGTAAGTAGACATTCCTGGCTTGACTAACTCCAGCTGGTTTCTGAGTCTGTGAGTGTCTGTTCTGTATAGATACTGGTATATAAGGATCAGTAACACATCCTTTTCCTCAAAGAACTTCACAAATGTTAGTGCCACAGCAGGAAGCTCCATTTTCTGTCTATTATTCTCAATGTTGAGCCTTCATCTTCCCTTTACCAGGGACACAGGCTAGCAACTGCTGGTAAAAGCCACAGGTGAAAACTGGCCTAGAGCAGGCCATACAGATGACATACAATTCCTTCCACGTTCTTTCCTCCTAAATCTAACCAGTTGCCATCAAGTTGACTCCAACTCTTGATGACCTCACATGCGTCAGAGTGTAACTTCCCCATAAGGTTTTCAATGGCTGATTTTTTAGAAGTAGATCATCAGGCCTTTCTTCTGAAGTACCTCAGGGTGAACTCAAACTTCCAGCCTTTCAGTTAGCAGCTGAACACATTAACCATTTGCACCACCCAAGAATTTAACGGATCCTTGCAGTTTCCTGGAAAACTGGCAGGAAGGCATGGAGGGAAAACGGAAAAGTGCAAAATCACACTAGAGGTTCTGTTGACTTTAAAGGTTGTTTAACTTACATGCCCTGTTTGACTGCATTGTGCAGATCAACTTATTAAAAATAGATCATTTGAAAACTTCCGGCCAACATGGCACCAGAGACAGAAGCACCATGCCATCCCTCCACAGCAAAGACCCAAAAAGCTAAGTAAAACAGAGACAAACATCATTCCTTGAACCTGAAGTATCAAATGAAGAGTTAAAGAACTCAGCCAAGCATCAAATGGAATAAGAAACTGACAGAGGACAAAAAGCAAGGAGAGATATTAGCTAAGGCAGCATAGATCCACCATCTAGGACTCCTGTTGGGGATCAGCAGACAGAGAATACAGAAAAGCAGCTTCATGGAGCTCCCAGCAGGAAACAAAGCACCCAATAACCAGTGATACATGCTTTCTCACCCTCTGTCCTCTCCAGGCTGTTTTACCTCTGAGCTTCCTGGCTGGCTGTGTGGCTCAACCAGCCGGGAAGTGCAGCATCTGTGCCACTTGGATTCATCCCACCCAGCAAACAGGGAGTACGGGAAAGCAGCTTCATGAAGTTCCCAGCAGGAGACGGAGCACCCAGTAACAAGCGATATACGCTTTCCTAACTCCCACTCTTCTTCCCACCCCCACCCCCCATTCGCCCGGCCTCCTCTGCTTCCCACAGGCCACAGTCTCTTAACTTCAGACTGCTTGGATTTGCCTCATGCACACTGGCCAGCCTGCTGAGCTGGTGTTGGTTCTCTCCATTTCTTGTGGTTTCTTCCCTGCTTCCCACCACCTCCCCCTCCTTTCTTTCGAATGCCTGGCTTTGTGTGCCATCTTTGCTTCTTCTTGAAAGGCTGCAAAGCGCCACTCAACTGGGAAACCACTCCCCTGGCGCACAACACCACACTGGTGGGATCCCTGGGCTTTTTTTTTTTTTTTTTTTTTGCTTCTTTTGTTTTGTTTGCTTTGTACTATTTTGTTTTCTTTTGTTTGTTTTCTTTTTCTTTTCACGGCTTGGGAGCCCCTTCTAGCCAGGCTGCACTGCACAGCTTAAGAGGCACTCCCTCAATCTGGGCAGTGGAGAGATGAGAAATGGACAAAGGAAGAAAAGCAAAAAGAAAAAGGGAAAAAGAAGGAAAAAAAACTAAATAAAAATTTGGAAAAGAAAAGCCCCCAGGAGTCCTGGAGTCCCACTGGTAGGGTTGCGAAGACTGGAGAACTGGCTTCCAGGCTGTACAATATAGCCTGGCTGGAGAGGATATAGATGTCACACAGCACAAGGTATTTGAGAGACAAGAAAAGAAGATAAGCATAGAGAGATGAGAACTGAGAAATAAAGAAAGACAGAAAGGGGAAAAGAGAGGGAGAAAAAAACATGTTGTCTCCAGGAGACACCTTAGAAACAAAGATGCAATTTTATTAAAAATCAAAGGATGGAAAAAAATATATCAAGCAAATAACTACCAAAAAAAGAGCAGGAGTGGCAATACTAATCTAGATGAAATAGACTTTAAAACAAAATCTGCCATAAAAGACAAAGAAGGGCACTATATAATCATTTAATGGATGATCTATCATGAAGATTTAACCATAATAAACATCTACACACCCAAGGACAGGGCTCCAAAATACATAAAACAAACTTTAACAGCACTGAAAACAGAAATTAACAGTTCCACAATAATGGTAGAAGACTTCAACACATCACTCTTGGTAAAGGACAGAACATCTAGGAAGAAACTCAGCAAAGATACAGAAGAGCTAAAGAGCACAATCAGCCAACTTGACCTCATAGACATATATAGAACACTCCAACCAACAGCCACAAAGTACAAGTTCTTTTCTAACACTCATGAAACGTTCTCCAGGATAAAACACATCTTAGGCCACAGAGCAACCCTCAACAAAATCCAAAACATTAACATTATACAAAGTATCTTTTCTGACCACAATGTCATGAAAGTAGAAATTAACGATAGGAAGGGTAAGGGAAAAAAATCAATTACATGGAAACTTAATAACACCCTGCTTAAAAACCACTGGTTAATAGAAGAAATCAAAGATGGAATCAAAAAAGTTCCTAGAATCAAACAAGAATGAAAAAACTTCATACCAAAATCTCTGGGACACAGCAAAGTCACTCCTCAGAGGTCAATTTATAGC
Organism: Elephas maximus indicus; assembly: GCF_024166365.1. Lineage (NCBI taxonomy): Eukaryota > Metazoa > Chordata > Mammalia > Proboscidea > Elephantidae > Elephas > Elephas maximus. The sequence continues at coordinate 39,600,610 of NC_064844.1, read as the reverse complement.
AATAGATGCATACATCAAAAAAGAAGAAAGGGACAAAATTAAAACATTAGTTACACAACATAAACAAATAGAGAACAGCAAAAGAAGCCCCACAGTCACCAGGGGAAAGGAAATAATAAAGATCAGAGCACAAATAAATGAAATAGGGAATAGAAGAACAATAGAAAAAAATCAACAAAACCAGAAGTTGGTTTTTGAAAGGATCAACACAATCGACAAACCACTGGCCAAACTGGAGAGGATGCAAAAAACCCAAATAAGAAGTGAAATGGGAGACAGTACAACAGACCCAACTGAAATATAAAGGATCATAACAGAGTATTATGAAAAACTATACTCCAACAAATTTGAAAACCTAGACGAAATGGACAGATTTCTAGAGACACACTATGTACCCAAACTAACACAAAATGACATTGAAAAATCTGAACAGACTCATAACAAGAGAAGAGATTGAAAAGTTAATAATAATAAAAAAAATCCCAACCAAAAAAAGCCCTGGCCCAAATGGCTTCACTGGAGAATTCTACCAAATATTCAGAGAAGTGTTTACACCAGTACTACTAAAACTATTTCAAAACATAGAAAAGGAAGCAATACTTCCAAATTCATTCTATGAAGCCAACATAACCCTGATACCAAAACCAGGCAAAGACAGCATAAAAAAATAAAATTACACACCAATATCTCTCATGAATATAGAAGCAAAAATTCTCAGCAAAATTCTAGCCAATAGAGTTCAGCAGCTTATCAAAAAAATAATACCTCACGACCAAATAGGGTTCATACCAGTTATGCAAGAATGGTTCAACATTAGAAAATCAATCAACATAATCCACCACATAAAAAAGGAAAGAAAAGAATCACATGATCATCTCTCAATCAATGTAGAAAAGGCATTTGACAAAATCCAACACCCATTCTTGATAAAAACTCTCAATAAAATATGTATAGAAGGAAAATTTCTCAACACAATAAAGGCCATCTATGCAAAACCAACAGCCAACATCATTCTTGATGGACAGAGGCTGAAAGCATTCCCCTTGAGAACAGGAACAAGATAAGGATGCCGTCTATCACCACTCCTATTTAACATTGTGTTGGAAGTCCTAGGTAAAGAAATAAGGCAAGAAACAGAAATAAAGGGCATCCAAATTGGTAATGAAGAAGTTAAACTCTCCATATTTGCAGATGATATGATACTATACTTAGAAAACCCAAAAGACTCCACAAGAAAACTACTGGAACTAATAGAAAGATTCAGTAGGGTGGTAGGATACAAGATAAATATACAAAAATCAGTTGTATTCCTATACACCAATACATAGAATGATGAAAGGAAATCAGGAAAACAATACTGTTTACAATAGCCCCTAAAAAAATAAAATACTTGGGAATAAATCTAACCAGGGATGTAAAAGACCTGTGCAAAGAAAACTACAAAACACTACAGCAAGGAAACAAAAGAGATTTACATAAATGGAAAAACATACCATGCTCATGGATAGGTAGACTCAACAGTGTGAAAATGACAATTCTACCTAAACCGATTTACAAATACAATGCAATACCGATCCAAAAACCAACAACATTCTTTAAAGAGATGGAAAAACTTATCATTAACTTTATATGGAAAGGGAAGAAGGCCCAAATAAGTAAAGCACTACTGAAGAAGAAGAATAAAGTAGGGACTCACGCTACCTGACGTCAAAACCTACTATACAGATGTGGTAGTCAAAATAGCCTGGTACTGGTACAACGACAGATACACTATCCATCTATGGTCACCTAATCTTCAACAAGGGCCCAAAGTCCATCAGATGGGGAAAATACAGTCTTTTTTAACAAACAGTGCTGGCAAAACTGGATGTCCATCTGCAAAAAATGAAACAGGGCCCATTAAAAAAAAAAAAAACCCTAAAATGGATCAAAGACCTAAATATAAAGCAAAAACCATGAAATTCATAGAAGAAAACATAGGATCAATGCTAGAGACCCTGATATATGGCATTAACAGGATACAAACCACAACCAATGACACACAAGCTCCAGAGGATAAGCCAGATAACTGGGATCTTCTAAAAATTAAACACTTATGCTCATCAAAAGACTTCATCAAAAAAGTAAAAAGAGAAACTATACACTGGGAAAAAATTTTTAGCTACTACAAATCAGACAAAGGTCTAATCTCTAAAATCTACAAGAAAATCGAACACCTCTACAAAAAGAAGACTAATAATCCAATTAAAAAATGGGCAAAAGAAATGAACAGACACTTCACCAAAGTAGACATTCAAGCAGCCAAGAGACACATGAGGAAATGCTCACAATTTCTGGCCATTAGAGAAATGCAGATCAAAACCACAATGAGATACCATCTCACCCCAGCATGACTGGCACAAATCAATAAAAAAGGAAATAACAAATGTCAAAGAGGCTGCGGGAGATCTAACTCTTATGCACTGCTGGTGGGAATGCAAAATAATACAACCATTTTGGAAAACAATATGGCGCTTCCTTAGAAAACTAGAAATAGAAGTACCATATCACCCAGCAATCCTACTCTCTATCCTAGAGAAATAAGAGCCATCATACAAATAGACATATGTACACCCATGTTCATTGCAGCATTGTTTTCAATAGCAAAAAGATGGAAACAACCTACATGCCCATCAACAGATGAATGGATAAACAAATTGTGGGACATACACACAATGGAGTATTACATAACTATAAAGTACAACGATGAATCTGTGAAGCATCTTATAACATGGATCAATCAGGAGGGCATTATGCTGAGTGAAGTTAAGTCAATCACAAAAGGACAATTATTGTATGAGACCATTACTGTAAAAACTCATGTAAAGGTTTACATACAAAAAGAAACAACCTCTGATGGTTATGAGGGAGGGGAAGGGTGGGGATGGAGAAGCACTTAACAGACAATAGGTAAGTGGTATCTTTGGTGAAGGGTGAGACAGTACACAATACTGGGGAAGCCAGCACAACCTGTACAAGGCAAGGTCGTAGTAGCACATAAAACACATCCAAACTCACTGTGGGACTGAATTGCTGGGCTGAGGGCTGTGGGGACCATGGTCTTGAGGAACATCTAGCTCAGTTGGCATAACATAGTTTATAAAGAAAATGTTTTATTTTCTTCTTCGGTGAGTAGTCTCCAGGGTTTTAAAAGCCTGTGAGCAGCCATCTAAGATACTCCACTGGTCTCACCCCTTCAGGAGCAAGGAAGAATGAAGAAAACAACAGACACAGGGGAAAGATTAGTCCAAAGGACTAATGGACCACATCTACCATGGCCTCCACCAGACTGAGTCCAGTACAACTAGATGGTGCCTGGCTACCAACACTGACTGCTCTGACAGTGATCACAACAGAGCTGGAGAAAAATGTAGAACAAAATTCTAATTCAAAAAGAAAGACCAGACTTGCTGACCTGACAGAGACTAGAGACACCCTGAGAGTTGACCCCCAAACACCCTTTCAGCTCAGTAATAAGGTCACTCCTGAGGTTCACCCTTCAGCCAAAGACTGAACAGGCCCATGGAACAAAACAAGACTAAAGGGGTACACCAGCCCTGGAGCAGGGACTGGAAGGTAGGAGGGAGCAGAAAAGCTAGTAATAGGGAACCCGGGGTTGAGAAGGGAGAGTGTTGACACATCTTGGGGTTGTTAACCAATGTCATACAACAATGTGTGTACGTTGATGAGAAACTCGTTTGTTTTGTAAACCTTCATCTGAAGTTCCACAAAAATTTAAAAAAATAATAAAATAAAAATACAACATTTTATTTTAGATTTTCAAAAGCTGAAAATGGTTAGATTCCAGCCTTGGGATCAAAGCATCTTCTATGCTCCAAATTGGGGTTCAGGTTTTTGAATGGTAAAAATCCTTTCTCAGGTTGTAACTACAAACCTGTTACAAATTTCTAGCCAATGTCATCTCTGTGTGCATAATTTAAGGACATTATGAAGTTAGCTCAGAAGACACAGCTAATTAAATTTTCTTCTTGCATGAATCACGCAATAATGGAATGTAAGAGCTGGTCCATAGATACAAACCAGAGCAGAGGCTCTTAAATGCTGGGCTGTGGACCAGAGCTGGTCCATAGCCAAGTTTTCACTTGGGAAATGAGGGAGTGTGTCATTGTGAGTGGACAATTGTTCATGTTTTCGAAGTTCTGTCTTTTATTCTAAGATTAATTCCATCTTACTCTCCTGGTGTTAAAATGTCTTTTATAAAATGATGGTACTTTTTTATTTTTCTTTCTTTTATGTTCTTACTTGGCAAAATAAAAGTTGGTAACCTGGATTACTTGCAAAACTTTTTGTTATCTGAGCCTATCCTACACTGCTACCCCATACTACCAGGGATTTACACCGCTTTTTACAAAGACCTAGCCTGATAAAAACTCTGAGCAGGAAAATTTGTGAGAAATGAGATGTTCTACTTAGAAGTATTCAAAAGACATCCACAACTAAGGTTCAAGAAAAAGCTTTGCTAAGGCTCGTCTTCAATTAAGAATTCTAATTAGTATTCATGGAGGCACATGTCCAAGCCATCCATGTTTATTTGTTCATACATGAGGACTGGGATGCTGTTATGAATTGAATTGTCTTCCCCAAAATATCTGTTGAAATCCTAAACCCTGTATAGGTAAATATGACCCTGTTTGGAAATAGGGTTTTTCTTTTGTTACATTAACGAGGTCATACTGGTGTAGGGTGGCTCAACTCTAAGTTACTAAAATAAAAAAAAAAAAAAACAGAATCACAGACACACAAGGGAAGACAGATGCCAAGGAATACCAAAGAATGCCAAGGATCACCAGCAGACACCAAAAACTAGAAGAGAGGCTCTCAAAAGAAATCCACAGAGCCAAGACTCTGTTTTGCACTTTCACCCTCTAGAACTGTGAAGAAATAAATTTCTGTTCTTTAAAGCCACCCATTTGTGGTATTTCTGTTATGGCAGCACTAGGGTAACTGAGACAAATGCTCTAACAAGAATGTGATACAATTTTAACTTTGAAAAATAGTCAATATAAAATACCTGAAAGAGAAAAATAATCAGGGTACTTGTTTCTTACAAGATGACAAAATACACGATAAAATTTCAATGATAGAAATGGTATAATACTAATGACAGAGTACTAGTCAGATTAATGGAATAAATAGAAAGTCCAGAAGCAGACCCAAGCACATATAATAATTTATATTTGATAAAGGAGATTTTTTAAAAGTAAAGAAAGGATGGATTGTCAAGTAATGATGTTGAGAAAACTGGCTGTTTGGAAAAAAATAAAATAGATCCCTGTCTCACAAATAACAGTACCAACACCCCTTAAAAAATCAATTTTAATTATTTGAATTGATTTAATTCAAATTTTAAAACTAGTAAAAGAAAATGTAGTGGATAAGGTCCATGATTATGACACCAAAGGCAGAAATTCTAATGCAGAACATTAGACACATAAAAGCTTAAAACTTCTCTATAGCCAGGTACCCTGTGAACAAAATTTAAAATAATAATAACAACGAAGTAGGAAGGAGAAAAGGTAACCTATATGACAAAGGATTAATTGTCTCATTATGTAAAGAATTCTTAAAAGCAACAGAAACAACGTTAAATAATAAAAATGCAATCTCTAAAAATCAAAAGAACAATGAAGCAAGCAAACCTAATTATATATCCAATTGGCAGCATAATCACAGAGAAAAAATATTTCAAGTTGCTTTAAAACCCAGTAATTTTAACAGGGTAACCCTAGTGGGACAAAAGAACCTAGAACAAAAAGAACTCCAAAAAATATACAATAAATCTTAAACTATTTTCAGTATTCATATTGTGGACAATTGTGTTGGTGTTGCTATTCTGAGACTATGATTGTGATGAACCAAGATTTTGGGCATGGAAGAAAAGAGACACAGCTGTTAGATCAATGAGGTAAAATAAAAATCCTGCTGTCCTGAATTTGAATGGGAAATATCAATATGAACTCATTATACATTGTTTAATTGTATTTCCTATCTCTGTCCACAGAAAGGGCCTCGAAACAACGGCACTTATAAACAATGACCAACCCAGTAGCAATAAGCACCTTAGCACCCAGATTGTGTCTATAAATCCATTTCCCTCCAAAAGGAACCAAGATTCCCCAGAGAAATTACTAATTTCAGGTCTGGGGCAAAAAATGTAGAATATGAGCCTGGAACATCTTTCATACCATATAGCAAGGGAACTATCAGACTATTAAAGTCCTATCAAAGAGACCCAGTAACCAACTCAAAGAGGCACCCGTTCGCCAAAGACAGGACAATCTGAGCGTCAATAAGGATAGCTACAATGGATTTAAACAACAACAACAAAATATATATATATATATATATATATATATATATATATATATATATATATATATATATATATAAAACACGTTTAAATATCTGAGTTCATATAGTACCTATGGAGGACACTAGGAAACCAACTCATTGTTTTGAAAGGGAAAAGAATCAAGCCTTTCCTACATGAACTGCACCTCAGGGCAACCAGTTTCATAAGGGGAAGTTCTCTTTACAGAGGTATAGTAAATGCCAAAGGAATGATAGCATGTCACAGTTTAGGAAATCTCTAATCAGTAGATGGATTTAGGAAATGACCATCAAATGCTGCTAAACATCATATAAAAAGAGAGCACCAGACGTTATGTCCCTCCTGATGGTGGTACACACCACCACCTATGAAATGTCTTGCCAAAAAAATCGAAGCTGAGCCTGATCAAGTATTTAGTTCTAACTACAAACTTACAGATAGTTCAGGGGAACGAGGATACATTAAATACCACCGTAATAAGGCATTCAGCAAAATCCAGACAAGGGGAAATTCTACAAGACAAACAACTCAATTTCCTTGACAACAGCAAAAATGATAAAAAAAAAAAAAAATCATGAGGGAGAAAATGAAGAAGGAAGGCAAAAGAGGAGAGAAGAGTGGAAGAAGAACCTATAGATTAAAACCTGCATAAGTTTAAGAAGAATTGATGCCTTTGAATTACGGTGTTGAAGAAGAATATTGAATATACCATGGACTTCCAGAAGAACGAACAAGTCTGTCTTGAAAGTACAGCCAGAGTGCTCCTTGGAAGCAAGGATGGTGAGACTTCGTCTCGAATACTTTGGACATGTTATCAGGAGAGATCGGTCCCTGGAAAAGGACCTCATGCTTGGGAAAATAGAGGGTCAGCAAAAAAGAGGAAGACCCTCAACAAGATGGATTGACACAGTGACTGTAAACAATGGGCTCAAGCATAACAACGATCACGAGGATGGCACAGGACCGGGCAGTGTTTTGTTCTGTTGTACATAGGGTCATTATGAGTCAGAACTGATTCAAAAGAACCTAACAACAACAAAGCTGCACGGAAAAAAAGAAGTCTAAAATGTGAACACTGAACAGATAGTTGGTGCTTTTAAGAAAATATTGATTTTTGTTTTAGTGATGGTGATATAATGGATATTTTTTAAATTTATTCACCCATTTATTCATTCACTTTTGTCTACAATGATTATTTCTGAAAAGGGACTATCTTTGAGAGTAGTTATGGAAATATTTGTAGACGTAATGATATGACACCTGGGATATATTACAAAATATTCAGGAGAAGGTTGGTGAGAGGTATATAGGAAACAAGAATGGCTATGTGCTGATAATTAGTAAAGCTGAGTGATGAGGACATTGAGGTCATTAGACAATTCTATTTTTATATATGCTTGAAATTTTCCATAATAAAAAGATAAAGAAAACAGCGGCAAGGAAAAGTTAACTACATCAACTAAAAAATATAAAGGACTAAGAATTAGGCAATTCATAAAAGAAGAATAAAAGTGACCAATAGAGCCCTGGTGGTACAGTGGTTAAAGCACTCAGCTGCTAACTGAAAGTTTGGTGGCTCAGCCACTCTGTGGGACAAAGATGTGGCAGTCTGCTTCCGTAAAGATTTACAGCCTTGGAGATCCTGTGGGACAGTTCTACTCTCTCCTATACGGTTGTTATGAGTCAGAACCGACTCGACAGCAGTGGTGGTGGGAATATGAAAATGAAAAAAAGAATATACTCTAGAAGAAAATTAAAAAACACAATTTTTTTTTAAAGGTGTGGCTTCATTTTTCACCTATCACATTACCAAAACATTTACAAGTGAATGATACCACTGGTGTTAAGGGAATGCATAAATGAGCACTCTCAGGCACTGCAAACATTAGACTGAACTGGCTCAGGCTGCCTGGAGAGCAGGTGGCAATATGTAACAGAAGTCCCTTAAAATACATGGCTTCCAAGACAGAGCACAGCATGAGCACTGGGAGCTCCAGAACTCCAGAGCCGGCCTGCCCAGGGGAATCCCAGCTGCCCTACTTGCTGGTAGTCGGACTCAGAGCAAGTTTCTTAACTGCTCTGTGCCTCAGTTCCTAGTCTGAAAAATGAATGGTGGTACAGTTTTCGCTCAACTGCCAAAGTAAAGTTTGGAATCTGAACCCACCAGGCAGTACTGTGAAAGAAAAGGCCTAGCGGTCTGCTTCCGTAAAGATTACAGCCAGGAAAACCTTATGGAGTGGTTCTACTCTATAACACATGGGGTTGCCATGAGTTGGAATCAAATCAACAGCAACTAACAACAACAACAACTAACAACAACCCATCTCATAGGGTTACTGTGAGGATTAAATCAATTCACATTCATAAGGAACTTGGACCAGTGCCTGTCACAAAGTGTTGCTTTCATTATTAGGTTGATCCAGCAAACTCACTTCTAAGTATTTATCCCAAGAAAATCTTAATTAAGTGCACAAAGATGTATATCCACATTTGTCTATCATTTTATGATTTATAGAAGGCCAAAAGTGGAAATGTCTGATTAAATAAACTTTTATAATCTTTACCTTGAAATACTATGTGGCCATTAAACATAATTATGTTGATATATGTGTATTGATGTCAGGACATTTATAATCTATTTTCAAGAAGAAAATCAAGGCAGAGGAGAATAAATATAGTTGAACCCTAGGAAGTATGTATATACTTAGGTATATATATACACCAAACATTAGACTTAGGTTTGGTTTGGTATGTTCCAGGAACTGTACTATTAGTACTATTAGGTACTATTAGAAGTTAATAAAAAAACCCTGACCTCATAGAGCTTACAGTTGAATTTAACTTCTGAGCCAGAGGGTCTGTGAAGGGCTCTTTCCAAGCTGTCCTGGACACAAAAAGCCCAAGGTCTGGTGTGGCCTTAACAACTCATCCTTCCCAATTAACCACAAAACACTCTGCTTGTAGAGCTATGTCATTATCACTTCCTGTCTGAATTAGTGTAAACCATGATATGCAATATATATGTATACAGTATATACCATATATACTGTATACATATATATACAGCATACACTTATGCCGTATATACTGTATATACTTATATGTATATATATACACATATATACCTACACATATACATACATATATCTATACACACACAGTAAAACCTGTGAAAGCCAGAGCCTATGTAAAGCCAAAACTTATCAGAGAAGGAAAACACAAATATTTTCTACTAAAATAAGTGATAGAAAAGTGGTAAGACTGCACCATTTCAAAGGCAGAAAACTTGCGGGACCCGGAAAAACAAGGCAGTCTGTAGAGAGAGAGAGAGGGAGCACGTGTGTCCCTGGGTGGTACAAATGGTTAACGTGCTCAGCTGCTAATCAAAAGGTTGGAGGTTTGAGTCCACCCAGCAGTGCCTTGGAAAAAAGGCCTGGCAAGTTACTGCTGAAAAACCAGCCATTGAGAACCCTGTGGAGTTTTACTCTGACACACATGGGTAGCCATGAATCAGTATCTACTCAACAGCAACTGGGGCCTTTATCATGACACTGGGTGTTTGGAGCTGGGGTTATTCCAATTTATTTTTATTTTTGATTACCTGTATTTTCTAATTTTTCTACATCTTAGTTGTATAATTTTTAAATAATTTAAAGTTACATTTGTTCCACAGACACAGTCTTAGAAATCTTTCCAAAGAATTTTTTTTAAAGTAATGTACAACAATCAACCAAATTGACCTCATTGACTTATACAGAACTCTCCACCCAACTGCTGCAAAGTATACTTTTTTTTCTAGTGCACATGGAACATTCTCTAGAATAGACCACATATTAGGTCATAAAACAAACCTTTGCAGAATCCAAAACATCGAAATATTACAAAGCATCTTTTCAGACCACAAGGCAAAAAAAGTGGAAATCAATAACAGAAAAATTAGGGAAAAGAAATCAAATACTTGGAAACTGAACAATAAAAAAAAAAAAAAAGACTGGGTTATAGAAGACATTAAGGAGGGAATAAAGAAATTCATAGAATGCAACGAGAATGAAAATACTTCCTATCAAAACCTCTGGGACACAGCAAAAGCAGTGCTTAGAGGCCAATTTATATCGATAAATGCACACATACAAAAAGAAGAAAGAGCCAAAATCAGAGAACTGTCCCGACAACTTGAACAAATAGAAAATGAGCAACAAAAGAATCCATCAGACACCAGAAGAAAACAAATAATAAAAATTAGAGCTGAACTAAATGAATTAGAGAACAGAAAAACAATTGAAAGAATTAACAAAGCCAAAAGCTGGTTCTTCGAAAATTAACAAAACTGATAAACCATTGGCCAGACTGACTAAAGAAATACAGAAAGGAAACAAATAACCCGAATAAGAAACGAGAAGGGCCACATCACAACAGATCCAACTGAAATTAAAACAATCATGTCAGATTATTACAAAAAATTGTACTCTAACAAATTTGCAAACCTAGAAGAAATGGATGAATTCCTAGAAAAACACTACCTACCTAAACTAACACAATCAGAAGTAGAACAACTAAATAGATCCATAAGAAAAAAAGAGATTGAAACGGTAATCAAAAAACTCCCAACCAAAAAAAGCCCTGGCCCAGATGGCTATACTGCAGAGTTCTACCAAACTTTCAGAGAACAGTTAACACCACTACTACTAAAGGTGTTTCAAAGCATAGAAAATGATGGAATATTACCTAACTCATTCTATGAAGCCACCATCTCCCTGATACCAAAACCAGGTAAAGACATCACAAAAAAAGAAAATTACACACCTATATCCCTCATGAACATAGATGCAAAAATCCTCAACAAAATTCTAGCCAAAAGAATTCAACAACATATCAAAAAAATAATCCACCACGACCAAGTGGGATTTATACCAGGTATGCAAGGCTGGTTTAATATTAGAAAAACCGTTAATGTAATCCACCATATAAACAAAACAAAAGACAAAAACCACATGATCTTATCAATTGATGCAGAAAAAGCATTTGACAAAGTCCAACACCCATTTATGATAAAAACTCTCAGCAAAATAGGAATTGAAGGAAAATTCCTCAACATAATAAAGGGCATCTATACAAAGCCAACAGCCAACATAACTCTAAATGGAGAGAGCCTGAAAGCATTTCCCTTGAGAACGGGAACCAGACAAGGATGCCCTTTATCACCGCTCTAATTCAACATTGTGCTAGAAGTCCTAGCCAGAGCAATTAGGCTAGAAAAAGAAATAAAGGGCATCAGGATTGGCAAGGAGGAAGTAAAATTATCTCTATTTGCAGATGACATGATCTTACACACAGAAAACCCTAAGGAATCTTCCAGAAAACTACTGAAACTAATAGAAGAGTTTGGCAGAGTCTCAGGTTATAAGAAAAACATACAAAAATCACTTGGATTCCTCTACATCAACAAAACGAACATCGAAGAGGAAATAACCAAATCAATACCATTCACAGCAGCCCCCAAGAAGATAAAATACTTAGGAATAAATCTTACCAAAGATATAAAAGACCTTACAAAGAAAACTACAAAACACTACTACAAGAAATTAAAAAGGACATACTTAAGTGGAAAAACATACCTTGCTCATGGATAGGAAGACTTAACATAGTAAAAATGTCTATTCTACCAAAAGCCATCTATACATACAATGCACTTCCGATCCAAATTCCAATGTCATTTTTTAATGTGATAGAGAAACAAATCACCAATTTCACATGGAAGGGAAAGAAGCCTCGGATAAGCAAAGCATTACTGAAAAGGAAGAAGAAAGTGGGAGGCCTCACTCAGCCACAGTAGTCAAAACAGCCTGGTACTGGTACAACAGACGCATAGACCAATGGAACAGAATTGAGAACCCAGATATAAATCCATCCACATATGAGCAGCTGATATTTGACAAAGGCCCAGTGTCAGTTAATTGGGAAAAGATAGTCTTTTTAACAAATAGTGCTGGCATAACTGGATATCCATTTGCAAAAAAATGAAACAGGACCCATACCTCACACCATGCACAAAAACTAACTCCAAGTGGATCAAAGACCTAAACATAAAGACTAAAATGATAAAGATCATGGAAGAAAAAATAGGGACAACCGTAGGAGCCCTAATACAAGGCATAAACAGAATACAAAACATTACCAAAAATGATGAAGAGAAACCAGATAAATGGGAGCTCCTAAAAATCAAACACCTATGCTCATCTAAAGACTTCACCAAAAGAGTAAAAAGACCACCTACAGACTGGGAAAGAATTTTCAGCTATGACGTCTCTGACCAGCGCCTGATCTCTAAAATCTACATGATTCTGTCAAAACTCAACCACAAAAAGACAAACAACCCAATCAAGAAGTGGGCAAAGGATATGAACACGCACTTCACTAAAGAAGATATTCAGGCAGCTAACAGATACATGAGAAAATGCTCCCGATCATTAGCCATTAGAGAAATGCAAATTAAAACTACGATGAGATTCCATCTCACTGCAACAAGTCTGGCATTAATCCAAAAAACACAAAATAATAAATGTTGGAGAGGCTGTGGAGAGATTGGAACTCTTATACACTGCTGGTGGGAATGTAAAATGGTACAACCGCTTTGGAAATCTATCTGGCGTTATCTTAAACAGTTAGATCTACCATACAACCCAGAAATCCCACTCCTCGGAATATACCCTAGAGAAATAAGAGCCTTCACACAAACAGATATATGCACACCCATGTTTATTGCAGCTCTGTTTACAATAGCAAAAAGCTGGAAGCAACCAAGGTGTCCATCAATAGATGAATGGTTAAATAAATTGTGGTATATTCACACAATGGAATACTACGCATCGATAAAGTACAGTGACGAATCTGTGAAACATTTCATAACATGGAGGAACCTGGAAGGCATTATGCTGAGCGAAATTAGTCAGAGGCAAAAGGACAAATGTTGTATAAGACCACTATTATAAGATCTTGAGAAATAGTATAAACTGAGAAGAACACATACTTTTGTGGTTACGAGGGGGGGAGGGAGGGAGGATGGGAGAGGGTTTTTTACTGATTAGTTAGTAGATAAGAACTGCTTTAGGTGAAGGGAAGGACGATACTCAATACATGGAAGGTCAGCTCAACTGGACTGGACCAAAAGCAAAGAAGTTTCCGGGATAAACTGAATGCTTCAAAGGTCAGCGGAGCAAGGGCGGGAGGTTGGGGACCATGGTTTAAGGGGACTTCTAAGTCAATTGGCAAAATAATTCTAGTATGAAAACATTCTGCATCCCACTTTGAAATATGGCGTCTGGGGTCTTAAATGCTAACAAGTGGCCATCTAAGATGCATCAATTGGTCTCAACCCACCTGGAGCAAAGGAGAATGAAGAACACCAAGGTCACACGATAACTAAGAGCCCAAGAGACAGAAAGGGCCACATGAACCAGAGACCTACATCATCCTGAGACCAGAAGAACTAGTTGGTGCCCTGCCACAACCGATGACTGCCCTGACAGGGAGCACAACAGAGAACCCCTGAGGGAGCAGGAGATCAGTGGGATGCAGACCCCAAATTCTCACAAAAAGACCATACTTAATGGTCTGACTGAGACTAGAGGAATCCCGGCGGTCATGGTCCCCAAACCTTCTGTTGGCACAGGACAGGAACCATTCCCGAAGACAATTCATCAGACATGAAAGGGACTGGACAGTGGGTAGGAGAGAGATGCTGATGAAGAGTGAGCTATTTATATCAGGTGGACACTTGAGACTGTGTTGGCATCTCCTGTCTGGAGGGGGGATGGGAGGATAGAGAGCGTTGGAAGCTGGCAAAATTGTCACAAAAGGAGAGACTGGAAGGGCTGACTCATTACGGGGAGAGCAAGTCGGAGTACGGAGTAAGGTGTATATAAACTTATATGTGACAGTCTGACTTGACTTGTAAACGTTCACTTGAAGCTCAATAAAAGTTAATAAAAAAAAAAAGTAATGTATTTGAAAGTGAGGAGGGGTGAACAGCATAGCGATGCAAAAGTAATGCTAGTAGACAAGTCAAAGTCCATAGAAAACCACATTTAGAAACACTGAATTTTATAATGAACATTCAAAAACAAAGTATTCTCACTGGTAATTATCACCAGCATACACACACACAGACATACACACACATTCTTCCTATCTTCATTTCAGTTCCCCCTGAAAGCAGAGTCTGAGGTAAGGACTTGGATGCAGGTTAATTTATTTCAGAGATGCTCCTAAATTGCAGAAGTGAGTGAGAAAAATAAACAAGAGGGAGAAAGGCCAACCAACGGGTGCACATAAGTGGTAACTGCTATGAGCATGTGGGACTCACTTGCACTGGGCTCTCTGAAGAACTATGTGAAATAAGCCTCAAAAGTTGTCCCACAGAAGCCCAAGAAGGCTGGAGCATTTACTCGCCAACTCCCATTCCTCCTTGGTTGTGGACTGTCCCTGGAAGCATTCTCTCTCCCCTACTTCCAGGTTGCCCCTGCAAGTATGCTGTGCAGATTTCCATAGCATCAGAGAGAATGCTCAGGCAAAAAGCAGAGATCCCAGGGCATGTGTGTGATGTGGGAGGCTAGCAATGTGCTGGGAAGTATGCTCAAAGCTGTGTGAAATCAGAATGCAGTAGGAGAAATCAAGAATGCAGCTCCAGGCACCACAAGCATAGTCTACATGTCCCCTACCTAATCCTGTAATAATAATAAAAAAAAGCCATTGCTGTTGAGTCGATTCCAACTCATAGTGACCCTACAGGACAGTAGAACTGCTCCACTGGGTTTCCAAGGAGCGGCTGGTGGATTTGAACTGCCGACCTTTTGGTTAGCAGCCGTAGCAGACCGTACCTCTTAACCACTGCACCACCAGGACCTTACCTAACCCCAGTGAATAGGAAAACTTGGCTGTTTACAGAAAAGGAGATATGAGGGGGATGAACGCCCATTACTACTCCCACTTGCTGTCCCTTCCCCTTCCTCTCACACTACTGGGATCATCCATTCTATACTCCCTCAGTTGTTCAAAGGTGTGAGATCTAAAATGGGATCAAATTGTCTATTCTGGACCCAATCCCCACATAAAGTTTTGTAAGAATTCTCGCCTTCCAGCAGAGTTCCATTCCTGGCCAATGCACCTCATACATAGCCACCACCCATCTGTCAGCAGAGGCTTGCAAGTTGCTATGATGTGAAACATGTTTCAGCGGATCCTCCAGACTAAGATGGATTAGGAAGAAAGGTCTGACAATCTACTTCTGAAAATCAGCCAGTGAAAACCCTATGGATCACAACAGTCCGATCCACAACCAATCGTGGGTATGGCACATGACTGGGCATTGTTTCTTTCCCTTGTGCATGGTCTCCATGAGTCCCAGGACAACTAAACAGGAGCTAACCACCACCACCACCAATACTCTAGTCTCATGATACTCTAACCCTCATTTCCTCCTACAACCTCACCCCACCACCAGATCCCTTTTGCTCTCTGCAATGTCTTTCCTCTGTCATGCTTCCCCTGGTTTCTCCTACCAAAGATCAAAAGAAGCCAGGATTGTAGAGAGAAAGGTGGTGGGCTATAGATGAAACAAGATTGGCCATGAGTTGACAATGGCTGAAGCTGGATGATGGGGACATGGACTCATCACTCTATTCCCTCTACTTTTGCATATGTTTGAAATTTTCCATAATAAAAAGTTAAATATATATTTTGCTGTGACAGACACAGAAGTTCTTCAGGAAAGAAATTGCTGTTTAGCCATGAGGACTGCAGTTAGTTGACAAGATTCATCTCAGCTTTACAAGTAGAGGCTTAGCTCTTCCTGGGCAGCCCAGACAATGATTGAGCAGGGTGGGAGTACAAGGGCTTGGCCATGCCTGCCCAATGGGCCACTCTGTAGGGGGCAGTTATTGATCTGGAGCTCCCTATTGGATTGGTGGAGGGTTGGTCAGCCCTGCAATTATAGTCTAGGGCTCTCCCTGCCCTTTCTGCTTCCTCTTCTTTCCTCTCATAGGGGTAAGATCTGCTTCACAGTCTGAAGCTCTCTCTCCCTGCCCAACCCTGCTTCCCCAACCTTTACCTTTCACAACTGTTACTCCTCAATAAACCTCTTGCACTCTTATCAACTTCATCCCAAAGCTAAAAAAATATACAATGGTTATGTATTTTAGATTTTAGAGATGTCAAAAATGAAATTTGTGGTCCTTTGGGGTATAAGCCCCCAGCCAAATGGCCCTTCTTCCCTCCTACCATGAATAAATCCTTCTAGACATCACAACTCTGGAAGTTCTCCAAGATAATACCAGCTGCGTCGGGTAACCTCTTCTATGTTCCCATAACACCCTAATCTCTTCCATTGGATTTACTACTGGGTGGCTCAAACAGTTTGCACTCAGCTACCAACCTAAAGGTTGATGGTTCAAATCAACCCAGCAGAACTGCAGAAGTAAGGCCTGGAGATCTATTTCCATAAGGATTAAAGCTAAGAAAACCCTATGGAGCAGTTCTACTCTATAACAGATGGAGTTGCCATGAGTCAGAATCAACTCAACAGCAAAGGGTTTGGTTTTCGGTTTACTGTCATTAGCTGTAGACTTACTGCCCCACTCACCTCTGCCTGTACTCCCAACTTGGTAGTGAAATGCTAGAGGGCCTGGCACAGAGTAGGCACTCTATAAATGACTTTGGACCAATCATTGAATGATTGATGGAGGCATCTGTCCTGAAAAGGACCACATATAAGACCCATCTCCACATATAAGACCCATCTCCACAGAGTTCCTCCAGGTTTATTAAATGCTCAGGAATGAAAACCATGTAGCTCCTTCCAGCCTGGTGTGGACGTGGAGGTCATGGAAACAAAGTGCTTGGAGGTCCTATTATAGCCATTTCACCATCCTTGAGACCCACGGGCACCCAGCCAGGCACTCTTGGCCCTCTGGGGCAGGACCCCTCATAGGTGGGGTGAGAAGAAATCATATTTCTCCCCTACTCAGTTTCTCTTCAAAGGGAGAAAACTTCTTGGTCATTGGTGAAAACAAGAAGCCCAGCAGCCCCTTCTGTTGGGTGGGACCTGAGGTGGCCCCAGCAGAGTGACAAGGCGGGTCCTTCTGGCCAGCCAGGCTCTGGGCCAGATCACCATCCAGGGACCCTGGATCGACTGGAGCTCCAAGGGCTGCTGCCAAACTTCTCAGGGAGCTGTGAACAAGACAAGGTTTTCGGCTTCTCCTGGTCCAGGTCCTGGGAGAGGTCCTCCAAGGACGAGATCTCCAAGTCACTTTCATCTTCAGATACCTGCAGGAGAGGAGAGGGAGAAGAAAATGCATGGGACCAGGGAGGAGGCAGCAGACACAGGATGAAAATGGGGACAAAACGCAGATTTGGAAGGAAGCAGTAGGGAGATACTGCTCCTCCTGCCTTCTCAAGTCTCCCTGTCTTTGAAAGCCTACTTCTGAAACCTGGGGCCAGAGTGATTTCAATCACTGTAACGTATCCCCTGCAATACCACTAAGCAAACCAAGACAAGTTCCTTGGAAAGGCCTATGTGCAGATTAGGTTGCTCTTGTTTTAACTTTGTGCATGTTTTTTAATTCTCCACACTTGATAGAGCTGAAAGCCCAAAGCCTTGACCATTCCAGGTTCTTGAGCTGAATACACTATGGGCTAAAATACCTACAGCCTCTCAGACTGGCTTTCTCAGGCCTGGTGAGCATTGAGACTGAAAGAACATGAGGGGAGCTCAGGAGTACCGGGAACCCTTCAGCCAGAAAAGTGTCTGGACTGCAGTCAATGTAAGGTTCAGAGTTGGCCAGGTTCCCCTCGGACTACAGGAACTTGCACGCAGCCCAGGCCTTCTCCACCAGGGTTCTCAGTGCCCTGCTAGCCCAGAGGCTCCATGGTCACCTGGGTTTTGACATAAGCCATCCTATGCATTTTCTCCTAGAATATAAGGTCAACCAATCAGAAACCAGCCAGGGACCAGGGTAGCAGGCATGCTCTGAATAGGGCCTCAACCCATTTTGGGCTGTTGACCTTACTTTACAATGTAGGAAAAGGGTTAAATCATTTTTTTTTTTTTTTTTTTTATCATCTGGACTCATGACTCACAAACATACATGAGCTGTGTGATAAACTAAATACAGTATGAAGAAAAACCGGGGCAACAGAAAACCAAAAACTGATTGCCCACTATTTCTGCATTTCAGAGCAGTACCATTGCTCATAGGAGCCCTGATGGCACAGTGGTTAAAGCACTTGGCTGCTACCCAAAACTTTGGCAGTTGGAACCCACAGGCCACTCCTCAGGAGAATGATATGGCAGTCTGCTTCCGTAAGTTTTACAGCCTTGGAAACCCTATGGGGTCACTGTGAGTCAGAACATACTCGACAGAGTGGTTTTTGGGTTTTTTAACATTGCTCATCCTAAGATGTACCTTTTTGGTTGAGAAAGGTGAGAAATGAGAGTGTAAAGAGATATCTAAATTTTTCTAAGAAAATAACAGGAATGTGAGAGTTGTTCCCTGGCAAGGAGGAGAAGAGGGCAGTGAGGAGGGTTTGGTAATGGTGGGGAGGCTGAACATCTAAGCTCTAAATCTGATGGTGGCCAGAGCCTGAGCACACCAAGGCCATCAGGACATTCTCAGTGATCTAAATATTCCGTTTCCTGTTGTGCCTATTCTGACATGCCGTGTGATTGCCACTCCACTACCCCATTCTGTTGAAGTCGCTGGCAGAGTAAAGGAATAGGGAGCAGTCCACGTGAGGTGAAACAGAACTGGAAGAGGGCAGCAAATGTGGGAAGCCAGACACAGAACCAGTTCTGAGATTCTCTCACAGGTAGGAAATGGGAGCATGCATTGGTCAGCAGAAACTAAACCTACTGAGTAGCTGCTTGTATAATGAACTGAAAGACCTTTTAATGTTAACATTGCCACAAACAGCATGTACAAATAGTATTTCAAAGAGGCGGGGCCATGATGGCAGAGTAGTCAGATGCTTCCTGTGGTCCCTCTTACAACAAAGACCTGAAAAAACAAGTGAATCAATTATATATGACAACCTAGGAGCCCTGAACATCAAAGGCAAAGTTAAATCAGACTGAATGGCAGGGGGAGGGAAAGATGGTTCAGAAGCAGTGAGGAGTTGCCAGACCTGGCCCAATGGGAACCGGCACCCCACAGGCCAGATCCATTGGCACAAGCATGGTGAGGCAAGCAGTGGCATTCGGGACACATTTTCCACATCGGTAGAGACCAAGCAGCGGAGAGTCCACTCACACCTCCAGAATCAGCAAAAAGCAGCACGCAATCAGCAAAAGAAAAATATTTGCATCTAATCTACCACGTGGAGCAAAATACAACCATTTGGGAAAAAAACCTCTCTCTCATTTACCTGACTCCTCCCCACTCTGCACTGGGTCCCAAGTCAGCTTCAGTGATAGTCACTTTCACTGGGCCAGAACTAGGACCTGTTGTGCGTTCTGAGCCATTCTCCTGGCCTTGTAGAAGGAACAAACTAACAAACGGGAAAAAAAAGTCTGCCAGTTCCCCTACGCTAGGGAATCAAGGCAGAAACAAATCCTTTGCCTAGGCACAGGCATAAGGGGTCCGTGGACTTTGAATGCCTTTCCCCCCTGCACAGACCTGTGTGGACCCATTTCAACAGTGTAGACCTTCATTATCACAATCCGACAGGGTATACACCAGAAGTCTAACTTCAACTATTTCAGCTATATGATGGAGAGGCAGGTTCGTGATATTTGACACCACTCTGCCTATTAAGAAGGGTCCTTACCTACCCACATCAGGGGCCTGAGAACTGATGGCTCCACCCACACCACCTAGCCACCCACGACAGGAATCCAAGAATTAGTGGTGCCTCCCAGTCCTTACAACCAACAGTATTGGGTGCCCATAGTCCAGCTGCAAAACCCACCCACCTACACACTCTGGGTAACAGGGACACGCTTTCCTCACACACTCTCAGGGGTGGCTGTCAGCCCCCTCCCTTGCTCAGCACATGACCCCCTACTGCCCCCAGACATCTGTGCTTACACCAATCATGCCTACTCATCTAAGACTGTAGGTGAGACCCTGCACCACTTACTTGATGACTGACTACCTGGACACCTGAGTTGAATCCATACAGGAAAAGTAAATGGACTTCGGGCTCATATACCTAGTAGCAGGTCTAACCCCCTGGTGACAGGATGTCAGAGCTTCAAAAGTGCTAATAATCAAACTAGCTCATTTGAGCAACCTATTTGGGCATATCAAAACAAAAGAAAACAAGAAGCTGGTACACAGTAAGCAAACATTAAGTAAATAAATATAATAACCTATTGATGGCTCAGAGACAACAGCCAATATCAAATCAGATAAAGAGGCAGACCATGACTTCAGCAAGGTCTGAAAACAAAGAATCAAGAAATCTTCCAGATGAAGATAACTTCCTGGAATTACCAGAGGCTAATAAAAAGATGAATATACAGAGCTCTTCAAAAGATCAGGAAAGAGATAAGGCAAAATGCAGAACAAGCCAAGAAATGCACAGACAAAGCATTAGAGGAACTTAAGCAGATTATACAAGAGCATAATGACAAATTTAATTAAAAATTTTTTTGACAAATTTAATAGACTGCAAGAATCCACAGAGAGACAGCAAACAGAAATTCAGAAGACTAAAAATAAAATTTCAGAATTAGATAATTCAATAGAAAGTCATAGGAGCAGAATTGAGGCAATGGAAATCAGAATTAGTGAGATTGAAGATGAAGCACTTAACAACAACATAAAAAAAACAGTTATCTAATTCTGAAATTTCATTTTTAGTCTTCTGAATTTCTGCTTGCTGTCTGTGGATTCTTGCAGTCTATTAAATTTGTCATTATGCTCTTGTATAATCTGCTTAAGTTCCTCTAATCCTTTGTCTGTGTGTTTCTTGGCTTGTTCTGCACTTTGCCTTATCTCTTTCCTGATCTTTTGAAGAGTTCTATATGCAGGTAAAAGAATTTTAAAAACGGAGAAACTCTAAGAACTATGTGGGACTCTATCAGGAGGAATAATCTACGAGTGCTTGGAGTACCAGAAAGGGGTGGGAGGGATAACAGAAAATAGAGAGAGAATTGTTGAGGATTTGTTACAGAAAACTTCCCTGATATTGTGAAATATGAGAAGATATCTATCCAAGATGCTCATCAAACCCCACACGAAACATCTCAAAAGAAAGTCACAAAGACATATTATAATCAAGCTTGCCAAAACCAAAGATAAAGAGAGAATTTTAAGAGCAGCTAAGGGTAAACAAAAAGTCACCTACAAAGGAAAGTCAATAAGACTAAGTTCAGACTACTCAGCAGGAACTATGCAGGAAAGAACGCAATGGGATGACATATATAAAGCCTTGAAGGAAAAAAATTGTCAGCCAAGAATTATATATCCAGCAAAACTGTCTCTCAGATATGATGGTGAAATTAGGACTTTTCCAGACAAAAAGAAGTTTAGGGAATTTGCAAAAAACCAAACCAAAATTACAAGAATACTAAAGGGAGTCCTCTGGTTAGAAAGTCAATAAAATCAGATACGATTCCAAGACGAGAACACAGGACAAAGCAATTAGATATCAACCCAGATAGGGAAATCATAAAAATAAATCAAAGCTAAAACACTTAAAACAGAGAAACATCATTACATAAAAGATGACAACTTTAAAACAAAAAAGAGGGACAAAAAAATGTAGACACAGATCTTTCATATGGAGATGAAGTCAAGGCACATAAAGAAATAAAAGATTGGAGGCGGGGTCAAGATGGTAGAGTAGTCAGACACTTCCTGTGGTTACTCTTGCAATAAAGACCAGGAAAAAAAAAAATGAATCAATTATATATGACAAACTTGGAGCCCTGAATATCAAAGGCAAAGTTGATGAATCGGACAGAATGGCAGGGAGAGGAAGAAATATGGTGAGGCAAGCAGAGGCGTTCAGGATTCATTTTCCACATTGGGGGATGCTGAACATCGGAGAGTCTCCTCAACCATCCAGAACAAGTGAGAAATGGCCTGCAGTCAGCAAACGATAAGTACCGCAATCTAAAAATACCCCCCTTCAGGAAAAACCTCTCACCCACTTACCTGCTCCCTTCCCACTCTGCACTGGATCCCAGCCAGCTGCATCCCCTGGGCCAGAAGAAGGACCCTGCATTCGCCCTGAGTCATTCTCCAGGCCCTGGTGAGGGAACAAATTAACAAATAGGGAAATAATAATCTGGTTGCTCCCTTAAACTGGGAACTCAGGGCAGAAACAGATCCTTTGCCTGGGCACAGGCAAACGGGGTCCATGGACTTTGAATGCCTTTCACCCCTGCCTAGGCCTGTGTGGCCCCATTTCAACAGCACAGGCCCTCATTAGCACAGTACAACAGTGTATATACCTGAAGTCTGTTTCAGCTATATGGTGGAGAGGCAGGCTCATGACATTTGACACCTCTCTGCCTATTATGTAGGGTCCTCATCTACCCACATCAGGGGCCTGAGGACTGGTGGCTCCACCCATGACACCTAGTCACCCACAACAGGGGTACAGAATAAGTAGTGTCTCCCAGTCCTTATAGCCAACAGTATTGTGTACCCATAGTCCGGATGCAACACCCACCCACCTATGTGCTCTAAGGAACAGGGACATGCTTTCAAAACACACTCCCAGTGGCAGTTGTTGGCCCCCTGCCTTGCTCAGCGCATGACCCCCTACTGCCCCTGTGCCTACACCAATCACCCCTGCTCGTCTAGGACTGTAGGTAAGACCCTGCACCACACACTTAGTGACTATCTGGACATCTGAGTTGAATCCATACAAGAAAAGTCAACGGACTCCTGAGCCCACATACCAACTAACAGTTCTAACCAAAAAAATCCAACTCTAACAAAAACGATGGAGTAAAAAGAATAGTCACAGATCTTTCATATGGAGAGGAAGTCAAGGTGATACAAAGAAATAAAAGATTGGTTTAAACATAGAAATATAGGGGTAAATATTAAGGTAACCACAAAGGAAACTAACAATTCTATGCATCAAAATAAAAAAACAAGAAAAACATAAAGACTCAGCAAATACAAAAGCAACAACAATGAAAAAGAGGAAAAGAAAATACATAAAGAAAAACGACTCAGCACAGAAAATTTAGAACAAAGAAACTGTCAACAACACAAAAGAAAACACACCAAAATGGCAGCACTAAACTATCAATAACCACGCTGAATGTAAATGGACTAAATGCACCAATAAAGAGACAGAGAGGGGCAGAATGGATTTAAAAAAAAAACAAAAACACGATCCGTCTATATGCTGCCTACAAAAAACACACCTCTGACTTAGAGACACAAACTAAAACTCAAAGTATGGGAAAAAATATATGAAGCAAACAACAATCAAAAAAGAGCAGGAGTGGCAATACTAATTTCTGACAAAATAGATTTTAAAGTAAAACCCACGACAAAGGATAAAGAAGGACACTATATAATGAGTAAAGGGTCAACACAGCAGGAGGACATAAACATAATAAATATTTACGCACCCACCAACAGGGCTCCGAAATACATAAAACAAATTCTAACATCATTGAAGAGAGAGACAGACAGGGCCACAGTAATAGGAGACTTCAACACATCGCTTTCAGTGAAGGACAGAACATTCAGAAAGAAGCTCGATAAAAGACACGGAAGATCTAAATGCCGCAATCAACCAGCTTGACCTCATAGACATATACAGAATACTCCACCCAACAGCAGCCAAGGATACTTTCTTTTCCAGCGCACGTGGAACATTCTCCAGAATAGACCACATATTAGGCCATAAAACAAGCCTTAACAGAACCCAAAACAGTGAAATATTATAAACCATCTTTTCTGACCATAAAAGCAGAAATCAATAACAGAAAAATCAAGGAAAAAAATCAAACACAGGGATACTGAACAGCAACTTACTCAAAAACTACTGACTTATAGAAGAAATTAAGGATGGAATGAAGAAATTTATAGAATAAAATAAGAATAAAACACATCCTACCAGAACCTTTGGGACACAGCAAAAGCAGTGCTCAGAGGTCGATTTATAACAATAAATGTACACATCCAAAAAGAAGAAAGGGCCAAAATCGAAGAATTAACCCTACAACCCAAACAAATTAAAAAATAATAATAATAGAGAACAGCAAAAGAAGTCCTTAGGCACCAGAAGAAAGCAAATAATGAAAATTAGAATTAAATGAAATAGAGAATAGAAAAACAATCGAAAGAGTTAACAGGACAAAAAGGTGATTGTTTGAAAAGATCAATAAAAGTGGCAAACTACTGACCTAGCTGACAAAAGAAAAACAGGAGAGGAAGCAAACAACCCAAAAAAGAAATGAGATGGATGATATCACAACAAACACAACTGAAATTAAAAGAATCATAACAGAATACTAAGAAAAATTGTACTTTAACAAACTTGTAAACCTAGAGGAAATGGAAAAGTTTCTAGAAACACACTACCTACTTAAACTAAGACAGAGGTAGAACAACTAAATAAACCTATAACAAAAGAAGAGATTGAAAAGTTACTAAAAAACTCCCAACAAAAGAAAAAGCCCTGGCCCTGATGGTTTCACTGGAGAGTTCTACCAAACTTTCAGAGAAGAGTTAACACCACTACTACTAAAGGTATTTCAGAGCATAGAAAAGGACGGAATACTCCCAAACTCATTCTATGAAGCCAGCATAACTCTGATACCAAAACCAGGTAAAGACAGCACAAAAAAATAAAATCACAGGCCTATATCTCTCATGAGCTTAGATGTAAAAATCCTCAAAAAAAATTCTAGCCAATAGAATTCACCAACATATCAAAAAATAATTCACCATGACCAAGTGGGATTCATACTAGGTATGCAGGGATGATTCAACATCAGAAAAACAAACAACATAATCCACCACATAAATAAAACAAAAGACAAGAACCACATGATCTTATCAATTGATACAGAAAAGGCATCTGACAAAGTCAAACACCCATTCATGATAAAAACTCTCAGCAAACAGGAATAGAAGGAAACTTCCTCAACATAATAAAGGGCATTTATACAAAGCCAACAGCCAAAATCATCCTAAATGGACAGAGTCTGGAGAACGGGAACCAGACAAGGATGCCCTTTATCACCACTCTTATTCAACATTGTGCTAGAGGTCCTAGTCACAGCAATTAGGCTAAAGAAATAAAGCTCATCCAAATTAGTAAGGAAGAAGTAAAAGTATCTGTACTTGAAAATGATTTGATCTTATACACAGAAAACCCTAAAGAATCCACAAGAAAACTACTGGAACTAATACAAGATTTTGGCAAATTATCAGGATACAATATAAACATACAAAAATCAGTTGGATTCCTCTACACCACCAGAAAGAATGGCAAAGAAGAAATCACCAACCAGTACCATTTACAATAGCCCCTAAGAACATAAAATATTTAGGAATAAATCTAACCAGAGATTTAAAAGACCTATAAAAAGAAAACTACAAGCCACTACTGCAAGAAACCAAAAGAGACTTACATAAGTGGAAAAACATACCTTGCTCATGGATAGGAAGACTCAACAGTGTGAAAATATCTATTCTACCCAAAGCACCCAAAGCAGTCAACAGATACAATGCAATCCTGATCCAAATTCCAATGGCACTTTCTAACGAGATGGAGAAATAAATCACCAACTTCATATGGAAAGGGAAGAGGCCCTGGATAAGTAAAGCATTCCTGAAAAAGAACAAAGTGCGAGGCTTCACAAGACCTGATTTTAGGACATATTATACTGCCACAGTAGTCAAAACAGCCTGGTACTGGTACAACGACAGATACACAGACCAATGGAACAGAATTGAGAATTCAGACATAGATTCATCCACCTATGAGCAGCTGCTCGGCAGCTCAAATCCACCAGGCGCTCCTTGGAAACTCTATGGGGCAGTTCTACTCTGTCCTACAGGGTCGCTATGAATTGACTCAATGGCAAGGGTAAGGTGATGAGCAGCAGATATTTGACAAAGGCCCAAAGTCAGTTAAATGGGGAAAAGACAGTCTCTTTAACAAATGGTGCTAGCACAACTGGATACCCATCTGCAAAAAAAATGAAAAGACCCATACCTCATACCATCCACAAAAACTAACTCAAAATGGATCAAAGACCTAGACATAAAATCTAAAATGATAAAGATCATGGAAGAAAAAATAGGGACAGCACTAGGAGCCCTAATACATGGTATAAACAGTATACAAAACATTACTAACAATGCACAAACACCAGAAAAGAAACTCGATAACTGGGAGCTCCTAAAAATCAAACACCAAAAGAATAAAAACACAACCTACAGACTGGGAAAAAATTTTTAGCTGTGACAAATCCGATCAGCATCTGATCTGTAAAATCTACAAGATACTGTAAAACCTCAACAACAAAAAGACAAATAACTCAACTGAAAAATGGGCAAAGGATATGAACAGGCACTTCACCAAAGGAGATATTCAGATGGCTAACAGAGGGAGAGGAGTATTCACTAATTAGATAGTAGGCAAGAATTATTTTAGGTGAAGGGAAGGTCAACACACAATACAGAAGAGGTCAGCACAACTGGACTAAACAAAAAGCTAAGACGTTTCCTGAATATAACCAAACCATTTGAGGGACAGAGAAGCAGGGGTCAGGGTCTGGGGACATCTAGGTCAATTGGCACAACAAAGTGTATTAAGAAAATGTTCTGCATCCCACTTTGGTGAGTGGCGTCTGGAGTCTTAAGTGCTAGCAAGCGGCCATCTAAGATGCATCAATTGGCCTCGACTCACCTGGAGCAAAGAAGAATGAAGAACACCAAAGACACAAGGAAAATAAGAGCCCAAGAAACAGAAAGGGCCACATAAACCAGAGACTCCATCAGCCTGAGACCAGAAGAACTAGATGGTGCCCAGATACTACCAATGATTGCCCTGACAAGGGAACACAACACAGAATCCCTGATGGAGCAGGAGAAAAGTGGGATGCAGAACTCAAATTCTAGTAAAAAGACCAGACTTAATGGTCTGATTGAGACTGGAGGGACCCCTGAGGACATGGCACCCAGTCTCTCTGTTAGCCCAAAACTAAAACCATTCCTAAAGCCAACTCTTTAGACAAAGATTAGACTGGACTATAAGACATAAAATGCTACTGGTGAGTGTTCTTCTTAGCCCAAGTAGACACATGAGACTATGTGGGGAGCGCCTGCCCAGAGGCAAGATGAGAAGGCAGAGGGGGACAGGAGCTGGTTGAATCAACACGGGAAATACAGGGTGGAGAGGCGAACTGTGCTGTCACATTGTAGAGAGAGCAACTAAGGTCACACAACAATGTGCGTATAAGTTTTTGTATAAGAAACTGACTTGACTGCAAACATTCACTTACAGCACAATAAATAAATAAATAAAATAGGATTTCAAGGTGGCCATCCCACGATCTGGGCAGAGGCAGAGGGAGGCAGTGAGGTCACCTGTAATGTCCCACTAGGACAAGGCTGCCACTTGTTGGATCTCCCACCCCAGCTCTCACCCCAGACCCCTCAAATTAGGAGTAGGCACTGTAGAGATTTGCATCCAAGCATCCTATACTCTACCTGAGGCTTCTGTCCTGGCATGGCAGCTCTCTGTGGCCCAGCATTGGGCAGTAAGAACAGACTGACCCCTCCAGATGGCTTCTTCACCGGAACCTTGAGCTTCTTCTCCAGGTTTTTGACCATGGACTGTACCAGAGTTCCTGGAAGAGCAACAAGTGGCTGTGTCAGCGGGAAAACCCGGAGAATGACTGCTTCATTCATGTGAATTGGGTCCAGGGTTCTGTGTGGATATAGGGAGTGTGGAGAAGGGTCAGAGAAAGAAGGTAAGGTAACCACAAAGAAGTAGGATAAGGAGAAAGAGAAGGCCCAGGCCAACATGAGCATGGTGAAAAGAGGCCTGAATATTTAAAAAATGTAACCGTGCAGACTTAAGCAACCTGGCTGGTGACAAAGGCTTAGGAAGTTGTTCTCCCCTCTTAATAGGAGGCTGAGGTGTGACCTCGGCTTAGTTTGGTACATGAACTGTGTGGCCGACATGCAGACATCCTCCTTCAATGTCTCCACACAGAAACAAGAAGAAACATCATAGATGTAAATCAGCACAGGCAAGCTACAGGCAAGACAGGCTTTCTGCAGAACTCTCTGCAGAAAGGGAGGGCTAAACAGTAACAGAGATTATCAATGGACCCCTGGTGACATGGTAGACCAAGACGACGTCCATGACCCAAGTATGATCAAGAAGTAGGGAGCTAACAACAATCTGCTAGGATTCAAATGTCTGAGGACCCAAACAGACTTTTACCATTGCAACAGCCCATGGTTCATTTATTCACTTAAGAAATGTTTCTTAAGGCTTTGCTATGTATCAAGTTCATTAGAAAAGGACATCATTTTTAGTAAAATAGAGGGTCAGTGAAAATGAGGAAATCTCTTCAAGAGATGGATTGATACAATAGCTGCAACAATGGACCCAAACACACCAAAAATTGTGAGGATGATGCAAGACCTTCATTCTATTAAACATACGGTCACCATGAGTCGGACCCTACCTGATGGCAGCTAACAACAATGAATGTACAAGGTACTGTGTTCCTCACTCCCTCATTAATCAACTTGTCCAAATACCTCGTTTTTCATCAAAGGAATCGAAGCCCCTTGTAAAAGGGCAAGCAAGTGAGAGAGCCAAGAAGTATCTGAGTACTTGTGACTCCCAGTTCAGTGTTCTTTCCATCCTATCACACCACCTGCCAGACCATTGCTACCTCTCCGAAGATCTGATTCTGGTGGTTTCTGAAGGACTGGCAGGCTGAGATTATGCTGTGGGCATGACAAAGCACCGCAAAACTCATTAAAAGCATGAATTTTGCAGATTACTTAGTCCTAAACTTAAATCCCAGAGCCCCCACTTACTAGCTTTGGAAACACAAAACTATGAGTTCTAT
The DNA here is from genome assembly GCF_024166365.1 of Elephas maximus indicus. Lineage (NCBI taxonomy): Eukaryota > Metazoa > Chordata > Mammalia > Proboscidea > Elephantidae > Elephas > Elephas maximus. Next base: position 39,571,145 of record NC_064844.1, on the reverse strand, counting down.
GTTCTTGAATTAAGCCTTGGCTAGAAAATGAAGCCAGAAGGTACAGCCCAAGAAAACTTTGAAAGAATGGGAGTTGACATGGTTGTTTTAGAAGAAAATTATTCAATTAGTCATTGTAGCCTGTTAGAAAATGACAAGTTTGCATGAAAGCTCCATAGACACATCCAAACTCCCTGAGGGACCAAATAACTGAGCTGAGGGCTGTGGAGACCGTGGTCTCTGGGAACATATAGCTCAATTGCCATAACATAGTTTATAAAGAAAATGTTCTACATTCTACTTTGGTGAGTAACATCTGGGGTACTAAAAGCTTCTGAAAGTCCATATAAGATACTTCACTAGTCTCACCTCATCAGGAGCAAGGGGGAATGAAGAAAACAAAAGATACAAGGGAACGATTAGTCCAAAGGACTAATGGACCACAACTACCACAGCCTCCAACAGACTAAGTCTAGCACAACTAGATGGTGCCCGGCTACCACTACCAACTGCTCTGACAGAGATCACAAAAGAGGGTCCTGGACAGAGCTGGAGAAGAATGTAGAACAAAATTCTAACTAAAAAAAAAAGACCAGACTTACTGGTCTAACAGAGACTGGAGAAACCCCGAGAGTATGGCCCCAGACACCATTTGAGCTCAGTAATGACGTCACTCCTGAGGTTCACCTTTCATCCAAAGATTAGATAGGCCCATAAAACAAAACGAGACTAAAGGGGCACACCAGCCCAGGGGCAAGGACAAGAAGGCAGGAGGGGACAGGAAAGCTAGTAATGGGGAAACCCAAGGTTGAGAAGGGGAGAGCGTTGACGTGTCGTGGGGTTGGTAAACAATGTCACAAAACAATACGTTTATTAACTGTTTAATGAGAAGCTAGTTTGCTCTGTAAACCATCATCTAAAGTACAAAAACAAATAAGGAGAGGTGGGGCCAAGATGACAGAATAGACAAATGCTTCTGGTGAGCCCTGTACAACAAAGACCCCAAAAACAAATGAAACACTTACCTTTATGACAAGCTAGGAGCTCTGAACATCAAAGACAAAGTTAGAAAATGGACTGAGTGGCAGGGGGAGGAAGAGATGGTTCAGAAGCAGAGGGGAGTTACCAGATCTGAATCACTGGGAGCCACCAGGCACCATTCCCAGGAACAGCTGTGGCAGGCTGGTACTATCATTCGGCCACAGTTTCCTCAGGGAGAAGCAGTCAGCCAAACAGCCTACTTACACCTCCGGAACCAGAGGAGAATGGCACCCTCAGCAAAAGCTAAGTACTTGCACTTATTTTACCGCACACCCACCCCTCAAGCCAGCTTCGGTGGCTGTTGATTTTCTTGAGCATGAGATAGGCTGTATTAAGCACCTAGAGCCCTCCTCCCGGTCTTGGAAAAGGAATAAATTCATAATTCAGGGAAAAGATAATTTGCCAGCTCCACTAAACTGGGGAGCTCAGGACAGAAGCAGCTCCTGTCCAGGCATAAATGGTCCGTGGACTTTGAGTACCTTTCCCCCTGCATGGACCTGTGTGGGCCTATTTCAGGAGAATAGGCCCTTGTTGGCAGACTACAACCATTTCAGCTGTGCAGTGGAGAGGTCAGCGTTTGATGTTTGACACCACTTTGCCTATTAAACAGGGTCCACCTACCCACATCAGGGGCCTAAGGACTGGTGGCTCCACTCAGGGCACCCAGCCACCCACGACAGCAATTCAAGGATAACTGGTACCTCTGAGTCCTTAAAACCAAAAGCATTAGGTGCCCATGGCCCATGTGCAGAACCCATTCACCTGTACACTCTATGGAAAAGGGACACACTTTCCTCAAAGACACTTGGGGAACAATTCTCAGCCCCCTGCCTTGTTCGGAGTGTGAGCCCCTGCTGCAACCTGATACCAGTATCTACACCAACCACCCCCACCCCTCTAAGGCTGTAGGACACAGCCTTTAGCACATACTTGATGAGCAGCTACCTGGACACCTGAGCTGAATCCATACAAGAAAAGTGAATGGACTCCTAGACTGATATACCTCATAACAGCTATAGCCATCTGGGGACAGGATGTCACAGCTTCAAAGGTTAAAATAACCAAGGTAGCTCACTCAAGTAACCAATCTGGGCATATCAAAAAAAAAAAAAAAATCAAGAAGCTAGGATACAGTAGGCAAACATAAAATAAACTAATACAATAATTTACAGATGGCTCAGAGACAACAGTCAATATCAAATCACATAAAGAAACAGACCATGATAACTTCAACAAGCTCTCAAAATAAAGAATCAAGGGATCTTCTAGATGAAAGTGCCTTCCTGGAATTACCATATGCAGAACATAAAAGATTAATATACAGAACCCTTCAACACATCAGGAAGGAGATTAGGCAATATGCAGAACAAGCCAAGGGACACACAGATAAAGCAGTTGAAGGAATTAAAAAGATTATTCAAAAACATAATGAAAAATTTAATAAGCTGCAAGAATCCATAGAGAGACAGCAATCAGAAATTCAGAAGATTAACAATAAAATTACAGAATTAGACAACTCAATAGAAAGTCAGAGCAGCAGAATTCAGCAAGTGGAAAGCAGAATTGTTGAACTTGAAGATAAAGCGCTTGGCACAAATGTATCTGAAGAAAAATCAGATAAAAGAATTTTGAAAAATGAAGAAATCATGTGGGACTCTATCAAGAGAAATAACCTAAGAGTGGCTGGAGTACCAGAACAGGGACGGATAACCGAAAATACAGACAGAATTGTTGGAGATTTGTTGGCAGAAAACATCTGGTATAGTGAAAGATGAGATGCTATCTCTCCAAGATGCTCACCGAACTCCACATAAGTTAGATTCTAAAAGAAAGTCACCAAGACAAAATCAAACCTGCCAAAACCAAAGATAAAGAGAGAATTTTAAGAGCAGCTAGGGACAAACGAAAAGTCACCTACAAAGGAGAGTCAATAAGAATAACCTCGGACGACTCAGCAGAAATCATTCAGGCAAGGAAGGCAATGGGATGACTTATATAAAACATTGAAGGAAAAAAATTGCCAACCAAGAGTCATATATCCAGCAAAACTACCTCCCAAATATGAAGGTGAAATTAGGACATTTCCAGATACACAGAACTTTAGGGAATTCAAAAAAAAAACAACCAAAACTACAAGAAATACTAAAGGCAGTTCTTTCGTTAGAAAATATAATATCAGGTATCAACCCAAGACTACAACACTGGCCAGAGCAACCAGATGTCAATTCCGACAGGGAAACCACAAAAATAAATCAAGATAAAAAACGCTCAAAACAGGGAAACAGCGATGTTATTATGTAAAAGAAGACAACATGAAAACAATGAAGGACTAAGAAATGTAATCATAAATCTTTCATATGGAGAGGAAGACAAGGCGATGTAAAGAACTAAAAGTTAGGTTTAAATTTAGAAAAATAAGGGTAAATATTAAGGTAAACACAAAGGAGACAAACTATCCTACACATCAAAATAAAATTAAAAAAAAAATAGAGACTCAGCAGAAACAAAATCAACAACAACAAATAAGAGGAAAAGAAGGAAAATTCCTCAATGTAATAAAGGGCATTTATACAAAGCCAGCAGCCAACATCATCGTAAATGGAGAGAATCTGAAAGCATTCCCCATGAGATCAGGAACCAGACAAAGATGCCCTTTATCACCACTCTTATTCAACATTTTGCTGGAGGTCCTAGCCAGAGCAATAAGGCTAGATAAAGAAATAAATGGCACCCAGATTGGTAAGAAAGAAGAAGAAGTATCTCTACTTGCAGATGACTTGATCTTACACACAGAAAACCCTAAAGAATCCTCAAGAAAACTACTGAAACTAATAGTTCAGTAGAGTTATCAGGATACAAGATAAACATACAAAAATCAGTTGGATTCCTCTACATCAACAAAAAGAACATCAAAGGGGAAATCACCAAATCAATACCATTTACAGTAACCCCCAAGAAGATAAAATATTTAGGAATAAATCTTACGAGAGATGTAAAAGGCCTATACAAAGAACACTACAAGACACTGCTGCAAGAAACCAAAAGAGACTTACACAAGTGGAAAAACATACCTTGCTCATGGATATGAAGACTTAACATTGTAAAAATCTCTATTCTACCAAAAGCCATCTATAGATACAATGCAATTCTGATCCAAATTCCAACGGCTTTTTTTAATGGGATGGAGAAACAAATCACCAACTTCATATGTTAGGGAAAGAGGCCCTGGATAAGTAAAGCATTACTGAAAAAGAAGAACAAAGTGAGAGGCCTCACTCTACCTGATTTAAGAACCTATTATACAGCCACAGTAGTCAAAACAGCCTGGTACTGGTACCACAACAGATACATAGACCAATGGAACAGAATTGAGAATCCAGACATAAACCCATCCACATATGAGCAGCTGATATTTGACAAAGGCCCAAAGTCAGTTAAATGGGGAAAAGACAGTCTCTTTAACAAACGGTGCTAGCATAACTGGATATCCATCTGAAAAAAAATGAAACAAGACCCATACCTCACACCATGCACAAAAACTAACTCAAAATGGATCAAAGACCTAAATATAAAATCTGAAACAATAAAGATCATGGAAGAAAAAATAGGGACAACGTTAGGAGCCCTAATACAGGGCATAAACAGTATACAAAAGATTATTAACAATGCAGAAGAAAACCTAGATAACTAAAAAAAAAACTGGGAGCTCCTAAAAATCAAGCACCTATGCTCCTCCAAAGACTTCACCAAAAGAATAAAAAAGATTACCTACGGACTGGGAAAAAGTTTTCAGCTATGACATTTCCAATTAGCGCCTGATCTCTAAAATCTACATGATGCTGCAAAAACTCTACAAAAAGACAAAGAACCCAATTAAAAAATATATGAACAGACACTTCACTAAAGAAGACATTCAGGTAGCTAACAGATACATGAGGAAATGCTCACGATCATTAGCCATTACAGAAATGCAAACCAAAACTACAATGAGATTCCATCTCACTCCAACAAGGCTGGCATTAATCCAAAAAACACAAAATAAGAAATGTTGGAGAGGTTGTGGAGAGACTGGAACACTTATACACTGCTGGTGGGAATGTAAAATGGTACAATCCACTTTGGAAATTGATTTGGCGCTTCCTTAAAAAAATAGAAATAGAACTACCGTACAATCCAGCAATCTCACTCCTTGGAATATATCCTAGAGAAATAAGAGCCTTTACACAAACAGATATAGGCACACTCGTGTTATTACAGCACTGTTTACAATAGCAAAAAGATGGAAGCAACCAAGGTGCCCATCAACAGATGAATGGATAAATTATGGTATATTCACACAATGGAATACTATGCGTCAATATAGAACAATGATGAATCTGTGAAACATTTCATAGCATGGAGGAATCTGGACGGCATTATGCTGAGTGGTCTTATACAATATTTGTCCTTTCAGTCAGTTGCAAAAGGACAAATATTGTATAAGACTATCTTACAAGAACTCGAGAAATAGTTTAAACAGAAAATAAAATATTCTTTGATGGTTACGAGAGGGTGGAGGGAGGGAGGGAAGGAAAGGGGTATTCACTAATTAGATAGTAGACAAGAACTATTTTAGGTGAAGGGAAAGACAACACACAGTACAGGAGAGGTCAGCACAACTGGACTAGACCAAAAGTAAAGAAGTTTCCTGAATAAACTGAATGCTTTGAAGGCCAGTGTGTCAGGGGCAGGGGTTTGGAGACCATAGTTTCGGGGAACATCTAAGTCAATTGGCATAATAAAATCTATTAAGAAAACATTCCACATCCCACTTTAGAGTGGGGCCTGGGATCTTAAGCGCTAGCAAGCGGTCATCTAAGATGCACCAATTGGTCTCAATCCACCTGGAGCAGGGGAGAATGAACACCAAAGACACAAGGTAATTATGAGCCCAAGAGACAGAAACAGCCACATAAACTAGAGACTACATCAGCCTGAGACCAGAAGAACAAGATGGTTCCCAGCTACAACCGATGACTGCCCTGACAGGGAACACGACAGAGAATCCCTGAGGGAGTAGGAGAGCGGTGGGATGCAGACCCCAAATTCTCGTAAAAAGACCAGACTTAATGCTCTGACTGAGACTAGAAGGGCCCCAGTGGTCATGGTCCCCAGACCTCCTGTTAGCCCAAGACAGGAAACCTTCCCAAAGCCAACTCTTCAGACAGGGATTGGACTGGACAATGGGATAGAAAAGATACTGGTGAAGAATGAGCTTCTTGGATCAAGTAGACACTTGAGACTATGTTGGCATCTCCTATCTGGAGGGGAGATGAGAGGGCAGAGGGGGTCAGAGGCTGGCTGAATGGACATGAAAAGACAGAGTGGAGGGAAGGAGAGGGCTGTCTCATTAGGGCGTGAGCAATTAGGAGTATATAGCAAGGTGTATAAAAATTTTAGTATGAAAGATTGACTTGATTTGTAAACTTTCACTTAAAGCACAATAAAAAATATATAGTGAGTGAAGGTGAAAAAAAATAAATAAAACCACAAGTTTAATGAGTATTTTCATTCCAGTTACCATAACTTTAACTTAAATTTCTATAATACCCTGTTCATCAACAGACTGAATATCTGTTATGATTTGAATTATGTCCTCCACAAGGGTCTGTTGAAGTCCTAATCCCTGGAACCTCAGGAAATGGCTTTATTTGGAAATAGGGTCATTGCAGATGCAATTAGTTAAGATGAGATCATTAGGGTGGGCCCAAATCTCTTTACAACTGGTGTCCTTGTGAGAAGACAGACAGGGAAGGACACTGTGTGACAACAGAGGCAGGAAATGGAGTTCCCACCCAGTGCCATCGAGTCAATTCCGACTGATAGCATCCCTACAGTTAGGCAGCCACAAACCAAGGAATGCCTAGAGCCACTAGAAGCTGGAAGAGACAAGGAAGGATCTTCTCCTAGAGCCTTTCGAGACGGCATGGCCCTGCCGACACCCTGAATTCAGACTTCTGGCCTGCAGAACTCTGAGAAAATTAATTTCCTTGTTTTAAGCCACCCACTTTGTGGTACTTTGTTATGCAGCTCTAGGAAACAGTGTCACTTTGCTTAAAATGACAAAGAACTTTCCTATAATATTAAAAGGACTGCTATGGCCCAAAGACTGTTGGATGGAGACTTTAGGCAATATGTGACCTTCTGTGGCTGTCACCCTCCATATCTCAAGGCTAGCTGGGAAATCCACTCCTCATTATTCTTTTGTTATCAAAATTTACGTTTGTTAGACTTCATACATACAGGTGAAAATGTCACAGCAAACTGTGTTCCCTTAAAGTTGTAACCTAGGTTTACCCCGGAGGCTGCTTTTACCATCATGAGCGTTAACCGTGCTGAGCGTGACCTCTAGACCTAATGAGCCTAAGCAGCATAAAAGATGGTGCCCATATTCTTAAAATTAGGAAAATGGCTAAAGGTATTTTTTTCTGAAAAAAAAAAATTTATTTTACAAGTAAAAACGATTCTAACACATTAACTTCAAAAACATAATGCAGAATAATATCAATGGGCCATAACATTGGTTCTGTAATCTTGAACAAGTAACTGAGCATCTGGGAGGCGTAGTTCCTACACGTGTAAGGATGTGAGTAGTACAGCCTTACCTCATGGGTTGGGTGAGGAGTAAATGAGGGACACATGCAAAGAGATTTGCTCAGTGCCACACTTGGTGGGCACCCAGGAATGACAACACAGAAAGCCAAAAAATCAAACCCCACCTATTTCAACCCCACGTATTTCATGGAAGAACTGTCCTCTATAGGGTCTTCAGTGGCTGATTTTTAATAAGTAGATCATCAGGCCTTTCTTTTGTGGTACCTCTGGGTGGACTAGAACCGCCAAGCTTTTGGTTAACAGCCTAGCAGGTTAACCGTTTACAAAACCCAGAGACAACTTAGAAAGAAACCCTTCTCTCTCTTGCCTCAGGGTTCCATAGACCAGAAAATGTCTGGTCTATTCCCCAAGATGGGTGCATATAAGAGAGATACCCTCTCAATTTCTCTCACCTTCTCAGTTTCTCTCTCTACCTTCTTACTCTCTCCTACTCAGGAAAAGTAGCCAGCCAGAGGGTAGGACCACAGCATCCCCTGGGCCATGTCTTACCTGGGAGTGGGTTGCTGCGTTAAAAATGCAACACCAACTTTCTTTTTCTCTCTGGCCTTCATCCTGCACCTGCGACTGGGCTTGGAGACTGGCTGGGATCTTCCAGACAGCTGCCTATTTAAGCCCACTCAGGGTCTGCTTTGCCAACCCAGGCCCGAGCACAAGTACAACCATGGTCTGGGTTTAAGAAGGTTGGAGCTTCAGGTGCTGAATGTTCTCCAATCCATCCTTAACCAGAAGACTATGCCTTATGCATTACTAGGCCCCTTCACAATTATTAGAGCAAGGATTTCATCTCATGGATCTGGCCTGGTGTTTATTCTCTACTGCTAAGAACCTGGATAAGAAAAGGGTAAGTGGACTCCGCACAACTTCAAACAATTAAACAATTCAATGATGAAACAAGGGACAAAATAAATCTCACCCAAATTCTGTCTTTCTACTGATATCTCTGCTATTCCGAGAAAATGTCTGATGGCCTATTTAAAAAAAACAAGATTGCCATTTTGTTGATTCCAACTCACAGCAACCCTATAGGACAGTCGAACTGCCCCATAGGGTTTCCAAGGCTGTAATCTTTATGGAAGCAGACTGCCACATCTTTTTCTCATGGAGCAGCTGGTAGGCTCAAACTGCTGACCTTTTGGTTAGCAGCCAAGCACTTAACAACTGTGCCACCAGAGCTCCTTATATCTGATGGCAGGGAGGATCAACCTCTCCAAATCACAATAGAAAGATATGCCAAATCAGAAGGCCCAAAGAAAATTAAAGGGTGTTTCCAGGGCTTAGAGAAATCTGGGGTGGAAAAGGGCTACCCCAGCGTCACAGTTCACTCACCTGAGGAAGCCAGCCCACCTGAGCCCTTGCCAGAGAGCTGGGCATTTCCTTCTGAGGTCTCTGTGTCAGACCAGTCCCAGTCATCTTCCAGCCGGGACCCCATCCTGGAAGGAACTTGTGGCCGCTGAAGAGACACGCACTGCACAGTGTCTCCCTCCGAGTCATCTTCAGAACTAAATGGGGGTGTACTGAGACATTGCATGTAGGAGGGAAAATTAGGGGTACACACATCAGAAAGAAAAGTTTAAGTTAAACTTCACAACCTTGCAAACTGGTTTGGTTTGTCCAGAGCAAGTCCTGCCCCGTCACTTGGGCCCAGACAACAGCCAGGAACTATCTTGAAGTACAGCCATCACACCAGCTTCTCCTTGCAGAAGATGAGGATCAGAGGGGCATCCCTGCCTGCCTGAGAACCCAGCCCTTTCAGGTGGTGACTGGGGCTTAGGGGAGAAATGGGTAAAAGGAGGGGAGGTGTGACAGTTAATTTTACGTGCCATTTGGCTAGGCTATGGTATCCAGTAGTTTGGCCAAACACTAGTTGCTGTTCCATAATGTAATCTCATGTAGTGTAACATAATGACCTTCCATAATGCAATTTAATGTAATGACCTCACATAATGTAATCAATCAATTACATTACATTACGGAAAATTGAGTTTCCTTAGGGTATGTTCGGCCTCTAGACTGTAAATAGATATTTCTGTAGAACTTGCTCTCTCTTGCTCTCCTTCTCAACTCTTCACTCTTTCCCTTGCCTGCCTTACAGATCTTGGGATGCAAGCCTCCAAGAGTCTCAGCCTGCTGCCTGACCTATGAATCTTGGACTTGCTAGCTTCTACAATCACATGAGTCAATCTCTTGAAGTAAATCTCTCTCTTTCTCTCTCTCTCTTTCTCTCTACTTGGCTGAGAACAAAGGATCCCCAGTTTCTTCTTCAGAGTGCAGGTTGGATCACACCTGAGGCATCTCCTGTTCATATCTGTCTCTGTCCCTCACTTGTCTGCAGAAGCCTGTGGGAAGCCCAGAGCAGGGCTATCTGGAGCTGGCCCCTCCACCACAAACCCAATGAGAGTGCAGAGTCTGGAGCTCACCTCAGCCGGGGCCCCAACGAAGCGGGGCTGCTGGCAGAGCCATACACTCGGGGGCATGGAGTGGGAATGGGCATCTGGGTCAGGCCAGGGCCACAGCTCTGAAGAGTCAGCGTGGGCAGCTCTGCTGGTTTGGATGGTGACTTGACATGCAGAGTCCCAGCCTTCGGATAGGCCTCTTTGGTGACCAGTGAGCTCTGCTGGCTTTTGACTGGAAACACAGGAATGACTTTCAGAGCATACCTATGCGGGGCCCTCAGGCTGGACTGAATGTACAAAAAGGGTCCAGCATTGGAAAGAGAACGAACAAGTCACTTTTACACTGTAACAGCCAAAGCAGATTTGGTAGTTACACTCCCTACTCCCCCACCCCCACCCCATCCAGATGTCCCACCACTGGCCTGACTCCAGTCCCTGGTTGGGACTGTCATTTCATCAGAGACCAGGAGGGCAAGCCGATTGTCCTAGGGTCATATCGTCATTACAGGAGACAAACAGGAGTCAGCCAGCCTCAAGAAGAGCAAGTCTGCAGCTCACGTCAGAAGTCCTAGAGAATGGCCTCACCAAGGCCATCTCCCCTCTCTACCCACCCAAACTGCAGCCATTGGAGTATAGACAGCCTTGCAGGAAGGCCTTGCTGCCACCAGAGGTCACCACAGGACCACATGGGCCTTCAAGGTCCACCCACACCCTCCTCCTCAATGCTGCTTGTTGCAAGAGGGTGCCAAAGACATGCTATTAGACACACACACTCTTGTTTTCCAAACTGCATCAAGACACAGGGAGGAGTCCAAGATCAGTAATCTTTTTATGGAAACAGAAGAAGAGAGAAAGTGTATTACAGAGTCAGAGTAAGTACTGTTCCATAAAACTCGTAAGTGTGGACTCAGTCACAATGTAAAATGCACTTCTTACTGTAGTTCAAGGTCAAAAACATTTGAAATACACTGCTCTCAGAGAGTGCATTTACTCAGAAGTGGACCTCAGAGCATCTTCAGAGACTATTTCCCTACTTGACAAAGGCTTCAAGAGATTAAGAGATTTGCTTGCCCAGGATTCCATGGAAGTGGTAGATGTGAACCCAAGTCATCAGCCCCAAATTCAGAGCTCTTGCCACTGCCTTTGCTATACTGCATGGCCTTGCTCCAAAACAAGAGAAGAGGCACTGTCTGAGTGGGGGCAGGAGAAGAGCACTAGTATAGCACTTGTGGGACCCAGAAAGGGAACATGTGGGCACAAAGCTGGAAGGCTACAAAGTCTGCCCTAAAAGCACAATGCCCACCTCACACCTCAGGGGTACCCCAGAGTAGGCAGAACCACAAGGCAGGCGAAGGGAGACAAGGCAAATAGGGTCTCTACCCCCTGCTTTCTGACCACAGAACAATGACTGGATGGGGAGGATGGCACCTAGAAGGAGCAAGACCCTTTCCTTTCTCTTGTAAGCTGGCACTTGGTCGCCATTTCCATTCATCTTCCCCAAGTCCCTGGCCCCTCCCTCCTCTGAGCTCCCACTACCCCTGTGCGTGGCTCCATCACAGTCCCAGTCTACCTTGTCCAAACTGGTTTTCCAGGGGAGAAGCACATACTAGCACAGTCAGGCTCAGCAAACACTATACTATGTGAATGAGTGAATGCATAAGTGAAAGTTTGAACAAATGAGCAGAGAAATACAAGGTTAAATTGAAGTGTGAAAGACAAGTTAGCAACCAAGACAAATACTCTTGAAATGAAGGAATTCTGCCTGAGATTTGTGTGCAAGAGGCTAAGAGCTGTCCTTTCCTTAGAGATTTTAAGACTGCAAGTTTAAACTAAATAGGACAGAGTTTCCCAAATCATAGACACAATTTTTACCATATTCTCATACCAACTCTCCTGTTATCTGTTTAACATTTTTATATAAAATGACATCACTTTTATACATAAGATACCTGATTTACACTTGTCTAAGTAGTAATTTCCATGAGATCACAGGATTGATATACTAGTAATGTTTTCTAATTCACATGAAGAAAAATAAAGGTTAAATTTTAAAAATATTGGTCTATGTACCAATTAAAATCCTCTCTCATATCCCCAGAGATACGTGGACCACATTCTGGAAAATCCCTTTGTGAGAAGAGCTGGGTCTGTCTAGGCCCAAGATGACAATTGAATTGACCTCCCTCTGGTCGCACATGTTCACGACTGAGGAGACACTATGAGAGGAGCTGGGGCATCACTCTATGTGAGAGGACCCAGGTGCACTAATGCCCGCCAGCGGATCTGGCAATCCTCTAGAAATTGGGGCTTTCACAAATTCTCTAGCTCCATAACGTCCTTGAGGACAGACATTCCAGGGCCCTTATCCACAGACTTGGGCGTTCCTTGTGTTGGCCCCCAGGGGCAGGGACAAGCGGCAAAGCAGCAGCTGTGGCCAGGTCCAGGAAACCAAGCCTGAGCTCTGAGGATCTGCTCACACATAGAATTGGCCCAGCCTCTTGCGCCCTCCCATGGTTCCAAGAGGAGGGAATAGCTCCGCTCTGAGAAAGTTTTCATTTGCTTTTTATTTGCCTCCACTTGCAGCCTCAAGGCTCTCAGTCCTTGGGCCTGTCTCCCAGCACTGACATGCCTGGTTTGTACATCCAGAAATGGAAGGAAGTTGTACTCTGTGGGAGAGAAGCTCAGCTTGTGGTCGAAGCAAGTAAAGCAACACAGAATTTAAACAAAGTGAGGCAGCATGTCTTAGTAGAGGAAGTCCAGGGGTGACCACAAGTTCTAGCTCTAGATCTTTTTCCAACTCCCTGACTGACCCTGGACACATGGCTCACACCCGCCCCCACCCACTGACTCAGTTTTCCCAACAGAGGGCTCTTGGACTCAGTAACCACTGAGGACCCTGCCAGCTTGGACTTTCAAAGCAATGTCCCTGAAGGTAAGCAGGGATCACATCCTTCTACTGTGCAAACAAGCTCTGGTGAGAACTGGACCCTTCCAGGGCAAGGGCCCCAAGCAAGCCAACTCCCCAGCTTACCTGGAGGCTCACCATCTGTCTGGGCCACAGTGGCCCCATTCTTCTGTCTCTCCTTCACTCTGCTGGTAGTTTCCTTGACAAGCTTTTCCCTCAGGCTCAGAAATTCAGAAAACCTTCCAGCCTTCTGCTCCCGCTGGGCTTTTAGGATGGTCTCCATATGTCTGAGAGTCTGAACTGAGATTCCCTTTGCACCCTCAAAGAGACAGAAGTTCACCTTTGGAGACAGAGGCTCTCCCTCTTCTTCCCCTAAGCTCCTCAATCCTGCTGACTAGGGAGTCACTGTGACCAGCATCTGATGCTTTCTAGGAGGGCACCAGATGAGGATCAGAGGAGGATGAGCAGCAGCTCCACCAGTTGCTGGAAGTGTGATAGCTCAGTGTTTGCAAGCCCATCAAAATGTGCACAGCAGGATAATGTCATGTGGCTGCATCCCTTCTTCCACATTACAGCATAAGTCACTTAGACGGGACATGCTCCCCACCAAACAGGTTATAGGGTGAGAGACCACAGTTTGTTCCTTTTTGTATTCCCAGACACGATGTCTATGACTGTCAATGTTTGAAAAAATAAACTGCAAAAGACAAGAGCCAGGTACCCTTCCAAAACCTAGTCAAAGTTGCTTTGACTTTTGACTTCAACCCATCTAAGAGTCTTGGGAGGCATCTGAATGCAAAATGAGGATTTAATCAAGTTTAGAAAGAAATGGTTTAATCAAGTCTGAACATAGGGCAAAACTAGGTTAAGCAGTAGTAGAAAAAGTTAAAGATTAGGGAGAAGCTGTGTCATGGGTTTCGATTCCTGGACACCAAAGGTGCCCCAACTAGAATACATGAGATGAATAAGCTTACAATGTAAAGGACAACAAATCATTTGTCGGCCTAAGAACACTTTGTATCTAAATTGTAGGTATCGGCCCTTAAGATAGAGGCCTTGGAACTTACCCTCCGAATCCCCATGCTTTCCAATTTCTCTTCCAGGTTCTCCTCCAGGAGTGGTCTGAACTGCATTAGCAAGGTAGGGTTAAGCCTCAGAGCTGCCAGCACCTTCTGCTGTCCATCTTGGGAGTTCAGCAGCTCTGCAGCACAAGACAATCACTGAGGTCAGCCTGGACATCCGACCGCCATTCCCTAAGGCCCTCTGCACCCACCTGGCCCTCACTCTGCCAGTGACCCTGGTCTCAGGTCTGCGAGCTCTGCTGAAGTGTCAATTGCTCGGTCAGAAGCAGGGGTGTTTCTGCTCCTGGATTCCATTGCCTCAGACCTTCCACCCACCTTCAGAATTCTCTTCCCCTGCGGGTCTGGACCACCAAGATCTGGGCTTAGTCAGCCTGTGGATTAACTCAGCACTTGAGCACTGACAGCAGCCTGTTGCTGGGGCTCCATTCTGATCCCAGGATGCAAGCCCCACCTGCTGCCACCTCCAACTCAACCATGGCCATCACCATGCTAGGTTCTATTCTGGTCCTGGGGATAAAATGGTGGACAGGTAGGACAGGTCCCTGCTTCCTTCAAGTTTACTGTCTAGAGCAGTGGCTCTCCCTTCAAGTTTAGCTCATATCAAAGTTACCTGGGTGTGGATTAAAAATGCATGTTCCCTGGCCCCACCCCAAGAGAATCTAATATTGTAGGTCTGCAGAGAGGCCCTGGAACCTGCATTTTAGCACACACAGATAGTTCTGATATAGGTGAGCCACAGACTACACTTTCAGAAATATTGATCCAGAAGGTAACAAAATAAGCAATTACAATAAAATGTGGTAACTGCTACACAGGAACATTCCTGAGTGAGTCAGAGAAGGCTCCCAGAAGCACTCCTCAGGTCTAATGTGGGGGGCCTCAACGGTTAGAGTTGTTCTGAGCCCTTTCATTCACTCAACAGACATTTATTGAATAATCAGTGTGTGGACCAGATAGTGCTGGGTGCTGAGACACAGAAGAAAACCATCTCTCTTTTCTCAACAAGCTCACAGTCCAGAGTGGTGAATCCCAACCCTGGTTGCATGCTGGAAACATCTGGGCCCCATCCTAAGCCAATTAAATTACATTGGAATCTCTGAAGGTGGACTCCAAGCTTCAATTTTTCTAAAAAGAAAAAAAAAAAAAAACTCCCTAATATTCTAACAAACATTCAAGCCTGAGAACCAATTGTTCTAGGCCAGTGTTTCCCAAACTGTGAACCACAGCTTCAGTACCAGCTGGTAACTTGCTGAAGTGCAGATTCTCAGACCTCACTCTAGACCTGCTGAATCAGAAACTCTGGGGGCAGGGCCCACAATCAGCATTGTAACAAGCCTTCCATGTGACTGGCGATCGCTAGAGTCTACAATGGAGCACGGGCCCAGCCTTAGATGTGCGTTGGAATTAGCCGAGGAGCTTTAAATACTACTCCTACCTCGGCCCCTGCCCCCAGATGTTCTGAGTTAATTGGTCTAGGGTGTTCAGTTATTGACAAGTCCCCCAGGTGGTTCTTAATGTGCAGCCCCTTGTAGAGAGGCACAGTCTAGCAGTGGTTCTCAAACTTGACGGAGTTTCTGATTCGGTTTGCGTGGGCTGGGGCCTGAGAATCTGCATTTCTAACAAGTTCCCAAGTGCTGCGGAGGAGGGGGCGGGGAGGTGAGGGGGGTCTGCTCGTCTGGAACTGACCTCCAAGAACCACTGTAAGGGAGGAGGTAGGCAAGCACAGAAACAGCCACAGCACAATATGACACCAAGTGAGACCCCACTGTAACAGAGCAGGGGCATAGCCAGGGTCTCCCAACTCTTCATCTTAGACCCTCCCTCCCTAGGAGTTAGGTTCCTAGTTTGTGAGAACGTGGTTCATTCCACCTGTGGACCTTGTGTTATTCAACAGAGACCTTCCCTAAAAGTGATATGTAACTCACTTTTACTACTATATTCCAATGTTAAATGCACTAGACGATACAACATTTAAAATATCTGAGGGAGAGGGGATTCAGCCATAAAAAGAAATGAAGTACTGACATATGCTACGACGTGGATGAACCTTGAAAATATTATGCTAAGTGAAAGAAACTAGTCACAAAAGACCACATAGTATATAATTTCATTCATATGAAAAGTCCAGAATAGGAAAATCTATATAGACAGAAAGTAGTTAGTAGTTGCTTAGGGCTGGGGCTGAGGGGAGGTGGGAGGATACAGGTGATAGCAAAAGGGTATGGGGTTTCTTTTTGAGGTGACAAAAATGTTCTAAAATTGACTATGGTGATGGTTGCACGCATCTGTGAATACATATACTAAAAACCATTTAATTGTACATGTTGATGGGTGAATTGGATGGTATGTGCGTTATATCTCAATAAAGATCATGAAGATGGCACAGGTCTGAGCAACGTATTATACTATTATATATAAGGTTGCCCTGAGTCAGAACCAACTGGACTGCAACAAACAAAAACAACAAAGTGGATTTAAGAAAAGAATGGGAAGAAGCTGGAGACAGCAAGGATAGACAATGTTTTAAGTTTTGCTGTAGAATGGAGCAAAGAAATGGAGTGGTAGCTAATGGGAGAGATGGAATTAAGCATTGTGAATGCTGAAAAAAAAATATCTGGGGGCAGGAACAGGAGGAGACTGATTAAATTAATCTTTGTTTATCTAATAGAGCACTGCAAAGCTCTGGGAAAAAAACTGAAGTAGCTCTATACAAAGGAACATGAAATGATTTCCCAGATAAGTTGTTAAGAAAATAAATCTATAGGACAATATGTATAGAGTGCTCCCATTTGGGAAAAAGGAAAGCAGCGTGCTTGTATTTGCACAGAGTGTCTCTGGAAAGACTCATGAGAAAACATTACCTAACAGTGGAACCGCTGGAAAGGAGACTAGATAACAGAGCAGGAGAGAGACCTACTTCTCACTGTACATCCTTTTACGTTACACCTACTTCTCACTTACCAACTGTCTTGTTATTTACATTTCACGTTTACAGTAATAGTAAAAAATCTACTACCCAACTATTTTGTGCCTTAATGACGTGACAAATGCCAAGATGTAAGGCAAGAGTTAACACTGGCTTCAATGATTAAGGTTATGTGTCAACTTTGCTGGGCCATGATTCTCAGTGGTGTGGCAGTTATGTAGTGATGCAGTCATCCTCCATTTTGTGAGCAAATGTGGTCATCTTCCATTTTTGCATAATGTCAATTTTAAAATAACCACCTGGTCTTTGGACCCTAACCATGTCAATAAGTGCAGTGGGTATACTCTACTTTTTTGCCAAGTGCATAGATTACCTTCTCAAAATATAAAGAAAAAAATTATATTAAAATACCCCGTAATGAACTCTGGTCATGCAAATAAAATGCCTCCTGGATGTGTCTGTTGGGTAAATGAAATTGTCATATAGCAGCCTCATTCGAATGGCAGGCACCAGTCAGTAGGTTGGCCTGTGAGCGCTTTCTGATCTTTCCACAAGAGTTTCTTCTCCTTGACTATCCTGGGAGCTCCTAGTGGTCAGGGAACATGTCTATTTTTTTTTTTTTTTTTTTTTTTTACCGCTCTTTTGTATTCTCACTCAACATCTGAGTGAGAGCTCTGTGAATCAGAATCAGTCACTCAGTGGACTGAATAAAAACAGTAGGCACCCAGTGCTCCAAAGAGGGAGTGGGGAGGATTCCTGTACATTAGTGAAGCCCTGTGTGATCTGCAACACACTTGCCACAGAGACTAAAATAGCAAAGACCATTTTCAAGCCAATACAGCAGGTTCTCTTCCACTGCTCTGGATAGTACCAGGCAAGAGACAGGGTGGTAGGCACGGGGCACAGGCTCTGATTCAGGTGCTGCTCCTAATCCTGACTCCTCCACAACTCTGGACAAGTTACTAAACCATCAGTGAACCAGCAGATTGCAGGTAAGTACCTATGTATAAAATGCCTGGCACATATGAGGTGCTTAAGAAACATTTATTTCAGGTTTTTAGTTCCCTCCATCCCAGCTTCAGGTGACCAGGTAAAGTAGAGACAAACTAAACAATGAAGAAGGCAGTAAATCTGTTTTCCGCATTGGACATGCAGGTAAGAAAAGGAGGCCCCACCTTCCTCAGAAGAGTCTTCCTCTGTGTCTGCAGCTTTTGGTCCCTGGAGGGTCCCTGGGGAGAGGAAGGAACAGTTAACAATTCCAGTGCCCTGGACCCCCATCCTCAACTTAAGAAAAGTGTGGAACACTAGGTGAGTGCCAGCTAGAAGGCACAACCCCTCCAGTCATTTCATCTTTACCAGAGAGAGGCAGGACAGAGTAGTGGTCACAACCATGGACCCTGGAAGCAGAGAGACCAGAGCCCACATTCCAGCTCTGCCCCTCACTAGCTGAGCATGAGATGGCAAGTCCTTGAACCTCTCTAAGCCTCAGTTTCCACATACAGAAAAAGAAGATAATAATGCCAACTCCCCATTAAATTGTGGGGACAATGTTATGAGACAATGAATTGGAAGCACTTGGCAAAGCTTTTATTACTGGTACCATTCTGGCTCCAGCACTTAGGTTGCGAGGCTAGGAAATGAATGTCTAGCCTCAAGGTAGGGGATGAGAGAGACATATGGGTTTGCAAGAAAATGCAGAAAGGACAGGACAGGGCAATTGGGGTGGAGTGTGGAGTATGGGGTTTCATAAGGGGATGGCCAGGATCCTCCAAGCAGAAACAGCCCATTGTGAGTTATTGTATACCTTTAGATGCCAGCCCCTACACTCCATTCCTCCTCTACCACCACCCCTCCCCAGCACACCAGGGTGCTCAAGAGGAGGAGGAAAGTGCATATGCCAAATCAGTCACATCTACATGGATTTGGGGCCAACTTGCTACACACTGGGAACAAGATAAAGATATGTCCAACTCCAAGACCTGAACCACAGGTGTGGTGAATTAGAAAGAGCCTGCTCCATCAATCACCATCCCCAGTATCTCACCCTTTCTCATCGTCTCTACTACCTTACAGAGAAAACCAGGCTGGGCAAGAAACCCAGCTGGCTATATGGAAAGCCTTCAGTGCAAATGCCAGGCCAGAGCCCTGTCTGTCCCACATGTTAATGTCTTCTCTCCCTCCCTCACCCCAGCTGGGAAGCCAGACACCACATGTCCCAGGGGCTATTGTCACCAATTCCCAACCTATAAATACATTGGTCAGGGAAAAGAAGGGGTAAGAAACCCAAGATAGCAGCCAAGGTTGTTACAAAACCCCCAAGCAGACTTACCCTCCACCTTCCTGACGGACATGGTCTGGATCTGCAAAGAGATGGAACAGAGCAGGTTGCAGGCAGCACGGAATACTGTCAGAACTCTGCTCAGAGCAATGGATCTGCTTAGCAGAGTGATGAAAGGACAGCCAGTTTCCATGCCACCCAATGGGAGCCAGAAAGGGCTCTGAATGTACCACCCAAGCCCTCCACATATCTCCTGCTGCCCATACATGAGAGAGGGTTGCACCAAAGCTGAACACTGGCAATTGGAAGGCATCATATTCCATTTTCCCCAGGTGGGAAGACAAGATTTCCCCTCTTCAGAGAAGGATTGTAGCTTGCAGGGTGGGAGACCCATGCTTCCTGGCACACAGTAAGTACCACTGATATAATTAATAGAAAACTGCCAGGGCAAGGAAGAGGCTCCCCTCCTTCTGAGCAGAGTGTTCCCCTAGAAGGAAGAGGGGCAGACAGTGATCTCTGTCAGGTGGCAGAATGTGGATATTTACTGAATTGTCTCCCTTTTCCAGGAATTGCCTCTTTCTTCCTTCTTCCACATTTTGCTGACAAGACAGCCACGTTGAACATGACCTCACACCACAGCCATAGTTGCCTGTCCAGGTTTGGGTCAAGAATTCAGGACTAGTCACTAGAAGTCCTAATACATGGCATAAACAGGATATAAACCATAAATATTAATACATAAACACCAGAAGATAAGATAGATAAATGGAATCTTCTAAAAATTAAACACATTCATCAAAGGACTTCACCAAAAGAGTAAAAAGAGAGCCTACAGACTGGGACAAAAAATTTTGGCTATGACATATCTGACAAAGATCTAATCTCTAATATATATAGGAAAATTCAATACCTCTACAATTAAAAATGGGCAAAAGCCGAGACCAGAAGAGCTAGATGGTGCCTGGCTACAACCAATGACTGCCCTGACAGGGAAGACAACAAAGAATCCCTGAAGGAGCAGGAGAGCAGTGGGATGCAGACCTCAAATTCTCGTAAAAAGACCATGCTTAATGGTCTCAGACTAGAGGGATCCCGGAGGTCATGGTCCCCAGACCTTCTGTTGCCCCAAGACAGGTACCATTCCCAAAGCCAACTCTTCAGACAGGGGTTGGACTGGACTATGGGATAGAAAATGATACTGGTGAGGAGTGAGCTTCTCGGATCAAGTAGACACATGAGACTATGTGGGCAGCTCTTGTCTGGAGGGGAGAGGAAACAGCAGAGGGAGACAGAGGCTGGCTGAATGGGCACGAGAGAAGGGGGAGAGCGGCTAGGAGTACATAGCAAGGTGTATACAAATTTTTGTATGAGAGACTGACTTGATTTATAAACTTTCACTTAAAGCACAATAAAAAAAATTTTTAATGTGCAAAGGATATGAACAGACACTTCACCAAAGAAGACATTAAAGCAGCTAACAAACACATGAGAAAATGCTCATGATCACTAGCCAAGCCATTAGAGAAATGCAAATCAAAACTACAATGAGATACCGTCTCACTCCAACATTACTGGCAGGAATCAAGAAAACAGAAAATAACAAATGTTGGACAGGTTGCAGGGGGACTGGAACTCTTACGCACTGCTAGTGGGAATGCAAAATGGTACAACCATTTTGGAAGATGATATGGTGCTTCCTTAAAAAGCTAGAAAAAGAAATACCATATGATCCAGCAATTCCTCTCCTATGAATATATCCTAGGGAAATAACAGTCATCACATGAATAGACATATGCACACCCATGGTCACTGTAGCATTGTTCACAATAGCAAAAAGATGGAAACAACATAAGTGCCTATCAACAGATGAATGGATAAACAAACTATGGTACATACACACAATGGAATACTACTCAATAATAAAGAACAGTGATGAATCTGTGAAATATCTCACAACATGGATGAATTTGGAGAGCATTATGTTGAGGGAAGTATGTCAATCACAAAAAGATAAATATGTATGAGACCACTATTATAAAAACTCATGAAAAGATTTCCACACAGAAAGAAACAATCTTTGATGGTTACGAGGGAGAGGAAAGGTGGGGAGGAAAAATAGTAGATGGAAACCCTGGTGGTGTAGTGGTTAAGTGCTACGGCTGTTAATCAAAGGGTCAGCAGTTCGAATCCGCCAGGTGCTCCTTGGAAACTCTATGGGGCAGTTCTACTCCGTCCTATAGAGTCGTTATGAGTCGGAATCGACTCAATGGCACTAGGTTTGGTTTTTGGTTTAGATAGTAGATAAGTGGTAACTCTGGTGAAGGGTAAGACAGTATACAATACTGCGGAAGTCAGTACAACTTGACAAGGGCAAAGTCATAGAAGCTTCACAGATACATCCAAATGCCCTGAAAGACTGAGCTACTGAGCTGAGGGCTGGGGACCATGGTTTCAGGGGACATCTAGCTCAGGCTATAAAGAAAATATTCTATATCCAACTATGATGGGGTCTTAAAAGCCTGCAAGTGGCCATCTAGGATACATCTATTAGTCCCATCCTGGCTGGAGCAAAGGGAATGAAGAAAAACAAAGATACAAGGGAAAGATTAGTCCAAAGGACTAATGGACCACAACTACCACAATCTCTACCCGAACGACTGAGCCCAGAACAACTAGATGGTGGGAGGCTACCACCATCAACTGCTCTCACCCGAATCACAATACAGAGTCCTGGACAGAGGGGGAGAAAAATGTAGAACAAAATTCAAATTCACACACACACACACAAAAAAAACCAGGCTTGCTGGTCTGACAGAGATTAGAGAAAACCTGAGAGTATGGCCCCTGGACACCCTTTTAACTCAGTACTGAAGTCATTCCTGAGGTTTGCCCTTCAGCCAAAGATTAAATAGGTCTATAGGGCCAACTGTAACACATGTGAGGGATGTGCTTCATAGTTCAATCATGTATATGAGACTAATGGGTGCACCAGCCCAAAAACAAAGACAAGAATACAGGAAGGGACAGGAAAACTGGATGAATGAAAACAAGAAACCTGGAGTGGAGAAGGGGAAAGTGTTGTCACATTGAGGGGTTGGCAACCAATGAGACAATTTGTGCGTTAACTGTTCAATGAGAAACGAATTTGCTCTGTAAACTTTCACCTAAAGCACAATAAAAAAAAAAAATTTTAATGCTGATTCCTGCCCCCCCACATTCCCTCAGGGGAAAAAAAAAGAATCCAGGACTAGTAACTTCTAAAGTCAACAGCTGTCAGTGGCCATTTTTCTTTTGCTTTTGCTCTTTGGGGTTTGTTGTTTATTTCGCCACACAGAACAGATAAGGAGAGGAAGTTAATCTTCAGGGTAAAAGAAAAAAAATGAAACAGATATAGAGAAAGGAACACAGACAAACAGCAGAGGAAAACACCTGACTAATTCTCTGGTTGCAGTTCATTCCCACACTCACTGCTCCCCTGCCTTGGGCTCTGTGAGATACCCTGTTCATCCTTATGACCAATTTCTTCCTCTATTTAAGCTTGAGTTGTCTTTTGCTACTTACTGTGTCACATACTGAAGTATAACTGAGCCAACATCAACTCCCAACTGTTTCCTCCCTTGCCTACCTCTACTCTAAAGATTATAAAATGAATTATTCACTTGTACAGCTTCCCTTGCAACTTTAGCAAGGAAAGCTGTACAAGTGAATAATTCATTTTGACCAGTAAGATATAAACTAAAGTCTTCGGAAGGGGCCTTTTTAACATCTTCCATTGAATATGGTTGTGATGCTTGGTGCTATGACAGCCATCTTGCAACTATGAAAAGTCAAGCATGAGAACAAAAGTTAACACACTAAAGATGGTGAAAAAGAAAGACAAAGTCTGGATTCCCAATAGCATAATTCTGCAGCTAAACCAAGGCCAGGACCTGTTCACTTCTCTTGCTGTTACAATAAAAACTAACCCCTATTAAACTCTTCTGTTAATTTAGCCAGTGGGTTCCAAACTGAATAACTGCAAACAAGAGTCTGGATAATACAATGAGGAAATCTCTAGGCTAGACCTGAGGTAGACACAGCAGTGAAGAGCTAAAAGTGTTTTGGAGGAAACAATGAAAAGAAAATCAGCAGAGGGGTGGATTAGATATGTTGACTGGGTGAAGTGTGGCTGGGAAAACAGAAAATCCAGGGATGCAGGCACAGGAAAAGCAGGCTCAGCCAAAAAAGTGGGCTCTCAGTCCGGTTAAGCTGTGTGGAGGCTGGTCCCTGAGGTGGGTGGTGTCAGACCGTTCAAGGACTGAGACCACAGAAGGGCTCCAAACAGGGCAAGATGCAACTTCTCCACAAACCTGGGGTTGAGGAGGGGGAGCTGAGTCTGGGCTGGGCAGAGAATTATCAGCAATATGAGTCACAGGGGTCAGTTCTAGGAGGGAGCCACTTAGTAAGTGCCTTGTCATCATACCGATTTATCTGAAAACCTCATCAGAGGCTGTTAATACATGAAAAAAAAAGTATTCGCTAAGAAATTATGCCTGATAACATAATTTATGTTCAATTTTATGATCAATTTCAGACTGCAGCAGCTGATAAAAATCTTTGACATGTGCAAAGAGCTGGACATGGAAAACCAACAGGGAAGAACACACTTGGCATTTCTCAAGCTGAAAGAACTGAAGAAAAAATTCAAGCCTCGAGTTGCAATAGTGAAGGACTCCATGGGGAAAATATTAAAAGACGCAGGAAGCATCAAAAGAAGATAGAAGGAATGCACAGAGTCATTATACCAAAAAGAATTAGTTGATATTCAACCATTTCAAGAGGTGGCATATGATCAGGAACTGATGGTACTGAAGGAAAAAGTCCAAGCTGCTCTGAAGGCATTGGCAAAAAACAAGGCTCCAGGAATGGATGGAATATCAATTGAGATGTTTCAACAAACAGATGCAGCACTGGAGGTGCTCACTGGTCTATTCCAAGAAATATGGAAGACAGCTTCCTGGCCAAATGACTGGAAGAGATTCATATTTATGCCTATTTCCAAGAAAGGTGATCCAACCAAATGTGGATATTATAGAACAATATCATTAATATCACATGCAAGCAAAATTTTGCTGAAGATCATTCAAAAATGGCTGCAGCAGTATATCGACAGGGAACTGCCAGAAATTCAGGCCGGTTTCAGAAGAGGACGTGGAACCAGGGATATTATTGCTGATGTCAGATGGATCCTGGCTGAAAGCAGAGAATACCAGAAGGATGTTTACCTGTGTTTTATTGACTAGGCAAAGGCAAAATTATGGATAACATTGCGAAGAATAGGAATTCCAGAACACTTGTGCTCATGAAGAACCTTTACATAGGTCAAGAGGCAGTGGTTTAGACAGAACAAGGGGATACTGGGTGGTTTAAAGTCAGGAAAGGTGTGCGTCAGGGTTGTATTCTTTCACCATACCTATTTAATCTGTGTGCTGAGCAAATAATATGAGAAGCTGGAGTATATGAAGAACGGGGCATCAGGATTGGAGGAAGGCTCATTAACAACCTGCGTTATGCAGATGACACAACTTTGCTTGCTGAAAGTGAAGAGGATTTGAAGCACTTACTAATGAAGATCAAAGACCACAGCCTTTAGTATGGATTGCATCTCAACATAAAGAAAACAAAATCCTCACAACTGGGCCAATGAGCAACGTCACGATAAATGGAGAAAAGGTTGAAGTTGTCAAGGATTTCGTTTTACTTGGATCCACAATCAACAGCCATGGAAGCAGCAGTCAAGAAATCGAAAGACACATTGCATTGGGTAAATCTGCTGCAAAGGACCTCTTTAAAGTGTTGAAGAGCAAAGATATCACCTTGAAAACTAAGGTGCACCTGACCCAAGCCATCATATTTTCAATCGTATCATATGCATGTGAAAGCTGGACAGTGAATAAGGAAGACCGAAGAAGAATTGATGCCTTTGAATTGTGGTGCTGGCAAAGAATATTGAATATACTATGGACTGCCAAAAGAACGAACAAATCTGTCTTAGAAGAAGTACAACTAGAATGCTCCTTAGAAGCAAGGATGGTGAGACTGCGTCTTACATACTTTGGACATGTTTTAGGAGGGATCAGTCCCTGGAGAAGGACATCATGCTTGGCAGAGTACAGGGTCAGCGGAAAAGAGGAAGACCCTCAACGAGGTGGATTGACACAGTGGCTTACAGCAATGCACTCAAGCATAACAACAATTATAAGGATGGCTCAGGACCAGGCAGTGTTTTGTTCTGTTGTGCATAGGGTCGCTGTGAGTCGGAACCGACTCGATGGCACCTAACAAAAACAACACAATTTATAAAGAAAATGTCGTACATTCTACTTTGGTGAGTAGCGTCTGGGGTCTTAAAAACTTGTGAGCGGCCACCTAAGATACCCCACTGGTCTCACCCCATCTGGAGCAGGGGAGAATGAAGAAAACCAAAGACACAAGGGAAAGATTAGTCCAAAGGACTAATGGACCACAACTACCACAGCTTCCACTAGACTGAGTCCAACACAACTAGGTGGTGCCTGGCTACCACCACCAACTGCTCTGACAGGGATCACAATAGAGGGTCCCAGACAGAGCTGGAGAAAAATATAGAACAAAATTCTAACAAAAAAAAAAAAGGCCAGACTTACTTGTCTCACAGAGGCTTGAGAAACCCCACGAGTATGGCCCCCAGACACGCTTTTAGCTCAGTAATGAAGTCACTCCTGAGGTTCACCCTTCAGCCAAAGATTAGACAGGCCCATAAAAGAAAATGAGACTAAATTGGCACTCCAGCCCATGGGCAAGGATGAGAAGGCATGAGGGGACAGGAAAGCTGGTAATGGGAAAACTAAGGTCAAGAAGAGGAGAATGTTGACATGTCGTGGGGTTGGCAACCAATGTCGCAAAACAATAGGTGTATTAATTGTTTAATGAGAAGTTAGTTTGCTCTGTAAATCATCATCTAAGTACAATTAAAAGAAAAAAAAGAAGGAAATTATGCCTGGGAACATAGTATAAGCAGCACTGGCTTTATACTCCACCTGCCTGGATAAGGATGATTCTCACCCTGTCAAACAAAGTGTCCTGTGTAAACTGGAGCAAGGTCCATGACCTCCCAAGTCTCAGTTTTCTCATTTGTCTAATGAAGATGGGAGGAGGTGCTGCCTGCCTCAAAGGGCTGTCATGAGGCTTAATGAGGTAACACAAGTATCAACTAGGTAACCTGGTATTTAATGTAGTCTCTGATGATAGAGTCAACCAATCTTCCGGCAGCCCCTAAGGAAGACAGGCACATCTTCACCCTGGAAGAAGGCAGGCTCCTAGTGTGGATGACCCCAGAAGAATCTAAGGAGATTCTCAAAGGAAAGAGGCCAAGGGGCACCAGGGCCTGGCTGAGAGGAGTGGTGGACCTACCATCTCCTGGGAGGCGATGAGCCTGGCCTGATCCTGGAGCTGAGAGCAGAGGGTGCCAGTATGGTGCTGGGACTGGGCAGCAGCTTTCCTCTGTTCCCAGGACAGGGAGGCCTGGAGCTTCTCATTCTCCTCCTGCAGCTGGTGGGAACAGGATGGTTGTCAGTCAGACATTTGCAGGGACCTCTCAGAGCTCTGTGTCTGCAGGCCTCGCACCTGTATGCAAATGCTGTCAGGGTTTCACCTGAAGCAGAGTAGCAGATTTCCAGAACTGGGCAAATGACTTTCTAACAAAACTACTTTCTAGTCTTTGGACATTTTGAACTGTGCCTGAGGAGAAGTGAAAATGGAATGCAAGCCCCTAAGACCACAGCAGAAACAGCTCTCCACCAGGTGTGATTGCCCACTTCAGGGCAGTCAGGCAAGTTGAGGCCATTCAAAAATCATCCAATGGATGTTGTCAGTTAAAAAAAAGAGGTGAAGAAAATGTGCTAACACGCTACCTCTGGTGTAAGAACAGAAGGAAAATAAGGCTATTTGTTCGTATTTGCCAGAAGAAACTTTAAGCAGCCACCATGTGCCAGACTCTGATCCAAGCATTTTCATCTTCTTAGCTTTCTGCAGGCAGAACCTGGGGCTCTTGTTAGCCATCTCCCTCAAATTGCCTCCTTCTCTGGAACATTTTTATAGAAGCTGTTTTCTCTGATCTGAGGTCTGCCGCTCTCTGTTCACTGGCCTCCATATCCGAGTCCATCCATTTGAGCTATCCCTGAACTGTTACTGAAGTCCACAGATACCTGCTTCTCTCCGGGGTGGAATTTCAAAAAGGGTCCAAACAGAAAATGACAAGGCTATTCATCTCAGGCCTATAGCACAATCTTGCTCAGAAGGCCTGAAAGGGTCAGAGCAAAAGGGACACCACAGAGTAACAGATACGATGGGTTCAAAAGAGAAGGCCTGGAGGTCTTTGCTCCTGACTAAGAAAGCCACTGACTGGACAGCTGACCACTTCTAGGTATCGATAAGGGTCAGCAGCCAGGAACAATATAAGGCAGTAAAATATCTGCCAGCCAGTTCGGAGGGAGGGCAGGTAGGAAGTACTGAATTAGAAGAGGTGGTCACAGGAAACCAAACTCCCCCAGGCCGCCCAACAAGAGCTACCTCCCTCTTTTGAGCCACATGCTTTTCCTGCAGTTCCTTCATTTTTCTCTTCCACTCCATTTTCTGAAAAAGAAAAAAACTTTATCAAAGGGGGTCCTCTAGATATTAAAACATATTATAAAGCTACAGGAATTAAAAAGTACTAGCTCCTGATAAAGCAAACAGAGCAGTGAAATAGAATAGAAGCATAGATAAACATGGGAAAAAATGGAAACTTAGTCAAGGGGAGATGAACTATCAAGAAATGGTGTTGGAACAAGTGGCTGGCTGCCTGTAAAAAATATGACCTTGAGTGCTTATCGCACATCTTAAACCAAAATAAATTCCAGGTGGGTCAAATATTTAAACATAAAAAATAAGACCCATATGCACATCTATGTTCACGGCAGCACTATTCACAATAGCAAAAAGATGAAAACAGCCTCAGTGCCCATCAACAAATGAATAAACAAAATACAGTATATGCATACGGTGGATTACTATGCAGCGATAAGGAATAACAATGAGTTCACAAAACATCTTGTAACATGGATGAATCTGGAGGACATTATGCTAAGTGAAATAAATCAAAAAAAGGGAAATACCGTATGATTCCTTTTATAAAAAGGCATACACACAGAAATCAAGTTCTTTGGTGGTTACCAGGGATGGAGAGGGGAGGGAGGTGGAATAATTCTCCAGACAGTAGACATTTGTTATTTTTGGTAATGGGAAAGGCAATACCAAATGTGAGTAAAGTGTACACAGCTTGATAAAGGTAAACGATGACACTAAGAAGTACACAATAATATGGGGTGTTACTGGAAAATGCTATAACATATACAATTTTGTAACAACTGCAGTAACAACCAAAAAATATGTGAGTTACACAGGTATGCAAATATGTGTTTAGGAAGGTATATGTGTGTATATATGCATGCACGCATAGGTGTATCTGTAGGCTTACATATATACATGTTTGAGTGTGCTGCTCATATATTCATATATATAATAAAGCATGTAGGGGGTACAGTCATGGATACTTCCTAGGCATAACCAAATACCTCGCAGAACTGGTTTACTGGTTTTGAAGGCTTAGGACCATAGTCTCATGGGACACTAGGTAAACTGGCATAACATAGTGCATAAAGTTTATGTTCTACATCCTAGTTTGGTAAGTAGCCTCTGGGGTCTTAAAATTTGCAAGCGATCAACCATCTAAGATACAACTATTGGTCTCCACTCATCTGGAGCAAAAGAGAAAGCAGGAAACCAAAGACTCAAAGAAGAAAGTAATCTACAGGACTAATTGCCTACTGGAACCACGCCTCATCTATCCTGAGACCAAAACAACTGGATGGTCCCTGGCTACCACTACCAAACATACTGACCAGGAACACAATAGATGGTCCCAGATAGAATGGGAGAGAACTGTAGAATAAAACACAAATTCTTTTAAAACAGAAGACTTACTGGTCCCAAGACTATCAACCTGAGATACCCTTTAAATTTTGAACTAAAATCACTCTCAGAGGTCACCTTTCAGCTAAATAACAGATTGACTCATAAAATGAATAATATCACCCGTGAGTACTGTGCTTCTTAAAAAAAAAAAAAAAAATGAGGGCTTCAGTCAACATGGCACTATAGACGGAAGCACCACCCTATCCCTCCATAGCAAAGACCTGAAAAACTAAGTAAAACAGAGACAAATGTCAGTCTGGAGCCCTAAGTGTCAAATGAAGAGATAAAGAACTCAGCCAAGCACTGAATGGAATGAGAAACTGACAGAGAACACAGAGTGAGGAGAGATAAGTGCGGAGCTCCCCTATCAGATAATGCAGCACAGATCCGCCATCTTGGACTCCTGTCAGAGATTGGTGGACAGGGAGTACAGAAAAGCAGCTTCAGGAAGCTCCCAGCAGGAGACAGAACACTTGGTAACCACATATGCTTTCCCACCCCCCCATCATTCTCCACCTTGCTGAACCTCCCCTGCTTCATAGTTGACTGTGGTTACTCAGCTGGCCAGGAAGTACAGGGTCCATGCCGCTTGGATTCGCCAAGCCCACATCAGAGATGGGTGGACAGGGAGTACAGGAAAGTGGCTTCAAGGGGCTCCCAGCAGGAGACAGAGTACCCAGCAACCAGCGATATACGACTTCCCACCCCCCCATCTTTGCTCCTGCTGCTCAGCCTCCTCTGCTTCCCACTGACCACAGTATCTCAGCCAGGAGGCACTGGCTTTGGGCCCTTGCTGCTTGGATTTACCCTGCTCACAATGGCCGGCCCCAGAGTGCCATTTGTTTGTTGCTGGTGTTGCTTTCTTCCGCTTCTTTTGGTTTCTTCCATGCCTCTCACCATGTCCCCTCTCCTTTCTCTCAGACACATCACTCTGAGTGCCATCTTTGCTTCTTCTTGAAAGGATATGAAGTGCGGCTTGACTAGGGAACTGCTTCCCCAGCCCAAGCTGCCATGCTGGTGGGATTCCTGGGAAGTTTTTGGTTTGTTTTCTTCTTTTATTTTGTTGTGTTTGTTTGTTTTTTTTTTCTTTTCCCAGCTTGGGAGCCCCTTCTAGCCGGGCTGTACTGTGTGGCTTGGGAGCCACTTCCCCAGTCTACTCAGCCACATCAGTGGGATCATGGGGACATTTCTTTTTTTCTTTTCATTTCTCAGTGTCTCGTCTCTCTGTACTTACCTTCTTTTCCTGTCTCCTAAATACCTGGTGCTGTATGACATCTCTACCCCTTCTAGCCAGGCTGTGCCAAGTGGCCTGGGAGCCACTTCCCTGGTCTTGTAGTTGCACTGGTGGGATTCCTGGGGGCTTTTCTTTTCTTTCTTTTTTTTTTAAATTTTTATATATTTATTACTATTTTCTTCTTTTTCCCCCCTGTTTTATTTTTCTACATTTCTTGGTTTCTCATCTCTCCCCTCTCAACTCCCCCTGCAGAGGGGATTTACCAGACCTCAATCGGGGGGAGCCCTCAGCTACTTTAGATTTCTAAGCTACCTTAGAAATCTTTTTCTTGTTTGTATTTAGCTCCTGTTTCTCTCTTCTCTCTCTCCCCTTTCCCATACCCATCTTAGCTCCACACATACAACCTTCCCCCCCTTCCTTCCTAGCTACACCGTATGCTGAACATCACACCCCCAAGCAGGACAGGCACAGTCTACCAGAAGTACCCTGCCTGGAGTGACTCCCAGCCCACCCTGTCAACTCAACATGCCACAAACAATCCATCCAACCCCCTCCCCTTCAGCTTGGCCTGCCCTGCTTCACCGTAGCTGAGTGGCTGGCCCTACCCATTGGACAAGGAGGTGAAAAGTATCATCCACACAGATGAGCAAACAACAAAGAACACACAGCCCACCTGCTCAGACACAACCAAATAAAACAAAAAAAGCAAGAGGAAACAAATCTACAATCAATAAATGGAGAAAATAACTACTGAATGTCCAGAAGACAGCAGACAATATCAAAACATATTAAAAAAAAAAAAAGGACAAGATGGTTCCAGTAAGCCATCCAAAATAAAACAACAGATGATTTTCCAGTAGAAAATACAGGAACAAAATGCCAAAATAAATTCACAACTAGAAATCATACAAAAACAGCAATTAGAAATCCAAAATATAAACAACAAGATTTCAGAAATGGACAGTGTCATAGAAGGTCTGAAGAGCAGGTTTGGAATGTTGGAAGACAGGATCAGTGAAATTGAGGACAAACACTGGGGTTACAACACTAAAAAACTAGTTGAGGAAAAATTAGAAAAGAGAACAAAGAAAAATGAAGAAACCCTGAGAATGATGTGGGATACAATCAAGAGCAAAAATCTGCAAGTGATCAGAGTTCCAGAACATGGGCAGAAAACAGAAAAAACAGGAAAATTGATGAATTGCTGACAGAAAACCCCCTAATATCATGAAAGATGAAAAGCTGACCATCCAAGGAGCTCGATGAACCCCACATAGAATAGACCCCAAAAGAAAATCACCAAGACATATCATAATCACACTCACTAAAACCAAAGAAAGAAAGAATCCTGAGAACAGCTCGAGAAAAATGAAGAGTCACATACAGAGGAGAAACAATAAGACTAAGCTCTAATTAGTCCAAAGAAAGAATGCAGGCAAGAAGGCAATGGCATGACATATATAAAACCTTGAAAGAAAAAAATTGCCAACCAAGAATAATATATCCTGCAAAACTCTCATTCGAATATGATGGTGAAATTACAACATTTTCAGATAAACAAAAATTAAGGGAGTATGTAAAAACCAAACCCAACTTACAAGAATTATTAAAGGGAGTCCTTTGGTCTAAGAAAAACATCAGACCACAGCCTGAATCTAGGATACAAGATTGTGCCAGCCAGATATCAACCTAGGAAATGAACTCTCAAGGACTATCCAAACCAAAAGAATTGCAACAGAGAACCAGAGAGGTTACTCCGTAAATGACAACAACCTCAGAACAATAAAAGAGGGAATAAACAGTGTAGGTATAGAACCTTCTAGTGGAGAGGAAGACAAGGCAATAACAAGTAATAATAGACTGCTTCAAACCTGGGAAGATAAGGGTAAATTTCAAGGTAACCACAAAGAAAGTTAAAAAACCTACTCATCAAAATAAACAAGAGAAACCAAACCCGTTGCTTTCCAGTCGATTCCAACTCATAGCGACCCTATAGGACACAGTGGAACTGCCTCCTAGGGTTTCCGAGAAGCTCCTGGTGGATTCCAACTGCCGACATTTTCGCTATCAGCCATAGCCACCACCGTTTGCATAGTCAGCTCCAATTTACTGCAACAACTTTATAACAGAATGAAATATTGCTCAAGGTGGCGGAACAGACAGACGCTTTCGGAGAGCCCTCTTTATAGCAAAGACCCGAAAAAAAAAGTGAAATGAGTGTATTTATGATGAGCTAGGAGCCCTGAACATCAAAGGCAAGCTTAGAAAATGAACCGAGGGGCAGGGGGAGGAAGAGATGGTTCAGAAGCAGAGAGGAGCTAACAGACCTGAATCAGGGGGAGCCCTCAGGCACCATTCCCAGGAACGGAGGCGGCAGGCTGGTACTAGTGTTCAGCTGCAGTTTCCTCAGGGAGAAGCAGCCAGCCACACAGCCTAGTCACACCTCTGGAACCAGAGAAGAATGGTGCTCTTGGCAAAAGCAAAGTACTTGAGTAGGAAGTACTGGAAGCCGTGGCTAGAGGAATAAGGTAAGAAACAGAAGTAAAGGGCATCTGAATCAGTAATGAAGAAGTTAAACTGTCCCTGTTTGCAGATGACATGATACTATGCATAGAAAACCCAAAAGACTCCACAGGAAAACCACTGGAACTAATAGAAAGATTCAGCAGAGTAGCTGGATATAAAATAAACACAAAAATCAGTTGGATTCCTACATACCAATAAAGAGAATGATGAGAAGGATTATCAGGAAAACAATACCATTTATAATAGCCTCCCCAAAAATAAAATACTTAGGAGTAAATCTAACCAGGGATGTAAAAGACCTATACAAAGAAAACTACGAAACCCTGCTGCAAGAAACCAAAAGAGAGCTACATAAAGGGAAAAACATATCATGCTCATAGATAGGCAGACCCAACTTTGTGCAAATGACAATTCTACCCAAAGCAATTTACAAATACAATGCGATCTTGATCCAAATACCAATGATATTCTTTAAAGAGATGGAAAAACTAATCATTAACTTTATATGGAAAGGGAAGAAGCCCGGAATAAGTAAAGCACTATTGAAGAAGAAAAATAAAGTAGGAGGATTCGCACTACCTGACCTCAGAACCTACTATACAGCTACGGTAGTCAAAACAGCCTGGTACTGGTACAACGACAGATACATTGACTAATGGAACAGAATTGAGAACCCAGATGTAAAGCCATACACCTACGGTCACCGTGTCTTCAACAAGGACCCAAAGTCCATCAAATGGGGAAAAGACAGTCTTTTTAATAAATGGTGCTGGCAAAACTGGGTGTCCATCTGCAAAAAAATGAGACAGAGCCCATATCTCACACCATATACAAAAACTAATTCAAAATGGATCAAAGATCTAAATACAAAGCCAAAAACTATAAAGTTCATAGAAGAAAACATAGGATCAAAGCTAGAAGGCCCTAATACATGGCATTAACAAGATATAAACAATAACCAACAACACACAAACTCCAAAAGATAAGCTAGATAACTGGGATCTTCTAAAAATTAAACACTCATGCTCATCAAAAGACTTCACCAAAAGAGTAAAAAGAGAACCTACAGACTGGGAAAAAAATTTTGGCGGTTACAAATCAGAAAGAGGTCTAATCTCTACAATCTACAGAAAATCCAACACCTCTACAACAAAAAGACAAATAATCCAATTAAAAAATGGGCAAAGGAAATGAACACTTAAGCAGAGAAGATATTCAAACCACCAACAGACAAAAGAGGAAATGCTCGCGATCAAGCCATTAGAGAAATGCAAATTAAAGCCACAATGAGATACTCTCTCACCCTGGCATTACTGGCATGAATCAAAAAAACAGGAAATAACAAATGTTTTTGAGGCTGCGGGGAGATCAGACTCATGCGCTGCTGGTGGGAATGCAAAATGATACAACCATTTTGGAAGACAATATGGTACTTCCTTAGAAAGCTAGAAATAGAAATACCATAGGATCCAGCAATCCCACTCCTAGGAATATATCCTAGAGAAATAAGAGTCTCACACGAATAGACGTATGCACATCCATGTTCAATGCAGTATTGTTAACAATAGTAAAAAGATGGAAACAACCTAGATGCCAATCAACAGATGAATGGATAAACAAACTGTGGTACATACAAACAATGGAATATTACGCAAAGACAAAGAACAATGATGAACCTGCAGAGCATCTCATAACATGGGTGAATCTGAAGGGCATTATTCTGAGTGAAATAAGTCAATCACGAAAGGACACATATTGTATGAGACCACTACTGTAAAAACACATGAAAAGGTTTACAAGCAAAAAGAAACAACCTTTGATGGTTACAAGGGAGGGGAGGGGTGGGGATGGAAAAATGCTCAATAGACAATGGAGAAGTGGTAACTGTGGTGAAGGGTAAGACAGTATACAATACTAGGGAAGCCAGCACAGCCCGTACAAGGCAAGGTCCTGGTAGCTCCATAGACAAATCCAAACTCCCTGAGGGACCAAATTGCTGGGCTGAGGGCTGTGGGAACCATGGTCTTGGGGAACATCTAGCTCAATTGGCATAACATAGTTTATAAAGAAAATGTTCTACATTCTACTTTGGTGAGTAGCGTCTGGGGTCTTAAAAGCCTGTGAGTGGCCATCTAAGGTACTCCACTGGTCTCATTCTTTTGGGAGCAAGAGAAAATGAAGAAAACTAAAGATACAAGGGAAAGATTAGTCCAAAGGAATATGCATAGAAATTACTAAATGAGAACCTAATTTGCTGTGTAAACTTTCACCAAAAACACAATAAAATATATTTAAAACTAAAAATAATTTAACACTTAAAAAAAAAAATAATAAGGCCATAAAGGTACTAAACAAAAACACAGTTTTTTTAATCTTAGAATAGGAAAGGCCACAAAGAAAAGATCGATAATTTTATAATTTTGACCACATAAACATTATAAATTTTTGGATGTCCAAACTCATGATAAACAAATTTGAAGAACCCATAGAAAACTGAGGAAAATAGCCTAACAAGAACAAAGGGTTCATTTCCATGCCTTATACAAACTCACAAATTGGTAAGAAAAGCACCATTAACAGAAAAGTCAGCATGGGATGTGAACACAGTTCACAGATAAAGAATGGCCTTTTTCAAAATGTGAGACTTGTGAAAAGTTAGACACTAAGCTCTTTCTCAACAAACTTGAGAACGAAACAGAAGCACAGCATGATTTATGGACTGAGCCCATTGTCCTTCCTTGTCACTGAATTCGTCAGCGAACAGACCATCATATAAATGGACTTAAGATTCATTCAGTGGGGCTGCAACTGTCTCCTACAGGCTTGCAAGAGCAGATGGAGCACATGTCCTCTACATACAGTAACCATCATACTGGTAGCTTGCAATCATCCATGGTGGGAATATTTACACCATGGAAACCGGCAAATGCTACAATCAGAGTTTTTTTCATTCTGGAGAGCTGGTTATTAAATACCACTGAATTCATCCCAAGGCACTGGGTACTGGGATCTTAAATTAGGAGACTACCACACTTTCTGAGAGTTTTTTTCAACTGGATTGAGATCAGAATGGGGGCAGAAGTGTCAAACAGGAGGCACAGCTGTATGTATTTTGAAAAAGAGCCCCAGGTAAATCTGATATTGCACACATGCATGTCACCATCCTCACCTAGAACCCTATTGGAAGTGTTGCAGAACTTATCTAAATCCATACAGCAAGAAAAAGAGACTAAACATGGTTCTTGGCCAGATCTGGGAAGAAAAGCCTGGGGCATCAGCTTACCTGAATTCCCATCTTCTCCCTCAGGGCCTGGAGCTCCTGTGCAAGCCTGAGTCGCTCCTTAGGCTCCTCATCCCTCAGGAACTCAAGATTAGACTCTGCCACACTGTGGGACTGCAGCACCTGCAGTTTCTGAAAAGGCCAAGACAGTTATTTAGATGAACATCTGATCATGATGTCTTTTATACCTTGAACTGCGTCTAAAGGGCACACCTTATCCCGAACAAGAACCCCCAACTAAATACTTACATCCCTACAAATAGTCACAAAAATCAACATTCCCCTTCACTATGGTTCTCCTACAGGCTACGAACTTGACTGTTAACCAAAGGTTGGAGGTTTGAGTCCACCCAAAGGCGTCTCAAAAGAAAACCTAGCAATCTACTTCTGAAAAATCACCATTGAAAACCTGACAGAGCACAGTTCTACTCTAATATACCTGGGGTCACCATGAGTCAGTATCACCTTGATGGCAACTCGTTCTCTTTAGAGTTCTCCTGAGGGGTCAGCCCTTGTACAGGAGAAGCAGGTTCCCATCGAAGAACAGAATTCAAGAGCGTAATTTCAATTTCACTGAAATTGTGCTGTACTCAAAACCCAAGGTCGCCTGATGGAAGCAGCAGTTAAGAACTCAAACGCCATGTATTGCAGCAATAACTCAGCTGCGTCCGGGGAAATGTGCAAGTCAGAGGAGGTTTAGATGACTCCAGAATCATAGCCACAGAGGTGGGTGTTAAGAGCATGCTCCATATTGTGGAGCAGCACCCTGTCTTCCACAAGTCATCTCTGGCCACTGTGGGGGAACATTTAGGATGACAGGGCTACGGCCATTATAGATTACACACATATACCCCACTGCGCTCCATCCTTAACTCTCCATCTCAGGCTGAGTTGGTGGATCACCCAACACACCAGCCATCTCCTATGACAATCCTCTTTTAGGAAAGTTACCTGGGTGTTTCTTTAGGCGAAACGTAGAATGATTGTGAAAAACACTAGAAGTCAGTTTACTTTCAAAAACACAAGAAAAGATTTTCCTTGATCTTAGGATAGCTTATGAGAACTAAACACATTTTGAAAATACTATTCCTCAAAAATTTTCCCTGATACAATTTTAGTCATACAAGCTTGTATGGAAAGATATGGTCCAGTGATAGCTTTAATAATGTTTTTCTGAATAAACTTGATAGTACATCCAGTAGAAAAATAGGGTCTTTGGAGTTTAAAGAGCTAGGTTCAAATCCCAGCTCTATCGCTTACTGGCTGAATGACCTTGGGGAAGTTACTGGCCTCAATTTCCTTACCTGTAAAGCTTTTTTTTTTTAAGAACATTAAAAGAAATTAATAAGCTAGTGATGTACCTACACGGAGAATATAATGGCTGTTTTGTTGTTATAAAGATTAAAAGTTAGCCTGTACAAACTGCTCTGTACCAGGGCTGGAAAATACTAAATACAATCTGTAAATATTACCTATTTTTTGTGATCCCCCACAAAGCCCAACAGAGTGTCTGGGCAACAGCTAGAGTTCAGCGAATATTTGTTGGGAAAGAAAAGAATTCACTTAAATTTTGTCTCATTTCTTGTCCAGTGACAAAAAACCCTTTGCGAAAATAAGGATCCTATCTAGGGAGTTCTTGCTATATACCAGACACTGTACTAAGTGCTGCATATGTGCTAATTTAATGCTTTCAGCAACCTATCTTGCAAAAAGGAAATTGAGGCACAGAGAGGTTATGTAACTCACCCAAGGTCACACAGTATGTGATGGAGCAAGGATTCAAAGCCAGACCCTGGCCTCTGGAATCTATAAGACTTGTACAAACTAAGAAACGAATTTTGAGAAGAAGCAGATTTTCAACAAAAGGAATTCGAAAAGCCTTTTATTTAGGGTACCTCTTCTAGCACAGAGTTCTGGTTGGCAACACTTTTAAATTCATCCCAAAATAATTTCTTTAGCTTGTCTATTTCTCTATAAAGGTTCTTCATCTCTTTTTCTTTCCATTCATCAAATTCTTTCTTAGCTTCTATTTCCTTCTGACGAATGATCTCTGCTTCCTACAAAGAAAAGCAAGCACGATGGAATCATTAATTCCACATTATGGCAAGTATTTACCAAAGACCTGCTAGGGAGACCGAAAGAACATTTATCCCACAGTCCCCGTTGTTTAGACTTGGAGTGAGGCACAGTCTTATCTAAATCATAAAGTCTGTCGATGATAGGGATCATGTCTTCTCTCTCTTTATATTCTTCACAATACCTGGCACAGCTGATCAATAAATGCATTCTGGGTAAATAAGGAATAAATGAAGAAATCAATGAGGTAAGTTTATGCATTTTCTTTCTAAAAATA
The DNA here is from genome assembly GCF_024166365.1 of Elephas maximus indicus. NCBI lineage: Eukaryota > Metazoa > Chordata > Mammalia > Proboscidea > Elephantidae > Elephas > Elephas maximus. Next base: position 39,532,462 of record NC_064844.1, on the reverse strand, counting down.
TTTATTGGGCATCTCCTCTGGGTTAGGTTCTGGAGCTTTTAGGATCAGACCCAGCCTTTGTCCTCAAAGAGCTAGCTAACAGAACAGTATAAGAAGTTAAAATTCAGGCCGGAGTACCCTCAGAGAATGTTGAATATTGCTGGAGACTATAACTCTCTGCTCCACTTTTGGCCGTACAGGTCTGGCAATAGAATTTAATTTTCCTTTCCAGGCTACCTAAAATCATTTGCCAAGTCCAGAAAGGCATTAGTCTTGCTCTGACTCCCAACTCTGGAAAAGGCTGCAGGAATTTTGGCCCTGAGGAATATATGAGCCTCGTGGGTCTCCTGGGTAGTCCACAACCCCAAGTCTCCCTGACGTTTCTTCTCCGTGCCCACCTGGAGCCGCCGCTGCCTCTCAGCCTCCCTCTGGGTTTCCAGCTCTTCTTGGGTCCACTTCAGCTTGGCTTGCAGCTCTTCCAGCACCTTTTCCACTGGCTGTTCCTGCTTCTTCTGTTTTCCCGTGGGGTCTGTGCAAAGAGAAGGTGACCAAGTTAAATCAAAAGGGCAATAAAGTGTATATAGTTCCTAGCCTCTGCAGTCACACTTCAGTCTCCCGCATTGTAGGTGGACCTTGGGCAGATTACATAACTCCTTGATCCTCAGTTTCCCCAAACTGCACAATGGGATAATACACCAAAAAGACCAAACCTGTTGCCATCGAGTTAATTCCAGTTCCTAGTGACCCTATAGGACAGAGAACTGCCCCATAGGGTTTCCAAGGAGCAGCTGGTGGATTCAAACTGCGACTTTTTGGTTAGCAGCCAAGCTGTTAACCGCTGCAGCACCAGGGCTCCAAAATGGGATAATAATGACATCTAATTCAGAGAATTGTTGTGAGGATGTAATGTGATAATAATGCAAGATGCTTAGCATAATGCCTGACATGACAGTTCAATAAGTGTGAACTATCATTTTTATCATTGCAGTGATGAGTCCCAGGGTGGCATAAATGGTAAAGCACTCGACTACTAGCCAACAGGGTGACTACTACCCAGAGGTACCTCAGAAGACAGGCCTGGCAATCTGCTTCCCAAAGGGCAAAGCCTTAAAAAACCTATAAAGCACAATTATACTCTGCACACACAGGGTGGCCATGAGTTGGGATCGACTTAACAGCAACTAACAATACCACCACCACGGTGCTGTCAATTAAAATATATATTTTGACAGTACTGACGTGTGGAGATGTGAATGCAAAATTTCTAGAATAACAGAAGCAGAGTACCAATGAGCATGCGCACACGATTAAGTACACACTGTACAAAGAACACATCTCTGACCTGACAGCAGAGGGGACTTTAAAGCAATGAAAATAATTGTAGTTTTAAATTTGCTCTTTTTTCTGTAATACAGCTTTTTTTTTTAAACCAACTTTATTGAATTATAATCTACATACAATAAAATGCACTCATTTGTGTTGGAAAATTTCCAGAACAGTTCATGGTGATATTTGAACAGCATGATGAACAAACAGAATTAATGTCGCTGAACTATACATGTGAAGACTGATGAAATGGCAAATGTTTTGCTACCACAATATATATTTAAAACAACTCCTACCAAAAAAAGCACCCATTTCAAATATATAGTTCAATGGGTTTTGACAAATACATATATCTGAGAAAACACCATTACAATCAAGATACAGAACGAGTAACGTAGCTTTAAGTGCATAGTTTTAAATTTCGAAGGAAAGAAAGGCAGCATGTGTTATGAAGGAACATTTTAACCACAGCTGCTTTAAGTGTATACTCTAAAATGTTTAAGTTAAAAAAAAAAAAAAAGAATAGATTCAGAATGAATTATAAAAGAACATTCTAACTAAACCACATACTGGTAAAGCAAGAGTTAAGGGTTAGTGAGAAAGACAATCGTACTTAAACATTTACTATTTTTTAACATATATTTAGTGATTATTAGATAGATGGTGCTATTATTAAAACTCGAAGCCTCTTCTTTGAAAAGAGACATGGTTTTTCTCAGGTTGGACTTTTTGGAAACAAGCAATTTTTAGATGCAGTAAAAATTAATTTGATTTAATAAAGTGATTTCAAGTAAGTGTAGAACACAAGCACTGGGGCATCAGGGAAGCCGCCTGCCTGAGAACAAAATGCTCATGAATATAACATAGCAAGAGCTTTCTTGAGAGCCAATTTTCTCTCCCCTTGCAGCACTTTACATTAAGGAAATAATCAGAGATATGCACAAAGATTTACAATCAAGAATATTCACCATACTGTGATTTATAATAGGGAAATTTTTCAGTAACCCATATATTCAAGAGAAGGATATTGTGAAATAAGTTATGATAGCCACATGGTGGAACACTATTCAGATATTTAAAAAGGATGCTTTTAGGGAGAGGCAGACCCAACATGGCAGTATAGACAGAAGCATCATGCCATCCCTCCATAGCAAAGACCCAAAAAACTAAGTAAAACAGAGACAAACATCAATCGCGGAACTCTAAGTGTCAAATGAAGAGATGAAGAACTCAACCAAGCACCAAAGGGAATAAGAAACTGAAAGAGAACAGAGAGCGAGGAGAGATACAGAGTGGAGGTGCCCTATCAGCTAACGTGGCACAGATTCACCATCTTCAGCTCCTCAGCCACCGGGCTCCCAGCAGGAGACTGAGCACCGAAAAACCACCAATACATGCTTTCCCACCCCCGACTCTTCTTCGCTTGCTTGGCCTCTGCCACTTCCCAGTGGGCCACGGTTGCCCAACCAGGAAGGCACTGGCTCCATGCCACTTGGATTCACCCTGCCCACACTGGACAGCTCCTCCGGTGCCATATTTTGTTCCTGTTACTGCTTTTTTCAGCTTCTTTTGGTTCTTCTCTCTCTCTCACCTCCTTCCCTTCCTTTCTCTTGAACATCTGGCTCTGTGTGCCATCTCTGCTCCTTCTTGACAGGTGTGAAGTGTCACTCAGCTGAGGAACCACTTCCCCGCTATGTCAGTGGGATTCTTGGGGGCATTTTTTTTCTCTCTCTTTTTTCGTTTTTGTTTTTCTTCATTTCTTGGATTCTTGTCTCTCTCCACTCTCCTTCTTTTCCCATCTCCTGAATACCTGGCACTGGGTGCCACCTCTGCCCCTTCTAGAAGAGCTGTGAAATGCCTAGCAGCTTGGGAGCCACTTCCCTGATCCGCGCTGCCAAGCTAGTGGGCTTCCTTGCAGATTTTTTTTTCTTTTTTTTGATGTCTTGTCTCATTCTACCATCTTCCCCTTCTTTCTCTTGAACACCTGGTGCTGTGTGCCATCTCTGCCCCTTCTAGACAGGCTGTGCAGTGCTGCGAGGCTGGAGAATCACTTCTCCGGTCCGTACTACCACCCCAGTAAGCTCCCTTGGGGTATTTTTTTTTTCTTTCTTTCCTTCTTTCTCTCTGCTTCTCTTTTCTCGATTTCTTGTCTCCCTCTACCTTCCTTCCTTACCCTTCTCCTGAACACCTGGTGCTGTGTGCCATCTCTTGACAGGTTGTGCAGTGCCACTTGGCTGGAGACCCACTTCCAGTGGGCTCCCTTGGGGCCTTTTTTTCTTCTTCTTTACTTTCTTTCTTCTTTTTTTTCTCAGTTTCTTATCTCTCTCTATCCTCCTTCCTTACCCTTCTTCTGAACACCTGATACCGTCCACCATCTTGCTCCTTCTTGACAAGCTGTGCAGCACCATTTAGCTGGGGACCCACTTCCGGTGGGCTCCCTTGGGGCGTTTTTCTTTTCTCTCTTCTTCTTTTTTTTTTTTCATGTTTTTTTGTCTCTCTCTACATTCCTTCCATTCCTTTCTCCTAATCACCTAGCCATGTGTGCCTTTCTCTCTCCTTTTTTTTCTTAAATCAGTTTCTTATCTCTCTCTCCCTTCCTACCTTTCCTTTCTCCTGCCCATCTAGCTGCATGTGCTGTATCTGTCCCTTCTTGACAGGCTGTGCCTCACTGCCTGTCTAGAAAGCCACCAGGACCAGCTTCCTCAGGTCTGTACCAATCCAATGGCAGGCTCCATCAGCACTTTTTTTTTTCTTTTTTGGCTCCTGTTTCTTGCTCCTCTTTCTCTTCTTTCCCACACCCACTCAGCTCCACACATCACAACCTCACCCCTTCCCCTCCTCCCTATCTGCAGCATACACTGAACATCACACTCCCAAGCAGCACAGGGAGTCTACCAGAACATACCATGCACTAACCCCCACCCCTGCCCTGTCAGCCCCAGTATGTGCCACAAACAACCCATCCCAGCCCCTCCCCTTGCACTGGACCTGCCCTACTGGTCCATAGCTGAGCAAATGGCCCTGTCTATTGGACAAGGTGGTGAGAAGTATTGTGCTCACAGATCAGCAAACAACAGAGAACCTCCAACATGTCAGCTCAGACATAACCAAATAAACAAAAAAGGAGGACAAAATAAACAAATCTATAATCAATCAATAAAGAAAATAACTACTGAACATCCTGAAGACAGCAGACTATATCAAAACATAAAAAAAAGGACAGATGGTTCCAGTAGGCATCCAAAATAAAACACCAGATGACCTTCCAGTAGAAGAAAAGCCACCGGAACTACCTGATAGGGAACTCAAATCTCTAATATTCAGAGCTACCCAAGGGTTGAAGGCAAAAGTAGGCAAAAATGAGGAAAAAATAAACAAAATCATGGAAAAAGCAGAGAAAATCATGGAAAAGGGAGAGAAAATCATGGAAAAGACAGACAAAACAATGGAAGAATTCAGGAAAATAATACAGGAACAAAATGTCAAAATAAATTCACAACTAGAAATCACACAAAAACAGCAATTAGAAATTCTAGAGATAAACAACAAGATTTCAGAAATGGACAGTGTCATAGGTCTGAGGAGCAGGTGTGAAACAATGGAAGACAGGATCAGCAAAATTGAAGACAAATACTTGGATACCACTTTGTTTGAGGAAAAATCAGAGAAAAGAATGAAGAAACCCTGAGAACGATGTGGGATACAATCAAAAGCAAAAATGTGCAAGTGATTGGAGTTCTAGAACAGGGGGGAGAAAACAGAAAATGCAGAGAGGATCACTGAAGAATTGCTGCCAGAAAAGTTCCCTGGTATCATGAAAGATGAAAAGCCGATCATCCAAGAAGTTCAATGAACCCCATATAGGATAGGCTCCAAAAGAAAATCACCAAGGCATGTCATAATCACACTCGCTAAAACCAAAGACAAAGAAAGAATCCTGAGAGCAGCTCAAGAAAAATGAAAAGTCGCATACAGAGGGGACACAATAAGACTAAGCTCTGATTACTCAGCAGAAGCCATGCAGGCAAGAAGACAGTGAGATAACATACATAAAACCATGAAAGAAAAAAATTGCTAACCAAAAACTCTTGCCCAAATATGATGGTAAATGGACCACAACTACCACAGCCTCCACCAGACTGGGTCCAGCTACCACCACTGACTGCTCCTGGACAGAGCTGGAATAAAATTCTAACTTGCAAAAAAAGACCAGACTTACTGGTCTGACAGAGACTGGAGAAACCCCAAGAATATGGCCCCCCAGACACCCTTTTAGCTCAGTAAGGAAGTCACTCCTGAGGTTCACCCTTCATCCAAAGATTAAACAGGCCCATAAAACAAAAGGAAACTAAAGGGGCACACTAGCCCAGGGGCAAGGACTAAAAGTCAGGAGGGGACAGGAAAGCTGGTAATAGGGAACCCGAGGTCAAAAAGGGAGACTGGCAACACACCATGAGCTGGGTAACCAATGTCACAAAACAATATGTGTACTAACTGTATAATGAGAAGTTTGTTCAGTAAACCTTCACCTAAAGTACAATAATAAAAAATAAAAATCATGCTTTCAAAGATGATTTCATGACACTGGACAATATGATATATTCTTAAATGAAAATAAGCAGTGGTCAAAACTGCATACTATATGATGACCATATATGTACACAGAAAAATAAACTGACAGAATACACCAAAACATTTACTGGTGATATTATTCATTATTTTTAATTTTCCCTTCTCTAAATTTATATTTTCTATATTAAAGACATATTTTCATCAAAATAAGTTTACTTAAGAAATGGAAAATCGACTGAACAGACACGGAAATAGAGGGTGGAGAGAAGGAGTGTGCTGTCTCATTAGGGAGAATGCAACTAGGAATACATAGCAAGGTATATATAAATTTTTGTATGAGAGACTGACTTCATTTATAAACTTTCACTTAAAGCACAATAAAAAATTTTTTAAAAATGGAAAATGTAGTTTTCCTTAGCAGCCTCTACTGCAGCTCCAAGAAGAATTAGACATGTAATAAATGCACAGAATTAGGTAAATGACACTATCTTAAAACTCTAAGCGTGTTCAGGAGCCCTGGTGGCACAATGTAAAGTGATCGACTGCTAACCGAAAAGTCAGCAATTCAAAAGTTGAAAAGACGAAAAAATAAGAAAAAAGTTTTATTTAGTAGGATTTTTATATTTATACATTTTAAAAGATATTTCTTGTTGAACCTTAAAAAATGAATGAAGTCTGCAAATTTCTTCATGAGGAAAACATAGTTTTGCTACTTATTTTGTTGTTTTAAAAGGTAAAATTAAAGTCATTAAGTCATGACTGTTGTTGTTGCATGCTGTTAAGTCGATTCCAACTCATACCAACCCCATGTGGCAGAGTAGGGTTTTCTTGGCCGAAATCTTTACAGGAGCAGATTTCCAGGTCTTCCTCACTCAGAGCAGCTGGTGGGTTCGAACCATTAACCTCAGCTTAACCATTGTACTACCAGGGCTCCTTTATGTCATGATAAGGTTATGTTAAATACAGAAGTCAAAGAAATGGTCAGCTGCTCATTTGCCCCATTTGAGCTCATTTGTAGTTAGCATTGGAGCCCCTGGTTACTCCAAACGGTTAACTCACTCAACTACTAACTGAAAGGTTGGCAGTTCAAGGCCACCCTGAAGCACCTTGGAAGAAAGGCCCGGTGATCTGCTTCTAAAAAGTCAGCCACTGAAAACTCTATGGAACACAGTTCTACTCTGACACACATGGGATTGCTGTGAGTCAGAATCAATCTGATGGCAATGGGTAGTTAGCGTCAGAGAATGGCAGATTCACGGTAGGGCTGGGAGGTAAGGGCCCTTCAAAGTCACTTGGTCTGACTGCCCCTATTCACAGTAGAGGCCACTGAGACTCAAGGGTGATGGGGAAGGGGAAAATAATTGTGCGATAGAAAGGGAAAAAGACTGGAACCCACCTGTCTGACTCCCACCCCTTCTCCCCAACACACGTGGTCAGAAACCCTGCCCAGCGTCCTAGGTAGGCCTCACATCCTCAACTAGATGATGGGGTTCTGAAGGCAGGTTTGTTGGTGTATGTCCCACCCTTACTCCACTAAACACCAGCCCCAGGCCCTTCCACAGTCCCAGGAGGGCCCTGGGCTGCCGCCTGGACTCACCGCCTTCCGCCATGCCTGCATGCCTGCGTTGGATGTGGCCCCGGAGAAAGGTGGCGTTCATGAACATCTTGTCACACAGGTGGCACTACACAGAAAGGATGCAGTGGGGAGGGCATGATTAGGATCACCTGAGTCATCTAGGTTCCCCTCACATAAAAACTCCCATTCCCTCAGGACCACTGAGCTGCTTCAGAAATGAAGAATCTGATTTACTGAGTAACGCAGTGACATCAACCCCAAGTGCACATTAGAAACACCTGGGGAGATTTAAAAAACTACCAGTGCCCTGAGGGATGGGGAACACTGGCTGAATATTTGATGACATTAAGGGAATGCTTCTTGATTTCTGTGTGTGGAAATGATATTGTGTGTTTGCTTAAAAGTGGAAGCCCTTGCCTTTTAGACAAATACTGATATATTTGCAGATAAAATTATGTAACAAATAAGCTTAAAAACAATCCAGGGGCAGGGGAAAGCGGGTATAGGAACAGACGAAACAACATTGGCCATGAGTTGGTAACTGTTGGGTTGGGTGGTTGTAGATGGAGGATCATTATATTACTCACTCTACTTTTGTATATGTCTGAAATTTTCAAAAAAAAAAAAAAAATCCTGAGGTCTCACCCAGGGTTAAGAATCACCAGAGGCAAAAACAGCAAATAAATAGCAGCTATAATTCCACATCCCTCTCCAAATGCATCTCAGACACTGCCAATCTATCATTTCCACCGTTAAACTTCAGAAATCTTTCCCAGCACAGCTTTGCAAGCTTCCGTTACTAGTCAATCGGGGTAAGTTGGCAGGTTAAATAAAACCTATCTTTTTGCATTAAGGCAAATGAGCCAGAAATTGCCAGTTGTTCCCCAATGTCCATTTTCTCCTTTTTACTTGGTAATAGAAACCCTGATCTGTAGCTGGCCATGAGGCCAAGGAAGGCTGCAAGTCTCCCTTACAACCAGGTGTGGCTGTGTGATCGAGTGCTAGTCAATGACATGTAAGAAAAAGTGGTACAGGCAATTTCCAGCAAGTGTCATTAAAGAACAAGTCATGCCATTCCTCGCACTCCCTCCTCCTGTTGGATAGAATGTAGACCTGAGAGCTGGAACTCAGGCAGCCATCATGGACCATAAGGCAGGAGCCACACGATGAAGCTGACAGAGCAACACACAGAAAAAACTGGGTCCCTGATAATCGTGGCATCTCATAACGTCCCTGGATTGCTTATCTCTAGATTTTGTTCATGAGAGAGAGAAATAATCTTCTATCCAGTTTAGACAAATGTTATTTGGGGTTTTCTGTCACCCATAGTCAAACCCAATCAAGATACAGCCTGGATTGACAGACTTTGTGTACTCTGTAGTTCTAAAGTGACACAAACAAACCTCTAGTTGTTAGAATCAGCTAGATGGGGTAGAGGATATTGTATAAGGCATCTTATTCCAAATCACAAGTCTCTTCTTTCATCCCACCCTTCTCTCTTCCCCCTTCTCACTTCAAACAGCACAGCCACAAACCAGGCACCAGAAGTTGGGCAGCTACCCGCTGTCATCAGACTAAAACTCACACTCCTTAGTATGGCATTCAAGACCACCATGATCTGGCTCTGCTATTCTCTCCTGTGCCATCTTTAACCATCTTTCAACCTCCACACAAACCCCACCCCCAAGCCATGAAAAGCCATCCTCCATCACATTGGCATGGCACCTTGATGTCTGCCTATAACACTTGTTCACAAAACTGTGCTCAGCATTCGAGGCTCAATTTAAAAACCACCTTGGGAGGACTCTCCCCCTCCCTCCTCTATGCTTCACAACTCCTAACACTTTCCTGATGTGTAGTGGACATTTGTTCACTTTTGGCTGAACAGCAGCTGCACCCTCTTCCTTTGATAACAGCACCTCAACTTTCCTCAGGAGAATCACCCTCTCCCTTACTCTCAGTCCTTCAGTCCATCCTGGGCTCCATGGAAGCCAATCAGAACCTACAGTCTCTAGGCCTTGTGATTGGTTCAGAGATGGGCAGAAGACCCAAATACAGTCAATGAGACATGGTGAGACATCGGCTGTGATTCTGGGACCAATGTAGGCCCTCTTTCATGCCAGCCTTGAATCCAGGAAAATGAGCAGCTGGCATTGCAGTGAACAACTTGCCACTGCAAGGGACAGAAACTTTCTGAGGATGGTACCTACACAGAGGAAGAGGAGCCTAGGGCTGCGGAAAAAGATGTGAGATTCTGGTGACATCATCTGATTCCTGGGGCAAGCCACACTTGAGACCAACCATATCCCTGGACTTTTCACTTAAATTAACCAATAAGTTTCCTATTGGCCTAAGCCTAGTTAGGTTACTGTTTTGTCACCTACTGAAAGGATTCTTACCCCTTTTTTAAATCATAATTAACTTTATATCGTATTATATCAATTACCATTCTATCAATTAATATTGTGTCATAATGATTCTTTTTGTCCCACCTACCCCCAAACCATGAATTCCTTGAAGACCTGAACCAGCATGACTTATGCCTACATCCTCAGAGCCTGGCACAGGACCTGGTTCCCATGATGGTTTCTTAAAGGGTGAGTATCCTCAGCCTACACTTTCCATGGAGATAGAGGCAAACACTCAAATGCTGCTCTGAATGATGAACTGTCACTTGGTTGGATAATGGAGTCACTTTTCCAAAAAGGGCTTGCCTCCACCAGCCCCTCACCACACATTGATTCCACACATACACACAAGCCTTTACACACCACCCTCTCTACATACACACACAAATCATACTCACATAGCCCTCCATATATACAGACACACTCATACCCTCTGTTAATACACACATAAGTACCCATGAATAAATCACACACCCTCCATAAATACATCCTTATATACATCCTTCTAAAAGAAGCCCTGGTGGCATAGTGGTTAACCACTTGGCTGCTAACTGAAAGGTTGGTGGTTCAAACCACCGGCCACTCCAAAGGGGAAAGATGTGGCAATCTGCTTCCAAAATGATTTACAGCCTTGGAAACCCTATAGGGAAGTTCTATTCTGTCCTATAGGGTCACTATAAAACTGAATCGACTCAAGGGCAATGAGTTTGGTTTTTTTGTTGTTGTTATACACACAAACAAGCACATATTACACACCACAAACTCTACACACACACACACCACACATGGATATACCCTCCAAAAATTCACATACACACATTAAACACACACACATATCCACAGTATCCATAACACACACACCCTTCATACATTTACACATATATACACCAGACACACACCATCTTGATAAATACAAACACACTCTATGCATACACAACCCCCACATGTACAGGCTGCCAACTTAGGATGTATTCAAATTATAATGAGCTGCATTTACAACCATCATTTTTTTGTGTACATCTTATCATTAGTAATATGGACTACATACAATATTGCACCATATAATTTGCTGAAGTTATCATCCTCAGCTGTTCACTTGCAGATGTTCAAAGATTGGCTTTGCAAAGATACTGATAATAAATGGCAATAATAATGAAAACTAAAAAAAAGAAAAAGAGATATTCGATTTACGTCTGGACCAACTTCCAATGGAGTCTTCGGAACAGAACCCCATGTTAAATCAGGGACTACCTGTAGTTTACACACAGAAGCACACACACACACATTTGGTAGAACCTGATCAGATGCCCTTGGGCTCTCTGGCCGTGAGCAGTATCTCTAAAATCTGCTCCTAACCAGTGAGAATGTCCCTCAGTGGCTTCGGGGTCCAAGGTGGTGGCCCAGTGGCTGGGGCTCACAGCCCTCCCACTCTTCCAGCCGTGCTGGAGATTCCTCACCGTGTGGTAGCCGTGGGTGCCTGTCTGCAGGAGCAGCTGCTGCAGGGTGCTGATCATCTTGCGGCACCGGCGGCTCTCCTCTCTCATGCTCTTGAGCTCATCAGCCTGGCGGCCCAGCTCCTGCTGACCACGCTCCTGCTGACCCATGCTGGCCTGCAGCTGGGCCTCAAGCTGGGCAACGCTGGCACTCAAGCAATCCTGGCAGTGTAGCAGGTACTCAATGGTGAGCTGCGCCAGGCGCAGTACCTTGAGCAGCACTGGGTCCACAGGCTGTCCGCAGCGGCTGCACGTCTCCCCGTCCAAGTTGCAAAAGGTGACGCCAGCGATGTTCTCCTGCAGGGTGGCCACGTCCAGCTCCCGCACCACTCGTTCCACATCCAGGGCGCTGATGCGCCTCCAGTCCACGCTGTCATGGCGCAGCTGGAACTTGAAGGCAGGGAATGTGTAGGCCCCAAAGAGCGGGCTGCTGAGGCCCTCAGTAGTGGCTGCAGAGGACTGCATGGGAGGGAGAAGCCTGGGGCTGACCACCGAAGAAGGGTGCCACCAAGGCCACGGCAGCAGGCCAATGACCTGAGAGAGGGCCTAGAAAATTAGAAGTGAGTCCAAGTTGGTCAAGGTGCATGTGGTTACATGCACCACACACCTGGCTAGTAAGAGCCTAAGCAGGGTGAGGTGACGTGTCTACCTAGCGACTGTGGTTTGTGTGATATGAGCTAATGTGGCCAGAGCTGTGGAAAGAAAGGGTGTGGTCTTTGCAGTCACACAGATATGGATTCAATTCCTTAGCCTTCAGCAAGTCCCTCCATATCTTAAAGCCTCCTGTGTAAACTGGGGACTACAGGGCCCATTTTGTAAGGTTGTGGTTAGGAACGAGGCATTTGAAGTACCCAGCCCAGAGCCTGGCACATAGTAGGTCCCCAGTGAATCCCCCTCCCCCAGACTCACCTCTACTGCCTAAGTGCCTGTCAGAGGTCTCGGTCAGGGAAAGAGCTGTCAAATGTATGAATTGGTCCTTCTGCAGCCTACATTTACCTCAGGATAAAGTACAGCAACTTAACACGGGTGCAGAGCCACCAAATGACCACCACACTGTGTCCTCTCTTTCTCCTGTAATTACAGGGTCATTGACCTCGTGAAAGAGAAAGGCCTTGAAGAAATGGTAGGGCTGGGTATGCAACAAGGGAAGGCCCTCCAGGAAAGGCACCTCACGGGACCTCACTGGCTTCATCCGTAAAAGGTAGCAATAATGCCTGTCCTGCCTACCTCACAGGACAGGATCGGAGAAGATGTGAGGGGAAAGCACTCAGTAATAATACTGGCCCTGTGGAGGGAAGAAGTGTGCTGTCTCATTAGGGAGAGAGCAATTAGGAGTGTATAGCAAGGTGTATATAAATTTTTGTATGAGAGACTGACTTGATTTGTAAACTTTCACTTAAAGCACAATAAAAATTAATTAAAAAAAGAATAATAATACTGGCCCCTATGCAGGGAGTACCAGCCTCTGTGCTAGATACAAATACCACCTACCAACCCACAAACAAGTATCATTATTGTTTATAAACAATGAAACTGATGTCTTAGAGAAGTTAAACTGTAGGTAGGGAGGCCAGAGCTGAAGTACAATTGCAGGTGTTTCTAGCTCCAAAACTTGTGGATGTTGAACCACCCAACACTGACTCTTGGGGTTATTTGTTCTAAAATTTCTCGTCCCTCAAAACTCCAATTCATTGATTTGCCAATTTAAAAAATATATATATATATCTTTTTTTTTTTTATCTTCATTTACAGAACGCCTACGTGTGTCAGCCCTAGTGCCCGGTGCTGGGTTACCAACATGTATTAACCACATCTCAAGAGCTCCTCACAGCTGCTTGTTTTCCACAGTACCAAGTCCAAACCCTGGTCTTCAAGACCACCCACTGAATGCTGCCCACTCGCCTTTTCAGTTTTAGCTCCCATCTTTCCCTTCTCAGACACTCTTCCCCAATAAGTGCTCCAGAAACAAAACTATCCAGCTGCAAGTACCCCTACCATGACCATCAAGAGAAAGACAAGCACACTTCTACTTAACATGCAGGGTTACGAAAAAAAAAAAAAAAAGGGTAGGCGACACAATACTCACCATGCTCAGCTCCAAGCTACCTGAGCCTCAGAGACAATTGCTCACAACAAGCCGTGCCTCGGAGCAACAGCAGGTTACCAGGCATGCTGTGAGCAAGGGTAACAGGATACCTGCTTCCTGACCTCCCACAGACTGTGAGCTCACCCGAGAACTACTTGTTTAACTATTTAAGCTTTGGCTTCAGATGTTTGCCAACAGCCCTCTCTCTAATAACAACACAGAGAACTCTCCATCAACTCTCTCTCTGCTTTCCTCCTACCTCTTTGAATTCTCCTCCCAGCCTCTTCCATCCTTCCTAGTGCCCCCTTGATACTCTGCTGTTCACCCACAACCCATTTCTCCCTGCACACTCTTCCTGGGGATGAGTTCACACATGGCTGCAGCTTCAGCTACCCATAACCCTTCTTCAAGCTGAGCCTCAGACTCTCCCAAATCTCTTTCTGGGCATTTATTTCTTGAGGCCTCTAGACCCAGCCCTCCCATACTGATTATACCAGGAAATGTGGCTCAAGTGCCACAGGGGCCAAGAATGCATGAGTATAATTTTTCATAAAATAAATAAATGCCTGAAATGGGCCAAGAATAAGAGAAGCCATAGTACAAGCTTGATGATAAATGGCAACTGATTCCCCATCTTGGAGTCCAAAATATAATAAATCAGTGGTTCTCAAAGTGTGGTCCCTGGACGAGCAACATCAGTATCACCTGGAAACTTGTTAGAAATGCAGGTCCTTTGGTCTCAACCTAGGCCAACTGACTCAAAACCACTGCAGTAGGGAGTGTTGGGGATTGTGACAACCTGAAGAGTACAGGTCTTCTTTAAAAAAGGCAGTCACCATTGTGCTTCAGCCATATGGGAATGGATTTTATGTGTTCCACATGGGCTTGAAATTCTTTAAGAAGACATTCAAAGACATCTATGAACTGTTCCAAACTACCTTTCTAGCTACATCTCCACTTACGATATTACTGTCCATACTTTCATACCTCTGGGCTGTTTATTTTATTTATATTTATTTATTATATTTTATATAATATATAACATATTTATTGTATTTTTAAGTGCTTTACAAAGAATAGCTCATGTACTCCTCAGAATACCTGCCATGGATTGAATTGTGTCCCCCAAAAATATCTGTCAACTTGGCTAGGTCATCATTCCCAGTATTGTACGATTGTCTACCATTTTGTCATTGAAGTGATTGTAGATCCTACCACTGTGATGCAATGAGATGAATTAGTGGCAGTCATATTAATGAGAACTACAAGATTAGATAGTATCTTAAGCCAATCTCTTTTGAGATATAAAAGAGAGTAGCGAAGAGACAGACCTGGGGACCTAATACCACCAAGAAAGCAGCGCCCAGAGCACAGCACATCATTTGGACCTAAGGTTCCTGTGCAGAGAAGCTCCTAGACGAAGGCAAGATTGATGACAGGGACCTTCCTCCAGAGTTGGAGAGAGAAGGCCTTCCCCTGGAGCTAACTCCCTGAATTTGGACTTGTAGCCTACTAGACTATGAGAGAATAAATTTCTCTTTGTTAAAGCCATCCACTTGCAGTATTTCTGTTACAGCAGCACTAGATGACCAAGACAATACCTGTTGAGGTAGGTACTATTATTATCTAAACTAAAGAGAAAAAAAAATCTTTCCCAAGGTCCAGAAAGCAGGAATCAAGCCTAGGCAGCCTGGCTCCAGAGACTGGGCTCTTAGTCATTATGCTATCCTTCCTCTCAGTATAGATGGCCATCCACCACCTCCTTCTGCTTCTTCTGAAGTTGGACACATGCTTCAAGGCTTTGTTCATGAGTGATCACCACCACAAATCTCTCCAGAGCTACAGTCAGAATTCCCTGCCCCTCTCCTAGGCTAGGCAGCTAACCAAAAGATCAGCAGTTCAAATCCACCAGCCGCTCCTGAGAAACGCTATGGGATAGTTCTATTCTGTCCTATAGGGCTACTATGAGTCAGAACCAATTCAATGGCACTTAACAACAACAACTCCTAGGCTCCCAGAGCATAAAGTGTACACTCCTTTGGTTACTCTCACCACACTCTGCCCTGTTTTGAGTGGCTGTGCAACCTTCACTCATCCATCCCATCAACAAACAATTCCTGATTCCCTATTAAGTACCAGGCATAACACTTGGCACTCAGGATTGATGCAGATATCTTTGGCTCAGTTCTCTAGAGGAGTAAAACCAGTAAAACATATGTATGTAAATATACGGAGAGAGGTTTAATTCAAGGAAATGGCTCACACAGTTGTGGAGGCTGGCAAGTTGCAGGGACTGGCAAGTTACGAGTCAGGTGTCAAGCTGGAGGCTTCTCCTGACTCACGTGGTTGCAGGGGCTGATGAACCCAGGTCAGACAGCAGGCTGCTGGCTTACGGGGCTGCAGGATCTGATGAATCCCAAAACCTGCAGGTCCTGTGGCGGGCTGCTGACTCACGTCCCAAGAACTAAAGGGCAGAGGGAGAATGACAGCAAGAGTGAGAACCTTCCTGGAATATCCATTTGTATATTGGAGGCAGGTCTCATCTGCAAGGAAACTCCCTTTTCAACTGATTGGCTGCTCATAGCAGATCTCATCATGAAGGTGATTGTATCAGATCTCATCATTGAGGTGATCACATTATACTATATTATGGAAGAGCAATCAGTCCAATGACTACCAAACCACTGAGAATCATAGCCTAGCCAAGCTGACACATAAAACGAACCATAAAAGCAATAAAGGCAATAGTCTCTGCCATCATGAATAAACAGAATAAGTGTTTCTGGAATCCTACTATGCTCCACACACAGTTCTAAGGCTTAAAAGGAATTGTCCCATTTAATTCTTACGACAACCCATTATACAGATGAAGAAACTGAAGGGTGAACAAAGAGGGGAAATGATTATTCCACAATCACACAACAAGTGACAGTGTCTGGCTCCAGAGTTTAATCTCTAGAAAGAAAAAAATGTACAGAAATTAGATAAGTGCTAGGGTAGGAGCCAGGACCGGGTGTGTGGGTGCACCAAGGAGAGGCCCATACCAGGACATTTCTATCTCCCCCACACACAATCCCCTGGCTATGACCTCCACAAGTGCTGAGACCACGGCTTATTCCTATCTCTATTCCAGCTCCTAGCACAATACCTGCAACACAGATTGCTGCTGAACTGAGCAAAGCTCTCAAAATCTTAGAATATCCACCTTAAATCCTACAATTCAGTTTGGGGTCTTGGAGAAATGAGAATTGGGTAAAGAGTAAAAATGGAGTTAGAAGTCCTTAATTTGGACTTAGTAAATTTAGTAACTTAGTAAAATGCTTAATTTGTTGACCATGTGCCATCCTTAACTTAATCCAACTGGCTGCTAATGAAGGCTTAGAGTATAGGAGCCCTTGTAGGTGGGCTCAGGCACATCAGTGAGAAGTGGCTACAAAAATGCTGAGGCCACAGTGTTACCACTTGTTCCTTTAACAGCCCTTATACCCTCATGTTGACACTCACAGCATACTCTGTAAACACAGAGGGTGGCAGGCCAGTCTCCTAATACAGAATTCTGAGTTAGGAGTCTGAGTTCCTGAGGTTTTACTGCACCCCTAAAATGCCATGCCTATCTTTCTCTAGAACCCCAGAAGTTATAGGTCTCCAGCATCAAAAGATAAGCAGAGCTGTGGGAATTTGAGGATGATCATGATAATGACGAAGAAAGCAGCTATCATTTATTAAGCATGTATATGCTAGGCGCTGTGTCAGCTTTTAAATATTATACTATTTCTTGTCGTCATACGACCTTGTAAGTAAATATTATTTGCCTCATCTGACAGATGAAGAAACTAAGGCTCAGAGAAGCTAAGAGAACTGCCCCCAAATTAGCTACTAAGTAATGAAGCCAAGATTCAAGCCAAGTTCTGTTTGACTCCAAAGCTTTTGAACTATGCCAAACTACCTCTCAATAATAATAATATACAAATTATTCCCATGAAAATATTCTGCATCCCACTTTGGTGAATGGCATCTGGGGTCTTAAAAGCTAGCAAGCAGCCATATAAGATGCATCAATTTGTCCCAATCCACCTGGAGCAAAGAAGAATGAAGAACACCAAAGACACAAGGAAAATAAGAGCCCAAGAAACAGAAAGGGCCACATAAACCAGAGACTCCACTAGCCTGAGACCAGAAGAACTGGATGGTCCCCAGCTATCACCAATGACTGCCCTGACAGAGAACACAACAGAGAGTCCCTGATGGAGCAGGAGAAAAGTAGGATACAGAGCCTCAAATTCTAGTAAAAAGATCAGACTTAATCATATGACTGAGACTGGAGGGACCCTGGATGATGTGGCCCCCAGACTCTCCGACAGCCCAGAACTGAAGCCATTCCCGAAGCTAACTCTTCAGACAAAGATTAAACCGGACTTTATAAGACATAAAATGATACTCATGAACAGAGTGCTTCTTAGCTCAAGTAAATACATGAGATTAAATGGGCAATTCCTGTCCGGAGGTGAGATGAGAAGGCAGAAAGAGACAAGAGCTGGTTGAATGGACAAGGGAAATCCAGGGTGGAAAGGAGCAGTGTGCTGTCACATTGTAGGGAGACCACCTAGGGTCACATAAGAATATGTGTATAAATTTTTGTATGAGAAACTAACTTGAACTGTAAACTTTCACTTAAAGCACAATAATAAAATTTTTAAAAAACGAACTATTCCCACGATGGAAATTTTACAATACCTGAGATTTCTTGACCAAATTGCAAGGGCTGACAGAGTTTACAGCTAATCACAACAGGGCAAGGGCAGATTAACCAGTAAGCAAGGTACACATGGGCTTATTTGTGCTTACCTACTAATCTGTAGTGCAAAATTTCACCAGTTAGTAAGTAAGCACAGGTAAGCCCATGTGTACCTTGCTTATTGGTTAATTTGCCCCTGCAACAGGGTTTGTGCTGGAGACCCTGAATTCTCCCTGTATCTTGCCTGGGCTTGGCTGATGCAATGCAGCTCCACAGCTTTAGTCCTGGATGGGCGAAGTCAAATGAGAGTACTCCAGGTTACCTGGAAACCACACATCCCCAGGCCCATGCTTTCCCCAGATTGAATTATCAGCAGACTCCTTTACCCACATCTGGGAATAGAAAAACAAGGCAGAAATACTCATTGTCATTAGGAAATCTGAAGCTGTGTTAACCACCACTAGATGTTTTGATGAGGTCCCAGAAAACCTGACAAGTCTAGACAAATGCAATGAATAAGCGGAACCAAAAAACTTATATTTATGCTCATACCCCAAACTTGCTTCATTACTGAAATGATGATTTCTATGTTGGGTGATCACATCCAACATAGGAAGACCGTATACCCCCAGTGATCAGACATCCACCACCTCAAAAGGTAGCCATTCCACTGTGAAACAATTCCTGGAGATTTTATGGCTCTTCTGAAACCTACCCACCTACAAACTCCAAACTGTAAAGATAACTTTCACAAAATCAACAATGAATTTTTTAAAATAAATTCTTACTGATTTTCTGATACAAATTGACAGCTAGACTACACCACTACCATCACCACCACCATCTTAGTGTCTCTTCTGCTGCCTCAAAAATGCAGCCAAGAGAAGAATTTGGAGGGAGCCAAGTGCCAAGCTTCTAAGACTGCTGCCAGGCAATCATTTACAAACCTGCCCTGGCTCCCAAACTAACTTCACAAGTGCCTGCCCCAGGGAGCTCAGATGTATCATTAGTGCTAATTGTTGTGGCTGCCAAGGAAACCTTCACACAGTTTGCAAACAGGCTGTGCGTACACGGTAGGCAAAGGTGCACTGGAGACCCCAACAGAGATGGAAATGACAGGGGCACAGGGACTCTTCTGGAGCACTACCGTTACAGACCTTGGCAGTGTTCTCTGATTCTGTTGTTTTCTGAAGAAACCAGTACCCCTTCCTGCTCTTTCGTGTCCTGGGGCTAGGGGAGCTACACCTACTCGGGGATCCACCAAGTAGCAAAAGAAAGATTGACTCCACTAGGTACAAAGCTTTTTCCCTTACAGCTGGCTTCCCATTCCCAGTAACTTTAAGGTGACATTTTTAAAAGACAGTGCCTAAGGTTTTGTCAAAAGCTTATTTTAAGTTTTTGCAACAAAAAGATTTTCTAAAAAATAAAGATTTAACTGGCACCCCTCAAATGTATTTTAGAAAAGAGGACTAGGTTCTGATGTTGTCTACCTTCCCAGGGATAGAATCACCACAAACCAAAACTGCTTTTCACATCTAGAAGAAAACAGCTTAGAATATAACTGGTGATTTCTGTCCTTTGGAGTAGGTGTTGCTTCTTGGCAGAGTTTCTCCTGTCTCCAGTCCCTGGGCCAACTGACCGCACAAAATCCACCTTGGGGGGAGGCAGGGCCAACATGTTGGAATAGACAGACACTCCAGTGAGCTCTCTTACAACAAAGACCCGAAAAAACAAGTGAAACGAGTATATTTATGACAAGCTAGGAGCCCTGAATATCAAAGGCAAAGTTAGAAAACGAACGGTGCAGCAGGAGGAAGAGATGGTTCAGAAACAGAGAGGTGTTACCGGACCTGAATTGCCGGGAGCCCTCAGGCACCATTCCCGGGAATGGCTGCAGCAGGCTGGTAGTAGCGTCAGCTGCAGTTTCCTCAGGAAGAAGCAGGCAGCTGCACAGCCTATTCACATCTCCAAAACCAGAGAAGAAAGGCACTCTCAGCAAAAGCTAAGTACTTGCCTGTACGTTACTGCACCCCACCCCCACCTCAGCCCCCAAGCTGGCTTCAGCAGCTGTTGATTTCCCTGGGCCTGAGGTAGCCCCTGTTGAGTGCCTAGAGCCATCCTCCCAGGCTTAGAGAGAGAATAAATTCCAATAGAGGGAAAAGGTAATTTGCCAGCTCTACTAACCTAGGGACTAGCCTAGGGAGTTCAGGACAGAAGCGGTTCCTGTCCAGGTGTAAATAGTCCATAGACTTTGGGTACCTTTCTCCCCTGCATGGACCTGTGTGAGCCTATTTCAGGAGAATAGGCCCTTGTTAGCAGACTACAACTGTATCGGTATGCAGTGAAGAGGTGGGCGTTTGATGTTTGACACCACTTTGCCTATTAAACAGGGTCCTCACCTACCCACATGAGGGGTCTAAGGACTGGCGGCTCTACTCAGGTCACCCAGCCAAACACGACAGGGGTCCAAGGATAACTGGTACCTCCCAGCCTTCACAACCAAAAACACTGGGTGCCCATGGTCCATCTGCAGAACCCACCAACTGTATGCTCTAGGGAAGAGGGACATGCTTTCCTCAGAGATACTTAGAGGATGATTCTCAGTCCTCTGCCTTGTTCAGAGCATGACTCCCTGCTGCAATCTGATACCGGTACCTACACCAATCACCCCCCACCCTCTAAGACTGTAGGACACACCCTGTACCACACACTTGATGATCAGCTACCTGGACACTTAAGCTGAATTCATACAAGAAAAGTGAATGGACTCCTAGACTAATATACCTGATAACAGCTCTAGCCATCTGGGGACAGACCGTGAGAACTCCAAAGGCAAAAATAATCAAGCTAGCTCACTCAAGCAACACATTTGGGCATATCAAAACAAAACAAAGCTAGAAGCTAGGATACAGTAAGCAAACATAAAATAAACTAATACACTAACTTACAGATGGCTCGGAGACAACAGGCATTATCAACTCACATAAAGAAACAGACCATGATTGCCTCAACAAGCTCTCAAAACAAAGAATCAAGGGATCTTACAGATGAAAGTGCATTCCTGGAATTACCGGATGCAGAATACAAAAGATTAATATATAGAACCCTTCAAGACATCAGGGAGCAAATCAGGCAATACAAAGACCAAGCCAAGGAACACATAGATAAAGCAACTGAAGAAATTAAAAAGGTTATTCAGGAACATAATGAAAAATTAATAAGCTGGAAAAATCCATAGACAGACAGCAATCAGAAATTCAGAAGATTAACATTAAAATTTAAAAAATTAGACAACTCAATAGAAAGTCAGAGGAGCAGAATTGAGCAAGTGGAAGGCAGATGTTTTGAACTTGAAGATAAACCACTTGGCACTAATATATTTGAAGAAAAATCAGAGAAAAGAATTTAAAAAATGAAGAAACCTTAAGAATCATGTGGGACTCTATCAAGAGAAATAACCTACAAGTGATTGGAGTACCAGAACAGGGAGGGATAACAGAAAATACAGAGAAAATTGTTGAAGATTTATTGGCAGAAAACTTCCCTGATACCATGAAAGATGAGGAGATATCTATCCAAGATGCTCATCAAACTCCACATAAGGTAGATTTCAAAAGAAAGTCACCGAGACATATTGTAATCAAACTTGCCAAAACCAAAGATAAAGAGAGAATTTTAAGAGCACCTAGGGATAAACAGGAAACCCTGGTAGCATAGTGGTTAAGAGCTACAGCTGCTAACCAAAAGGTCAGTGGTTCAAATACACCAGCCGCTCCTTGGAAACCATATGGGACAGTTCTACTCTGTCCTATAGGATCACTATGAGTCGGAATCAACTCGACGACAAAGGGTTTTAGGGATAAACAAAAAGTCACCTACAAAGGAGAGTCAATAAGAATAAATTCAGGCTACTCAGCACAAACCATGAAGGCAAGAAGGCAATGGGATGACTTATACAAAGCACTGAAGGAAAAAAATTGCCAGCCAAAAATCATATCTCCAACAAAACTGTCTCTCAAATATGAAGGTGAAATAAGGACGTTTCCAGATACACAGAAGTTTAGGGAATTCATAAAAAACAAACCAAAACTACAAGAAATACTAAAGGGAGTTCTTTGGTTAGAAAATCAATAGTATCAGGTATCAACCCAAGACTAGAACACTGGGCACAGCAATCAGATGTCAATCCAGACAGGGAAATCACAAAAATAAATCAAGATAAAAAAAACGCTCAAAATAGGGAAACAGCGATGTTATTATGTAAAAGAAGACAACATTCAAACAATAAAGAGGGACTAAGAAATGTAGTCATAGATCTTTCATATGGTGAAGAAGTCAAGGTGATAAAAAGAAACAAAAGTTAGGTTTAACTTTAGAAAAATAGGGGTAAATATTAAGGTAACCACAAAGAAGACAAACTATCCTATACATCAAAATAAAATTTAAAAAAATAGAGACTCAGCAGAAACAAAATCAACAACAACAAATATGAGGAAAAGACAATATATAAAGATAAACTACTCAGCACAGAAAAATTAAGTGTGAAAAAGAAACTGTCAACAACACACAAAAAAAGGCATCACAAGGACAGCACTAAATTCACACCTATGTGTAATTACGCTGAATGTAAATGGACTAAATGCACCAATAAAGAGATAAAGAGTGCAGAATGGATAAAAAAACATGATCCGTCTATATGCTGCCTACAAGAGACACACCTTAGACTTAGAGACACAAACAAACAAAAACTCAAAGGATGGAAAAAAAAACTTCAAGCAAACAACAATCCAAAAAGTGTAGGACTGGCAATATTAATTTCTGACAAAATAGCCTTTAAAGATAATTCCATCATAAAGGATAAGGAAGGACACTATATAATGATTAAAAGGACAATATACTGGGAGGATATAACCATATTAAATATTTAGACACCCAATGACAGGGCTGCAGGATACATAAAAAAAACTATCGCCATTGAAAAGTGACATAGACAGCTTCACAATAATAGTAGGAGACTTCACACCACTTTCGGTGAAGGACAGGACATCCAGAAAGAAGCTCAATAAAGACATGGAAGATCTAAATGCCACAATCAACCAACTTGACCTCATAGACATATTCAGAACACTGCACCTAACAGTAGCCAAGTATACCTTCTTTTCTAGTGCACATGTAACATTATCTAGAATAGACAACATATTAGGCCATAAAGCAAGCCTTAGCAGAATCCAAAACATTGAAATATTACAAAGCATCTTCCTGACCATAAGGCCATAAAAGCAGAAATCAATAACAGAAATAATATGGAAAAGAAATCAAACACTTGGAAATTGAACAATACTCTGCTCAAAAAAGACTGGATTATAGAAGACATTAAGGGATGGAATAAAGAAATTCACAGAATCCAATGAGAATGAAAAAACTTCCTATCAGAACTTTAGGGACATAGTGAAAGCAGCGCTCAGAGGTCGATTTATTTTAGTAAATGCACACATCCAAAAAGAAGAAAGGGCCAAAATCAGAGAATTATCCGTACAACTTGAACAAATAGAAAAAGATCAACAAAAGAAACCCTCAGGCACCAGAAGAAAGCAAATAATAAAAATTAGAGCAGAATTCAATGAAATAGACAACAGAAAAACAATTGAAACACATAGCAAGACCAAAAGCTGGATCTTTGAAAAAATCAACAAAATTGATAAACCATCAGCCAAACTGACAAAAGAAAATAAGGAAAGGAAGCAAATAACCCAAATAAGAAATGAGATGGGTGATATTACAACAGACCCAACTGAAATTAAAAGAATCATATCAAATTACTATGAAAAATTATACTCTAACAAATTTGAAAACCTAGAAGAAATGGATGAATTCCTAGAAACACACTACCTACCTAAACTAACATAAACAGAACAACTAAATAGACCCATAACAAAACAAGAGATTGAAAAGGTAATTAAAATCTCCCAACAAAAAAAAGCCATGGTCCAGATGGCTTCACTGGAGAGTTCTACCAAACTTTCAGAGAAGAGTTAACACCACTACTACTAAAGGCATTTCAGAGCATAGAAAAAGACAGAATAATCCTAAAATCATTCTATGAAGCCAGCATATCCCTGATACAAAAACCAGGAAAAGACACCACTAAAAAAGAAAATTACAGATCTATATCCCTCATGAACTTAGATGCAAAAATCCTCAACAAAATTCTAGCCAATAGAATTCAACAACATATCAAAAAAATAATTCACCATGATCAAGTGGGATACATACCACGTATGCAGGGATGGTTCAACATTAGAAAAACAATTCATGTAATCCATCACATAAATAAAACAAAAGACAAGAATCACATGATTTTATCAATTGATGCAGAAAAGGCATTTGACAAAGTCCAACACCCATTCATGATAAAAACTCTCAGCAAAATAGGAATAGAAGGAAAATTCCTCAACATAATAAAGCCCATTTATACAAAGCCAATAGCCAACATAATCCTAAATAGAGGGAGTCTGAAAGCATTCCCCTTGAGATCAGGAACCACACAAGGATGCCCTTTATCACCACTCTTATTCAGCATTGTGCTGGAGGTCCTAGCCAGAGCCATGAGGCTAGATAAAGAAATAAAGGGCATCCAGATTGGCAAGGAAGAAGTAAAACTATCCCTATTTGCAGATGACATGATCTTGTACACAGAAAACCCTAAGGAATTCTCAAGAAAACTACTCAGACTAATAGAAGAGTTCAGCAGAGTACTGGGAGACAAGATAAACTTTCAAAAATCAGTTGGATTCCTCTACAATAACAAAAAGAACATCAAAGAGGGAATCATCAAGTCAATACCATTTATGTTACCCCCAAGAAGGTAAAATACTTAGGAATAAATCTTACCAGAGATGTAAAAGATGTATACAAAGAAAACTACAAAACACTTCTGCAAGAAAACAAAAGAGACCTACATAAGTGGAAAAACATACTTTGCTCATGGATAGGAAGACTCAACATTGTAAAAATGTCTATTCTCCCAAAAGCCATCTATACATTTAATGAAATTCAGATCCAAATTCCAACAACATTTTTTAATAAGATGGAAAAACAAATCACCAACATCATATGGAAGGGAAAGAGGCCCCTGATAAGTAAAAAAAAAAAAAAAAAAAAAAAGTAAAGCAGTACTGAAAAAGAAGAACAAAGTGAGAGTCCCCACTCTACCTGATTTTATACTGCCACAGTAGTGAAAACAGCCTGGTACTGGTACAACAACAGATACATAGACCAATGGAACAGAATTAAGAATCCAGACAGAAATCCATCCACATATGAGCAGTTGATATTTGACAAAGTCCCCAAAACAGTTAAATGGGGGAAAAGACAGTCTTTTTAACAAATGGTGCTGGCACAACAGGATATCCATCTGCTAAAAAATGAAACAAGACCCATACCTCACACCATGCACAAAAACGAACTTAAAATGGATCAAAGACCTGAATATAAAATCTAGAACGATAAAGATCATGGAAGGAAAAACAGGGACAACATTAGGAGCCCTAATACATGGCATAAACAGTGTACAAAACATTGTTAAGAATGCAGACGTAAAACTAGATAACTGGGGGCTCCTAAAAATCAAGCACCTATGTTCATCCAAAGACTTCACCAAAAGAATAAAAAAGATTACCTACAGACTGGGAAAAAGTTTTTAGCTATGACATTTCCGGTCAGTGCCTGATCTCTAAAATCTACATGATACTGCAAAAACTCAACTACAAAAAGACAAAGAACCCAATTAAGAAATGGGCAAAAGATATGAACAGACACTTCACTAAAGAAGACATTCAGGTAGCTAACAGATACGTGAGGAAATGCTCATGATCACTAGCCATTAGAGAAATGCAAACCAAAGCTACAATGAGATTCCATCTCACTCCAACAAGGCTGGCATTAATCCAAAAAACACAACATAATAAATAGTGGAGAGGTTGTGGAACGACTGGAACACTTATACACTGCTGGTGGGAATGTAAAATGGTACAACCACTTTGGAAATTGTTTTGCCACTTCCTTAAAAAGCTAGAAATAGAACTACCGTATGATCCAGCAATCCCACTCCTTGGAATATATCCTACAGAAATAAGCGCCTTTACACGAACAGAAATATGCACACTCATGTTCATTGCAGCACTGTTGACAATAGCAAAAAGATGGAAGCAACCATGGTGCCCACCAACGGATGCATGGATAATTTATGGTATATTCACACAGTGGAATACTACACATCGATAAAGAACAATGATGAATCTGTGAAACGTTTCATAACATGGAAGAATCTGGAAGGCATTATGCTGAATGAAATTAGTCAGCTGCAATAGGACAAATATTGTATAAGACCACTATTACAAGAACTCAAGAAATAGTTTAAACAGAGAAGACCAATGAGCAACATCATGATAAATGAAGAAAAGATTGAAGTTGTCCAGGATTTCATTTTACTTGGATCCACAATCAACACCCATGGAAACAGCATTCAAGAAATAAAAAGACACATCGCACTGGGTAAATATGCTGCAAAGGACCTCTTTAAAGTGTTGAAGAGCAAAGATGTCACCTTGAAGACTAAGGTGCACCTGGCCCAACCATTGTATTTTCAATCGCATCAAGTACATGTGAAACCTGGACAATGAATAAGGAAGGCCGAAGAAGAATTGACGCCTTTGAATTGTGGTGTTGGCAAAGAATATTGAATATGATACCATGGACTGCCAAAAGAACGAACAAATCTGTCTTAGAAGAAGTACAACCAGAATGCTCCATAGAAGCAAGGACAGTGAGACTGCGTCTTACATACTTTGGTCATGTTCTCAGGAGGGATCAGTCCCTAGACAAGGACATCATGCTTGGCAAAGTACAGGATCAGTGGAAAAGAGGAAGACCCTCAACGAGGTGCATTGACACAGTGGCTGCAAAAATGAGCTCAAGCATAACAACGATTGTAAGGATGGCACAGGACCGGGCAGTGTTTTGCTCTGTTGTGCATATGGTCACTATGAGTCAGAACCAACTCGACGGCACCTAACAACAACAACAACAGAGAAGAAAATATCCTTTCATGGTTATGAGAGGGGGGAGGGAGGGAGGAAGGCAGAGGGGTATTCACTAATTAGATAGTACATAAGAACTACATTAGGTGAAGGGAAAGACAACACACAATACAGGCGAGGTCAGCACAACTGTACTAAACCAAAAGCAGTTTCCTGAATAAATGGAATGCTTCAAAGGCCAGCGTAGCAGTGGCGGGGTTTTGGGGACCATGGTTTCAGGAGACATCTAAGTCAATTGGCATAATGAAGTCTATTAAGAAAACATTCTGCATCCCACTTTGGAGAGTGGCGTCTAGGATCTTAAACGCTAGCAAGCAGCCATCTAAGATGCATCAATTGGTCTCAGCCCACCTAGACCAAAGGAGAATGAAGAACACCAATAACACAAGGTAATTACGAGCCCAAGAGACAGAAAGGGCCACATAAACCAGAGACTAGGTCAGCCTGAGACCCGAAGAACTAGATGGTGCCTGGCTACAACCGATGACTGCCCTGACAGGGAACACAACAGAATACCCCTGAGGGAGCAGGAGAGCAGTGGGATGCAGACCCCAAATTCTCCTAAAAAGACCAGACTTAATAGTCTGACTGAGACTAGAAGGACCCCAGTGCTCGTGGTGCCCAGACCTTCTTTTGGCCCAGGACAGGAGCCATTCCCAAAGCCAACTCTTCAGACAGGGATTGGACTGGACAATGGGTTGGAGAGGGATGCTGGTGAGGAGTGAGCTTCTTGGATCAGGTGGACACTTGAGACTATGTTGGCATCTCCTGCCTGGAGGGGAGATGACAGGGTAGAGGGGGTTAGAAGCTGGAGAAATGGACACAAAAAGAAAGAGTGGAGGGAGCAAGCGGGCTGTCTCACTAGGGTGAGAGCAACTGGTAGCATGTAGCAAGGTGTTTTTGTGTGAGAGACTGACTTGAATTGCAAACTTTCACTTAAAGCACACACACACACACAAAAAAACATTCTGCATCCCACTTTGGAGAGTGGTGTCTAGGGTCTAGCAAGCAGCCATCTAAGATTCATCAGTTGGTCTCAACCCACCTGGAGCAAAGGAGAATGAAGAACACCAAGGACACAAGGTAATTATGAGCCCAAGAGACAGAAAGGGCCACATAAACCAGAGAGTACATCAGCCTGAGACCAGAGGAAGTAGATGGTTCCCAGGTACAACCAATGACTGCCCTGATAGGGAACACAACAGAGAACCCCTGAGGGAGCAGGAGAGAAGTGGGATGCAGACCCCAAATTCTCATAAAAAGACCAGACTTAATGGTATGACTGAGACTAGAAGGATCCCCATCGTCATGGTCCCCAGACCTTCTGTTAGCCCAAGACAGGAACCATCCCCAAAGCCAACTCTTCAAACAGGGATTGGACTGGACAATGGGATAGAAAAAGACGCTGGTAAAGAATGAGCTTCTTGGATCAAGTAGACACTTGGGACTATGTTGGCAACTCCTATCTGGAGGGGAGATGAGATGGCAGAGGGGGTCAGAAGCTGGCGGAATGGACACTAAAAGAGAGAGCGGTGGGCAGGAGTGGGCTGTCTCATTAGGGGGAGAGAAACTAGGAGTATATAGCAAGGTGTATATAAATATTTGTATGAGAGACTGAGTTGATTTGTAAACTTTCAGTTAAAACACAATAAAAATTAAAAAAAATAAAGTAACAGGTTGGCACACAAAATAAAGGATATTACCCATGAGTATGGTGGTCCACTAAAAAAACCATCTATATGAGACCAAAAGATCAACAATTACTCTAAGGCAAAGATGAGAAGATGAGAGGGCAGGGAAACTAGAGCACTGGAAACGGAAAAACCAGAATGCAATTAAAGGGAATGTTGATTTATTGTGAAAAATGTAACTAATGTCACTGAACAATTTGCATAGAAATTGTCAAATGGGAACCTAATTTCCTGTGTATATTTTCACCAAAAACACAATAAAATATTATTTTTTTTAAAAAATCCGCTTTAGGCAGAACCCACCCTTATTATGTTTCACAGATGAATTCAGGCTTCTGTTCCCAGCCTGAAGCATACAACTTCAAGAGTCCACTTTATCACGTTGGATGGTGCCCAAAAATATTCCCACTTAAACAGTATGTCTCCAGGCCCTTGATGTCTTAGTGACAAACAAAAAACCAATTACTAACCACTTCATTGGAGGACCAGCGTCCTCTATGTTGGCCTGGCCTTACCGGCCAGTTGCCAGCTCCAGGGGAAGGCGTGACACAGTAGAGGGACCACCGATGTAGCCAACCAGATCAACCAGATCCATCTGTCTGGGAGGCCAGAGTGGAGCATCTCAAGCTCACCAGGCCTCCCTCCAAACACCTGGGCCTCAAAGGAGTGCTCAATGAAAGGTAGTCTCTGTTAGGGCCCAGGGCCAGGCCCTCCCAGATCCCTCCTCTCTCTGCCTCCTGGACCTTTGCCCTGAGCTAAACAAGTCTCCCGTACATTTTTATCTGCAGCCACCTCAAAAGGAAAATACCGTTGCTACTCCTGCTAAACTCCAGCCTAGGGACAGGACTCAGAGAACTAGAGATGCCAAAAGTGTTCGTTTTTTTAATCATATTATTACTGAAAAATCCCCCTTTACCTACAGAACAGGCCTCAAAGTATCAAGTCCCCCAGATCACGTCACTTTTTTCCCAGAGAAGCCGGGTCCTAGTCTTGCTCTTCTCCATCGCCCCCCGCGGGTCCTTCTCCTGCCGGGGTACCTGGGTGCAGAGCAGGACGGCGCTGGGGCACAGGAAGCGCGGGTGCCCAGGCAGAGCGATTTTTGAGTCTGTTATGGATGGAGGGGAGGCGCCCGCAGCGCGCTCCCGGCTACACCCACTGCCCGGCGTCCCAGGCCGCTAATGTTTAACCTCCTGCGGTTCCAGGCACCGCTCACGCGGCCTGCACCACGCCACCCACCCCGCGCCCCTCCTGGGCCGAATTCCTGGCATAGTTTTCCGCGTGGCCCGGCTCACCCTGGACTCGCCCGGAGCCGAGGGCAGTGGAGGGAAGTCCGGCCTGCTGCGGCTGAACCTCCCGACTCGCTCCACTGCCCCACCAGCCCGCTGGAGTTCCCGAAATCCTCGCAGCCGCGCGGGCCCGAGATGAGCTCCAGGGACAGGAGACAGCGCGGACCCGCCCCACCCACTGCTGCCAGTTCGAGAGGCGCGGGAGCGGGCAGCCCCTCCCTGAGCACGCAGCTCTTGGCCTGGGGCCTGTTGTACATCCTGCTCCCAGGACGGTCTCCTGGGGAGGGGTGGAGCCTCTTCCCAGGCCCCCTGGGTCGAGCTATTTCTGAGTCTGTTATGGATGGAGGGGAGGCTAAGGGATGAGGAATGTCACGTTTAATCCGTTAGGAAAATCCAGGATCCAAGTTAATGGTTCCCTGTCGTTGCTGAGAGGTTGAGCTCGGTGAGCCCAGGGAGACTGGACATGTGCTCTCCCCCCTCCCCCTCCTCCCACCCACACTTACACAGAGCCTACGGTACAGCCGCTGGCCTGCTATAAACGGTGGCCGCTGCAGCCTATGGGGGCAGACAGCCCTGCCCACCTGCTCTAGACTAAAGGGACTTTCCTGGTTTCTGACCAGGCCCACGCTAGAAGAGTCGTCTGGGGGCGGGCCCAGGTCGGTCAGACACAGGATTCGCCCCCAACCCCCCACCCCCGCCTCCCATGCCACCTTCTGATCTGTTCTGAGGATCTGGGCTGGGAAGCCCAGGACCAAAAAACTTCTTCTCTCCTGTTATCAGTCCCTGACCCTTTGTATAGCCAGTCCTTCTAAGTTCACTTAGCTAAGACTGAGAATTCTGGGAAATAATTTTTAAGACCTTCCCCCACCCTGGTCCCAAACTGCTAAGCCCTGTATCTTAGAGCTGCCAAAGCAGTCAGTGGTGCATCCTCCTGAGTTTAGTCAAGTGTGAAATCTGTGGGGACATGGGGCATTTGCTTCTTGGATTTCTTCCTACAATATCCCTGAGGCTTGCAGAAAGGAGCCCTGGGAGTACTTGTGTGTTTGTGTGTCATTTCCATCAGTCTCAATTTCTCCATCTATCATGAGAAAGAGGCCTTAACATGCACCCAGATCCACCTTGTCAGTAATGCCAAAAGCCAAAGATCTCCCATGCGTGGAACCTTCACAACCTTTCCGTACTGGCCCACAATTCAACATTCAATACAGCAAAGAGTTATTGAGTGCCCACTATGTGCCAAGCCCTGTTTTAGGTCCCTGGGGTTACCAAGAGCCTTTAGAGGACTAGATCACTTAGCACTGGGAAGGAAGGATAGAAGGAAAGCTGTCACCTTCTTCTAACCCGCCCTTGCCTCAGCACACACAAAATTTGGCAGCCACCAGTGGAGATAGGTATATAGTCCATGACCGAGGAACAGGCCAAAGGAGACTGGCCCTAGGTGGCTAGTCCAGGGGCATTCCTGTTACCCTGAGCAACTGAGGCATAACTGTTGTTTGGGAGAGCAAACCCCATTGCCATCAAGTTGGCTGTGAACAAACCAATTGCCCCACCCAGCCATCTCAGTGAGAGGACAGGAGGGTAAATTCTCAGCACCTAAAGTTTCCACCTTGCCCTGTAGCCCATCATGCCTTCCTCACCCTAGTACCAGCCCTTTGCGTCTCTGATGTGCCTCAAACGTTGTCACGGCTGGTCTCTTCATTACCTAGAGATGTGTCAGGAAGCAGTGGGACACAGCCGCTGATTGAAGGTGGACTTTAGACTCTTGGTAGCCCACACTAGGAGTGCCTTCTACTGCCAACTCCTAGCATCACACTCAGAAGCCAGCTCCAGATGCCACTTTCCTGAAGAGAAACCCAGAGCAACTGAGGTATATGCAACAGGCTCTCCCAATTCTGGAATGCCAGCCACTAGTGGTCCCTGAGGTGATTTTAGGTCCAAGGTATATTGTTAGCTTTTCACAGTGTTGTTATGTAGATAGACAGGCATGCAGTCAGAAGGAGGATTTTATATTAAAATCTGGCTTGCTGGTTTCTCTAGAAATATCTGAGGATCTGGCAATAAAAGGCCTGCAACTCTCACATGTTGGCTGATCTAAGATACAGCTACTGGTCTCTACTCGTCTGGAGCTAAAGAAAAAGGAGGAAACCGAAGAGACTCGAAGAAGAAACTAGCCTACAGAACCAATAGTCTATACAAACAACCACATCACCTTCCTTGAGACCAGACGAACTAGATGGTGCCCAGGTACCACTACCGACCATTCTGACCAGGGACCCAATAGATGGTCCCAGTGATAATGGGAGAAAAATGTATAACAAAATTCAAATTCCTAAAAAAAAAAAAAAAAAGGCCGGACTTACTGGACCAGTAGAGACTAGATGAACCACTGAGACTATGGCCCTGAGATACTCTTTAAACTTGGAACTCAAACCACTGTCACCTTTCAGCCAAATGACAGATTGGCCCATAAAATGAATATCACCTGTGAGTACTGTTCTCCTCAAAATAATCATACAAATGAAAGCAAACGGTTCACATTTACCCTAGACCAAAGATAAGAAAGCAAGCGGGGACCAGGAAGCTAGATTAATGGAAACAGAACAACCAGAATGGAAATAACGAGAATGCTGGTATGTTGTGGAGCATATAACCAATGTCACTGAACAATATAGAAATTGTTAAATGAGATCCTAACTTCCTGTGTAAACTTTTACCAAAAATACAATTAAAAAAATTTTTTTTTTTTTTTAAATTGACTGAGGCTGAGGGGAACCTCTTCCTTAGACAGAGCCAACACTCTGGGCAGTTACCTGAAAAGATCAATTTGAAAGATGTCTGTATCCTTGCAGAAAAGACCTCCTTTCTTAGGAAAAAATGTCTCCTGTCCTGCAAAATGAAAATGCGAGGCCAGACTAAGTCTTACCAGGACCTGCTGTCTGAGTCTAGAGACAAATTTAAGGCGTGGCCAATTGCCTATAATCTGGCCACTCACCGGCTCTCGGCGGTGAGGCAGATATGGAACGCACCCATTGCTGTCAAGTCAGTTTCCACTTGACAGTCTGCCCCAGAAACTTCCTGCCAGGGGCTCTTGCCTTTTGCAATTCCCTTTGGCAGTTTTGATGAAGCCTATGACTCCTCAGAATTTTTTATATGCATAAAATAGAATATTTAGAACTACAGAGGACAGTATGTTGAAAATATGGCTATCGAAATACTAGAAAACAAATTTGTCATATAGTATATTTTTGCTTCTTTATCAATGCATGGAATAGCAAGATCTAGCATCTGAGCTAACAGTAGTGAAAGCGTAAACAATATTTTAAGACATCTATTTTTTTTTTATAGCAGCCTTAATGTGGTATGAAAATACCTGTGCTTTTTAAGGATGACAAAGTCACAATACTACTACTAACACTACTGTAATTTGTAGCCTATATTCACAATTGAAGGGAATGATAAGTGTTAACTGCAAGTAAAAATAAAGATGTAAATTTCCAGGCCCCCAAAATCTATTCATAGACCCCTGTCATGGATTGAATTGTGTCCCCCCAAAATACCTATCAACTTGGCTAGGTCATGATTCCCAGTATTGTATGATTGCCTACTATTTCATTATCTGATGTGATTTCCCTATTTTTAGTAAATCCTATCACTATGATGTAATGAGATGGATTAGTGGCAGTTATATTGATGAGATCTACAAGATTAGATAGTGTCTTAATCCAATCTCTTTTGAGATATAAAAGACAGAAGCAAGCAGACAGACATAGGGACCTCATACCAGCAAGAAAGCAGTGCCGGGAACAGAGCACTTCCTTTGGACCTGAGGTTCCTGCTCTGAGATGCTCCCAAAGGTAAGACTGACGACAAGGACCTACCTCTAGAGTTGACAGAGAGAGAAAAAATTCTCCTGAAGCTGATGCCCTGAATTTGTGCTTCTAGACTGTGAGAGAATAAACTTCTCTTTGTGAAAGTCATCCACTTGTGGTATTTCTGTTATAGTAGCACAAGATGCCTAAGTCAACCCACAAGTTAAGAATTCCTTCCCCAGTATCACTAAAAAGAGCACATTAACTTTGCTATGTAGCTTATGGAGTACACCTGAGATTTGAGAACCCAAGCAATTCCCCTGAGTAGGGGAGCTAGACAATTAGCCTGTGAAGAGGGGGCATGGAAGTGCATGAAAGCATAACATGAAACCCAAGGCCCATAGCCAAAGAATGACAAGTTGAATTACATAAAATTTTAAAACTTATATATGATGAAAAACAACAAATCAGTTTAAAAGCAAAGAACAGAATGAAAAAATTACAACATAATAATAAAATGTTAGCATCCTTAGTATAGAAAGAGTAGCAAAAGGTATTAGGCAATTCACAAAATAAGAAAATACATATTGTCAACTAAACATATGAAATATTCAACCTCACCAAAATGCAGATAAAAATTAGATACCTTTTCTTAAGCTATTATGTTAGTCAAAATTAAATAGATTTTAATATTTATGAAAAAAGGGAAAATGGGCAATTTCAGTTTTTTTTTGAAAACCATTTTGACAGCATATATCAAAATTTAAAATCCTCAAAAACATGAGAGCCAGAATTTTTGTTGCTGCATTAGATGCTCTATTAAAATTAGAATCAACTTAAATGTTCACCAATTGGGTATTGATTCAATAGATTGATATATCCTACAATGAAACACTATGCAGCCATTTTAAAGAATGAAGTATATCCAGGTCTGCTAATGAAAAAGGGTGCCCATTTTATCGTTGAAGTGAAAAGCAACTTACATAGTAATGTGTACTATATGATTCCATTTAAGTTTTTTTGAAGAACTGCATATACGAGAAAGGCAGCAGTGATATTTCAGAATATTTAACTAGTCTGCCACAGGTACCAACTAATCATGGCAGGAAAGGAGACCAGCCTTTAGTTGCTGCATTACAAGTTCCTGGGAAAAGAGCCAGGACAGATAAGGTGGTAGCTGGGAGCATTCAGAAGGATTGTGGCCAAGACTTCTTACCAATAAGCAGGAGTATATATGCAGAGAAAAAGGGACAGACACAAGCCAAACTTGACACTGGTACAGAAGGCACTTTTACTTGTTTCTCCATATACCATTGTTTGAAATTCTAAGAATGAGTGTGAGATTTAAACAAAAAAAGAAAGTTAATACAGGACAAAACTAGTGCATGAGTCTATTTGCAAAATGTAGCATGACACAAACATACTGCAAAGACTGATAAAAGGACAAAAGGAATTCCAGTGCTTCAAAGGTCAGCGGAGCAAGGGCGGGGGTTTGGGGACCATGGTTTAAGGGGACTTCTAAGTCAATTGGCAAAATAATTCTAGTATGAAAACATTCTGCATCCCACTTTGAAATGTGGCGTCTGGGGTCTTAAATGCTAAAAAGCGGCCATCTAAGATGCATCAATGGGTCTCAACCCACCTGGAGCAAAGGAGAATGAAGAACACCAAGGTCACACAACAACTAAGAGCCCAAGATACAGAAAGGGCCACATGAACCAGAGACCTACTTCATCCTGAGACCAGAAGAACTAGTTAGTGCCCGGCCACAATCGATGACTGCCCTGACAGGGAGCACAACAGAGAACCCCTGAGGGAGCAGGAGATCAGTGGGATGCAGACCCCAAATTCTCATAAAAAGACCAGACTTAATGGTCTGACTGAGACTAGAGGAATCCCGGCGGTCATGGTCCCCAAACCTTCTGTTGGCACAGGACAGGAACCATCCCCAAAGACAACTCATCAGACGTGAAAGGGACTGGACAGTGGGTAGGAGAGAGATGCGGATGAAGAGTGAGCTAATTATATCAGGTGTTGGCATCTCCTGTCTGGAGGGGGGATGGGAGGGTAGAGAGAGTTGGAAGCTGGCAAAATTGTCACGAAAGGAGAGACTGGAAGGGCTGACTCATTAGGGAGAGAGCAAGTAGGTGTACGGAGTAAGATGTATGTAAACTTATATGTGACAGACTGACTTGATTTGTAAACGTTCACTTGAAGCTCAATAAAAGTTAATAAAAAAAAAAAGAATTCCAGGATTATCTGGGGTCCCAGGAACCCCACATTTCTTACTTCACTACTCTTATTTCTTTACCCGGCCCCCAACACCATCATGCCTTGAAATAGTTTTTTCTACTAAATAAATTACATTTATTAAGTACAATATTAATTTATTTCCATCATTTTATTCATCAAAAAATTTTACTGCGCCCAATAAATATCAGACTGTCATTATTGTCACAATGAATTCATATAAACATACCCAGGATAAAGAAACATGACATACAAGTTGACATATTTGATCCTATCACAATTCTTTTTTTATTTGTTTTTATTGTGCTTTAAGTGAAAGTTTACAAATCAAGTCAGTCTCTCATACAAAAATTTATATACACCTTCCTGTATACTCCTAGTTGCACTCCCCCAATTAGACAGCACAATCCTTCTCTCCACCCTCTACTCCCGTGTCTATTCAGCCAGTTTCTGTGCCCCTCTGCCTTCTCCTCTCCCCTCCAGACAGGAGCTGCCCACATAGTCTCATGTGTCTACTTGATCCAAGAAGCTCACTCCTCACCAATATGATTTTCTATCCTGTAGTCCAATCTAATCCCTGTCTGAAGAGTTGGCTTTGGGAATGGTTCCTGTCTTGGGCTAACAGAAGGTCTGGGGACCATGACCTCCAGGGTCCTTGTAGCCTCAGTCAGACCATTAAGTCTGGTCCTTTTACGAGAATTTGAGGTCTGCATTCCACTGCTCTCCTGCTCCCTCAGGGGTTCTCTGTCATGTTCCAATCAAATCCCTGTCTGAAGGGTTCGCTTTGGGAATGGTTCCTGTTTTGGGGTAACAGAAGGTCTAGGATTTCATTTTACTTGGATCCACAATCAACACCCATGGAAGCAGCAATCAAGAAATAAAAAGACACATTGCATTGGGTAAATCTGCTGCAAAGGATCTTTTTAAAGTGCTGAAGATCAAAGATGTCACCTTGAAGACTAAGGTGCACCTGACCCAAGACATAGTATTTTCAATCACATCATATGCATGTGAAAGCTGGACAATGAATAAGGAAGACCAAAGAAGAACTGACGCCTTTGAATTGCGGTGTTGGCAAAGAATATTGAATATACCATGGGCTGCCGAAAGAACGAGCAAAACAAATCTGTCTTGGAAGAAGTACAACCAGAATGCTCCTTAGAAGCAAAGATGGCGAGACTGAGTCTTACATACTTTGGACACGTTATCAGGAAGGATCAGTCCCTGGAGAAGGACATCATGCTTGGCAGAGTACAGGATCAGCGGAAAAGAGGAAGACCCTCAACGAGGTAGACTGACACAGTGGCTGCAACAATGAGGTCAAGCATGTCAACGATTGTAAGGATGGCTCAGCACCAGGCAGTGTTTCATTCTGTTGTGCATAGGGTCGCTATGAGTTGGGACCGACTCGACGGCACCTAACAGCAACAACAACAACTTGAGTTTAGTTCCGTCATTTTGATTTCTTTTTTTGTGTGTTGTTGACAGTTTCTTTTTCACACTTAATTTTTTGTGCTGAGTAGTTTACCTTTATATATTGTCTTTTGATCTTATTCTTTGTTGTTTTTGTTTCTGCTGAGTCTTTGTTTTTTTCTCGTATTTTATTTTGATGAGTAAGATTGTTAGTCTCCTTTGTGGTTACCTTAACATTTACCCCTATTTTCTAAGTTTAAACCAAACTTTTTTGTCTTTATATCACCTTGTCTTCCTCTCCATGTGAAAGATCTATGACTACATTTCTTAGTCCCTCTTTTCTTTATTGTTCTAATGTCCTCTTTTACGTAACGACATTGCTGTTTACCTGTTTTGAGTGTATTTTTATCTTGATTTATTTTTGTGATTTCCCTACCTGGGTTGACATCTGATTGCTCTGACCAGTGTTCTAGTCTTGGGTTGATATCTGATATTATTGATTTTCTAACCAGAGAACTCCCTTTAGTATTTCTTGTAGTTTTGGGTTGTTTTTTATGAATTCCCTAAACTTCTGTGTATCTGGAAATATCCTAATTTCACCTTCATATTTGAGAGACAGTTTTGCTTGAGATTTGATTCTTGGCCTACATTTTTTTTCCTTCAATGCTTTATATAAGTCATCCCATTGCCTTCTTGCCTGCATGGTTCCTGCCAAGTAATCCGAGCTTATTTTTATTGACTTTCCTTTGTAGGTGACTTTTCGTTTATCCCTAGCTGCTCTTAAAATTCTCTCTTTATCTTTGGTTTTGGCAAGTTTGATTATAATATGTGTTGGTAACTTTCTTTTGATATCTACCTTATGCAGGGTTCAATGAGCATCTTGGATAGATATCTTCTCATCTTTCACGATATCAGGAAAGTTTTCTGCCAACAAATCTTCAACAATTCTCTCTGTATTTTATGTTATCCCTCCTTGTTCTCTTACTCCAATCACTCATAGGTTATTTCTCTTGATAGAATCCCACATGATTCTTAGGGTTTCTTTTTCTTTTATTCTTTTATCTGATTTTTCTTCAACTATATTGGTATGAAGTGTTTTATCTTCAATCTCACTAATTCTGCCTTCCACTTGCTCAATTCTGCTCCTCTGACTTTCTATTGGTTTGTCTACTTCTGTAATTTTATTGTTAATCTTCTAAATTTCTGATTGCTGTCTCTGTATGAATTCTTGCAGCTTATTAAATTTTTCATTATGTTCTTGAATATCCTTTTTAATTCCTTCAACTGCTTTATCTGTGTGTTCCTTGGCTTGTTCTGCATTTTGCCTGATCTCC
This sequence comes from Elephas maximus indicus, assembly GCF_024166365.1. NCBI lineage: Eukaryota > Metazoa > Chordata > Mammalia > Proboscidea > Elephantidae > Elephas > Elephas maximus. The sequence continues at coordinate 39,493,406 of NC_064844.1, read as the reverse complement.
TTCCTGATCTCGTTCCTGTTGTCTTGAAGAGCTCTGTATATTAATCTTTTGTATTCTGCATCTGGTAATTCCAGGAAGCCACCTTCATCTATAAGATCCCTTGTTTCTTTGTTCTGAGAGCTTGTTGAAGCGATCATGGTCTGCTTCTTTATGTGATTTGATATCTATTGTTGTATCTGAGCCATCTATAAATAATTGTATTAGTTTATTTTATGTTTGCTTTCTGTATCCTAGCTTCTTGCTCTGTTTTGTTTTGATATGCCCAAATAGGCTGCTTGAGTGAGCTAGCTTATTTTCTCCTTTGAAGCTTTAATGTCCTGTCACCACATGCCTAGAGCTGTTATCAGGTATATGAGCCTAGGAGTCCTTTCACACTTCTTGTATGGATTCAGCTGAGGTGTCCAGGTAGTTGGTCAACAAGTATGCAGTACAGACTCTGTCCTACAGTCTTAGAGGGGGAGGGGTGATTGGTGTAGGTACAGGTAACTGGTTGCTACAGGGGGTCACACTCTGAACAAGGCAGGGGGCTGACAACCATCTCCTGAGTGCCTGTGAGGAAAGCATGTCCCTGTTCCCTATTGTGCACAGGTGGGTGGGTTCTGCAGACTGACCATGGGCACCCAATGCTTTTGGTTGCAAGGGCTGGGAGGTAACAGTTATCCTTGGACCCCTGTTGCAGGTGGCTGGGTGATGTGGGTGGAGCCACCAGTCCTTAGGCCCTTGATGTGGGTTGTTGAGGATCCTGTTTAATAAGCAAAGCAGTGTCAAACATCAAACTCATACCTCTCCACCACACAGCTAAAAACAGTTGCAGTCTGCCAACAAGGGCCTATTCTCCTGAAATAGGTCCATGCAGGCAGAAAAGGTATTCAAAATCCACAGATCATTTATGCCTGGACAAGAGCCGCTTCTGTCCTGAGCTCCCCAGGTTAGTGGAGCTGACAGATTATCTTTTCCCCCAGTTGTGAATTTATTTCTTCTCCAATGCCAGGAGAATGGTTCAGAGCACTCAGCAGCCTATCTCAGGCCCAGGGAAATCAACAGCTGCTGAAGCCGGCTTGAGGGCTGGGGGCGTGGTAAAATATATGCTAGTACTTAGCTTTTGCTGAAAGCACCATTCTTCTCTGGTTCTGGAGGTTTGAGTAGGCTGTGTGGCTGGCTGTCCCCCCTGAGGAAACTGTGTCCGGAACACTACTGTAAGCCCCGCTGCGGTAGCTCCAGGGCATGGTGCCTGAGGGTTCCCGGTTATTCAAATCTGGCAACTCCTCTCTGCTTCTCCCCCTGCCACTCAGTCCATTTTCTAACTTTGCCTTTGATGTTCAGAGCTCCTAGCCTGACATAAATATAATTGTTTCACTTGTTTTTTCAGGACTTTCTTGTAAGAGGGACCACCAGAAGCGTCTGACTACTCCACCATCTTTGCCCCATCCCCCTCATATATTTTTGAAATATTGTAAATATATCTAATCAAACCCCTTAAAGACACTAGTGGCTGGGGATGTTAGTTGAAGAACCATTTGTCTTTCACTCTCCAGATGTGGAAATGCAATCCACTGTGTGTGATCCTTCCCCTCCTTGTGAGGGCTGCCCTTAGAATCCTCTTCTGTGGAGACAGGTAAGCTGAAAACCAGCCGGGGTCCCAGGGGCACAAGTCATGGGGCAGCCTTGGGGAGTTGCAGTAGGCCTTAGGATCTGACTATGCTGTCACCTCTCTAGAAGTCAAGAGCAAGTGGCTGGGAATAAATAAAGCTAGAGCAGAGACATGACTCATGAGTCTTCTTTAATAAGACTGTAAGAACAGTGATTCTCAAAGGGGAAGATATCAGATTGACAGGAGATGGATGGACATTGTTTGAAAAAGTATCATCATTTTATATTTGGAGAAAAATGTAAACATTTTTTTTTCCATAAAGCAAAGTACCAAAAGGAAAGTTGTAGGAAATCTTGACTGTTGGTTATTTGTAGAAGAAATATTGGTTCTCATAATCTCATGGAAAAAAGAGGTAAATTTTTATGTGAATCAGGGGTTTTTTAAAGTTTGAATTTTCAGTTTGCTTTTATGAGACAATTGGAATAGGATAAATGTGTGTGTGTTTTGGAAAAGAGTATGGTAAGGAATAACAAACAGCGACGGAAGAGGAGAAGACTGTCCCAGGGGCATGCGATAGTTATTATAAGTGCTGGAAACCTCATCTTCTTGATCCAGCTATATTTTCAGTACCTATTATTTTTTTTTTTAAACAGTGCTTGGCACACAGAAGGGACTCAATTAATATTTACTGATTGAATGTATGTCAAAATCAGGACTGGAAACCAATTCCTCCCAACCCCCCACCCCAGTCAATGTTCTAATAGGTCCTGGAATTAATCTTAAAGTAGTAAATAGAACATGTAGCAAAGTTGCTAGCTGCCTATCAAGGCATCGATTTTCTTTTTCTCCTTAAACTTCCCAGTGTCTCTCGCAGCTATATTCTGGACAGTGAGATGTCAGGGGAAATTATATGGTACTTCAGGGAAGTCTTCATAAAATAAAGGGCTTTCACCTTTCCTCCTCCCTTCAACGTGCAGCCTAGAATGCAGGCATGGCTGGAGGTCAAGCAGCCATCAGGGACCATGGGCTGTGGATACTAAGTGTGACAAGCAGAAAGATGCAAGAAGCCTGGGCCCCTGATACCTGCAGAGTTAGCATGTCAGCCGTGACCTGTCTGCCTTCAGACTTCTTTCACATGAGATAAAATATGCTTCTGTGTTTTATAAGCCGCTGTTCTTTGGGATTTTTTTTTATTATAGACAGAGAAACCTAATCCTAATGGAAATGTGGGTAAGCCCCCAGCTCCCCCGCAAAAGTGGAGATCAGGTGAAAATGTGGCACTCCAGGCAGTGTCCAACCCATGCTATTGCAGCAGCAACCCAGCATGGGCTCTATTTGTTGCCTGGACCCAGGTTCCCAGTCACTGACTCCTCTGGGCCTTGAATCAGGTCCCTGTAAGTCATGGGACAGTGCTTGCGGTAGAGATTTTCCACCAGTGTATTGCTTCCTCTAACCACAACCCTACCCTCCTGATTCATGTGGTTCCACAAATGCAGGGCATAGGAGTCATTGAAGCTCGGATCTGTGTCCCAGACAGAGTAGTAGCGCCTCCACTCTCGGAAGGAGATGGGATAAAATCTCTGTGGGTGTAGGAACGACAAATTCAGACACCTGAGGTCACTCACCTCCTGGAAATTTCCAAGTCTGCACCACACCCTCAACATCCTCGTCATCAAATAAGGGCCCTGGTTGCCCCAAATGTCTGAATTGTAGTGCTCAACAAAGTTTTCCATGCACTCCCACAGAAAAGGGTGGTGGGGGAGAAACCCGAACACCCCATTACTAGAGTCCTGGGAGGCCTGTGCAGCCAAAAAGTTCTCCTCAGGGATGGGCCTGATGGAGATGACATCGGTGTCCATGTAGATGCCACCGTATTTCCAGATGATGGCCAGGCGGGACGCATCTGAGCTGACATGGAGCCAGTTTCTCTCTGCGCTGGTGTTGATCTGTAGGAGCAGGTACAAATCACCCCCAAGTAGCAGGGAACCGGTGAGCGTCACATCAGGAGGCCATGCCCAGGGTAGCTTTGGGGGAAAGAAGGACCGCTTCCCAAAACTCTTTGCCAAAAGCCCGGTTTTGAAAATTTACCAAACTTACCTTCACCCCAAAAAGTTGCCTTCAAATAAAAAGTTTACAGCAATCAATATTGATGGGAAAATTTCAGCAGCTTTTAAAGATTTCACGAAATTGAAAAAAAAAAAAAATTTTTTTTTTGAAGCAATGGAAAGGTAAAGAAGATACCCAGAGGGGATTTCATAATGAAATGTGTAAGTCGTTCTTCAATGTGAGTGTACAACAGCCATAAATGTGAAACTGTAAAGGATCATAAAAAAGTTCTAAAAATGATTTTTAAAAAGCTAGGATACCATAAGAAAAATCAATATGTATGATATTTGAAAAATTGGTAAAAGAATATTAAAATGTCTGCATGGATGCTTTCACTCATTTCTTAATTTTTTTAATAATATTTTTTGAGGGTCTGCATACTATGTGCCAAAACCCATTGCTGTCGAGTCAATTTTGACTTATAGTGGCCCTACAGGACAGAGTAGAACTGCCCCATACGGTTCCCAAGGGGCGCTTGGTGGATTTGAACTGCCGACCTTTTGGTTACCAGGCATAGCTCTTAACCACTACACCACCAGGGTTTTCACTATGTGCCAGGATCTGTTAAAACTGCTGGGAATACTGCAGTGAATAAAGATTTTTACTGGGAAAAGACAGACAATAAACAGCTATATAACATGTTGGGTATTAGTAGGGACGACAAAGAAAAATGCATTTGAATTATGGTATTGTCGAAGAATGTTGAATTTACCACAGACTGACAGAAGAACGAACAAATCTGTCTTAAAGAAGTACAGTCAGAATGCTCCTTAGAAGCGAGGATGGCAAGACATGGTCTCAAGTACTTTGGACATGTTATCAGGAGGGACCAGTTTCTGGAGAAGGACATCATGTTTGGTAGAGCATCAGCAAAAAAGGGGAAGACCCTCAAAGAAATGGACTGACACAGTGACAACAATGGGTTCAAATACAATAACGATTGTGAGGATGGCACAGGACCATCCTGTTATACATAGGGTCCCTATGAGTTGGAACCAACTCAATAGCTGACAATAACAACAATGAAGGAAAAAAAAAAAACAAGGTGAAGGGGCTATGACAAGGGTGGGCTGGAGTACTATCTCATATAGGGTTCTAGCAAGGGCCACTCGAACATAAATGAAGTAGGTGGGTGAACACTACAGATATCTAGGAGAAAAGGATTCTAAGTAGAGAGAACAGCAAGTGCAGGGGCTCTGAGGCAACAGCACGCTTGGTCTGTGCAGGAACAGGAAGGAGGTGGTATGGCCATAGCAGAATGTGGACAGGAGAGGGGTAGGACTCAGGATCAGAGAGGTGTGTGGATGGGGAGGGAGGCAGACCTTGGCGGCCAGAGTAAGGACTTTGAAATTATTTGGAAGATTTGGAAGAAAGGAGTGATGAGATTTGACTTAGTTTTCAAGGGGCTCCTCTGGCTGATGTGTGGGAAACAGGCTGGGAGGGGGAATGACAAGGGCAGAGGCAGAGGCAGAGGCAAGTTAGCAGCCTATTGAAATAATCCAGGCAAGAAATGATGGTGGCTTGGACCAGGGTTATAACAGTGGAAGTGAGAGAAGTGGTCAGATTCTGGGTACATGTTGAAGATAAAGCTGGTGAGCATTTGCTGATAGATTGGATGCAGGGTGAAAGAAAGAAGAGTCAAGGATGACTGCAAATACAAAATATGAGCAAAACAAAAAATGACTTTTAAAAGAATTTTAAAATCATTATAAATGGCAGTATTCCTATATGGAATGCTAAATTTTTGAATACAGAAAGTAAAATCTATTTTTCTGAATTTAAATACACTGATTGAAAGGTTAAACATTGATCCTTGATTTTTGACAAAATGAAGCATTCTTTAACATTCTGCTATAAAGCCAAATAAAAGCAAGTCAACTAAGACTTTTGAAAACTCTACACACAGTTGTTAAAAATTATCACATTCTACACAACTGCTGAAAACCTCACGAATAACATTTATCAATAACTGTTTCAACCTCTTTATATTCTACACAAATCCTCAGAGATATGTCCAATTATTATTCTTACTTTTCAAGTGAAAAATTAGTAGGTCCAAGAAGTTCAGTAATCTGCCCAAGCTAAGAGAGGCAGAGGCTGGATTTGAGCCCAGGCAGTCTGGGTTCAGGCAGACAGTCCAGAGACTTAATCAAAAGAAAAAGGTTTTGGTAAAATAAGTAAATTTGATTATTTTATAGGTTGGTGATTGTTAAGGCAGACCCAGAGCCATTGGGTAATTGGATACCAACAGCTGCACAGAGCTAGAGGAGGAGGAATGCTGCCTCGATGTGAGCTACTGGGCTAACATCAGCCTAAAACACACGAGCTCCAACAGGGGTGAGCACCAGGAAAGAAAGGTATTTGGGGTTCTGGCTGTTCAGAGAACAGTTGCCCTATCCCCAGTCCACCCCACAGTACTCATTCCTGGGCATTTTCAGGGGCTACACATTGCCCAATCAGTGGTCATCAGCAGGTGATGGCACATTGGGTCCTGTGGTGGCCTACCTGGACCAGAACATGCCACAGGCCAGAGCCCAAAGGGTATGGTGGTGTGGTTGCTGTAGATGCACACCATGCAGGCTCAGATCGAAGAGATACTTAAGGGCTTTGCACAGGGGCAGATTATCCAATAAGCAAGGTAAGCACAGAGTTTACCTTGCTTACCAGATCGTCTGTAGTGAACAATTTCATACTTTTTCACTACATCAAAGATTCTGCTTCTAGGTATGGATGGCATCTGTCTCTCTTCCAAGTCCATAGCACCTTCCTACAGAATCAAAGCCTCTTTTCAAATTTACAATCCCTGACAGGGGCTGGTGACCCAGTAAGCAAGATAAGCACAGGCTTATTTGTACTTACTTACTAATCTGTACGGGAACAATTTCAGATTAGTAAGTAACCACAGATAAGCCCCTGCTTACCTTGCTTATTAGATAATCTGCCCCTGGCTCTGTACCCCAGGGTCCGTGGAAGAGGACATACCTCCTAAAATCCAACATAGTAAAATTAGGGCCAAGCTCAAAGCAATGCAAACTGTGCTCCGTGGAATATTAGTTTCAAGAAATATTTATGTGTTACACCAAGAGAGAGCTCCATGCTCAAATAAATTTGGGAAATGCTGGGTTAAACCAAGTTAAAGTTTCTTCAGTTCAGGACTGAACAGAGCCTTTAATATGCTCATGTGCATGATTAGTCTGTGAGAAAAAGTTGTCGTATGCAGCATCTCCCAAACTAATTTGATTAGAGATTTCTTTTTCCAAGGAGCAAAACACAATTTAGATCATGTTGGTCTAGCCCAGGTTTCCGGAAGCGTGGCCTAAGGGCCACCACCCGCTTGTTTTTCTCCTGGGGCATCAATCTGGAGTCTCCAAGTGGTACAGTTAACTCGCTCAACCTAAAGGTTGAAAGTTCGAGTCCAGCCAGAGGTACCTCCAAATCTACTTCTGAAAACTCAGCCATTGAAGACCCTACAGAGAGAAGTTCTACTCTGATACACGTGGGGTCACCATAAGTCGGAATCGAGTCAACAGCAGCTGGCTTGGTTTTTTGGTTCTAGAGCACGGCTCCAGCAGGCTAGTACTGAGAGCCTCAGAGAGCAAACCTGTGCTTCCCCTTCCACCTGGAACCCCTCCACTCCTGACACCTTCCTCCCTGGCCAGCAGCCTACTTCGTTGCTGCTGCAGGGCCATGCTGGTCTCCACCTACATGTTGGGGCCTCCGATGTTGGCAATTTCCAGGAACCAGATGGTGGAATCTCAAACCAGTGAGTGACCTCGCCACCAGCCAGCTCCCAATTTGAGACTTCCAGGCTCTGTGAGCTCTCCAGGCTCTCCAGGAGGTGAGAAGCGCACCCTGGGATGTAGAAGTCACTGGGGCCAAGTGAAACGAACCACAGGGTGCACCTCACTCCACTCCCTACCTGTGTGGCCTGCTAGGTACTCCCCACCCCATCCAGAAAATGTCTCCAGTTTACAGCAACTAGGGGCAAAGTGTGTGCTCTCCACCCAGGACAACCTACCCGGTCCCCGGGCAAATCAGGTGGGTTAGGGCGGGGATTTTCTTTCTTTTTTCAGTACTGTACTATAGTAGGAAGCCCTCATGGTGCAGTGGTTAAAATGCTTGGCTGTTGACTGAAAGGTGGGCGATTCGAACCCACCAGACACTCTGAGGGAGAAAGACGTGGCAACCTGCTTCAGTAAAGATTTACAGCCTTGGAAATCCTATGATGGCAGTTCTACTGTGTCCTATATGGTCACTATGAGTCAGAATCGACTCAACAGCAGTCGATTTGGTTTTGATATTTCATACTATAGTAAGCTGAATAATGGTCACACAAAGATTTCAGGTCCTAATCCCTAGAACCTGTAAATGTTACCTTATATGGGAGAAAGGTTTCACTGATGGGATTAAGTTAAGGATCCTAAAATGGGAAGATTTTCCTGGATTATCCAGGTGGGCCCTAAGGTTATCACAAATGTCCTTTTAAGAGAGAGGCAGAGGGAGATTTCATACACACAGAGGAGAAAGGGCTGTGAAGACTGAGGCAGTGAATGGAGTGATGGACTACAAACCAAGGAATGCCAGCAGCCCCCTGAAGCTGGCAGAGGTAAGAAACAGTTCTTCAGAGGGAGCACAGACTTGTGAAACTGATTTCAGACTTCTGGCCTCCAGAACTGTGAGAGAATAAATTTCTGTTATGTTAATTTGCCAAGTTTGTGGGGATTTGTTACAGTAGTCAGAGGAAACAAATACAAGTTTCTACATAACATTATCAGTTTTGCCTCTTGGCCTGCAAGAGTGAAATATTTACCATCCGGTTTTTTACAGCAAAAAGTTTGCTAACCTTTGGTCTAGTTTGTGATTAGAATTTAGATAAGTCTTTATATGTTAACCAAATAGTAATATTTTGATGTCAGTTTTTAAATTATCTTTTGTTTTTTTAAAGAATTTTATTTATAAACTAAAACATCTACTACTATCATGTGTATTTTCTTCTGTTTTTTTCATATATAAATATGTGTGAGTTTTGCATAGCTGAAATCATTATTATAATTACATTATAATGAAGGGTTTATGCTTGTAGTCTTCATAAGATGTCATATTTAAAGCCTGTATAATGTAATCATTGGGTGATTATACTGTAATTTCCTTAAATATTTCTTGATTGTGGGTTCTCTGAGAGAGATATTTAATTGAAATATTATTTACTTATTATGTTATGCTACTAGGATGATTACAAAATTCCTATGAGCTTTAGGGGTTTCTTGATCATATTTTAATATAAACCAATTTCACACAGCAGCATTCTGCCTGATCCTTCATGCACTTTCTATCTTCACCATTTTCAAGTTAAATATTTTCTGGGTTCCCCCTCAGGTGGAAAAAAGTTTAACACTGGTGGATTTAAAACTGATAGTGAAAAATAAGTCATCTATTCACCTAGAAAAGATACAGAAACTCATTCAGTTAAAAGATAGTCTCAGAATAACCTATGTCCCAAAAGAAATAAGGCTAGACGCAAAAGACACCAGACAGTAAAGATAGGCCTAACTTAGTGTCTCCTGGTTGCCTGATTTAGGGCTCAGCATGGTAGAGAGAGGACCAGGCAAGAGTTGAAGCATCTGGGTTCTAGTTCCATCTGTGGCACCGAATCCCTTACCCTCAATCTACCCATCTATAAAGTGAGTAAGTTGCACTCAGTTCCTGAGGTCCCTCCCAACACTGACATTCGAAGATTCCCAGAACACTTACTTGAGTGTACCATGAAAACAGCGGTGTGTCTTCAAATAGCCTTTTCATATCCAAAGGGAAGAGGAAAACATTGTCTATTGCTGAGAGGAGGGAAAACGCTGGGTAAGTGGCATGTGGGGGCAGCTGTGTGGAATTGTTGAGGCCCTTCATAAAGAACACCACAGGCTGCTCAGGATAAACCCTGGCAGCCGACTCCACAGCACAGGAGACGAGCGGGGGTGGCTCCATTCTCTCTGAGGTCTCCAGGAACACAATGCTGCGTTGGTGGCTCAGGAGGGCTTCGGGCCCCTGGGGGAACTTGTAGGTAGGCAGGCAGGAGAAGAGGCTGCTGGACTTCAGGATCAGCTGGTACAGAAAGCCACAGGCAAGCAGTAGGAAGATCAACAGGGAGACCTGGAGCTCCTTCAGCATGTCTACTTCTCTCCCCTAGCCTGCTCCTTTAAATCAACGCAATTAATTGAAAATGAACATTCACAAACCCTGATGAAGATAGCATGCAAGAAAAGAAAATGATACATCAATATCACCTATAAACATAGATGAAAAAACCTTACATAAAATACGATGAAATGAAGTCCAGTAGTATTAATAAGAAAAATGCATCATAACCAATTAGGGTTTATATTAGGACTGCAAGAACAATTCACCATAGAAAACTGATTAATTAACTGGTTAATTGGAAAAATATTAATGGACTATATTACCTTAACAGACTAAAGAAGAAAAGCTGTATGATCATTTTGGCTCAACAAATGACCAAAAAAAAGGGAGGTGGCAGGGGGGAATAAAATGTGACATCCTTTCATGATTTTCAAAAGTACAAGGAAAATTTCTTAAGCTAATAAACTATCTACCCAAAAAGCCCACCAGAACATTAAAAAAAAAAAAAAAGCAGATCATATAGCAATCATTATACATAATATGAAACTTTTCAAGCATCTCTATCAAGGTTAGAAATATGATATGGAGGTTACTATTCAACATTATTCTGATAATTTTAACGAATGCAATGAAACAAGAGAAATGGATTTCTACTATGAACATTAGAAAGGAAGAGGCAAAAGTATCACTAGTTGCAGAAAATACAGTCTACCTAGAAAATCCAAGATAATTTACTTAAAAACTAATAGAGCTAAGAAGAAAATTAACCAAAGAGGCTAAAGAGAGCATTGACATATCAAAACCAATAGCTTTTTTATACATCAACAATAACCAAGTAGAATATGTCACAGACAATAAAAACTTATATCACAATAGCAACAAATGCTTAGGAATAAACCAAATAAATACATCCTTTAAGAGTCCTTGGGTGGTGCAAACAGTTAACGTGTTTGCTTGCTAACCAAAAGGTTAGAGGTTTGAGTCCACCCAGAGGCACCTTGGAAGAAAGGCCTGACTATCTGCGTCCAAAAAATCAGCCACTGAAAGCCTTATGGAGCACAGTTCTACTCTGACACACGTGGGGTCACCATGAGTTAGAGTCAACTTGATGGAAACTTTTTTTTTTTTCCTAAAATCACACAAAATAATAGGAAATATTTGTGTAGTGCTGACAGGTGCCAAGCATTTTCAATGATTTAATCCATTTAATCCTAACACTTTGAAGTGGATACTCTTATTACTCCCATTTTACAAATGAAGAAACTGAGGCACAGAGATGTTAAGCCATTTGCCCAAAGTCTGATCTCAGGCTTCAAAGTTTGTGCTTCTATTCTTCACCCATACCTGCCTCTCTATTTTTTCAATACAAGTCCAATCAAAATTTCATTAGAACTTTTATGAAATTTGACAAGTTGATTCTAAAATTCATTTCAAAGAGAAAATGGGCAAGAAGAGAATAGAAAATATTTAAAGGGTGGTAAAAGAACCAGCGAAAAGATATGCAGGATCAACATGAAAGCACACTCTAAAGCTTTAATAATTTAAACAATTAGCATTGATCCAAAAAGAAATCAATAGACATATGGAATGGAAAAAAGAATCCAGAAATGGACCAATATACTCATATACGGGAATTTAGTATATGATGAAGTTGGCAGTTCAGGTGAGGAAGCAATGAAAGGATTATTCGATAAATGGTGTTGGAATAGTTGGATCTCCATTTGGAGAGGAAATTAAATTAGATCCCTACTCCACAATACAACAAAATAAAGTGGATTGAAGAGCTAAACAACAAACACATAAAAGTATGAGGAAAAAATAGAGTAGTATGCTTTCATAATTTTGAGAAAATTAAGACAGTTGTCAAACAAATTATGGTATACATACTATTGAATATTCTGCAACAATTAGAAAGAATGAAGTAAATCTATATATAACAGCATGGAATGATTTCCATGACATTTAGTAAATGTGTAGCTTACAGAGTAATATGAACCCATTCATGTTTTTTAATTATGTAATCATACATATGAATATGAAGGCTAGACAGCGAATAAGGAAGACCAAAAAAGTTGATAACTTTGAATTACGGTGTTGGCAAAGAATATTGAATATACCATAGACTGCCAGAAGAACAAACAAATCTGTCTTGGAAGAAGTACAGCCTGGAAGAAGTACAGCCAGTATGCTCCTTAGGAGCAAAGACAGAGAGACTTCATCTCACTTACTTCGGGCATGTTATCAGGAGGGATCAGTCCCTGGGGAAGGATATTATGCTTGGTAGAGTGTCAGCGAAAAAGAGGAAGACCCTCAACAAGATGGATTGGCACAGTAGCTGCAACAATGGGCTCAAACAAAGCAACGACTGTGAGCTTGGGTTTCATTCTGTTGTACGTATAGGGTCGCTATGAGTCGGAACCGACCCAATGGTACCTAACAAAAACAACAGTTGTACACGTAAGTGTTTATAGAATTAAAAAAAGATCTGGAAGTTCACATCCTAAACTATTACCAGTATTTGAGAGAGCAAAGGGATGAGATGGGCTTTAATTTTTCCTCAGTATACATGTGTTCATATACATTAAAAAAATGAAAATTAAATGCAAATTAAGCTCAGTTATCACAAACTCAGGATCCTTGGAACGTGGAGTAACCAGCAACTAGTTTGAAAATTGCTGACCCAAAGCCTGGATGGAGATAGACTGAAGGCCTGACCAGTGATTGCTTCCCCAAGCCTGGTAGTTGTTTCCGAAATCCCAGAGGAGCATCTGATATAATACCCACCCTTTGTAAAGTGATGAAACTGAGGCACTGTGAGTGAGAGACCCCAGCAATCCTGACTCCCAGATCAGTGGTCCTTCTACCACATCACCCTGCCTACCCTCAAGAAGGGGGAGTAGGGTGATTCTGGGCAAACTACAGATGGAGCTGCAGGGATATGGGCACATATTGACCTGGTATAATGAACTGCAGCATTAGCTGTTAACCAAAAGGTCAGCAGTTCAAATCCACCAGCTGCTCCTTGGAAACCCTATGGGGCAGTTCTACTCTATGGCAACGAGTGTATAAAGGCTAATATAATAAGATGCTCCTTATGAGAGAGCCTCTATTTCTGAAAGCTCTAGAAATCTGGGGTCCCTCACTTCCTCTCCCTTACTTGTTTTATTGCCTTTCAGATGTTATCTGAAGATACCCTTTTCAACCTTGAAACGGAATTATAATTTCTATTCTCACTTCACTCCTAGTTCTGCTTTTTCTTGACAACTGTAAAGGGTGTGGAGATGACACTGTTTAAATAGTGAAACATGGGCATTTTGAGTGTGTTCATTGGTCTCCAGAGGACGCGCTCAGCTTCTTCACAGAGAGGAACTACTAATGGTACTGATGAAAAAATGCAGACTGAACCTTTTCAAAAGTTAACCCTGAGAAGGATCTTCAAGGAAATTACACTTTCAGTTTCCAAAACAGAATTTTGATGAAGATTTGAATTTATCTGAATTGCTCTCATAATATCTACAATCTGAAGTAATAATGAAATCATTTCTATTTATACAGTTGACAAAACTAAAGCACCTCCTTTTCTTAAATTACATATTAAATTGAATTTTATAAAAAATACAGTCCAGCCAAATATTTCTAATGTGATCAAATTAAAATACCTCACTATCAGCAGAAGTTTTAAAATACTAATGATCACCCTTTGGAGCCCTGGTTGTTAAACAAAAGGTTGGTTTAAGCCTTGGAAAGACCTATGGCCCAGCAGCTGAGCCTTTGAGCTCCGAAACTACACAGCTTCGGTTCAATACTCTCTCCATGACTTATTAGCTTAAACTTTCTAAGCCTCATTGTCTTCATCTGTAAAATGAGATAAAATAGTGCTTATCTCTTTGAACTGTTTTGTAGATTAAATGTGATAAAACCAAACTTGTTGCCATCAAGGCAATTCCAACTCACAGTAACCTGGTAGGACAGAGTAGAACTGCCCCATAAGGGTTTCCAAGGCTGGAGCCCTGGTCACATAGTGGTTACGAGCTCGGCTGTTAACCAAAAGGTGGGCAGTTTCAATCCACCAGTTGCTCTTTGGAAACCCAGTGGGGCAGTTCTATTCTGTCATATAGGCTCACTATGAGTCGGAATCAACACGATGGCAACAGGTTTCGGGATCACCTTTTATTAACCATTTACTGTGTTCCAGATACTCTTGAGCTCTTTGTGAACATTATCTCATTCAATCCTCTATTAAGTAGATACTCTTAGTCTCCTTTTTTAGAAATGAGCAAGCTGAAGATTAGCAAGTTAAGTAATTTGCCAAGACTACACTGTTAGCAAGCAGCAAAGCCACCAAAGCCCAGGTTCTGAACCACTACCTGCAGTGCCTCCCTCTCCATAAACGTTACCTCTAACTTTAACTCCAGGAAAGCAGATAGATGTTTCCATTATTAGGTGGTCTACTTTTCATATTCCATTTAACTCTTATAGAGAACTCAAAACCAATGAATCAGGGCTTACCTTCTAGCCAGAAACGTGTGGTCAGCCAGTACTGAAGGTCTAAGAAATGAAGACAAGTTTTTCCTGCTATACTTTCTGATAAATCACCACTTAATCTTCCAATTCAACAACTCTGGAGGAAGTAAATCATTGGCAGAAGATTAAAGCTAAACAACAGGTGTTCAACAACACTGGGGGAAGTAAATCATTGGCAGAAGATTAAATCTATACAGAGACTTGGGGACAATGGGGGTTCACAAGATTTTTCAGGAGACCCACACACTAATCCTGCCTATTTGTGGATCTATCAGGAGAATTATAAGGTTTGGGGTCATTTCACCTGGAGAAAATTATCATAGCATAACCCTGGAGCACACAGATCCTGTGGCCAACCATTTTAGCTTGAACCAAAATCATGGGCAGAGACTTGGTAAAGCTTCTTCACCAGACAATCCTGTAAGTTGCTTCCAACTTTTCCTTATAAGTTTTCATTAAAAAAAAAAAGCCCATCACCACAAATAAACAATAGACAAAGCCCAGTGATCTATAGCTAGCCTTGGTGCCCCAATGTCAGTTAAAGTAGCTGCAGGAAGGATCCTGGGCCTTGAGGCCCCTTCGTGCAGTATGAGCTTCCTCCTGCTCTCATGAAGTCAGCTTTATCGCCCTCCATTGATGTGCCAACCCCACCTCCTCTAAGTTGTCATTGCTCTCCTGTGGTCTGCTCCCCACCACCCCTGAAATGAGCACTTGGTGGTCCGCTTTAGAGCCATTCTCTACTGGGGGTGCCAGTAAAGTTCCTAACTGCATATCCTGGTACCTTCCAACTGCTTGTAATATGGCCCAAACTGTTGAACAAGTGGTTAAGGTAGAGAGCAGCAAATTAGTGGTCCTTGCCAGACACGGATGAATGTCAGCATCTATAATGCAGTGAAATGTTAAGCACAAAAAGGTAGGCCCTGCCTGATCAGGAGCCAAGTAGAGGGAACAACTATCGGTCTTTATTCACGTGGAGCAACAGAGGAAAAAGCAGAGTCAGAAATAGGAGAAGAAAATGGAATGTGTGGCAAATTACCTCTATGAACAACTGCCTCTTTTGCAGTGAGACCAGAAGAACTGAATACTGAACATTTTGATCAAAGATTCTATAGAAAGAATCCCGATCAAAAGAGGGAAAATTTTGAACAGAATTTCAAATCCTCTTGGACTGTAGACTTCCTGGAACCATCAAGTGTGGATGAACCCCTGAAACTATTGCCCTGAGATAATCTTTAAACCTTAAACCAAGAATATCCTCTGAAGTTTTCTTAAAACCAGACAATAGTTTAGCTTAACTAGTAAAAAAGGTCTGCCTTGAGCATTACGCTCTTTTAAAAGAACTATCTTTATGAGGTCAAATTGACAACAGCGAAAGATTAGATGGGAACCTTATGGGTCAGTGAGTTAATGCTAACGAAGGAGGAACAACTCAGAAAAGGAGGGTGAGAATGGTGGCACATCTCAAAAATATAATCAATGTCATTGATTTGTAGATGTAAAAACTGTTGAATTTGTGTAACTTTTGTTGTGTATATTCTCCACAACAAAATAAATTATAAAAAAAAGAAAGAAAGAAAAGAGCCAAGTAGAGGGTATCATGGAAATAGCACAGGGTTTGGAGTTATGCCTCTTCTCGTCAGGGGCTAAGGCCATCAGAACAAGTTCCTAAACTGCCCTGAGCCTCAGCTCCCTTGTAAAGTGAGGATAACTGACCAGAGGTTCATTGTGAAAGGGCTTCATAAACCAAAGAAGCAATTCTTACTTTTCACCAAGGAAAAGAGAAGAAAACTAGGATACTATACTGGGTTTTTTTGATTAACATAGACGGCATTTGGCATCCCTGAGGACAAACATTAAGGTCCCTCCCCACCCCCTACACCTTCCCCTCCGCTCCACCGCAGATGAATGAAATCTATTTCCCAGTGAACCTTTAAGAAGGAAATCCTCAACTCTATATGGGAGTTGATCAGATGTGTGCAGAAGCCAACAGTTAGGTCAGTGGTACCTGGGCCTTTTCAGGATTGCAGTCTGATGTCTGTCCCAAGTCTCCCTATGGAAGCTTCCTGTCATCTGAGCTATTGTACCTGGGACTTGCCACGGCCCCATATCCATTCCTTTCAGCCACCCCTGTGGCAGGAGGAGCAGAGCTAACTTCCTTTACTCCTCTCCTTTCTGCTTTATCTGGCTTGAACCATACTAACTTTTTGTCTATGCAGGCAGGTGCCACAGCAGCAGTTCTTAACCCAGACTCCACAGATCCCTAGAGGCTCCAAAATGGGCTTCAGGAAATCCTGATTCCCGGGCCATAGCTTACATCAGTACCTTAACTCTGGTTGTCATTTATCCACAACTTCTCCTACACACCACCTTCTCTAAGCAACGGCCTGCTCTTTGACCCTCCTTGGGACTTCCTCTGTTTAAAATTCCTCTGAATGTCTTTGCCACACAACCTTAGGCCTTGTCCAACCAGGCAAGCAACCCCTAGGGACCCCAGTGAGATATCTGAGGAAAGATGTACAAATAGCTACTCATCTTTGAGCAATAGATGGGTCTGGATACACTGTCAGCAGTCATGTGTACATCCAGACATCATTTACTCTCCTAGGAGTTTCTGCCTTGTGTGAGAGAGTTCTCACTTCCTCCATTATAATGTAAGCCAGGCTTAGTTAATCCAAAGGATATGTAGCCTGGGGGAGCCTGGGTAATTGTTGCTGACTGAGACCTTAGAAAATGTGTGTTGGTGTAGCCCCAAAGAGATGAAACTCTGAATCCACTGTTTATTCTCTTTTAAAATTCTGGTTTTTGGATGATTGGAGCTACTGTAGATTTAAAAAAAAAGGAGGGGGGGGAGCAGTACAGTGAGGTAAACAGCAGATCTAAAGCAGAGATTTCCCCAAGTCTTCAGCCTTACAGATAAACTCTGATAACCTCAATTGGAAATAGTTCAGTATTTGGGACTACGTCCTTCTTGCATAAAGGTCCCACTGTATTAAGAAAGGAAAGTTAAAGGAATTTTTAACAATAAGTGTTTGTTGAATTCAGTTGTGCATAAAAAGCACACCTCTCAATCCTGTAGCTTCTTTGAACTCAGATTTACTGCAAGAAGGAAATGTTCAACCCAGCAATACTTGTCCTATTTACTTTGGAGCCTTTGAAACCACAGTTCCGGTTTTGAAAACATCTGTTAAGCAAATGGAACTGATAAGCTTGTTAAAGCATTCAGCTATTAACAGGGAAAAACCAACACATGGAGTGTTATCTTATCAACATTCCCAATTCTTTTCGCCACTGTTCTGAAGCTGGAATGGAGACTGGTGTGTTGGGTTTCCATGAATGGAGGAGTTGGCTAGACAGAGTCTGTTCACTGCATAGTGAGAAACAATTCAGAGCATTCTACCTGGGAACCCATGGGGGAAAAATAAAATAATTGGTGTACACTGAGGGGTGACTTTATCAATATTAATCCTGAAAAAATTTTTTTTTACTAAAACTCAGTGAGTTAGCAGCAGAGTAAAATCTCTTTGACTTGTAGCAATATTTTAAACAGATCTGCTTTTCTTAAAAAATGGTCCTAGCTTTGTGTTTCTGGTAATAATGCTGTTTGTTCTCCACTCAGCCATACCAGTCAAACATGCCACTGTTTATAAAACCTTACACAGCTATGTTTCTGGGATTTGTTCTGGAAATTACTGCATTGACACATCTATTTTTTCATTTTTTAAATTTGCAGATAAAAGAGGGAATGGTGGTTAATAGCAGGGAGATAAGAGAAAACGCTTTTTCTCAGTGAACCAGTTATGACCCACACACCCCCTTCTAAAGGTGAAGAGAGGGGTCTGCAAGAATCCTACAGAAGACAGTCCCACTGCCTAAGGGGGATGCTGTTTGAAGGGACTTTGCTAATAGGTTCTATAAACCAGTGTTTAGTTGTTTCTTCCCATAAGGAATTGGGAACATCTTGGGACCATCTATGCTAAGTGTCTACAAGGCACAACACCATTATAAAGTCTGAGCGGCTGTGAGAATGAGCATTTCCCAATATGGCTGAATGAAGCCCAGTGTTAAGCTTCTACTCACTGATTCCCTTCCACATGTTTTCATGATAATCCATTTTTGAGCCATAGATGAGGTCGGAGCTGCTCTAAAGATTTGGAAAATTTGCACCAGTGGGGAAGGGCAACTTTATTTGTAACAGAAACCCATAAGAGGTGGAACTGTCCTCCTTACCCTAAGCCTAGCCTCTCTGCTTTCTCTGTCTTGCTTTTGTCCTTCCACACACCCCTCAATATGTCCTTTTACTACCAACATTAAATCTCTTTAAATGGAAATCTTTGTTCTCCCTAATTTCAGTGCCTTACAATCAGCATGCACCCAGTTACCCAGGCCAAAAACCAGGGAGTCATTCTTGACTTTTTCCTCTCCTTACTGCTCACATACAAACTCTGTTAGTCCAGGTCCTCTGAGAAGCAGATTAAATGTGTAAGGATTTCATTAGGGGAAATGCCTGTATAAAAGAAAATAGGAAGGGAGCTGCAGAAGGCTGAGGAAGCTGCCAGATTGCAATGCAAGTTCTACTACAAGTGAAGAAGAAAGGGAGAAAAACTTGGGTGGAAGTGTTCTAGGTTGATTTGTAGTCTAAGGAAGGTTCAACAAAATCATCAGAGAGCTGTCAAGACAAAGTCTACCTCAACTAGAGGAGATCTGTGTCTCTCAGGAGTGGGGCTATTTCAAGATCTCTGCTACATTCAGTCATTGGCTGGGAGCAGCCTGAGGGAGGAATGGCCTTGGCACAAACAGCAACGTATTTCATAGTGTAGCTGCTGGCACCATTTGTCAGTTATGCTCCCTCTAGTTGGAGGTCTGTGAGGTGCATTCTCATGACAGCCACAGTCTGCCCCTTGTGCTAAACAATTCTTCTCCACACAGGTTCCTCCATGGTCCCCATGGGTATTTCTTCCTGAGGGGAAATTAAGAAGAAGGTCAATGAGATGAACTACACTGTGGTGATCTCAAGGCTGCAACTGGTACTCATCCTCTTCCTCCTCCACTATCCACTCTAATTCCCTTCATGCTCAGTGATAACCTCATCAGGTGTTGGTAGCATAGCTGGTGGTGCAACTCAAATCTTCATCTCTGAAGTGCCGATCCATGGTACACATGCTGGTCTCGGTTCAGTGTTGCTGCATGTCCATTCACAGTTACAGTGGGGCAAGAGAGTACCAGGAGGTAACTAAGAGGATTGCCAAGATTCCATACATATTGTAAAAGCAGACTTACCTCCTCCAGCTGATCAAGGTTAATTACCCCTACCAGTATAACAGCTCTTTTTATAAAGACCAAAGTGTGCTGTAGCAGTTTTTAATTTAAGGGCACCCTTGCTGTATTTCCTGGCAAGAGTCCACTCTCTATGCAAACCAGGACCTCCAACATTTCAGAGTTACAGGAATGAGAAGTACAAAAACCTTCAATAGATCATTAGGAGTGATGGTCAGTGGGGCCGCTTCTCATTACATTCCTTGATTCTGAAATCTATATGTCCTTCCTATTGGATACACAGCATTATATAGAGGTCTCTGAATTGATATGACTATACTGTGCCCCGAAGGATGGCAGCCCATTCTTTCAGAATGTTTCCTCTTGTAACTTTAGAAGGCCATTCCATAAAGCTGCCTCTGGGTGGCCCAGTATGTGATACAACCAGTAGATCTTATAGTAATGGATTCAATCCTGCACCTCCGTCACTGTAAATTGAGTCCTCCGGTATCTTAGTTATCTAAAAAAAGTGCTGAAATACCATAAGTGGATGGATTTAACAAGCAGAAATTTATTTTCTCACAGCCAAGGAGGCTAAAAGTCTGAATTTCAGAGCACCAGCTCCAGGGGAAGGCTTTCTTTTTCTGCTGGCTCTGGGGTAGGTCCTTGTCATCAATCTTCCCCTGGTCTAGGAGCCTCTCAGCAAAGAAACTCCAGGTCTAAAGAACGCACTCCACTCCCGGCTCTTCCTTCTTTGTGGTAGGATGTCCCTCTCCTTTCTGCTCAATTCTCTCTTTTATATCTGAAAAGAGATAGACTCAAGGTACAACATAATCCTGTAGATTGAGTCCTGCCTCATTAACGTAACTGCCTCTAATCCTGCCTCATTAACATCATAGAGGTTAAGATTTACAACACATAAGGTAATCGCATCAGATGACAAAATGGTGGACAACCACACAATACTGGGAATCGTGGCCTACCCAAGTTGACACACATTTTGGGGGGACACAGTTCAATCCGTAACACCAGGTCAAATGCTATGCTATATGGGACTCCATAACTGTGAATCAAACATTCTACACCCCCCAGATAGTGGTGTGGGTAAAGCTCTGGGGGCAGAAAAGGCAAACTCGCACCTGGATATTCATTCCTGTGAGGATGAAACATTGTCTACTTCCAGGATTGAAGGGGCTCAGTGTAGTCAACTTGTCACCACATAGCCAGTTGGTCTCCTCAAGTAATAGTGACATACCAAGGACTTAATGTTGGTCTCTGTAGCTGACAAGTTGGACTTTCAGAGGCAGCAGTACCTAGATCAGTTTTAATAAGCAGAAGTTCATGCTGTTAGGCCAGTTCATAGCCTCCATCTCTGCCACTGTAGCCACTCCAGTCATGTGTCACCAGGCCAGTTTTGGGGTGGTAGCCAATAGTGAAGACTAGCTAATATCAACTGACCAAGTCATTTCATCTATGTGGTTTCTCAGTGCATCTTCTATGGTGGATGTATTCTGGTGGATATTAGCATGTGACAGAAAAATTGTTTCCATTCCTATATATTTAGGCACATCCCTCAACCCCAGATCTGCTTGTCTTCCATCTTCCAATTCTTGTCCTTCCATGTCCCCACCAGACACTGTCACCATTGGCCACTACCCAGGAATTGAGATATATTTTCACCTCAGGTCACTTGTCCTTCCATAAAAATTGTTTGACTTTTTGACCAGGTACACTGCTCACAGCTCCACCCTCTCCACTGTCTTTTAGTCCCTACTTCTGACAATGGTTATAATGCAGCCATTGCATATTTTCACCTGTCACCTACATATCAAGTATCAGCTACTCCAGGAAGACACAGTTAAAAGATTATATATATATCCACCACTCATCTATCAATTTGTCATACTGTAGTGGTTTTCATGTTGTTGTGATGCTAGAAGATATGCCACCAGTATTTCAAAAACCAGCAGGTTCACCCATGGTGGACAGATTTCAGTAAAGCTTCCAGACAAAGACATATTAGGAAGAAGGACTTGGCAGTCTACTTCTAAAAAAACTGGCCAATGAAAACCTTATGAATAAAGATACAAGGAAAACACTAGCCAAAAGGTCTAAAGGACCAAATGAACCAGAGACTCTGCCAGCCTGAGACCAGAAGAACCAGATGGTGCCCAACTACCACCAATGACCGCCCTGTTAGGGAACACAACAGAGAGTCCTGGACAGAGCAGTAGAAAAATGTGGAACAGAATTCAAATTCACATAAAAAGACCAGACTTAATGGTCTGACAGAGACTGAAGGAACCCCGGAAACTATGGCCCCGGGACATTCTGTTAACCCAGAACTGAAGCCATTCCTGAAGCCCACTCTTCAGACAAAGTCTAAGCAGGACTATAAAACAAAAAAATAATACATGTGAAGAACATGCTGCTTAGTTCAAGTTCAATCAAATATACAAGATCAAACGAACAGCTCCTGTCCAAAAGTAAGATGAGAAGGCAGGAAGGGACAGGAACTGGTTGAATGGATACAGGGAACCCGGGGTAGAAAGCAGGAGTGCGTTGTCACATTGTGGGGATTGCAACCAATGTCACAAAACAATATGAGCATAAATTTTTGAATGAGAAATTAACGAGCTGTAACCTTTCACCTAAAGCACACACAAAAAAACCTTACGAATAGCAGCAAAACATTGCCTGATATAGTGCCCAAAGACGAGCCCCTCAGATTGAAAGGTACTCAAAATATGACTGGGGAAGAGCTGCCTCCTCAAAGTAGAGTCAACCTTAATGACATGGATGGAACAAAGCTTTCAGAACTTTCATCTGCTAATGTGGCATGACTTGGAAAGAAATAACCGCAAACATGCATTAACAATCAGAACATGGAATGTACAAACTATGAATCTAGGAAAAATGGAAATCGTGAAAAATGAAATGTGACATATAAAGATTGATATCCTAGGCATTAATTAGCTGGCATGGACTGTTATTGGCCATTTTGACTCAGACAATCATATGGTCTACTATGCCGGTAACAACAAATTGAAAAGAAATGGTGTCACATTCATTGTCAAAAAAAAAAAAAACACTCAAGATCTATCCCAATGTACAGCACTGTCAGTGACAGGAAAATACCCAACAACCTACAAGGAAGACCAGTTAATATGACTATTATTCAAATTTGCACACCAACCACTAATCCCAAAGATGAAGAAATTGAAGAATTTTTACCAACTTCCGCAGTCTGAAATTGATCAAACATGCAATCAAGATGCTTTGACAGTTACTGGTGATTGGAATATGAAAGTTGGAAACAAAGAAGGATCAGTAGTTGGAAAATATGGTCTTGGTGAAAGAAACGTTCTGGAGATCCCATGAGAATTTTGCAAGCCTGATGACTTCTTCGTTGCAAATACCTTTTTTCAACAACAAAAATGGCAACTATACACATGGACATCACCGGATGTAATACACAGGAATCAAATTGACTGTATCTGTGGAAATATATGGAGAAGCTCAATATCAAGAGTCAGAACAAGGCCAGGGCCAACTGCAGAACAGACCATCAATTACTCATATGCAAGTTGAAGTTGAAGCTGAAAAAAAGTAAAACAAGTCTACGAGAGCCAAATTACAACCTTGAGCATCTCTAAATCCCACCTGAATTTAGAGACCATCTCAAGAATTGATTTGGCGCATTGAACACTAATGACCTAAGACCAGAAGCATTGTGGGATGACATTGAGGACGTCACACATGAAAACAACAAAAGATCATTAAAAAGACAAGGAAGAAAGAAAAGACCAAAATAAACATCTGAAGAGATTCTGAAACTTGGTGTTGAACGTAGAGCAGCCAAAGTAAATGGAAGAAATGATGAAGTAAAAGAGCTGAGCAGAAGATTTCAAGGGCAGCTCGAGAAGACAAAGTAAAGTATTATAATGACATGTGCAAAAACCTGGAGTTAGAAAACCAAAAGGGGAGAACATGCTCAGCCTTCCTCAAACTGAAAGAACTGGAGAAAAAATTCAAGCCTGGAGTTGCAATATTAAAGGATTCTATGAGCAAAATATTGAATGACACAGGAAGCATCAAAAGAAGATGGAAGGAATACACAGAGTCACCATACCAAAAAAGAACTGATTGATATTCAACCATTTCAGGAGGTAGCATATGATCAAGAACTGATGGTATTGAAGGAAGAAGTCCAAGTTTCACTAAAGGCATTGGCAAAAAACAAGGCTCCAGGAATTGCTGGAATAGCAACTGAGATGTTTCAACAAACAGATGCAACACTGAAGGTGCTACTTGTCTATGCCGAGAAATTTGGAAAACAGCTACATGGCCAACCAACTGGAAGAGATGCATATTTGTGCCCATTCCAAAGAAAGGTGATTCAACAGAATACATAAATTATTGAACAATATCGTTAATATCACACACAAGTAAAATTTTCCTGAAGATAATTCAAAAACTGTTGCAGAAGTACATCGACAGGGAGCTGCCAGAAATTCATGCTGGATTCAGGAGAATGAGGGATATCATTGCTGATGTCAGGTGGATCTTGGCTAAAAGCAGAGAATGCCAGAAAGATGTCTGCCTGTGTTTTATTGACTCTGCAAAAGGCATTTAACTACATGGATCATGACAAATTATGGATAACATTGCCAAGAATGGTCTATGCACAGGTTCTATGTACTTAATTGTGCTCATGAAGAACCTGTACATAGACCAAGAGGCAGTCGTTCAAACAGAACAAGGGGATACTGTGTGGTTTAAAATCAGGAAAGATGTGCGTCAGAGCTGTATCCTTTTGCCATAATTATTCAATCTGTATGTTAAGCAAATAATCCAAGAAATTAGACTATATGAAGAACACAGCATCAGGTTTGGAGGAAGACTCATTAACAACCTGCAATATGCAGATGTCATAACTTTACTTGGTGAAAGCAAAGCAGACTTGAAACACTTACTGATGAAGATCAAAGGCTATAGCCTTCAGCATGGACTACATCTCAACATAAAAAAAAAAAAAGAAAACAAAAACCCTCACAACTAAACCAATAAGCAACACCAAGATAAACAGAGAAAATATTGAACTTGTCAAGGATTTCATTTTACTTGGATCCACAATTGACACCCATGGAAACAGCAGCCAAGAAATCAAATGACGTATTGCATTGGGAAAATCTGCTGCAAAAGACCACTTTAAAGTATTAAAAAGCAAAGATGTCACTTTGAGGATTAAGTTGTATCTGATCGAAGCCATGATATTTTCAATCATCTCATATACACGGGAAGGCTAGACAATGAATAAGGAAGACGAAATAAGAATTGATGCCTTTGAATTACAGCGTCGGTGAAGAATATTGAATATACCATGGACTGCCAGAAGAATGAACAAACCTCTCTAGGAAGAAGTACAGCCAGAATGTTCCTTAGAAGTGAGGATGGCGAGACTTGATCTCACGTACTTTGGACTTGTTATCAGGAAGGACCAGTCCCTGGAGAGGGACATCACGTTTGGTAAAACAGAGGATCAGCGAAAGAGAGGAAAACCCTCAATGAGATGTATTGACACAGTGTCTGCAACAATGGGCTTAAACGGTGCAATGATTGTGAAGCTAGCGCAGGACTGGGCAGTGTTTTGTTCTGTTGTACATAGAGTCACGATGAATTGGAACTGACTTGACAACACTTAACAACATTTTATATATATATATATATATATATTTTTTTTTTATGTATATATACATGTTTTCTTTTTTGTTCCATTGGTCTATTTGTCTGTTACCGTGCCTGTACTTTTAAAATTCCATTTGTTTTTCACTATGTGTTAATGTGTTAGTATTGAAAAACTGCATCCTCTTTTGATTTCCCCACATGCTTTTGGAGCAGCAGCACCAGCAGGGCAAAAATAGCTTAAGAAGGTGTAAGCAATGGTGAAGCCCATGTTCCTAGAATAAATTGATCTAAAAGAATGCAGAGTTAAGAAATAGACAAAAAATTTTGATTGGGTAAAACATATTCCTGAAAGAAAAGAATAAAAAGGAGAAGAAAGGTGTCTTAGTCAGCATTCTAGGGAAATAGAACCAGCGAGATATACATATACACATACACATAGAGAGAGAGAGAGATTTACTTCAAGGATTGGCTCACATGATTGTGGAGGACTGGCAAGTCCAAAATCCATAGGTCAGGTGATAGGCTGGAAACTCCTGAAGGCCTGCATCCCAAGATCTGTAGGTCAGGCAATGGGAAGAGTGAGTGAAAGTTCTGGCAAAAATATCTATTTATAGTCTGAGCAGAACACACCCTGGGGAAATTCCTTTTCTTGCTTTTCAGGCCTTCAACTGATTAATTGATTACATTATGGAAGATAATTACATTACACTGCATTGCATTGCATTATGTTACATTACATTACATTGGAGCCCTGGTGGTGAAGTGGTTAAGAGCTCAGGCTGCTATCCAAAAGGCCAGCAGTTTGAATCCTCTAGCTGCTCCTTGGAAATTGCCTGTATGGGACTGTTCTACTCTGTCCTACAGGGTCGCTATGAGTCAGAATTGAGTAGAGGGCAAACATGTTACGTTACATTACATGACGTTACATAAGGCAATCTGCTTTACTTAAGGCCAACTGATTTAATCACATATAACTACTCCATAACAGTAATCAGGCTAGTGTTTGATCAAAAAACTGGGAACTATAGCCTAGCCAGGTTGACACATAAAACTAACGATCCCATAGGAGAAGGAGAAGAAGAGGAGGAGGAGGAAGGTAAGAAGAGAAGGAGGAGAAGCAGTTGAAGCAGCAGCAGCATTTTTTTTTTTTTTTTGAAAAATTTGAAAAGGAAGAATTTGAAATTATTTAAGTGGTAAAAACACAAAGTTTAAGTGAAAATGATAGTCCAAAAGACATGCATGATGTGCTGAAAACATAAATTGTCTCTCGAGAGATTTCATCAGGATTCTGGAAAAATGACAACACCAACAGCAGAGTTTTTTAGTATCTCCAAGTCTCCATATAAAAATAGGGAGAACAACCAAATTGTAAAACCGAACACCCACAGACAACATTTACAACAAAAGCAGATGATAAAGCTATCCCTATACATCCCAAAATATGAACAAATGAAGACTAATCACCAACAGTCACAGGAACTACATGGTAGCAGTTTCTGTGTTGGAGAAAGAAGGAGGCAATCAGGCCTGGGAGCAGAGGAAATTTAAAATATCCAACAGAGACTCACTGGAAAGCATCACAAGGCAATATGAGAACAGCAACTAAAACTGGAATGGATTTTGTGCAGTATAATAATGCATGAGCACAAAGAACCCACAGTAAAATCTGAAGGGGCTGGAATAGCCTGAGCTCTGTGAACTCTGGAAATTGAACAACCAGGCCTGCTCTCCAACACAAGGCCCTGCACTGAAGAAAAACTGATAGGAATGGAATCAAAATTTTAAAGGATAGAGAATTCCACTTCCAGAAAGACGGAGTAACAGGAACAAGATTTACCCTCTCACATGAAATAACAAAAATCTAGACAAAATATATGAAGCAATGGTTCTCAAGGTATTGCATAATAGGCAGTGAAGAACAGTGATCCCTAGGGATGGATAACAAATAAGGTAAGCCCTATGATTGCCCCAGCTTACTACCTCAAGAGAATTTTCAGGTCACAGCATAGGGAGGAGAACCCAGGCAGAGTCCAGCAGATCCTTTTCGCTGAGCAGACCCAGACCTGAACAGATCCAGATCAAGGTAGCTAAATTTCCCAGGGAAGAATCCTGGAGAAGAACTCTGGAGATCCACAGAGAGTCACATTTGAATATTAAGCAGAATAATGATCAATGCATGTGTGCAAGAAACAATCTGAGGCTGGAGAAAGAACCACCAGAAGATATTAGAAGAAAGGATACAGGTACTCTCCGATTTATGATGTATTCAGGTTATAATGAACAGCACTTAATAACCATCCTTTTTTTTTTTAATCTTATCATTAGTAACATGCACTACATATAATGTTGCAGCATGTGATTTGCTACTGTCATCATTCTAAGATGTTCGCTCACAGATGTTCGGTTTTATGATTTACTCTTCAAAACACTGCTGCATAGCAGGCTATGGCCTAAAAAGAACAAAGTCTGTGTCAGTGTTGTCAGTCATAATGGCTAGAAAGTCAGGCAATATTCAACTCTACGGAGATGAGACAATTGAACTCCTCACATGCCCAACAGCTGTTACAGCTCCAACTTCATTGTTACAACACCAATGCTGACTTCATCATAGGCCAGACCTAAAGAAGAAGGAGAATTGGCAGATCAGGACTTAATGGATTTTGAAGAGGAAAGAAATAATGAGGAAGAGTAAGGAGAAAAGCTGCCAAAAATTTTTACAGTGAAAGGATTAGCTGGAGTTTTTTCTAAACTAAATCAGTTTCTTGAAAACATGGACCCAAATGCTCATTGCTTTGCTAAAGTCATAAGGCAGATTCAGTCATAAGTCATAAGCAGTGAGATGTTACCACAAAATATATGAAGAAAAAGGCCATACAGACAACTCTCATTAATTTTCTGACTAGAAAAACCATCCCCATTCCCAGGGATAATCCAGATTATCCAGAACCATATACAAGTGGAGTTACTACCACAAATGAAAAAATGCCAACATCATCCAACTTTTCTTTCATCATCAGAGTAAATTTTTACAATTTGTCTATTTTTTATGAATGTATATATTAAAATATATCTGTAAATCTATATGTAATGTTTCCAACCGCCAAAGACAAATAAAGATCAGATTTATAAAAATACTGATAATAAAAGGCAATGATAATGAAAACTAAAAAAAAAAAAAAATTAGGTATTCAACTTATGTCAGAGCCGACTTACAACGGAGTCGTTGGAATGGAACCCCATCATAAGTTAAGGACTACCTATACCTGGCACTCATTCAGGGCTGGAAATAGTGCCTGCTCCCAATAGTCAGACTGGAAAATCTCATAACTCACAGGGAATGTGTGTAATACTCTTGCCCCAGTACTGAGAAATAATTACCTTTAGACTAAAAACAGTTCTGATGCTGCATAACAAATCTTAAAAGCCAGACCTGAAAGGCTCAAGTAACTTATCTGAGCCCCAGAACAAAGCTCAAGAACATTTGTAGAAAAACAAAATACCCAGCATCCAACAAAGTAAAATTCACAATATCTGGCATCTAATCAAAAATTGTCAGGCATTTAAAGAAGCAGGAAAGTATAACCCATATTGAAGAGGAAACTCAGTACATTGAATTTAACTCAGATTTTTTTTTTAGACGTTAGAATTAGCAAACAAGGACATTAAAACAGTTATTATAAATGTGTTTCATATGTTCAAAGAAGTTAAAAAAAAGACATAGAAGATATAAAAAAAGATCCAAATTGAACTTCTAGAAATGAAAACTACAATGTCAGCGATGAAAAATACACTGGATGGGATTAGTGACAGCGTTGTCACTGCAGAAAAAAAAAATTGGTGAACTAGAAGACATAACAACCGAAATAATAAAAATGAGATACAGGGAGGAAAAAAATTAAATAAACAGAA
The DNA here is from genome assembly GCF_024166365.1 of Elephas maximus indicus. NCBI lineage: Eukaryota > Metazoa > Chordata > Mammalia > Proboscidea > Elephantidae > Elephas > Elephas maximus. The sequence goes on along the minus strand of NC_064844.1, from coordinate 39,464,203 downwards.
TCAGTGAACTATGGGGCAATTCTAAGCCATTCAAAGTATGTGTAATTGGAGATGTCAAAAAAAGAGGACAAAGAGTGGAGACAGAAAAAATAGTCAAAGAAATAATGATCAAAATGCTTCCAAATCTGATAGAAACTATAAAGCCACAAACCCAAGAATCACACCTAGCCCCAGACCCAAGAAATATGAAGAAAACTACACCACAGCACCAAAATCAAATTGCATAAAACCAATGTAAAGAGAAAATACTAAAATAATTCAGAAAGAAAAAACATATTACATACGGAGAAACAAAGATAATGATGATAGCAGATTTCTTGTCAGAAGCAATGCAAAAGAAAAGACAAGGAAGCAGCATTAAGTACTGAAAGAAAAAAGGAGCTCTGATGGTACTGTGGTTAAAGCATTTGGCTGCTAACCAAAGGTTTGAACCTGCCAGCTGCTGTGCAGGAGAAAGGTGTGGCAGTCTGTTTCTGTAAAGATTTACAGCCTTAGAAACCCTACAGGATGGATGTATTCTGTCCTATAGGGTCAGTATGAGTTGGAATCAACTCAAGAGCAGCAGGTTTGATTTTGGGTTTGTTATGATACACATTTCTACAACAACAACAAAAAAAAAACAGCAGCTGCCAATGTTGCTTATATACAACCAAATGCCTCATGGGATTTGTTTTCTTGGTTTGGAAGTTTAGGGTCATGGTTTCATGAGACATTCCAGTTAATTGGCCTAATATCATTTCTAGTGAGTTTCATAGTGCTTGGGGTCTTAAAAGCTTGAAAGTGGCCATCCAAGGTAGAACAATCAGTCTTTATTTGCCTACGGCGACAGAGGAAAAAGGAGAGTCAGGAAGAGGAGGAGGATATGGAATGCATGACTAATTGCCTCCATGAAAAGCTGCCTTCTTTGCTGTGAGACCAGAACTGGATGGTGTCTGGCTACCATTACTGAACATTTTGATCAAACAGTCTAAAAAAGGATCCTGATCAAAAGGGGGAAAAATACAGCCCATAATTTCAAATTCTTTTAGAATTCAGACTTTCTGGAGTCGCTGAGGCTGCATGAACCCCTGAAACTATTGCTCTGAGATAACCTTTAAACCATAAACCTTAAACCAAAAATATCTCCTGAAGTCTTCTTTAAACCAAACAACAACAACAAAAAAAAGGTTAGCTTAATTAGTAAAGAATGTTTGCATTGTGCACTTTTAGGGAATTATCTACATGGGATCAAACCGACAACAGCAAAAGATTAGACAGAAACCTTAGGGGGCAGTGAGCTTATGTTAATGGTGGAGAAATAATTCAGAGAAGGAGGTGGAGAATGGTTGCACAAACTGAAGAATGTAATCAATGTCACTGATTTATACATGTAGAAATTACTGAACTGGCGTATCTTCTGCTGTGTCTATTTTCAACAACAACAAAAATAAAATAAATTACTTAAAAAAAAACTTGAAGGGGCTTTTACTAATAAAAGATGGGACGCTGTTAGCTCAAAAAGCATAATGATTTTAATTGATTGAAACTCTTCAAATATGTTTAAATTCTTTGGTTCATAATGATATTTAAAAAAAAAAACTAATCCAGCTTTGGAGGATGATAGGGACCCAATTCATTTTTTTGAAAACTGATAAAAGAATCAAATGCCGTATTTCTTATATAAATTTTTACTACTGGTTATTTGTTTTAAAACTAGTATTGGTTATGAAATATATTCCAACATATAGATGTGTTTATAAAAAGTATTACAACTAATAAATAAAAAATAAATTATTGAATTAGAATATCACCATTCTGCAATTCTCAATGGATTAATGGATCTGGGCATTGAGCATCAACAGCTGCTAATATCACAAAAAGAGAGAAAACCAGGCATATGTGCTTTCTGATGAAAGAACACATCACTACCTATAGTCTTTTCAAAGGGGTTGTACCTGAGTGTGATGAAACCTCTGGCTCCAGCTGCCAAGTTGCAGGAAATACAGAGGACAGAGTAATGTATAGAACAGCACCAAGAGCAAAAATCCAGACAATGGGAACCTATACATCAAAAGACATGGATTCTTCATCTGAAAAATTGTAGAGAAAAGGATGAATGGAGGGGAATCTTGAATATTAACAGACATTTAAAAAATACATAGCAATTTTTTAAATGGACAAGGCTAAACTATAAATCCTTTGCTGTTGAGTTGATTTCAACTCATAGTGACCCTATAGTGTTTAGGATTACACACTTGGGTGAAAAACTATGAAGAAACACAAGGAAGTGTTGAAAATAAAACTCAAAGAAACTGGAACATAAGGTTTATTCTGGGCAGTTACTCTATATGCATATAGGGAAACCATTCTGATTCCAAAAACAAAGCAAATGGCTTGAAGTAAGCTAGGGAAAGTGGGACTCATCAAGACAAGAGGAGGGAGAAGAATAGAAGGATCAACCACTGGCTAATCTTATAATGATTGATCAAACTCTACCTTCCTCCTTTTACTGAGATCAATGGATATCCAGCCATTAGTTGGCCTCTGGCCCTCCACCCACCTGCAGACATGATACCTTTTGAAATTTAAATTAAGTAAACCTGGTGTGGAAAAGAAAAGAAGAGATTAGTAACTTTGGGTGAGAAAGATCGCTGGCAGAATTAATTTTTTGTCAGGAGTTTTTATGGTTAATATTTGGTTTTGAAGGTAAGGAAAATCTTAAAATCAAAGTAATATGTCTGTTATTAATTTTTCTCTTCAACAGAAGTGATAATGGATACTTTTGGAGAAAGAAAGGAGGTACAGATCAGAAAGGGCCACATGGACGGATTTCTGGGGTGAATGGCAAACTTCTAGCCAGCTGGGTGGCTGGGTGGTAGTTACAGGGGTGTTCGCCTTACATTAATTCACTAAGTTATACATTCGTTTTGTTGGTGTTTCTTAATTCTGTTTTTCATTTGATTTTACAATTTTATCTTATAAAAAGCCCTGACAGTAACTACAGATTCCCTAAAGTACTCGAGAGATTATATCAAAATGCAAAATTTTAAATTCCCTAAATATAAAAACTCCCACTAATCACATTCAAATTGTGGTGTTAGCGAAGAATATTGAATATACCATAGACTGCCAGAAGAATGAACAAATCCATCTTGAAAGAAATACAGCAAGAACACTCCTTAGAAGCAAAGATGGCAAGACATCGTCTTACTTCCTTTTGGACATGTCATCAAGAAAGACCAATCTCTAGAAAAGGACACCATGTTCGGTAAAGGAGGGAGATCAGGGAAAAAGAGGGGAACGCTCAGTGAGATAGACTGATGTAATAGCTGCAATAATGGGCTCAAACAGAACCACTGTAAGGATGCTGCAGAACCAGGCAATGTCTCGTTCTGTTATGCATAAGGTCACTATGAGTTGGAGTCAATTCCACTGCAACTAATAAAAACAAATCAATGAGAAATTAAACTTCAATCCAGTACAAATCTAGGCAAAAGCTATGACCAGGCAGTTCACAGTAAAAGAAATACAAATGGACCTTAAATATATGAAAAGACATTAAACCTCAAACATAAGATTATTAAAACTAACCTGATTCTATCCTTAACCTCACACATGAGCAAAGGCCAATAAAGCTTAATAATTTAAAGTATGGAAAAGGTACTTTCACAAATTGTTGGGAGCATAAATTTGTACAACCACTGCAGAGGGCAATATACTTATCAAAATTACAAACCCATAGACCCTGTGGCCAGCAGTTCTATTACCAGGAATTTATCCTAGAAACCTAGTTGCACATGAGCACTGTTTTTATTAGCAAAGGATTAGGAACAACCCAATGTAAATCAGTAGAGACTGGTTTAATAAATTAAGGTATGCCCATACAATGGAATAACATAAACCCAAAACCAAACCCACTGCTGTCGAGTCTATTCTGACTCATGGCGACGCTATACGGCAGAGTAAAACTGCCCCATAGGGTTTCCAAGGAGCACCTGGCAAATTTGAACTGCCAACCTTTCGGTTAGCAGCTGTAGCACTTAACCACTACGCCACCAGGGTTTCCATAGACTAACATATGTTCATTAAAAAAATAAAAACAAGAAGGAGGTGGGGCTAAGACGGAGGAGTAGTCAGATGCTTCCAGTGGTCCCTTTTACAACAAACTCTCCAAAAACAAGTGAATCGATTATATCTATGACAAGCTAGGAACCCTGAACATCAAAAGCAAAGTTAAGAAATTGGATTGACAGGGGAGGCAGAAACTGTGCAGAAGCAGTGAGGAGTTGCTGGACCTGACTCGGTGGGAAAGGGTATCCCTCAGCCCCAATCACCTGGCATGACTGTGGTGTGGCTGGCAGTAGCATTTGGGATGCAGTTACTTCAACAAAACAAGGCGAGCGAAGTGGCACGGCTCCAATTCCTTGACACGACCATGGTGAGGCCCAGCCAGCAACATGGAATCCACACACACCTATGGAGTCAGCAAAAAAACAGCACTTTCAGCACAAGATAAGTGATTTTGCCTAATTAAGCTCTTCTTCTGAAAGAAAAAAAATTTTTTTTTTGAAAGAACTCTCTCCCATCTATATGATCCCTCCTCCCTTTGCCCCGAGACAGCTTCAGTGACAGTCAATTTCCCTGGGCCTGACATAGGTTCTGCTGCATACCCTGAGCCATTCTCCTGGCCTTGGAGAAGGGACAAATTAACAAATGGGGAGAAAATAATCTGCCAGCTCCCCGAATCTGGGAATTAGGGCAAAAACGGCTCCTGTCCAGGCACTAGTGGTCCATAGACTTTGAATGTCCTTCACCCCTGCATGGACACAGGTGGCACCATTTCCGCAGCTAGGATCTTGTTATATTGCAAGAGTGTACATGCCTGAGGTCTGGCTTTAACTGTCTCAGCCGTGCAGTGGAGAGTCAGGTTTTTGAAGCTTGATATCACTCTGCTTATTAAATAGGATCCTCACCTACCCACCTCAGGAGGCTGAGGACCTGTGGCGCCAACCACACCACCTAGCCACCCATGACAGGGGTCCAGGAATAAGTGGTGCCTCCCAATCCTTACAGTTAAAAGCACTGGGTACCCATGGTATGGCTTCAGAGCCCACCCACCTGTGCACTGTAGATAACAGGGATGTGCCTTCTTCACAGACACTCCGGGAACATTGTCAGCCCCATGTCTTGCTCAGAGTGTGACCCCCCCCACTGAAACCAGAAACCTGTGCATATGCCAATCGCCACTGCTCCTCTAAGATCATGGGTGAAAGCCTGCACCATGCACTTGGTTACTGACTACCTGGACACCCGAGCTGAATCTATACAAGAATAATGACTGGACTCCTAGGCTCATACCTAATAACAGCTCTAGCTATCTGGTGATAGAACATTAGTGCTTCAAACACTCCAGTAATCAAGTTACCTCACTTGAGTAGCCTATTTGGGTATATCAAAACAAAACAAGAAGCTACCACACACTGAGCAAACATAAAATAAATTAATACAATAACTTATAGATGGCTCAGAGACAACACTCAATGTCAAATCACATAAAGAAGCAATGATTGCTTCAATAAACTCCCAGAACAAAGAATCAAGGAAGCTTCTGGATGAAGATGTATTCCTTGAATTACCAGATGTAAAATACAAAAGATTAATATACAGAACTCTTCAAGAGATAAGGAAGGAGATCCAGCAAAATGCACAAGCCAAGGAGCATACAGATAAAGCAGTCAAATAAATTAAGGAGGTTATTCAAGAACATAATGAAAAAATATAATAGGATGCAAGAATCCATAGAGAGCAATCAGAAATTCAGAAGATTAACAATAAAATTTCAGAATTAGACAACTCAGTAGAAAGTCAGAGGAGCAGAATTGAAGAACTGGAAGTCAATTGGAGAGACTGAAGATAAAACACTTGGCACCAAGGTATTCAAAGAAAAATGAGGTAAAATGATTTTAAAAAATGAAGAAATCCTAAGACTCATGTGGGACTCTATCAAGAGAAATAGTCCGCAAGTAACTGGAGTACCAGAACAGGGAGGGATAACAGAAAATACAAAGAGAATTGCTGAAGATTTGTTGGCAGAAAACTTCCCTTATATCGTGAAAGATGAGAAGATATCTGTCCAAGATGCTCACCGAATCCCATACAAGGTAGATCCCAAAAGAAAGTCACCAAGACATATTATAATCAAACTTGCCACAACCAAAGATAAAGAGAGAATTTAAGAGCAGCTAGATAAAACGAAAAGTCACCTACAAAGGAGAGCCAATAAGAATAAGCTCGGACTGCTAGGCAGAAACCATGCAGGCAAGAAGGCAATGGGATGACTTATATAAAGCATTGAAGAAAAAAAATTGCCAGCCAAGAATCATATATCCAGCAAAACTGTCTCTCAAATACGAAGGTGAAATTAGGACATTTCTAGATAAATAGAAGTTTAGGGAATGTGCAAAAACTGAACCAAAACTACGAGAAATACTAAATGGAGTTCTCTGGTTAGAAAATCAAAAACATCAGATAACAACCCAAAACTGGGATACAGGACAAAGAAACCAGATATCAACTTTGATAGGGAAATCACAAAAATAAATAAAGGTTAAAAAAAAACACTCAAAGCAGGAAAATAGTGATAACATTAGGTAAAAGATTACAACATTAAATCAATAAAGAGGGACTAAATAAAGTACTCATACATCTTTCATATGGAGAGGAATTCTAGGCGATATAGGAAGAAAAAAGTTTGGTTTAAACTTAGAAAAATAGGGGTAAATAATAAGGTACCCATAAAGGAGACTAACAACTCTACACATCAAAATAAAATTCAAGAAAAACATAAAGACTCAGCAAATACAAAAGCAACAACAGTGAAAAAGAGGAAACACACAACTTATAAAGAAAAAATACTCAGCACAAAAAATTAAATGGAAAAAAGCAACTGTCAACAACACACAAAAAAAAATCAAAATGACAGCACTAAACTCATAACAATCAATAATCACACTGAATGTAAATGGAATAAATGTACCAATAAAGAGACAGAGAGTTGCAAAATGGATGAAAGAAATATGATCTGTCTATATGCTGTCCACAAGAGACATGAGTTAAACACGTAAACAAACTAAAACTCAAAGGATGGAAAAAAATAGATCAAGCAAACAACAATCAAAAAAGAACAGGAGTGGCAATACTAATTTCTGACAACACGGACTTCATAGTAAAACTCACCACACAGGATAAGGAAGGATACTATATAATGATTAAAGGGACAACATACCAGGAGGGTATTACCATACTAAATGTTTATGCACCCAATGACTGGGCTGCAAGATACATAAAACAAACTCAAACAGCATTGAAAAGCAAGATAGACAGCTTGACAATAATAGGAGGAGACTTCAACACACCACTTTCAGAGAAGGACAGGACATCCAGAAAGAAGCTCAATAAAGACATAGATCTAAATGCCACAATCAACCAACTTGACCTCATACACATACAAGAACACTCAACAAAGAGCAGATAAGTACATTTCATTTTCCAATGCACATGAAACATTCTCTAGAATAGACCACGTATTAGGTCAAAAAGCAAGCCTTAACAGAATCAAAAATGTCAAAACATTACAAATCATCTTCTCTGACCAGAAAGCCATAAAACTAGAAATCAATGACAGAAAAAACGGGAAAAAGAAATCAAACACATGGAAAATGAACAAGACCTTTCTCAAAAATGACTGATTACAAAAGGAATTAAAGATGTAATAAAGAAATTCATAGAATCAAAAAAGAATGAAAATACTTCCTATCAGAACCTTTGGGACACAGCTAAAGCAGTGCCCAGAGGTCAATTTATAGCAATAAATGCAAGCGTTCAAAAAGAAAAAAAGGCCAAAATTGAAGAATTATCCCTACAAATTGAACAAATAGAAAGACAGCAACAAAAGAAACCCTCTGGCACCAGAAGAAAGCAAATAATAAATATTAGAGCAGAATTAAATGAAATAGAGAACAGAAAAACAATTGAAAGAATTAACAAGACCAAAAGCTGGTTCTTTGAGAAGATGAACAAAATTGATAAACCATTGGCCAGACTGACAAAAGAAAAACAGAAGACAAAGCAAATAACCCAAATAAGAAATAAGATGGGCAATATCACAACAGACCCAACTGAAATCAAAAGAATGATAACAGAGTATTATGAAAAATTATGCTCTAACAAATCTGAAAACCTAGAAGAAATGGACAAATTTCTAGAAACACACTACCTACCTAAACTAACACAAACAGAGGTAGAACAACTAAACAGACCCCCAAAAAAAGAAGTCATTGAAAAAGTAATTTAAAAACAGCCCCCCCCCAAAAAAAAAACTGGCCCTGATGGCTTCACTGGAGAATTCTACAAAACATTCAGAGAAAACACCACTACTAAAAAGTATTTCACACCATAGAAAAGGATGGAATACTCCCAGACTCATTCTATGAAGCCAGCATAACCCTGATACCAAAACCAGGTAAAGACAACACAAAAAAAAGAAATTACACACCAATATCTCTCATGAATTTAGATGCAAAAATTCTCCAAAATTCTAGCCAATAGAACTCAACAACATATCAAAAAACTAATTCAGAAGAGGTGGGGCCTAGATGGCGGAGTAGTCAGACACTTCCGGTGATCCCTCTTACAACAAACACTTGAAAAAACAGTGAAACGATTATATTTATGACAAGCTAGGAGCCCTGAGCATCAAAGGCAAATTTAGAAAACAGTCTGAGTGACAGTGGGAGGGAGAGACGGTTCAGAAGCAGAGAGGAGTTGCCAGACCCGAATTGCTGGGAACGCTCATGTACCTTTCATGGGAGGAACTACAGTGGGTTGGTGGTAGTGTTCTGGCTACAATTTCCTCACAGAGAGACAGCTAGGGTCACAGCCTACTCACACCTCCAGAACCAGAGAAGAACGGCACTCTCAGCAAAAGCTAAGTACTTGCATATATTTACTGTGTCCCCATCCTCAAAGCTGGCTTCAGTGACTGTCAATTTCCCTGGGCCTGAGATAAGCCCTGCTGTGCACCCTGAGCCATTCTTCTGGCCTTGGAGAAGGAATGAATTGACAATTAGGGGAAAAGATAACCTGCCAGCCCCCACTAAGCTGTGGAGCTGTGGAACCTAAGGACTGGTGGCTCCACTCATGTCACCCTGTCACCCGTGACAAGTGGTCCAAGAATAACTGATACCTCCCAGTCCTTACAACCAAAAGCATTGGGTACCCATGGTCCATCTGCAGAACCCACCCATCTATGAGCTCTAGGGAACAGGGACAGGCTTTCCTCACAGACACCTGGGGGATGGTTTTCAGCCCCTTGCCTTGTTCAGAACATGACCCCCTGCTGCAACCAGATACCTGTACCTACACCAATCACCCCTGCACATCTAAGGCTGTCAGACAGAACCTGTACCACGCACTTGATGACCAACTACCTGGTCGCCTGAGCTGATTCCATATGAGAATATTTAATGAACTCCTAGGCTCATAGACATGATAACAACTCTAGAGATCTGGTGACAGGACGTTAGAGCTTCAAAAGGCAAAAATAATCAAGCTAGCTTACTCAAGATTCCTAGTTGGGCATATCAAAACAAAATAAAGCAAGAAGCTAGAATATAGTAAGCAAACATAAAATAAACTAATACAATAACTTATAGATGGTCAATGTCAATTCACATAAAGAAGCAAACCATGATCGCTTCAACAAGCTCTCAAAACAAAGAACAAAGGGATCTTCTGAATGAAACTCTCATCCTGGAATTACCAGATGCAGAATACAAAAGATTAACATACAGAACTCTTCAAGACATCAGGAATGAGATCAGGAAGGAGATCAGGCAATACACAAACCAAGCCAAAGAACACACAGATAAAGCAGTTGAACAAAGTAAAAATATTTAACAACATGATGAAAAATTTAATAAGCTTCAAGAATCCATAGAGAGACAGCAATCAGATTCAGAAGATTAACAATAAAATTACAGAATTAGAAAACTCAATGGAAATTCAGAGGAGCAGAATCGAAGAGGTAGAAGGCAGAATTAGTGAGACTGAAGATAAAGCAATAGGCACCAATATACCTGAAGAAAAGTCAGAAAAAAGAATTTTAAAAAATGAAGAAATCCAAAGAATCACGTGCAACTCTATTAAGAGAAATAACCTATGAGTGATTGCAGTACCAGAACAGGGAGGGATACCAGAAAATACAAAGAGAATTGTTGACGATTTGTTGGTAGAAAATTTCCTTGATATTGTAAGATGAAAGGATATCTATCCAAGATGCTGATTGTACTCCACACAAGGTAGATCTCAAAACAAAGTCCCCAAGACACATTATAATCAAACTTGCCAAAACCAAAGATAAAGAGAGAATTTTAAGAGCGGCTAGGGATAAATGAAAAGTCACCTACAAAGCAGAATCAATAAAAATAAGCTTGGAGTACTCAGCAGAAACCATGCAGGCAAGAAGGCAATGGGATGACCTATATGAAGCATTGAAGGAAAAAAACTGTCAGCCAAGAATCATATATCCAGTAAAACTGTCTCTCAAATATGAAGGCAAAATTAGCACATTTCCAGATAAACAGAAGATTAGGGAATTTGCAAAAACCAAACCAAAACTACAAAAAATACTAAACAGAGTTCTCTGGTTAGAAAATCAGTAATATCAGATATCAATCCAAGATTAGGCCACAGGACAGAGCAACCAGTTGTCAACCCAGATAGAGAAACCACAAAAATAAATCAAGATAAAAAACGCTCAAAACAGGGAAACGGTGATGTTATTCTGTAAAAGAAGACAACATTAAAACAATAAAGAGGGACTAAGAAATGTAGTCATAGATCTTTCATATTGAGAGGAAGACAAAGCAATATAAAGAGCTAAAAGTTAAGTTTAAATTTAGAAAAATAGGGGTAAATATTAACGTAACCACAAAGGAGACTCACAATCCTACTCATCACAATAAAATACAAGAAAAAAGTAGAGACTCAGCAGAAACAAAATCAACAACAGTTAATAAGAGGAAAAGAAAGTATAAAAATATCAACTACTCAGCACGAAAAATTAAGTGGGAAAAGAAACTGTCAACAACACACAAAAAAAGGCATCAAAATGACAGCACTGAACTCATACCTGTCCATAACTACACTAAATGTAAATGGACTAAATGCACCAATAAAGAGACAGTGATAGAATGGATTAAAAAAAAAAAAGTACCCCAGCTATATGCTGCCTATAAGAGACACACTTTATACTTAGAGACAGAAACAAAATAAAACTCAAAGGATGGAAAAAATATAACACGCAAACAACAATCAAAAAAGAGCAGGAGTGGCAATATTAACCTCTGACAAAATAGATTTTAATTTAAATCCACCACAAAGGATAAGGAAGGCACTATATAATGATTAAAGGGACAATATACCAGGAGGATATAACCATATTAAATATTTATTCACCCAATGACAGAGCTGAAAGATACATAAAATAAACTCTAACAGCATTGAAAAGTGAGATACATATTTATAGTAGGAGACTTCAACACACCACTTCAGGTGAAGGAAAGAACATCCAGAAAAAGCTCAATGACGACACGGAAGAACTAAATGCCACAATCAACCAACTTGACCTCACAGACATGTACAGAACACTCCACCCAACAGCAGCCAAGTATATGTTCTTTTCTAGCACACATGGAACATTCTCTAGAATATACCACATATTAGGTCATAAAGCAAGACTTAGCAGAATCCAAAACTTCCAAATATTACAAAGCATCTTCTCTGATCACAAGGCCATAAAAGTAGAAATCAGTAATGGAAAAAGTAGAAAAAAGAAATCAAACACTTGGAAACTGAAAAATACCCTGTTCAAAAATGACTGGGTTATAGAAGATTTTAAGGATGGAATAAAGAAATTCATATAATCCGATGAGAATTAAAACACTTCCTATCAGATCCTTTGGGACATAGAGAAAGCAGCGCTCAGATGTCAATTTATATCAATATAAAAAAAAAGGTTTTTTTTTTATCTACACATACAAAAAGAAGAAAGGGCCAAAATCAAAGGATTATCCCTACAACTTGAACAAATAGAAAGAGAGCAACAAAAGAAACCCTCAGGCACCAAAAGAAAGCAAATAATAAAAATTAGAGCAGAATTAAATGAAAGTGAGAACAGAAAAATAATTGAGTTAACAAGACCAAAAGTTGGCTCCTTGAAAAAATTAACAAAACTGATAAAAGAAAAACAGGAGAGGAAGCAAAAGACTCGAATAAGAAATGAGATGGACGATACCACAACAGATCCAACTGAAATCAAAGGAATCCTATCAAGTTACTATGAAAAATAGTACTCTAACAAATTTGAAAACCTAGAAGAAATGGATGAATTTCTAGAAACACAGTACCTACTTAAACTAACACGTATAGGGATAGAACAGCTAAATAAACCCATAACAAAAGAAGAGATTGAAGAGGTAATTAAAAAACTCCCAACAAAAAAAAAAAAGCCCTGGCCCAGACTGCTTCACTGCAGAGTTCTAACAAACTTTCAGAAAAAACTTAACACCACTACTACTAAAGGTATTTCAGACCACAGAAAAGGATAGAATACTCCCAAACTCATTCTATGTAGCCACCATATCCCTATTACCAAAACCAGGTAAAGACACCACAAAAAAAATTACAGACCTATATCCCTCATGAACTTAGATGTAAAAATTCTCAACAAAATTCCAGCCAATAGAATTCAACAACATATCAAAAAAATAATTCACCTTGACCAAGTGGGATTCATACCAGCTATGCAGGGATGGTTCAAATTAGAAAAACAATTAATGTAATCTGTCATGTCATGTCATGTCATGTCATGTCACGTCATGTCATGTCATGTCATGTCATGTCATGTCATGTCATATATCACTATGAGTCAGTAATCGACTCAACAGCACTGGTTTTTTTTTTTTAATCTTATAAATAAAACAAAAGATAAGAACCACATGGTCTTACCAATTGACAAAGAAAAGGCATTTGACAAAGGTGAACCCACATTCATGATAAAAACTCTCAGCAAAATAGGAATAGAAGGAAAATTCCTCAACATAATAAAGGACCTTTATACAAATCAAATAGCCAACATCATCCTCAATGGAGAGAGTCTGAAAGCATTCCCCTTGACATCGGGAACCAGACACAGATGTCCTTTATCACCACTCTTATTCAACATTGTGATGGAGGTCCTAGCCAGAGCAATTATGCTAGATAAAGAAATAAAGGGCATCCAGATTGGTAAAGAAGAAGTACAAGTATCTCTACTTGCAGATGACATGATCTTATATGCACAAAACCCTAATAAATCCTTGGGAAAACTACTGAAACTCATAGAAGAATTCAGTAGAGTATCAGGATAAAAAATAAACATACAAAAATTTGTAGGATTCCTCAACACCAACAAAAAGTCTATCAAAGAGGAAATCACCAAATCAATACCATTTACTGTAGCCCCCAAGACAATAAAATACTTAGGAATACATCTAACCGGAGATGTAGAGGACCTATACAAAGAAAACTATAAGACACTACAGCAAGAAACCAAAAGAGACCTGCATAAATGGAAAAATATACCTTGCCCATGGATAGGAAGAATTAACATAGTAAAAATATCTGTTCCTCCAAAAGCGATGTATAGATACAATGTAATTCTGATCCAAGTTCCAATGAAATTTTTTAATGAGATGGAGAAACAAATCACCAACTTCATATGTAAGGGAAAGAGGCCCTGGATAAGTAAAGCATTACTGAAAAAGTACAACAAAGTGGGAGGCCTCACACTACCTGATTTGAGAACCTATAATACCACCACAGTAGTCAAAACAGCCTGGTACTGGTACAACAGATACACAGACCAACGGAACAGAATTGAGAATCCAGACATAAATCCATCTACATATGAGCAGCTGATATTTGGCAAAGGCCCAAAGTCAGTTAAATGGAGCAAAGAGAGCCTCTTTAACAAATGATGCTGGCATAACTGGCTATCCATCTTCCAAAAAAATGAAACAAGACCCATACCTCACACCATGCAAAAAAAATGAACTCAAAATGGATCAAAGACCTAAATATAAAATCTAAAATGATAAAGATCATAGAAGAAAAAATAGGGACAATGTGAGTAGCTGTAATACATGGCATAAACAGTACACAAAACATTACTAACAATGCAAAAACACCGAAAGAAAACTAGATAACTGGGAGCTCCTAAAAATCAAACACCTATGCTCATTACAAAGACTTCACCAAAAGACTAAAATTTCCTACAGACTGGAAAAAACTTTTAGCTATGACATTTCCAATCAGCGTCTGATCTCTAAAATCTACATGATACTGCAAAACTCAACTACAAAAATACAAATAACCTAATTAAAGAATGGGCAAAGGATACTGACAGGCACTTAACTAAAGAAGACATTCAGGTAGCTAAGAGATACATGAGGAAATGCTCATGATCATTAGCCATTGTTGTTGTTGTTGTCAGATGCTGTCGAGTCAGCTCTGACTCATAGCGACCCTATGCACAACAGAAAGAAACACTGCCCGGTCCTGCACCATCCTTACAATCGTTGTGCTTGAGCTCATTGTTGCAGCCACTGTGTCAATCTACCACGTTGAGGGTCTTCCTCTTTTCCACTGACCCTGTACTCTGCCAAGCATGATGTCCTTCTCCAGGAACTCATCCCTCCTGACAACATGTCCAAAGTATGTAAGACGCAGTCTCTCCATCCTTGCATCTAAGGAGCATTCTGGCCGCACTTCTTCCAAGACAGAGTTGTTCATTCTTTTGGCAGTCCATGGTATATTCAATATTCTTTGCCAACACCACAATTCAAAGGCGTCAACTCTTCTTCAGTCTTCCCTATTCATTATCCAGCTTTCACACGCATATGATGTGATTGAAAATACCACGGTCAGGCGCACCTTAGTCTTCAGGGTGACATCTTTGCTTTTCAACACTTTGAAGATGTCCTTTGCGGCAGATTTGCCCAATGCAATGCATCTTTTGATTTCTTGACTGCTGCTTCCATGGGTGTTGATTGTGGATCCAAGTAAAATGAAATCTTTGACAACTTCAATCTTTTCTCCGCTTATCATGATGTTGCTCATTGGTCCAGTTGTGAGGATTTTTGTTTTCTTTATGTCGAGGTGTAATCCATACTGAAGTCTGTGGTCTTTGATCTTCATTAGTAAGTAATTCAAGTCCTCTTCACTTTCAGCAAGCAAGGTTGTGTCATCTGCATAACGTAGGTTGTTAATGAGTCTTCCTCCAATCCTGGTGCCCCATTCTTCTTCGAATACTCCAGCTTCTCGTATTAATTGTTCAGCATACAGATTAAATAGGTATGGTGAAAGAATACAACCCTGACGCACACTTTTCCTGACTTTAAACCAATCAGTATCCCCTTGTTTTGTCCGAACAACTGCCTCTTGATCTATGTAAAGGTTCCTCATGAGAACAATTAGTGACATGTGCAAAGAGCTGGAGATGGAAAACCAAAAGGGAAGAACACGCTCGACATTTCTCAAGCCGAAAGAACTGAAGAAAAATTCAAGCCTCGAGTTGCAATAGTGAAGGATTCCATGGGGAAAATATTAAATGATGCAGGAAGCATCAAAAGAAGATGGAAGGAATACACACAGTCGTTATACCAAAAAGAATTAGTCGATATTCAACCATTTCGAGAGGTGGCATATGATCAGGAACCAATGGTACTGAAGGAAGAAGTCCAAGCTGCTCTGGAGGCACTGGCGAAAAACAAGGCTCCAGGAATTGATGGAATATCAATTGAGATATTTCAACAAACAGATGCAGTGCTGGAGGAGCTCACTCGTCTATGCCAAGAAATATGGAAGACAGCTTCCTGGCCAACTGACTGAAGAGATCCATATTTATGCCTATTCCCAAGAAAGGTGATCCAACTGAATGTAGAAATTATAGAACAATATCATTAATATCACACACAAGCAAAATTTTACTGAAGATCATTCAAAAACAGCTGCAGCAGTGTACTGACAGGGAACTGCCAGAAATTCAGGCTGGATTCAGAAGAGGATGTGGAACCAGGGATATCATTGCAGATGTCAGATGGATCCTGGCTGAAAGCAGAGAATACCAGAAGGATGTTTACCTATGTTTTATTGACTATGCAAAGGCATTAGCCTTTAGAGAAATGCAAATCAAAACTACAATGAGATTCCATCTCACTCCAACAAGGCAGGCATTAGTCCAAAAAAACACAAAATAATAAATGTTGGAGAGGTTGTGGAGAGGCTGGAACACTTACACACTGCTGATGGGAATGTAAAATGGTACAACCACTTCAGAAATTGATTTGGCGCTTCCTTAAAAAGCTGGAAATAGAAATACCATACGATCCTGCAATCCCACTACTTGGAATATATTCTAGAGAAATATGAGCCTTTACAGGAATAGATATATGCACACCCATGTTCATTGCAGCATTGTTTACAATACAAAACAATGAAAGCAAACAAGGTGCCCATCAACGTATGAATGGATAAATATATTATGGTATATTCACACAATGGAATACTACCATCGATAAAGAACAATGATAAATCCGTAAAACATTTCATATCATGGAGGAATCTGGAAGGCATTATGCTAAGTGAAATTAGTTGCAAAAGGACAAATATGTTATGAGACCAGTATTATAAAAGCTTGAAAAATAGTTTAAACAGAGAAGAAAACATTCTTTGATGGTTATGAGAGTGGGCAGGGAGGGAGAGAGAGGGGTATTCACTAATTAGATAGTAGACAAGAACTATTACAGGTGAAGGGTAAGACAGCACACAATACAGGAGAGGTCAGCACAACTGAACTAAACCAAAAGCAAAGAAGTTTCCTGAATAAACTGAATGCTTCAAAGGCCAGCGTATCAGGGAAGGTGGTTTGGGGACCATAATTTCAAGGGACATCTAGGTCAATTGGCATAATAAAATCTGTTAAGAAAACATTCTGCATCCCACTTTGGACAGTGGTGTCTGGGGTCTTAAACACTAGCAAGCAGCCATATAAGATGCATCAGTTGATCTCGACCCACCTGGAGCAAAGGAGAATGAAGAACATCAAAGACACAAGGTAATTATGAGCCCAAGAGACATAAAGGGCCACATAAGCCACAGACTACATCAGCCTGAAAGCAGAAGAACTAGATGGTGCCCGGCTACAACTGATGACTGCCCTGACAGGAAACACAAGAGAGAACCCCTGAGGGTGCAGGAGAGCAGTGGGATGCAGATCTCAAATTCTGGTAAAAAGACCAGACTTAATGATCTGACTGAGAATAAAAGGGCCTGGAGGTCATGCTCCCCAGACCTTCTGTTAGACCAAGACAGGAACTGTTCCCAAAGCCAACTCTTCAGACAGGGATTCAATTGGAACATGACAGAGAACCCCTGAGGGAGCAGGAGAGCAGTGGGATGTAGACCTCAAATTCTCATAAAAGGACTAGACTTAATGGTCTGACTGAGACTAGATGGACCTCAGAGGTCATGATCCCCAGACCTTCTGTTAGCCCAAGACAGGAACCATTCCCAAAGCCAACTCTTCAGACAGGGATTGGACTGGACTGTGGAATAGAAAATGGTACTGGTGAGGAGTGAGCTTCTTGGATCAGGTAGACACATGAGACTGTGCGGGCAGCTCCTGTCTGGAGGGGACATGGGAGGGCAGAGGGGGTCAGTAGCTGGCTGAATGGACAGAAAAAAAGAGAATGGAGAGAAGGAATGTGCTGTCTCATTAGGGGGAGAGCAACTAGGAGTATATAGCAAGGTGTACATAAATTGTGTATGAGAGACTGACTTGATTTGTAAACCTTCACTTAAAACACAATGAAAAAAAATTTTTTAAATAAACACAAAACTTTCTACCATACTAAGTAAAAAATAATAATAATTTGCCACGACCAAGTTGGATTCATACAGGTTTGCAGGGATGGTTCAACATTAGAAAAACAATCAATGTAATCCATTACATAAATAAAACAAAAGACAAGAACCACATGATTTTATTATTCAATGCAGAAAAGGCATTTGACAAATTCCAACACCGATTCATGATTAAAAACTCTCAGCAAAATAGGAGTAAGGAAAATTTGTCAACATTATAAAGGGCATTTATACAAAGCCAACAGCCAACAACATCCTAAACAGAGAGAGACTGAAAGCATTCCCCTTGAGAACAGGAACCGTCAGAGGTGCCCTTTATTACCACTCTTATTCAACATTGTGCTGGAAGTCCTACCCAGAGCAACTTGGCTAGATAAAGAACTAACGGGCATCCAAACTGGCAAAGAAGAAGTAAAAGTATCTCTATTTGCAGATGATATGATCTTATACACAGAAAACCCTAAAGAATCCACAAGAAAACTACTGGAACTAATAGAAGATTTTAGCAATATCAGGGTACAAGATAAACATACAAAAATCCATTGGATTCCTCTACACCAGCAAAAAGAATGGCGAAGAAGAACTTGCCAAGTCAGTAACATTTACAACAGCCCCCAAGAAGATAAAATATTTAGGAATACATCTAACCGGAGACTTCAAAGACCTTTACAAAGAAAACTACAAGACACTACTGCAAGAAACCAAAAGAGACCCGCATAAGTGGAAAAACATACCTCGCTCATGGATGGGAAGACACAACATTGTAAAAACATCTCTTCTACCCAAAGGGATCTATAGATACAATGCAATCCCAATCCATTAACCAATGACGTTTTCTAATGAGATGGAGAAACAAACCACGAACTTCATATGGAAGGGAAAGAGGCCCTGGATAAGTAAAGCATTACTGAAAAAGAAGAACAAAGTGGGAAGCCTCAAACTATCTGATTTTGGAACATATTACACCACCGTAGTAGTCAAAAAGAGCCTGGTACTGGTGCAACAGCAGCTACACTGACCTATGGAACAGAATTGAAAGCCCAGATATAAACCCAGCCACTTATGGTCACCTGGTCTTCAACAAGGGCCCAAAGTCCATCAAATGGGGAAAAGGCAGTCTTTTTAATAAATGGTGCTGGCAAAACTGGATGTCCATCTGCAAAAAAAATGAAACAGGACCCATACCTCATACCATATACAAAAACTAACTCAAAATGGATTAAAGACCTAAATATAAAGCCAAAAACCATGAAGTTCATAGAAGAAAAAGTAGGATCAATGCTAGAGGCCTTAATACTTGGGATTAACAGGATACAAACCACAACCAACACACAAGTTCCAGAGGATAAGCTAGATAACTGGAATCTTCTAAAAATTAAACACTTATTCTGAAAAAAAGACTTCACCAAAAGAGTAAAAATAGGACCTACAAACTGGGAAAAAATTTCTGGCTATTACAAAGCAGACAAAGGTCTAATCTCTAAAATTTACAAGAAAAGCCAACACTTGTACAACAAAAAGACAATCCAGTTAACAAATGGGCAATGGAAATGAAGAGACACTTCACCAAAGAAGACATTTAAGTGAACAACAGACACATGAGGAAATGCTTACAATCTCTAGCCATCAGAGAAATGCAAATCAAAACCACAATGAGTTACCATCTCACCCCAACATTACCGGCACAAATCAATATAACAGGAAATAACAAATGTTGGAGAGGCTGCGGGGAGATCGGAACTCTTATGCACTGCTGGTGGGAATGCAAAATGATACAATCATTTTGGAAAACAATACGGCACTTCCTCAGAAAGCTTGAAATAGAAATACCATATGATCCAGCAACTCCACTCCTAGGAATATAAAAAACCCCAGAGAAATAAGAGTTGTCACAGGAATAGACATATGCTCACCCATGTTCATTGCAGCATTGTTCACAATAACAAAAAGATGGGAACAACCTAGATGCCCATCAACAGATGAGTGTATAAACAAACTGTGGTACATACACACACGATGGAATATTATTCACTGATACCAATGATGAATCTGTCAAGCATCTCATAACATGGATGAATCTGGAGGGCATTATGCTGAGTGAAATAAATCAGTCACAAAAGGGCAAATATGGTATAAGACCAGTACTGTAAATACTCATGAAAAGGTTTACATACAAAAAGAAGCAATCTTTGATGGTTATGAGGGAGGGGAGGGGTGGAGATGGAAAAACACTGAACAGACAATAGATAAGTGGAAACTTTGGTGAAGGGTGGGAAAAATAAAAAAAATTTTGACTCTACAAAAGACTGGGGAAGCCAGCACAACCTGTACAAGGCAAGGTCATGGTAGCTCCATAGACAAATTCAAACTCCCTGAGGAACAGAATTGCTGGGCTGAGGGCTGTGGGGACCAGGATCTCAGGGAATATCTACTTCAATTGGCATAACATAGTTTATAAAGAATATGTTCTACATCCTACTTTGGTGAATAGCGTCTGGGGTCTTAAAAGACTGTTAGCAGCCATCTAGGATTCTCCAATGGTCTCACCCCTTTGGGAGCAAGGAAGAATGAAGAAAACTAAAGATACAAGGGAAAGATTAGTCCAAAGGACTAATGGACCACATCTACCAAGGCCCCCACCAGACTGAGTCCAGTAAAATGAGATAGTACCCGGCTACCACCACTGACTGCTCTGACAGGGATCACAATAGAGGGTCCTGTACAGAGCTGGAGAAAAATGTAGAACAAAATTCTAACTCAAAAAGAAAGACCAGACTTGCTGGCCTGACAGAGACTGGAGAAACCCTGACAGTATGGCCCCCAGATGCCCTTTCAGCTCAGTAATGAGGTCACTCCTGAGGTTCACCCTTCAGCCAAAGATTGACTGTTCTGCACCTTGTTTTTTATGCATAATATAACCTTGAACACAGCAGTTTATGGGAATCTCCTGTATTCTTTTGTGTGTGTGTGTGTAAATTCAATGGCTTTTAGCATATTCATAGAGTTGTATAACCATCACCACAATCTAATTTTAGAACATTTTTATCACCCCAAAAATAAACCCTGTGCTCATTAGCAGTCACTCCACATTATATCTCACTCCTTCCCCCCTGCCCTAAACCATTAATCTACCTTCTTTCTCTATGGATTTGCCTATTTTGGACTTTTCATATAAATAGATTTATACAATATGCGGTCTTTTGTATCTGCCTTCTTAGCATACTTTTTCAAGGTTCATCCATGTTATAGCATGTATCAATACTCCATTCCTTTTTCTTTCTTTTTTTTTTTTGGCAGAATAATATTCCATTGTATGAATACACAACATTTTATTTATTCATTCATCAGTTGATGGAAATTTGGGTTGTTTCTACTTTTTGGCTATCATGAATAATGCAGCTATGAACATTCACGTACAGGTCTTTATGTCCCACATATTTTTAAGGCTGCATATTACTCCACTCGGTGTTTGTCCAATTCATCCCTTTTTCATGGACATTTAAATTGTTTCCAATCTTTTGCTATTACATGCAATTTGATAATTGAATCGTCTTGTGCTTATGCTTTCTTTTATTTGTAGAAATGTATCTTTAGGTCATATTCCTAGAAGTGGTATTACTGGGTCTGTATAAAGAGTTCTTCATATTTGTGAAGATGATCAATTTGTCTGTGATATATATTCCCACAGATTGTCATTAATCTTTTATCTTTGTTTATGGTAGCGTTTTTTGTTTTGTTTGCCATACAAGAGGTTTTTTTATACACAGAAAAATGTATCAATCCTTTTTTTTATTGTGCCTGCATTTTGAAATATAGTTACAAAGGCTTTCCTCAGTTTCAGTTTATAAGGAAATTCACCCACGTTTTCATCTACTATTTATATGGTTTCATTCTTCACATTTAGATCTCTGATCTGTTTGAAGCTTATTTTGTAAAGTATGAACCCATTTTCTTTCTTTCCCAAAGGCTAGCCAGATGTCCAACCCTATTTTTTAAAAGGTCTTTTCCTCAGTGATTTGAGATGCCATGTAAATCATATAGTAAAACTTCATATATGTTTGGGCCTATTTCTGGTCTTTCTGTTCCATTGGTCTGTCCATTAGTGCACCATACTAAATTGTTTTAATTATAGTATGTTTTAGTGTCTGATAGAGCCAGTACAGCTCCGTTGTTCTTCGGTTCTGGGATTTTCCTAGGGTTGTTTTGATTGGTTTATTTATTTATTTTTTTCCACATGAACTTTAAAATCAACCTGCCTAGCTCAAGAAAACAAAGAAGATAAAAAAAAAAAAAGAAAGAAAATGCACTGGTAGATGCAGCAGTCTGCTTCTTTAAGGATTATGGCCTTGGAAACACTATGGGGCAGTTCTACTGTGTCCTATAGAGTCACTATGAGTTTGAATCTACTTGACGGCAATGGGTTTGATATTTTTATTGTGATCATGCTAAATTTATATATTAACTTGGGAAGAAGTGACAGCTTTACCTATCCAAGAATAAGAGCATGCTCTCTGATTAGTTCAAAGTTCTAGAGACTTTTTTATTTTTCAGGTGTATTTTAAGGTTTTCATCATAAGTTTTGAACATTTCTTATATTTTTGTTGTTGTAGTTCATGGAATCTTCTCCTTTATGTCTTATCACTGGTTATTTTGCCTGTGAAGACCACAGATTTATATGTTAATTTTATATCCTGCTACTTTCCTGAGTTATGGTGTCATTAATTTTAGTTTTAGTGTTGATTCTCTTGTTTTCCACCTAAACTATCAAAAAAACTAAAAAAAACTATCAGGTCACCTGTAAATAGAGGCCTCTTGCTCTGCAATTCTGATTCCACTCATTGTTATCTCTTGTCTCTTTTGCTCTTTCTACCAATACAATGTTAAAATGTAATGGAGGTAGTGAGTATCTTTGCCTTCTTTCTTACTTTAGTGGGAATGCCTCTAGTGTTTCCTCATTAAACAAGACGCCAGGCTTTATTAGTTTTTTAAAAACCAGAAATAGGTGCTGAATTTTGTCAAAGGCCTTTTTATCATCCATGGAGATAATCATAATGCTTCTCCTTTTATCTATTATTATGTGAATATTAACCAACTTCCTAATATTCAGCCATTTTTGTATCAGGTATGCCATATCATCTTAAAATGTGTTATACATGTAAGGAAAAATACAAATTGAAAATAAGAGGTTTTATTTCTCCCTCTTGAAAATAAGGGAAGAGTCTCCTCGCCACCCCTATTCTTTCAGAATTCACTTTTGTTAACTTGTAATGGTAAACATTTTGTCTTTCTGAAATATGTAAATCAAGCCACCAGGGCTCTTTTAACCTCAAATTGCTTGTCAGCTTTGCAGCATGACTAAACTTTTCCCTTTCTTCCCTCTAAAAGACCAGTCAATAACAAACCCATTACCTCATAATTTAATGAAAAAGTCTGTGTGCTTCTTTAATTTTAATTTCAAGAGGTCTCATAACTAGTATTAAAAATAAAATATTCACAATAATAAATTTGTATATGAACTCATTAGCTTTATTTTTCTGTTCATGATCTGGGGAATGTCTGGTTTGAAAGTTGGACGAAAGTTCCAAATCATGGTACAGGTGGAAAGGCTTTTATAACACAAACAAACAGGAAGAGAATATACTGGCCAAATTTTGTATTGGCTGGTGGGCATTTTCTTTATTTGGGGATTAAGGAGAAAATCTGAAAAATCATATTAAGCTAGTAATAGAAACTGATTACAGTTTATTTAATATACAATTTGCAAATTGGGGTGGTATTTTGACTAAGAAGTCAAAAATGTTCCAAAGAATAAAGAACTACCAAAGATTCTTATACCCTAAATTATTAACATTGTCATGGAAAAGGGTCCAGAACAGTGTGCTTATACAATAACAATTTATCCTAAAACACAGCTTCTAGTCAGACCTTGGAATTTCTGCTTCTGAAAACTATTGTTCTTCTTTGTTGTTAGGTGTCATCGAGTCTGTTCTGACTCACAGAGACCCTATGTACAACAGAATGAGACACTGCCCAGTCCTGCACCATTCTCAAAATCATTGCTGTCTGAGCCCATTGTTGCAACCACTGTGTCAATCCATCCTGTTGACGGTCTTCCTATTTTTCACTGACCCTCTACTTTACCAAGCATGATGTCCTTCTGTCCAGGGACTTGTCCCTCCTTATAACACATCCATCCAAAGTACGTAAGACCAAGCCTCACCATCCTTGCTTCTAATAAGCATTCTGGCTATACTTCTTCCAAGACAGATTTGTTCATTCTTCTGGCTGTTCATGGCATATTCAGTGTTCTTTGCCAACATCATAATTCAAAGGTATCAATTCTCCTTCGGACTTCCTTATTCATTGCTAAGCTTTCACATGAATATGAGACAAATGAAAATACAATGGCTTGAGACAGGTTCACCTTAGTCCTCAAAGTGGCATCTTTGATTTTTAACACTTTAAAGAGGTCTTTTGGAGTAGATTTGCCCAATGCAATACGTCATTTGATTTCTTTCTTTTTTTTTTCCCCCCCCCGTCATTTGATTTCTTGGCTGCTATTTTTTTTATTTCCTTGGGTGTTGATTATGGATCCAAGTAAAATAAAATCCCTGACAACTTCAATATTTTCTCTGTTTAGCACAGTGTTGCTTATTGGGCCAGTTGTGAGGATTTTGTTTTCCTTATGGTGTGGCATAATCCATACTGAAGGCTGTAGTCTTCAGTCTTCATAAGTGCTTCAAGTCCTCTTCCCTTTCAGCAACAAAGGTTGTGTCATCTGCATACTGCAGGTTGTTAATGAGTCTTCTTCCAATCTTGATGCCCTGTTCTTCTTCATATAGTCCAGTTTCTTGAATTATTTGTTCAGCATACAGATTGACTAAGTATGGCAAAGGGATACAACCCTGATGCATACATCCCAATTTTAAACCACACAGTATCCCCTTGTTTTTTTCGAACGACTGCCTCTTAGTCTATGTACAGTTTTCTCATGAGCACAATAAACTGTCCTGGAATTCCCATTCTTCCCAATGTTGCCCATATTTTGTTATGATCCGCAGAGTCAAATGCCTTTGCAGAGTCAATACAACACAGGTAAACATCTTTCTGGTATTCTGTTTTCAGCCAAGATCCATCTGACATCAGCAATGATATCCCTCATTCCACGTCCTCTTCTGAATCCACCTTGAATTTCTGGCAGCTCCCTGTCTATGTACTGCTGCAACTGTTTTTGAATGATCTTGAGAAAAATTTTACTTGTATGCGATATTAATGATGTTCAATAATTTGTGCATTGTGTTGGATCACCTTTCTTTGGAATGGGCACAAATATGAATCTCTTCCAGTCGGTTGGCCAGGTAGCTGTCTTCCAAATTTCTTGGCATACATGAGTGAGCACTTCCAGCATTGCATCTGTTTGTTGAAACATCTCAATTAGTATTTCATCAACTCCTAGAACGTTGTTTTTTGCCAATGCCTTCAGTGTAACTTGGACTTCTTCCTTCAACAGCATCAGTTCTTGATCATATGCTGAAATGGTTAAATATCAACCAATACTTTTTGGTACAGTGCCTCTGTGTATTCCTCCCATCTTCTTTTGATGCTTCCTGCATTGTACAATATTTTGCCTATAGAATCCTTCAAGCAATTTGAGGCTTGAATTTTTCCTCAGTTCTTTCAGATGGGGAAGCACTGAGCATATTTTTCCCTTTTGATTTTCTATCTCCAGACCTTTGCACCTTTCATTACAATACATCAGTTTGTATTCTCGAGCCACTCTTTGAAATCTTCAGTTCAGCCCTTTTACTTCATCATTTCTTCCATTCACTTTGGCTACTAAGAGCAAGTTTCAGAGTCTCTTCTGACATTCACGCTGGACTTTTCTTTCTTTTCTGTCTTTTTAATAACCTTTTGCTTTTTTCACATATAATGTCCTTGATGTCATTCCACAACTCGTCTGGTCTTCATCATTAGTGTTCAATGTGTCAAATCGATTCTTGAGATGGTCTCTAAATTCAGGTGGGATATACTCAAGGTCATATTTTGACTCTTGTAGATTTGTTTTAATTTTCTTCAGTGTCATGGATTGAATTATGACCCCCAGGAAATGTGTGTATCAACTGGGCTGGACCATGATTTCCAGTGTGATTTTTCTATATGTTGTAAATCCTGCCTCTATGATGTTAACGAGGGAGGACGGGTGACAGTTGTGTTAGTGAGGCACGTCTCAACCTACAAGATTGGATTGTGTCTTGAGAAACCTCTTGAGATATAAAAAAGAGAAGTGAGCAGAGAGACTAGGGGACCTGATATCACTAAGAAAGCAGCATCAGGAGCAGAGTGCATCCTTTGGACCCAGGGTTCCTGTGCAAAGAAGCTCCTAGTCCAGGGGAAGATTGATTGAGAAGGCCAACAGAGAGAGAAAGCCTTCCCCTGGAGCTGATGCCCTGAATATGGACTTTTATCCTACTTTACTGTGAGGAAAAAAAAATTCTTTGTTAAAGCCATCCACTTGTGGTATTTCTGTTATAGCAGCACTAGATAACTAAGACATTCAGGTTCAATTTGAACTTGCAAGTGAGCAACTGATGGTCTGTTCCGCAGTCGGCCACTGGCCTTGTTCTGACCAATGATATTGAGCTTCTCCATCATCTCTTTCCACAGATGTAGTCAATTTGGTTCCTGTGTAATCCACCCAGCGAGGTCCACATGTGTAGTCACCGTTTATGTTGTTGGAAAAAACGTATTTGCAATGAAGAAGTCATTGGTCTTACAAAATTCTATCATTTGATCTCCAGAACTTTTCTAATACCAAGGCCATATTTTCCAACTACCAATCCTTCTTCTTTGTTTTCAACTTTTGCATTCCAATCACCAGTAATTATCAATGCATCTTGATTGCATGTTAAGTCAATTTCAGACTGCAGAAGTTGGTAAAAGTTTCTTCATCTTTGGCATTAGAAGTTGGTGCATAAATTTGAGTAACAGTCATGTTAACTTGTCTTCCTTGTAGGCATATGGATATTATCCTGTCACTGACAGCATTGTACTTCAGGGTAGATCTTGAAATGTTCTTTTTAACAATGAACGTGATGCCATTCCTCTTCAATTTGTCATTCCTGGCATAGTAGACCATATGACTGTGAAATTTAAAACGGCCAATACCAGTCCATTTCAGCTCACTAACACTTAGGATATTGATCTTTATGCATTCTATTTTTGATGACTTACAATTTTTCTAGATTCATACTTTGTACCTTCCATGTTCTAATTACTAATGGACATTTGCCACTGTTTCTTCTCATTTTGAGTCAAGCCACATCAGGAAATGAAAGTCCTGAAAGCTCTACTCCATCCACATAATTAAGGTTGACTCTACTTTTAGGAGGCAGATCTTCCCCAGTTGTATCTTGAGTGTCTTCCAACCTGTGGGCTCATCTGTCGGCACTGTATCAGACAATGCTCTACCACTATTCAAAACGTTTTCACTGGTCAATTTTTTTAGAAGTAGATCACCAGGTCCTTCTTCCTAGTCTGTTTCAGTCTGGAATCTCCACTGAACCCTATCCACCATGGGTGACCTTGCTAGTATCTGAAATACTGGTGGCATACCTTCCAGGACCACAGCAAAACACAAGCCACCATACAACGATAATAGAACAAAAATAACTGCATGTAGATAATTCTTCAAAAGATCCCAATGCCTAAGGCAAAACCATCTTATTAAGCTATTTACTAGGCTATTGTGTGATTTAATGGTTACTTTAGGAAACCAGTATTCTCAAGGCTCAAGTTTCAAAAGAAAATCTCAGGGCAGTGGCCTTTTTGGGTCACCCTCACTCCACGGACCCCAGAAATCTGGATTCCAGGAGAATTAAACTCTGTTCCTCAGGCCTTAGGGAATAATGATACTGATTTAATTTGAGATATAGAACCAATAAAAATAGATTGCCAAAAGAATAAGTCATGACCATGTGTAAAGCAAGGGATAATTTTAAAAATGTTATTTACTCTGTAATACATCCATACTTCCAGTAAAGAAGGAAGGTAAATTTGATAAACATGGTCTACCACTATATAGATTTGTACGAGATCTTAAAGAAATAAATAAATTTGTTGTTCCATTTGCCCCCTAGATTTTTTAATTCTGCAACTATTGTGACTTCTGATTTCTGTACTGTCATCTGCAGTTTTTTTCTGTTTGATCTGCATTGCTTTTCTTCTTTCTTTCTGTCCTATTGGATGAGTCTAAATTCTTGTGTTTGTTTACTAAGGAATTTAGTATTTGTGGTAAAGGATTTCTGAAGGCTTATGGCACTTCTACTATTTTCTCTGGTCATTTACCAGAAACTTAGAGATATTCATCCCACCAGAAGAGCCTATTATCATTCAAAATGTAAGTGATCTACTGGTAACCTCCAAAACTAAACAGCAATTTAAAATTATGCCCCATGAAGCATAAATCCTCAGTAGATAATTGCAATATTGCTAAACTGCGGTAAAATATTTAGAGCATCTCTTGTCCACTGATGGCTGCAAAATGTTACAATCTAAGAGTTAGTCCATTTTGCAGATGAAAGGGCCTATTTCTGTTTATATTGCAGATTTGATAATATTTGCTGATAGGTCATGTACTCAGGATAAAGGTGGCTCAATTAAGGCTCCTTATGCTGTGGTAACTTCATAAAAGTTTGGAAGCTTATCTTTTGCCTGGAATTAGGTCTGCACAAACAGACAAGTTAATAGCAGTTACTCACACTCTAATTCTTGGTTTTGGACTTAAAGTGAATATATACTGACATTAAATATGTGTTTGGTGTCTGTCATGCAATGGGACAAATCAAATATGGGGGGAAATGGGGCAGATTCTTGACTTCAGTTGGAACTAGATTATCTCAGGGAAAATTGTTGGCTGATTTGTTAGAGGCTTTACAACTGCCTGCTCAGATATCAGTAATTCATTGTACCACTCACACGGGACAAAATTTTAAAATGATGAAATTCCTAAAGGCACTGATTTTGCCGACAGAGCTGCAAAGACAACTGTTAGACCATGGCAGAGCTTGTTCATTTCCAAAAGTATGCTTCACAAAAGGAAATAGTCAATTGGATTTAAAAAGGAGATATATGAAATTCTACTGGACTATAGATATTACTTAACAAAATAACTCCTGTACCACATATCTTCTTTGCTTGTTTTTGTGTCATCACTGAAATTATGAGTAAGAGGAATTTACTACGCCTACCAGAAAGATGATAAAACTATTTAAAACTTATTTTTTAAATGTTATTTTGGTGAATGGAGCCAAGATAGCCAACTAGTCAGACACATCAAGTCATCCCTCTGCAACAAAGACCCCAAAAAACAAGCAGAACAGATGCAGACATCAATCCTAGAACCCTGAACTGTAAACAAAGGGATAAAGTATTAGATCAGAAGCCAGTGAGAAGAAGAAACTGATTGAAAACAGCAAATGAGTAGAGATATGGAGTGGAGGTTCCCTGCTGACTGGAACAGCACACCACAACCATCTTAAGATAAAGCCAAAAACACCATACAAAGAGCACAGAAAAGCACCTTCATGGAACTACCAATAGAAGAAAGAGGAATGGCGTGGACACCCCCAGAGCAAAATAAGTTCCCATTTGCTGGCTGCAGCTCGAGGAAGTGTCCAGGCACTCTCACATGGTAAGCAGAAGAGCATGCTCCTACAACACACACCCTTCTGGGAAGTAGTGGCAAGAATCACCCCATTCAAGGAGCCTTCACTTTGGGGGACAAAAGTACAAGTTTCCCCTATTTCCCCATCTAGATCCATCCACCGCCCCCCCCTTAATACCCCTCCTGTATCTCTATTCCTGCCAGCTACACCTCGCTGCACTGCACCCAAGGGACCCGAGTCCGCACAGTTTCTTCTGTGCTGGCCAGTCTGGCTGCATCACAGTGGAGCGACTCTGCCCCATGACCCCCTCCCTGCCAGCTCTGCATGCTTCACAGCAGCCAGGTGATCTGAACCTCGCCCACACCTGCTCCTTCCTTGCTGGCTCCACCCTGCCACCCCACAGCTGAGCATTCCAACCCATACCCCTCCCTCCCTGCCAGCTCCATCCCACTGCCCTACAACTAAGGGTCTGGCCCATGCCCCTCCCTCCCTGCCAGCTCTGCTCCACTGCCTACAGCAGAGCATGCTGGTCTATACCCCTCCCTCCCTATTAGCTCCACCCTACTGTGCTGAAGGAAGAAGATATGACCCTGCACCCTCCCTTCGCCCCAGCTCTGCCTTGCTGTGCCATAGCCTGGTGACCTGAACCAGCACTCCTCCCTTCCCACCGGCTCCACTCTGCTGTGCCACAGCTAAACAATATGGCCCAGAGTCTCTACCACCCCACTGCCCTGCAGCTGAGCAACTGGCCCTTGACCCTCCCTCCCACCAGCTCCGCCCCACTGCACCACAGCCAAGTGACCCAGCCCTGCACCCCTACCCCACAAAGGTCCAGCCCATTGCACCACAGCTGAGAGACACAGCCCTGTTTCCCTCCCTTCCCACCAGTTCCACCCCACTACATCACTACTCTGCAACCGACCCTGCCCATCTGGACAAGGTGGTTAGAGCTATTGTGCCCACAGACAAGCAAGCAACAAAGCACGCCCAACCCACCCACCCAGACATATCAAAATTTTTTAAAAAGCAGGATGAAACAAACAACATACAATCAATAAATAAAGAAAATAATACCTGAATGTCACGGAGACAGCAGACAATATCAAAACATATACAAAAGCAGAAAAAGATGGTTCGAATAAGTGACCAAAATAATCAGATGACCTTCCATTAGAAAAAAAGGCAGTGTAATTACCTGATACAGAATTCAAAAGACTAATATTTAGGGCTCTCCAAGAGGTTAGGAAAGAGATCAAGGAAAAAATAGACAAAATCATGGAAAACACAGACAAAACTAACAAAAACATAGCCAAAATCAAAGAAAACACAAAGAAATAGAATTCAGAAAAAAAAAATCAAAATAAACAAACAATTAGAAATCATACAAAAACAATGAATAGAAATCCAAAAGATAACAAAATTTCAGAAATGGAAACTCAAGAGAAGGTTTTAGGAGCAAATCTGAAACAATGGAAGATAGAATCAGCAAGACTGAAAACAAATCCATGGACACCAGTTTGAGGAAAAATCAGAGAAAAGAATGAGGAAAAACTAAGAAAGTCTAAGAATTATGTGGGACATAATCAAGAGAAAAAATTTGTGTGTGGTTGAAGTTACAAAACGGGGAGAAAATAGAAAACACAGAGAGATTGTTGAAGACTTGCTGGCAGAAAACTTCCCTAGTATCATTAAAGACAAAAAGCTGACAATCCAAGCTCAACAATCCCCATATAGAATAGACCCAAAAAGAAAGTCACCAAGACGTATTGCTTTGGTTATCTAGTGCTGCTATAACAGAAATACCACAAGTGGATGGCTTTAACAGAGAAATTAATTTCCTCGCAGTAAAGTAGGCTAGAAGTCCAAATTCAGCACGTAAGTTCCAGGGGAAGGCTTTCTCTCTGTCGGCTCTGGAGGAAAGTCCTTCTCATCAATATTCCCCTGGAGTAGGAGCTTCTTCACGCAGGAACCCCAGGTCCAAAGGACATGCTTTGCTCCCAGCACTGCTTCTTGGTGGTATGAGGTTCCCACTCTCCACTCACTTCCCTTTCCTTTTATCTCTTGTAAGAAAAAAGGTGGTACAGGCCACACCCCAGGGAAACTCCCTTTCCATTGGATCAGGCATGAGACCTGAACAAGGGTGTTACATCCCACCCTAATGCTCTTTAACATAATCTAATCTTGCCTCTTTAACCACAGGCAGAAATTAGGATACAACAATAGGAAAATTATATCAATTACAAAATGGAGGACAACCACACAGTACTGAGAATTATGGCCTAACCAAGTTGACACATATTTGGGGGGAATACAATTCAATTCATGACACATATCATAATCACATTTGCCAAAACCAAAAACAAAGAGAGAAACCTGAGAGCAGCTTGAGAAAAAAGAAATATCACTTACAAAGGGGAAACAGTAAGACTAAACTCTGATTACTAGACAGAAACAATGCAGGCAAGAAGGCAATGGGATGACATATATAAAACGTTGAAAGAAAAAACCTGCCAACCAAGAATAATATATCCTGCAAAACTCTCTCTCAAATACAACAGTGAAATTAGAACATTTCCAGATAAACAGAAATTAAGGGAATTTGTAAACCAAATTTACAAGAAATATTAAAGGGAATCCTTTAGTTAGAGAACCAACATCAGATAACAATCTGAGACTAGAACAAAGAACAGCATCAGTCGGATACCAACCTAGGTAAAGAACTTTCAATAATAAAACAAAACTAAAAGATTTAAAACAGGGAACCAGGCATGTCAATCTATAAATGATGACAACATCAAAGTAATAAAAGAAAGAAAAAAAAAACCCAGTGCTGTTGAGTTGATTCTGACTTATAGCGACCCTATAGGACAGAGTAGAACTGCCCCATAGAGTTTCCAAGGAGCACCTGGTGGATTCGAACTGCCGACCCTTTGGTTAGCAGCCGTAACACTTAGCCACTATACCACCAAGGTTTCCAAAGCAATAAAAGGGGGGAAAATAGTGTAGGTACAGAACTTTCAGATGGAGAGGAAATCAAGGTGATATCAGCTACAAAATGACTAGTTTAAACTTAGGAAGTTAAGGGTAAATTTCAAGGTAACCACGAGATGGTTAACAAACCTACACGACAAAAGAAAAAAGAAACACAAAGATTCAAAAAACACAAAATCTAGAATAATAAAAGAAATTCCACAAACAAAAGGAAATGAGCACAGGAAAGTAAGAGGAACAAAGAAAACGACAGCACCAAAAAAAAAAAAAATGATGACAAACTCAACAGCTATAGATAATCTGACTGAATGTAAATAGCTTAAATGCACACATAAAGAGGCAAAAAGTCACAGAATGCATTAAAAAAACATGATCCATCAATATCCTATCTACAAGAAACATACCTTAGACACAAAGACATAAATATATTAAAAATCAAAGGATGGAAAAAATATATCAAGTAAACAGCAACCAAAAAAGAGCAGGTGGCAATACTAATCTCAGATGAAATAGACTTCAAGCAAAATCCACCATAAAAGAAAAGAAAGGACATTATATAGTGTTTAAAGGGACAATCTACCAAGAAGACATAGCCTTAGTAAATGTCTACCCACCCAAAGGCAGGGCTCCAGTATACACAAAACAAACTCCAACAGCACTGAAAAGAGAAATGCACAGTTCCACAATAATAGTAGAAGGCTTCAGCACACCACTTTCTGTAAAGGAGAGAATATCTAGAAGAGAAACTTAACAAAGATACAGAACATCAAAATGCCACAATCAATCAACTTAACCTCATAGACATAAATTGAACACTCTACCCAACAGCAGCAAAGTATACATTCTTTTCCAACACACATGGAACATTCTCCAGAATCGACCATATTTTCGGCCACAAAGCAACCCTCCATAAAATTAAATCATCTGAATAATACAAAGCATCTTCTCTGATCGCAACGCCATAAAAGTAGAAATTATTAACGGGGGGACAAGGGAAAAAATAAAAAATGTGGAAACTGAATAATACCTTTTAGAAAAACCACTGAGTAATAGAAGAAATCAAAGATGTAATAAAAAAATTTGTACAATCGAATGACAGTGAAAACACATCATACCAAAACCTTTGGGACACAACAAAGGCAATACTCAGAGGTCAATTTACTGCCCACATTAAAAAAGAAGAAAGGGAGGGCAGGGCCAAGATGGCTGGCTAGGTAAAAGCTACCTCGGATCCCTCTTGCAACAAAGACTCGGAAAAACAAGTGAATAGATCACATACATGACAATCTACGAACCCTGACCATCAAACACAGATCTAAAGAGTTGACCTGAGTGACAGAGACTGAGAGCGAACAACCACGGGGAAGCAGCAACTGTTTTCGGAGCCTGGAGCCAGCGTCCCAGTCAGGAAACCTTGGCGCCGGGCTTTGGACTGGGCGCGGGGGAGCTCAGCACAGCATCCTGAGATGGCACAAACACAGGGCGCAGCCCTAGCCCCCTGAACTGACCTCGGGGGAAGCCCAGCCAGTGCACACAGGCAGCGCAGCAACGCAGCTGACAGGAGGAGAAGTCACCGGGAGGCAGCACCTGGTTTTGGAGCCGGGAGTGTGGCGTCCCAGCTGGGGAACCTTGACGCTGGGCTTTGGACTGGGAGCGGAGGAACTAACCGCGGCTTCTGAGACAGCACAAGCACAGGACACGGGCCTGACCCTCGGGGGCAATCTCTACCCAGCCGGCGCACACAGTCGACACGCCCCTCAGGAATCTCAGATAAAACAGTCAACCCAAGCAAGATAAGTAACTTTGTCTATATTCCGGGGTGCTACTCACTCCTATTTATCTGAACCCTCCCCTCCCCTTCCCAGGCGGCTTCATTAACATTGGAATTTCCTGAGCCGGAGAGTAAACTGCTCTGCGGTTTTTCTTTCTTTTTTTTTTTTTTTGTCTTTTCCTAACCCATTCTCCTGGCCTGAGAGAAGCAGCTACAAAAAACCCAGGGACCAAAAATCCTTCCCTAATTGGACTAAAAACACAGAACCAGCTCCAGCCAAGCATATGTGATCCACAGTCTTGGGCTTTCATCCCTACAGGGAACAAGGTGGCTACTATAATGCAAAGGCATTTCTGATAGGGATCTGACTGTAATTGATTTAGCAGATTACTGGAAAGATAAGTTTCCCAAGTCTGATACCTCTGCATATTCAATAGAGCCCTCACTGACCCACAACAGGGAACTGAGGGCTGAAGCTCCCCCCAGACCACATAGCCTCCTGCCTTAGGGGTCTAAGGAGGGTGACACCTACCAATCTGTAGAAGTACTTGCATTGGGGGCCTAAGGTACAGCTGCAGAACCCACCCACCAAAGTGCTTTAGGAATAAAGACACACCTACCTCACTGGCACTTGGGGGAAGCCTGTCAGCATTCTACCCCCTCCAGAGTGTGAACCCCTGCTGCTACTAGAATCTGGTGCACACAACTATCACCACTACTTCTCAAGGTGGATAGGTGACAGTCTGCACCACACACTTGATGACCCAAAATCAGATTCTACTCAAGAATAGTGAATGGACTCTTAGGCTTATATATCTGGTAAAAGCCCAAACCAGCTGGTAATAGGACATAAGTGAGTCAAGGGCTACAATAATCAAGATAGCACAATCTAGTAGCCCATCTACATATATTGAAAGAAAACAAAACAAGATAAGACTCAGTGAGCAAATATAGAATAAATCACTACAATATCTTAGTGATGGCTCAGAGACAGCAGTCGATATCAAACCACATAAAGAAGCAGACCATGAATGCTTCTACAACTCCCCAAACTAAAGAATCAAAATCTGTCCCAAATGAAGATACAATCCTGGAATTGCCAGATACAGAATACAAAAAACTAATTTACAGAATGCTTCAAGACATCAGGGATGACCTCAGAAATGAAATAAGGCAATCTACAGAAAAAGCCAAGGAACACACTGATAAAGCAGTTGAAGAACTCAAAAAGATTATTCAAGAATATAGTGGAAAAATTAATAAGTTGCAAGAATCCATAGAGAGACAGCATGCAGAAATCCAAAAGATTAACAATAAAATTACAGAATTAGACAACATAATAGGAAGTCAGAGGAGCAGACTCGAGCAATTGGAATGCAGAGTGGGAAATCTAGAGGACCAGGGAATAGACACCAATATAGCTGAAAAAAAATCAGACAAAAGAATTAAAAAAAAAAATGAAGAAACCCTAAGAATCATGTGGGACTCTATCAAGAAGAGTAACTTGCGTGTGATTGGAGTCCCAGAACAGGGAGGAATAACAGAAAACACACAGAGAATAGTTGAAGATCTGTTGGCAGAAAACTTCCCGTACATCATGAAAGACGAAAGGATATCTATCCAAGATGCTCATCGAACCCCATTTAAGACTGATCCAAAAAGAAAATCACCAAGACATATTATCATCAAATTTGCCAAAACCAAAGATAAAGAGGAAATTTTAAAAGCAGCCAGGGATAAAAGAAAGGTCTCCTACAAAGGAGAATCAATAAGTCCAGACTACTCAGCAGAAACCATGCAGTCAAGAAGGCAATGGGATGACATATATAGAGCACTGAAGGAGAAAGACTGCCAGCCAAGGATCATATATCCAGCAAAACTCTCTCTAAAATATG
The DNA here is from genome assembly GCF_024166365.1 of Elephas maximus indicus. Classification (NCBI taxonomy): domain Eukaryota; kingdom Metazoa; phylum Chordata; class Mammalia; order Proboscidea; family Elephantidae; genus Elephas; species Elephas maximus. The sequence goes on along the minus strand of NC_064844.1, from coordinate 39,427,880 downwards.
AAGGCGAAATTAAAACATTTACAGATAAACACAAGCTTAGAGAATTTGCAAAAACCAAACCAAAGCTACAAGAAATACTAAAAGAAATTGTTTGGTCAGAAAACCAATAAAATCAGATACCATCACAACACAAGGTCACAGGACAGAACATCCTGATACCAACTCAAATACGGAAATCACAAAAACAAATTAAGATTAATTTTAAAAAGAAAAAAACGCTCCAAACAGGGAATCATTGAAGTCAATATGTAAAAGATCACAATAATCAAAAAGAGGGATTAAATACACGTGGCATAGAACTGCCATATGGAGAGAGATACAAGACGATATAGGACAATACAAGTTAGGTGTTTACTTAGAAAAATAGGGGTAAATATTAAGGTAACCAAAAAGAGGTATAACAACTACATAACTCAAAATAAAAACCAAGAAAAACATAACGACTCAGCAAACATAAAGTCAAATACTATGAAAATGAGGAACACACAATTTACAAAGAAAAACCTCTCAGCAGAAAAAGTAAGTGGAAAAATGAAATTGTCAACAACACACATAAAAAGGCATCAAAATGACAGCACTAAACACATACTTATCTATAATTACGCTGAATGTAAATAAACTAAATGCACCAATAAAGAAACAGAGAGTCTCAGACTGGATAAAGAAACACGATCCGTCTATATGCTGCCTACAAGAGACACACCTTAGACTTAGAGACACAAACAAACTAAAACTCAAAGGATGGAAAAAAATATATCAAGCAACCAATAAGCAAAAATGAGCAGGAGTACCAATATTAATTTCTGACAAAATAGACTTTAAAGTTAAATCCACCACAAAGGATAAAGAAGGACACTACATAATGATTAAAGGGACAATTGACCAGGAAGATATAACCATATTAAATATTTATGCACCCAATGACACAGCTGCAAGATATACAAGACAAACATTAACAGAACTGAAAAGTGAGATAGACAACTCCACAATTATAGTAGGAGACTTCAACACACCACTTTCAGAGAAGGACAGGACATCCAGTAAGAAGCTCAATAGAGACACAGAAGACCTAACTGCTACAGTCAACCAACTTGACCTCATTGACTTATACAGAACTCTCCACCCAACTGTTGCAAAGTATACTTTTTTTTCTAGCGCACATGGCACATTCTCTAGAATAGACCACATATTAGGTCATAAAACAAACCTTTGCAAAATTCAAAACATCGAAATATTACAAAGCATCTTCTCAGACCACAAGGCAATAAAACTAGAAATCAATAACAGAAAAACTAGGGAAAAGAAATCAAATACTTAGAAACTGAACAATACCCTCCTGAAAAAAGACTGGGTTATAGAAGACATCAAGGAGGAAATAAGGAAATTCATAGAATGCAACGAGAATGAAAATACTCCTATCAAAACCTCTGTGACACAGCAAAAGCAGCGCTCAGAGGTCAATTTATATCAATAAATGCACACATACAAAAAGAAGAAAGAGCCAAAATCAGAGAACTGTCCCTACAACTTCAACAAATAGAAAGTGAGCAACAAAAGAATCCATCAGACACCAGAAGAAAACGAATAATAAAAATTAGAGCCAAACTAAATGAATTAGAGAACAGAAAAACAATTGAAAGAATTAACAAAGCCAAAAGCTGGTTCTTCGAAAAAATTAACGAAATTGATAAACCACTGGCTAGACTGACTAAAGAAATACAGGAAAGGAAATAAATAACCCAAATAAGAAACGAGATGGGCCACATCACAACTGACCCAACTGAAATTAAAAGAATCATATCAGATTATTACGAAAAATTGTACTCTAACAAATTTGCAAACCTTGAAGAAATGGATGAATTCCTGGAAAAACACTACCTACCTAAACTAACACAATCAGAAGTAGAACAACTAAATAGACCCATAACAAAAAAAGAGATTGAAACGGTAATCAAAAAACTCCCAACAAAAAAATCCCTGGCCCGGACGGCTTTACTGCAGAGTTCTACCAAACTTTCAGAGAAGAGTTAGCACCACTACTACTAAAGGTATTTCAAAGCTTAGAAAATGATGGAATACTACCTAACTCATTCTATGAAGCCACCATATCCCTGATACCAAAACCAGGTAAAGACATCACAAAAAAAGAAAATTACAGACCTATATCCCTCATGAACATAGATGCAAAAATCCTCAACAAAATTCTAGCCAATAGAATTCAACAACATATCAAAAAAATAATTCACCACGACTAAGTGGGATTTATACCAGGTATGCAAGGTTGGTTTAATATTAGAAAAACCATTAATGTAATCCACCATATAAATAAAACAAAAGACAAAAACCACATGATCTTATCAATTGATGCAGAAAAGGCATTTGACAAAGTCCAACACCCATTCGTGATAAAAACTCTCAGCAAAATAGGAATTGAAGGAAAATTCCTCAACATAATAAAGGGCATCTATACAAAGCCAACAGCCAACATCACTCTAAATGGAGAGAACCTGAAAGCATTTCTCTTAAGAACGGGAACCAGACAAGGATGCCCTTTATCACCGCTCTTATTCAACATTGTGCTAGAGGTCCTAGCCAGAGCAATTAGGCTAGAAAAAGAAATAAGGGTATCTGGATTGGCAAGGAGGAAGTAAAATTATCTCTAGTTGCAGATGACATGATCTTATACACAGAAAACCCTAAGGAATCCTCCAGAAAACTACTGAAACTAATACAGAGTTCGGCAGAGTCTCAGGTTATAAGACAAACATACAAAAATCACTTGGATTCCTCTACATCAACAAAAAGAATATCGAAGAAGACATCACCAAATCCATACCATTCACAGTAGCCCCCAAGAAGATAAAATACTTAGGAATAAATCTTACCAAAGATGTAAAAGACCTATACAAAGAAAACTACAAAGTACTACTGCAAGAAACTAAAAAGGACCTACTTAAGTGGAAAAACATACCTTGCTCATGGATAGGAAGACTTAACATAGTAAAAATGTCTATTCTACCAAAAGCCATCTATACATACAATGCACTTCCAATCCAAATTCCAATGTCATTTTTTAATGTGATGGAGAAACAAATCACCAACTTCATATGGAAGGGAAAGAAGCCTCTGAAAAAGAAGAAGAAAGTGGGAGGCCTCACTCTACCTGATTTCAGAACCTATTATACAGCCACAGTAGTCAAGACAGCCTGGTACTGGTACAACAACAGGCAGATAGACCAATGGAACAGAATTGAGAACCCAGATATAAATCCATCCACATATGAACAGCTGATATTTGACAAAGGCCCAGTGTCAGTTAATTGGGGAAAAGATAGTCTTTTTAACAAATAGTGCTGGCATAACTGGATATCCATTTGCAAAAAAATGAAACAGGACCCATACCTCACACCATGCACAAAAACTAACTCCAAGTGGATCAAAGACCTAAACATAAAGACTAAAACGATAAAGATCATGGAAGAAAAAATAGGGACAACATTAGGAGCCCTAATTCAAGGCATAAACAGAATAAAAAATATTACCAAAAATGACGAAGAGAAACCAGATAACTGGGAGCTCCTAAAAATCAAACACCTATGCTCATCTAAAGACTTCACCAAAAGAGTAAAAAGACCACCCACAGATTGGGAAAGAATTTTCAGTTATGACATCTCTGACCAGCGCCTGATCTCTAAAATCTATATGATTCTGTTAAAACTCAACCACAGAAAGACAAAAACCCCAATCAAGAAGTGGGCAAAGGATATGAACACACACTTCACTAAAGAAGATATTCAGGAAGCTAACAGATACATGAGAAAATGCTCTCGATCATTAGCCATTAGAGAAATGCAAATTAAAACTCAGATGAGATTCCATCTCACTGCAACAAGGCTGGCATTAATCCAAAAAACACAAAATAATAGATGTTGGAGAGGCTGTGGAGAGATTGGAACTCTTATACACTGCTGGTGGGAATGTAAAATGGTACAACCACTTTGGAAATCTATCTGGCGTTTTCTTAAAAAGTTAGAAATAGAATTACCATACAACCCAGAAATCCCATTCCTTGGAATATACCCTAGAGAAGTAAGAGCCTTCACACAAACAGATATATGCACACCCATGTTTATTGCAGCTCTGTTTACAATAGCAAAAAGCTGTAAGCAACCAAGGTGTCCATGAACGGATGAATGGTTAAATAAATTGTGGTATATTCACACAATGGAATACTATGCATCGATAAAGAACAGTGAGGAATCTGTGAAACATTTCATAACAGGGAGGAACCTGGAAGGCATTATGCTGAGAGAAATTAGTCAGAGGCAAAAGGACAAATATTGTATAAGACCACTATTATAAGATCTTCAGAAATAGCATAAACTGAGAAGAAAACATACTTTTGTGGTTACGAGGGTGGGAGAGAGTTATTTACTGATTAGTTAGTAGATAAGAACTATTTTAGGTGAAGGGAAGGACAATACTCAATACACGGAAGGTCAGCTCAACTGGACTGGACCAAAAGCAAAGTTTCCTGGATAAACTGAATGCTTCAAAGGTCAGCGGAGCAAGAGCGGGGGTTTGGGGACTATGGCTTAAGGGAACTTCTAAGTCAATTGGCAGTATAATACTATTATGAAAACATTCTGCATCCCACTTTGAAATGTGGTGTCTGGTGTCTTAAATGCTAACAAGCGGCCATCTAGATGCATCAATGGGTCTCAACCCACCTGGATCAAAGGAGAATGAAGAACAAGAACATCAAGGTCACACGACAACTATGAGCCCAAGAGACAGAAAGAGCCACATGAACCAGAGTCTTACATCATCCTGAGACCAGAAGAACTAGATGGTGCCCAGCCACAACCGATGACTGCCCTGACAGGGAGCACAACAGAGACCCCTGAGGGAGCAGGAGATCAGTGGGATGCAGACCCCAAATTCTCATAAAAAGACTAGACTTAATGGTCTGACTGAGACTAGAGCAATCCCATCAGTCATTGTCCCCAAGCCTTCTGTTGGCCCAGGACAGGAACCATTCCCGAAGACAACTCATCAGACATGGAAGGTACTGGACAATGGGTTGGAGAGAGATGCTGATGAAGAGTGAGCTACTTGTATCAAATGGACACTTGAGACTGTGTTGACATCTCCTGTCTGGAGGGGAGATAGGAGGGTAGAGAGGGTTAGAAACAGGCAAAAAATTGTCACGAAAGGATAGACTGGAAGGGCTGACTCATTAGGGGGAGAGTAAGTGGGAGTATGAAGTAAGGTGTATATAAGCTTATATGTGACAGACTGACTCGATTTGTAAACGTTCACTTAAAGCTCAATAAAAATTATTAAAAAAGAAGAAGAAAGGCCAAAATCAAAATATTAGCCCTACAACTTGAATAAATAGAAAGAGAACAGGAAAAGTAGCCCACAGTCACCGGAAAAAGGAAATAATAAATATCAGAGCAGAAATAAATGAAATAGAGAACAGAAAAACAATAGAAAGAATCGACAAGACCTAAAGTTGGTTCTTTGAAAAGATCGACATAACTGACAAATCAGTGGCCAAAGTGACAAAAGAAAAACAGGAGAGGAAGCAAATAGCCCAAAGAAGAAATTAGATGGTGGGACATTACAACAGACCCAACTGAAATAAAATGCATCATAACAGAGCACTATGAAGAACTGTATCCCAACAAATTTGAAAATCTATAGGAAATGGACTAATTTCTAGAAACATACTACCTACACTAAACTAACACAAACAGATAGAAAATCTGAACAGAACCATAACAAGAGAAGGGGTTGAAAAGGAAATTAAAAAAAAAAAAAAAAAGCCCTAGCCCGGATAGCTTCACTGGAGATTTGCATCAAACATTCAGATAAGAGCTCACACCAGTACTACTCAAACTACTTCAGAGCATAGAAAAGGAGGGGATACTTCAAAATTCATTCTATGAGGCCAGCACAACACTGATACCGAAGCCAAGCAAAGACACCACAAAAAAAAAGAAAATTACAGACTAATATCTCATGAATATAGATGCAAAAATTACCAGCAAAGTTCTAGCTAATAGAATTCAGCATCCTGTCAAAAAAAAAAAAAAAATACACCACAACCAAGTGGGATTCACCAGGTACGCAAAGATGGGTCAACATTAGAAAATCAATCAACATAATCAACCATATAAACAGAACAAAAGACAAGAATCACATGATCATCTCAACCGATGCTGAAAAGGCATTTGATGAAGTCCAACACCCATTCCTAATAAAAACTCTCAATAAAATAGGAATAGACAGAAAATTCCTCAATATAATAAAATGCATCAATACAAAACCAACAGCCAACATCATTCTCAATGGAGAGAGGTGGAAAGAATTCATTCTGAGAACAGGATCAAGATCAGGATGCCCTTTATTACCACTTGTATTTAACATTGGTCCTACAAGTCCCAGTTAGAGCAACAAGGCAAGAGAAAGAAATAAAGGGTATCAAAATTGGTAAGGAAGAAGTAAAGCTATCCCTATTTGCACATGATATACATGTTGTTGCCGTTAGGTGCTGTTGAGTTGGTTCCGACTCATTAAGACACTATGTACAGCAGAACAAAACACTGCCCAGTCCTGCGCCATGCTTACAATCATTGTTATGCTTGAGCCCATTGTTGCAGCCACTGTGTCAGTCCATCTCGTTGAGGATCTTCCTCTTTTCCGCTGACCCTGTACTTACCAAGCATGATGTCCTTCTGCAGGGACTGGTCCCTCCTGATAACATGTTCAAAGTATGTGAGACAAAGTCTCATCATCCTTGCTTCTAAGGAGCATTCTGGCTGTACTTCTTCCAAGACAGATTTGTTCATTTTTTTGGCAGTTCATGGTATGTTGAATATTTTTCAGCAATACCACACTTCAAAGGTGTCAATTCTTTGATCTTCCTTATTCATTGTCCAGCTTTCACATGCATATGAGGCAATTGAAAACACCATGGCTAGGGTCAGGCACACCTTAGTCCTTACAGTGACATCTTTGCTTTTTAACACTTTAAAGAGGACTTTGGCAGCAGATTTGCCCAACGCAAATGATTGATTTTTTTAAATTGTGATTTAGATGAAAGTTTACAGCTTAAGTTAATTTCCATTAAAAAAATTGGTACACATATCATTATGTGACATTAGTTGCAATCCCTACAATGTGACAGCACACTCTCCCTTTCCATCCCAGGTTTCTTTTGTCCATTCAAACAGTTCCTGTCCCTTCCTGCCTTCTCATCCTGCCTCTGCAAAATTTGGTCTTGCGTATCTGATCAAAGAAGTGCACTCTTCAGGAGTATTGTTTTATGTTTTATAGTTCAGTCTAATTTTTGTCTGAAGAGTGGGCTTCAGGAATGGTTTTACTGCTGGGTTCAAAGAGTGAACATAGGCCATGGTTTCAGGGGTTCCTCCAGTCTGTCAGACCATCAAGTCTCTCTGTTGTGTTCCCTGTCAGGGTGATTATTGGTGGTAGCCAGGCACCATCTAGTTCTTCTGGTCTCAGGCTGATGGAGTCTCTGGTTTCCTTTTGTCTCTTGGGCTAATACTTTCCTTGTGTCTTTGTGTTACCAATTGCCAATCTGACACAAAGGGTTAATCTGACACAAAGGGTCCTTGTCTTTTCCTGAGTGAGAATACACGCAAGAGACAAAATTTATCTTCAGCAAGCTTTTTTTTGTTTAAGTCAAGCAAAAGGAGTCAGGGGAATCTAAGCCTTTCCAAAAGACTGATTCGAAAAGTGAAGCAAGTCTAGGGCTTATATGGGTTCGGTGGAGACAACAGAGTAATGAATGTTTAGTGGGCTTCTTTCAAGGGTCGGGTACTTCTCAGAATGGCAGTGTATGTTAATTAGGTTGCTCGCGCATCTGGAATCTAAGATGGAACCCGCTGATATTCAAGATAGAGTCCTCTCGGCAGCCCTTGGCATCACTTATTATGGGATATAGCACAAGCACACTTGATCTTCGGCACTACATCACCATCTTCAGAGGGCTAAGGAAGGTCAAACAGCAGTCACATTCTGCTCCTCTGCGCATATGGAGCCTGAAAAGGAGGAGGGGACTAGAAAGACACTAAGAAGGATAGGCTCCTGTTTACTCAACTTTTTAAAAGCTCTTTTATTCCACCAGCACAGTTAACCCTATCTGTCTCAGGATAGGGTGTGGTTCCTGTTTACCCAACTTCTAGATGCTAATCTTTTAAAAGCTCTTTTGTTCAGCTACTGGCACAGTTAACCCTGTCTCATTTGGTGTTCTTCATTCAGCTTTGCTCCAAGTGGGTTGAGACCAGTTGATGCATACTGAGTTATTTTTGTACATGGTGTGAGGTATGGGTTTTGTTTCATTTTTTGCAGATGGATATTCAGTTATGCCAGTACCAGTTATTAAAGAGACTGTCTTTTTCCCATTTAATGGGCTTTGGACCTTTGTCAAGTACCAGCTGCTCACAGGTGGATGAGTTTACTTACATCGGGGTTCTCAATTTTGTTTCATAGGTCTATGTATCTCTTGTACCAGTACCAGGCAGTTTTGACTACCGCGACAGTATAATAGTTTCTAAAATCAGGTAGTGTAAGGCCTCCCACTTTGTTCTTCTTCAGTAATGTCTTCCTTGTCCAGGGCCTCTTCTCTTTCCACATGAATATCTGTAGATCACTTTGGATAAAATTGACATTTTCACAATGCTGAGTCTTCCTATCTATGAGTAGGGTATGTTTTTCCACTTATGTGGGTCTCTCTCGGTTTCTTGCAGTAGTGTTTTGTAGTTTTCTTTGTACAGGTCTTTTACATTTCTGGTTAGATTTATTCCTAAGTATTTGATCTTCTTGGGGGCTACAGTAAATGGTACTGATTTGGTGATTTCCTTTTCAGAATTCCCTTTGTTGGTGTAGAGGAAACCAACTGATTTTTTTATGTTTATCTTGTATCGTTATATTTTTCTGAAATCTTCTATCCCTTCTACAGTTTTCTTGTGGATTCTTTGGTGTTTTCTGTGTATAAGATCATGTCATCTGTGAGTAGGGATACTTTTACTTCTTCCTTACAATTTGGATACCCTTTATTTCTTTTTCTTGCCTTATTGCTCTGGCTAGGATCTCTAGCACAATGTTGAATAAGAATGGCAATAAATGTCATCCTTGTCTGGTTAACATTCTCAAGGGGAATGCTTTCACGCTTTCTCCATTTAGGATGATGTTGGCTGTTGGCTTTTTATAAACACCCTTTATTATGTTGAGGAATTTCCCTTCTATTCCTATTTTTCTGAGAGTTTTTATCATGAATGTGGGTTCAACTTTGTAAAATGCCTTTTCTGCATCAATTGATAAGATCATGTAGTTCTTATCTTTTGTTTATTTATGTAATGGATTACATTGATTGTTTTTCTAATGTTGAACCATCCCTGCATACCTGGAATGAATCCCTCTTGGTCCTGGTGAATTATTTTTTTTTGATATGTTTTTGAATTCTATTGGCTAGAATTTTGTTGAGGATTTTTGTGTCTAGGTTCATGAGGAATATTATTCTGTAATTTTCTTTTTTTGTGGTGCCTTTGCTTGGCTTTGGTATAAGGGTTATGCTGGCTTCATAGAATGAGTTCAGGAGCATTCCATTATTTTCTATGCTCTGAAATATCATTAGTAGTACTGGTGTTAACTCTTCTCTGGGAGTTTGGTAGAATTCTCCAGTGAAATGGTGAGGACCAGGGCTTTTTTTTGTTGGGAGTTTTTTTTTTTTTTTTTTAATTACCTCTTCAATCTCTGCTTTTGTTATAGGTTTATTTGGTTTTTCTACCTCAGTTTGTGTTAGTGCAGGTAGGTAGTGTGTTTCTAGAAATTTGTCCATTTCCTGCAGGTTTTCAAATTTCTTGGCATACAGCTTTTCATAGTATTCTATTCTGATTATTTTCAGTTCAGTTGGATCTCTTGTGATATCACCCATCTTATTTCTTATTCTGTTTATTTGCTTCCTCTCCTGTTTTTCTTTTGTCATTTTGGACAGTGGTTATCAATTTTGTTGATATTTTCAAAGAATAAGCTTTTGGTCTCGTTGACTGTTTCAATTGTTTTTCTATTATCTATTTCATTTATTTCTAGTCTAGTCTTTATTATTTCCTTTTCTTCTGGTGCCCAAGGACTTCTTTTCCTGCTGTCTTTCTATTTGAATGAATTGTAGGGTTAATGTTTTGATTTGGGCCCTTTCTTCTTATAGGATGTGTGCATTTATTGCTATATATTGACCTAGGAGCATTGCTTTTGCTATAACCCAAAGATTTTGGTATGATATGTTTTCATTCTCATTTGATTCTATTAATTTCTTTATTCCGTCCTTGATTTCTTTTATAACACAGTAGTTTTGAGCAAGGTGTTGTTCAGCTTCCATGTAAAATGACTGATTTCTTGACTGCTGCTTCCAAGAGTGTTGATGGTGGATCCAACCAAAAATCCTTAACGACCTCAATCTTTTCCCTGTTTATCATGATGTTGCTTATTGGTCCAGTTGTGAGGATTTTTGTTTTCTTTATGTTGAGGTGTAATCCATGCTGAAGGCTATAGTCTTTGATCTTCATTAGGAAGTGCTTCAAGTCCTTTTCACTTTCACCAAGCAAGGTTGTGTCATCTGCATAACACAGGTTGCTAATGAGTCTTTCTCCAATCCTGATGTCCCGTTCTTTTTCACAGAGTCCAGCTTCTCACGTTATTTGCTCAGCATAAATATTGAATATATACGGTGAAAGGATACAACAACAATGTACACCTTTCCTGACTTTAAACCACACAGTATCTCCTTGTTCTGTTCGAACGACTTCCTCTTGGTCTATGCACAGGTTCGTCATGAGCACAATTAAGTGTTCTGGAATTCCCATTCTTTGCAATGTTATCCATAATTTGTTACGATCCACAAAGTCAAATGCCTTTACGTAGTCAATAAAACACAAGTAAACATCTTTCTGGTATTTTTCACTTTCAGCCAGGATCATCTAACATCAGCAATGATATCCCTTGTTCTGCTTCCTCTTCTGAATCTGGCTTGAATTTCTGGCAGTTCCCTGTTGATGCACTGCTGGAATCACTTTTGAATGATCCTCAGAAAATTTTACTTGTGTGTGATATTAATGATATTGTTCGATAATCTCTGCATTTCGTTGGAGCTCCTTTCTTTGGAACAGGCATAAATATAGATCTCTTCCAATTGTTTGGCCAGGTAGCTGTCTTCCAAACTTCTTGGCATAGACTTGTGAACACTTTCAGCATGCATCTGTTTGTTGAAACATCTCAATTTGCACTCTGTAAACTCCTGGAGCCTTGTTTTCCATCTATATCTTCAGAGCGGCTTGCACTTCTTCCATCAGTACCATTGGTGCTTGATCATATGCTACCTCCTGAAATGACTGAATGTCAGCCAATTCTTTTTGGTACAGTGACTCTGTGTTTTCCTTCCAGCTTCTTTCAATGCTTCCTGCATCGTTCAGTGTTTTGCTCAGAGAAATCATCAATGTTGCAACTTGAAGCTTGAAGTTTTTCTTCAGTTCTTTCAGCTTGAGAAATGCTGAGCGTGTTCTTCTCTTTTGATTTTCTAGTTTCAGCTCTTTGCACATGTAATCATAATACTCTACTTTGTCTTCTTAAGACAACCTTTGAAATCTCCTGCTCAGCTCTTTTACTTCATCATTTCTACCGTTCACTTTAGCTACTCTACATTCAAAAGCAAATTTCAGAGTCTCTTCTGACATCTATTTTGGTCTTTTCTCTCTTTCCTTTTTTTTTTTTTTTAAATGACCTCTTGCTTTCTTCATACATGATGTCCTTGATGACATTCCACAGCTTGTCTGGTCTTCGGTCATTAGCGTTCAATGTCTCAAACCTACCTTTGAGATGGTATCTAAATTCAGGTGGGATATACTCATGGTTGTACTTTAGCTCTTGTATACTTGTTATAATTTTCTTCAGCTTCAACTTGAACTTGCATATGAGCAATTGATGATCTGTTCTGCAGTCAGTCCCTAGCCTTGTTCTGACTGATGATATGGAGCTTTTCCATCGAATCTTTCCACAGATGTAGTCAATTTCATTCCTGTTTATTCCATCCAGCGATGTCCATGCATATAGTTGCTGTTTGTTGTTGGAAAAAAAAGGTATTTACAGTGAAGAGGTCGCCGGTCTTACAAAATTCTGTCATTTGATCTCCAGAACATTTCTAACAACAAGGCCATATTTTCCAACTATCGACCCTTCTTCTTTGTTTCCAACTTTTGCATTCCAATCACAACTAATTATCAATGCATTCTGATTGTGTGTTTGATCAATTTCAGACTGCAGAAGTTGGTAAAAATACTGTACACAGAGAACCCTAAAGATTCCACAAGAAAACTACTGGAACTAATAGAAAGATTCAGCCGAGTAGAAGGATACAAGATTAATATACAAAAATCAGTTGGATTCCTATACACTGACAAAGAGAACTAAGAAAAGGAAATCAAGAAAACAATACCATTTATAATTAAAAAAAAAACATGGCTGTCGAGTCAATTCCAACTCATAGCAATAGTATAGGACAGAGTAGAACTACTCCATTAGTGTTTCCAAGGAGCAGTTGGTGGATTCAAACTGCTAACCTTTTGGTTAGCAGCTGAGCTATTAACCACTACACTACCAGGACTCCTACCATTTATAATGCCACTTATAATAGTCCCTAATAAAATAAAATACTTAGGAATAAATCTAAATAGGGACATATAGGAGCCCTGGTGGCACAGTGCTTAAGCACTTGACTCCTAACCAAAAGGTTAGCAGTTCGAATCCAACAGCCACTCCTTGGAAAACCTATGGGGCAATTCTACTCTGTCCTATAGGGTCACTGTGACTTGGAAGCAACTTGAAGGCAAAGGGTTTTAGGGACATAAAAGACCTATACAAAAAAAACTACAAAACACTATTGCAAGTAACCAAAACAGACCTACCTAATGGGAAAACACACCATGATCATGGATAGGAAGATGCAACATTGTAAAAATGTCAATTCTAGCCAAAGTGATCTACAGATGTAATCCAATCATGACCCAAATACCAACAACGTTCTTTAATGAGATGGAAAAACTAATCATTAACTTTATATGGAAAAGAATGAGGCCCAGGATAAGTTAAGCATTATTGAAAAAGAAATACAAAGCAGGAGGCCTCACACTTCCTGATTTCAGAACCTACTATACAGCCATGGTAGTCACAACAGCCTAGTACTGGTACAATGACAGACACAGAGACCAACAGAACAAAATTGAGAACCCAGGCATAAATTCATCTGCCCACAATTAGCTGATCTTTGGCAAAAGCCCTCAGTTCATCAAATGGAGAAAAGACAGTCTCTTTAATAAACAGTGCTGGCAAAACTGGATGTCCATTTGTAAAAAAAATGAAACAGGACCCATGCCTCACACTGTACTCAAAAATTAATTGAAAATGGATCAAGACCTAAATATAAAAACTAAAACTATAAGAACATCCCCCATGTGTCAGTTTGTCATACTGTGGGGGCTTGCATGTTGCTGTAATGCTGGAAGCCATGCCACTGGTATTCAGATACCAGCAGGGTCACCCATGATCGATAGGTTTCATCTCAGCTTCCAGACTAAGACAGACTAGTAAGGTGGGCCTGGCAGTCTACTTCTGTAAAGAATTTTCGAGAATATTGTCTGATATAGTGCTGGAAGATGAGCCCCCCAGTTTGGAACACACTCAAAATACAACTGGGAAAGAGCTGCCTCCTCAAAGTAGAGTTGACCTTAATGACATGGAGTAAAGCTTCTGGGACCTTCATTTTCTGATGTTGGCATGGATTGAGTTTTGTCCCCCCAAAAATGTGTGTTATCAACTTGGTTAGGCCACGCTTCCCAGTATTTAGTGGTTGTCCTCCATTTTGTGATTGTAATTTTATGTTGAGAGGGTTACTACGGGATTGTAACACCACCCTCACTCAGGTCACCTCCCTGATCCAAGGTAAAGGGAGTATCCCTGGGGTGTGGCCTGCACTACCTTTTATCTCTCAAGAGATAAAAGGAAAGAGAAGCAAGCAGAGAGTTGGGGACCTCATGTCACCAAGAAAGCAGCACCTGGAGCAGAGCGCATCCTTTGGACACGGGGTCCCTGCACATGAGAAGTTCCTTAACCATGGGAAGATTGAGGACAAGGACCTTCCTCCAGAGCTGACAGAGAGAAAAAGCCTTCCCTTGGAGTCGACGTCCTGAATTTGGATTTGTAACCTACTAGACTGTGAGAAAATAAATTTCTCTTTGTTAAAGCTGTCCACTTGTGGTATTTCTGTTATGGCAGCACTAGATGACTAAAAGATGTGGTATGACTCAAAATGAGAAAAAACAGCTGCAAACATCCATTAATAATTAGAAGGTGGAATGTATGAAGTATGAATCTAGGAAAATTGGAAATCGTCAAAAATGAAATGGAAGGGGGCGGAGCCAAGATGGCGGACTAGGCAGATGCTACCTCGGATCCCTCTTACAACAAAGACACAGAAAAACAAGTGAATCGATCACATACATAACAATCTACGAACCCTGAACAACAAACACAGATTTAGAGACGGAGAACGAACTAATACGGGGAAGCAGCAATTGTTTCCAGAGCCTGGAGCCAGCGTACCAGTCAGGTACGGCACAAGCACAGAGAGCTGCTCCACCCCCCTGAACTAACCCCGGGAGGGTGACCAGCCGGTTCCACGGGCGGCGTGGGACGCAGCCAGTAGGAGAAGTCCCCGGGAGGCAGTGACTGGTCTTGGAGCAGGAAGAGCAGTGTCCCAGCCGGGCAACCGTCCCGCCGGGATTTGGACTGGACGCAGGTATGGCATAAACACGGAGAACTGCTCCACCCCCCTGAACTAACCCCGGGAAGGGGCCCAGCCGGGTCGCGGGCGGCGTGGGACGCAGCCGATAGGAGAAGTCCCTGGGAGGCAGCGACTGGTATTGGAGCAGGGAGATCAGCATCCCAGCCGGGACACTCGGTCACGGCACAAGCACGGGGAGCTTCTCTACCCATCTGAACTAACCCCGGGAGGAGGCCCAACTAGTTCGCGGAGGCGGCACAGCCACACGGCTGGAAGGACGAGAAGTCCCCGGGAGGCAGCGACTGATTTTGGAGTCGAGAGTGCACCGTCCCAGTAGGGGAGCCTTGACGCTGGGCGTGCGGCTGGAAGCGGAGGATCTGACCGTGACTCCAGCGGGCCAGACCCCCCAGGGGCAATCTCCACACAGCCAGCACACATAGGCGACGCGCCCGCGGGAATCTCAGATATAATAGTCATTCCAAGCAAGACAAGCAACTCTGGCTATATTCTGAGGTGCTACTCTCCTATCTCTCTGTTCCCTCCCCCAACCCTCCTCAGGCGGCTTCATTAACATCCGAATAGCCTGAGCCAGAGGGAGAACTCTGATAGGGATCTGACCGCATTTTTTTTTTAGCGGATTTTCTCAAAAAACTAGTTTCCCAGTGATGACTCGGAGACAACAATCCATATCAAACCACTTAAAGAAGCAGACCATGACAGCTTCTCCAACCCCCCAAACAAAAGAATCAAAATCTTTCCCAAATGAAGATACAATCCTGGAATTATCAGATACAGAATATAAAAAACTAATTTACAGAATGCTTAAAGATATCACAAATGAAATTAGGATAACTGCAGAAAAAGCCAAGGAACACACCGATAAAACTGTTGAAGAACTCAAAAAGATTATTCAAGAACATAGTGAAAAAATTAATAAGTTGCAAGAATCCATAGAGAGACAACATGTAGAAATCCAAAAGATTAACAATAAAATTACAGAATTAGACAACGCAATAGGAAGTCAGAGGAGCAGACTTGAGCAATTAGAATGCAGACTGGGACATCTGGAGGACCAGGGAATCAATACCAACATAGCTGGAAAAAAATCAGATAAAAGAATTAAAAAAAAATGAAGAAACCCTAAGAATTATGTGGGACTCTATCAAGAAGGATAACCTGCGGGTGATTGGAGTCCCAGAACAGGGAGGGATAACAGAAAACACAGAGAGAATAGTTGAAGAACTCCTGACAGAAAACTTCCCTGACATCATGAAAGACGAAAGGATATCTATCCAAGATGCTCATCGAACCCCATTTAAGATTGATCCAAAAAGAAAAACACCAAGACATATTATCATCAAACTCACCAAAACCAAAGATAAACAGAAAATTTTAAAAGCAGCCAGGGAGAAAAGAAAGGTTTCCTTCAAGGGAGAATCAATAAGTTCAGACTACTCAGCAGAAACCATGCAGGCAAGAAGGGAATGGGACGACATATACAGAACACTGAAGGAGAAAAACTGCCAGCCAAGGATCATATATCCAGCAAAACTCTCTCTGAAATATGAAGGCGAAATTAAGATATTTGCAGACAAACACAAGTTTAGAGAATTTGCAAAAACCAAACCAAAGCTACAAGAAATACTGAAGGATATTGTTTGGTCAGAGAACCAATAATATCAGATATCAACACAACACAAGGTCACAAAACAGAACGTCCTGATATCAACTCAAATAGGGAAACCACAAAAACAAACAAATTAAGATTAATTAAAAAAAAAATACACATAACAGGGAATCATGGAACTCAATAGGTAAAAGATCACAATAATCAAAAAGAGGGACTAAATATAGGAGGCATTGAACTGCCATATGGAGAGTGATACTAGGCGATATAGAACAATACAAGTTAGGTTTTTACTTAGAAAAATAGGGGTAAATAATAAGGTAACCACAAAAAGGTATAACAACTCTATAACTCAAGATAAAAGCCAAGAAAAAGGTAACGACTCAACTAATACAAAGTCAAACACTATGAAAATGAGGATCTCACAATTTACTAAGAAAAACGTCTCAGCACAAAAAAGTATGTGGAAAAATGAAATTGTCAACAACACACATAAAAAGGCATCAAAATGACAGCACTAAAAACTTATTTATCTATAATTACCCTGAATGTAAATGGACTAAATGCACCAATAAAGAGACAGAGAGTCACAGACTGGATAAAGAAACACGATCCATCTATATGCTGCCTACAAGAGACACACCTTAGACTTAGAGACACAAACAAACTAAAACTCAAAGGATGGAAAAAAGTATATCAAGCAAACAATAAGCAAAAAAGAAGAGGAGTAGCAATATTAATTTCTGACAAAATAGACTTTAGACTTAAATCCACCACAAAGGATAAAGAAGGACACTACATAATGATAAAAGGGACAATTGATCAGGAAGACATAACCATATTAAATATTTATGCACCCAATGACAGGGCTGCAAGATACATAAATCAAATTTTAACAGAATTCAAAAGCGAGATAGACACCTCCACAATTATAGTAGGAGACTTCAACACACCACTTTCGGAGAAGGACAGGACATCCAATAAGAAGCTCAATAGAGTCACGGAAGACCTACTTACAACAATCAACCAACTTGACCTCATTGACTTATACAGAACTCTCCACCCAACTGTTGCAAAATATACTTTTTTTTCTAGCGCACATGGAACATTCTCTAGAATAGACCACATATTAGGTCATAAAACAAACCTTTGCAGAGTCCAAAACATCGAAATATTACAAAGCATCTTCTCAGACCACAAGGCAATAAAACTAGAGATCAATAACAGAAAAACGAGGGAAAAGAAATCAAATACTTGGAAAATGAACAATACCCTCCTGAAAAAAGACTGGGTTATAGAAGACATCAAGGAGGGAATAAGGAAATTCATAGAAAGCAACGAGAATGAAAATACATCCTATCAAAACCTCTGGGACACAGCAAAAGCAGTGCTCAGAGGCCAATTTATATCAATAAATGCACACATACAAAAAGAAGAAAGAGCCAAAATCAGAGAACTGTCCCTACAACTTGAACAAATAGAAACTGAGCAACAAAAGAATCCATCAGGCACCAGAAGAAAACAAATAATAAAAATCAGAGCTGAACTAAATGAATTAGAGAACAGAAAAACAATTGAAAGAATTAACAAAGCCAAAAGCTGGTTCTTTGAAAAAATTAACAAAATTGATAAACCATTGGCTAGACTGACTAAAGAAATACAGGAAAGGAAACAAATAACCCGAATAAGAAACGAGAAGGACCACATCACAACAGAACCAAATGAGATTAAAAGAATCATTTCAGATTATTATGAAAAATTGTACTCTAACAAATTTGAAAACCTAGAAGAAATGGATGAATTCCTGGAAAAACACTACCTACCTAAACTAACACATTCAGAAGTAGAACAACTAAATAGACCCATAACAAAAAAAGAGATTGAAACGGTAATCAAAAAACTCCCAACAAAAAAAAAGCCCTGGCCCGGATGGCTATCCTGCAGAGTTCTACCAAACTTTCAGAGAAGAGTTAACACCACTACTTCTGAAGGTATTCCAAAGCATAGAAAATGACGGAATACTACCCAACTCATTCTATGAAGCCACCATCTCCCTGATACCAAAACCAGGTAAAGACATTACAAAAAAAGAAAATTATAGACCTATATCCCTCATGAACATTGATGCAAAAATCCTCAACAAAATTCTGGCCAATAGAATCCAACAACACATCCAAAAAATAATTCACCCTGATCAAGTGGGATTTATACCAGGTATGCAAGGCTGGTTTAATATCAGAAAAACCATTAATGTAATCCATCACATAAATAAAACAAAAGACAAAAACCACATGATCTTATCAATTGATGCAGAAAAGGCATTTGACAAAGTTCAACACCCATTTATGATAAAAACTCTTACCAAACTAGGAATTGAAGGAAAATTCCTCAACATAATAAAGGGCATCTATGCAAAGCCAACAGCCAATATCACTCTAAATGGAGAGAACCTGAAAGCATTTCCCTTGAGAACGGGAACCAGACAAGGATGCCCTTTATCACCACTCTTACTCAACATCGTGCTGGAAGTCCTAGCCAGGGCAATTAGGCTAGACAAAGAAATAAAAGGTATCCGGATTGGCAAGGAAGAAGTAAAGTTATCACTATTTGCAGATGACATGATTATATACACAGAAAACCCTAAGGAATCCTCCAGAAAACTACTGAAACTAATAGAAGAGTTTGGCAGAGTCTCAGGTTATAAAATAAACATACAAAAATCACTTGGATTCCTCTACATCAACAAAAAGAACACCGAAGAGGAAATCACCAAATCAATACCATTCACAGTAGCCCCCAAGAAAATAAGATACTTAGGAATAAATCTTACCAAGGATGTAAAAGACCTATACAAAGAAAACTACAAAGCTCTACTACAAGAAATTCAAAAGGACATACTTAAGTGGAAAAACATACCTTGCTCATGGATAGGAAGACTTAACATAGTAAAAATGTCTATTCTACCAAAAGCCATCTATACATTTAACGCACTTCCGATCCAAATTCCAATGTCATATTTTAAGGGGATAGAGAAACAAATCACCAATTTCATATGGAAGGGAAAGAAGCCCCGGATAAGCAAAGCACTACTGAAAAAGAAGAAGAAAGTGGGAGGCCTCACTTTACCTGACTTCAGAACCTATTATACAGCCACAGTAGTCAAAACAGCCTGGTACTGGTACAATAAGAGGCACATAGACCAATGGAACAGAATTGAGAACCCAGACATAGATCCATCCACGTATGAGCAGCTGATATTTGACAAAGGACCAGTGTCAATTAACTGGGGAAAAGATAGCCTTTTTAACAAATGGTGCTGGCATAACTGGATATCCATTTGCAAAAAAATGAAACAGGACCCATACCTCACACCATGCACAAAAACTAACTCCAAGTGGATCAAAGACCTAAACATAAAGACTAAAACGATAAAGATCATGGAAGAAAAAATTGGGAGAACCCTAGGAGCCCTAATACAAGGCATAAACAGAATACAAAACATTACCAAAAATGATGAAGAGAAACCCGAAAACTGGGAGCTCCTAAAAATCAAACACCTATGCTCATCTAAAGACTTCTCCAAAAGAGTAAAAAGACCACCTACAGATTGGGAAAGAATTTTCAGCTATGACATCTCCGACCAGCGCCTGATCTCTAAAATCTACATGATTCTGTCAAAACTCAACCACAAAAAGACAAACAACCCAATCAAGAAGTGGGCAAAGGATATGAACACACATTTCACTAAGGAAGATATTCAGGCAGCCAACAGATACATGAGAAAATGCTCTCGATCATTAGCCATTAGAGAAATGCAGATTAAAACTACGATGAGATTCCATCTCACACCAGCAAGGCTGGCATTAATCCAAAAAACACAAAACAATAAATGTTGGAGAGGCTGTGGAGAGATTGGAACTCTCATACACTGCTGGTGGGAATGTAAAATGGTACAACCACTTTGGAAATCCATCTGGCGTTATCTTAAACAGTTAGAAATAGAACTACCATACAACTCAGAAATCCCACTCCTGGGAATATACCCTAGAGATACAAGAGCCTTCATACAAGCAGATATATGCACACCCATGTTTATTGCAGCTCTGTATACAATAGCAAAAAGTTGGAAGCAACCAAGGTGTCCATCAACGGATGAATGGGTAAATAAATTGTGGTATATTCACACAATGGACTACTACGCATCGATAAAGAACAGTGACGAATCTGGGAAACATTTCATAACATGGAGGAACCTGGAAGGCATTATGCTGAGCGAAATGAGTCAGAGGCAAAAGGACAAATATTGTATAAGACCACTATTATAAGATCTTGAGAAATAGTAAACCTGAGAAGAACACATACTTTTGTGGTTACGAGGGGGGGAGGGAGGGAGGGTGGGAGAGGGTTTTTTTATTGATTAATCAGTAGATAAGAACTGCTTTAGGTGAAGGGACAGACAACACTCCATACATGGAAGGTCAGCTCAATTGGACTGGACCAAAAGCAAAGAAGTTTCCAGGATAAAACGAATGCTTCAAAGGTCAGCGGAGCAAGCATGGGGGTCTGGGGAACATGGTTTGCGGGGACTTCTAAGTCAATTGGCAAAATAATTCTATTATGAAATCATTCTGCATCCCACTTTGAAATGTGGCGTCTGGGGTCTTAAATGCTAACAAGCGGCCATCTAAGATGCCTCAGTTGGTCTCAACCCACCTGGATCAAAGGAGAATGAAGAACACCAAGGTCACACGACAACTAAGAGCCCAAGAGACAGAAAGGGCCACATGAACCAGAGACCTACATCATCCTGAGACCAAAAGAACTAGTTGGTGCCCGGCCACAATCGATGACTGCCCTGACAGGGAGTACAGCAGAGGACCCCTGAGGGAGCAGGAGATCGGTGGGATACAGACCCCAAATTCTCATAAAAAGACCAAACTTAATGGTCTGACTGAGACTAGAGGAATCCCGGCGGCCATGGTCCCCAGACCTTCTGTTGGCACAGGACAGGAACCATCCCCGAAGACAACTCATCAGACATGAAAGGGACTGGTCAGCGGGGGGGAGAGAGATGCTGATGAAGAGTGAGCTAATTATATCAGGTGGACACTTGAGAGTGTGTTGGCAACTCTTGTCTGGAGGGGGGATGGGAGGATAGAGAGAGAGGGAAGCCGGCAAAATTGTCAAGAAAGGAGAGACTGAAAGGGCTGACTCAAGAGGGGGAGAGCAAGTGGGAGTAGGGAGTGAGATGTATGTAAACTTATATGTGACAGACTGATTGGATTTGTAAACGTTCACTTGAAGCTTAATAAAAGTTATAAAAAAAAAAATGAAATGGAACGCATAAACATCAATATCCCAGACATAAGTGAGCTGAAATGGACTGGTATTGGCCATTTTGAATCAGGAAGTCATATGGTCTACTATGCTGGAAGGAAATGACAAACTGAAAAGGAATGGTGTTGCATTCATCATCAAAAAGAACATTCCAGGATCTATCCTGAAGTACAATCTAGTCCGAAATTGATCAAACATGCAATCAGGATGCATTGATAATGAATGATAATTGAGATGCAAAGGAAACAGGGGTGGCATAGTGGTTAAGTGCTACAGCTGCTAACCAAAAGGTCTGCAGTTCAAATCCATCAGGTGCTCCTTGGAAACTCTATGGGACTGTCTACACTCTGTCCTATAGGGTCACTATGAGTCAAATCAACTCAATGGCAATGGCTTTGGAATGCCAAAGTTGGAAACAAAGAAGAAGGATCAGTAGTTGGAAAATATGGCCTTGGTGATAGAAACGATGCTGGAGATTGCATGATAGAAGTTTGCAAGACCAATGGCTTTCTCGTTGCAAATACCATTTTTCAACAACATAAATGATGATTATATGCGTGGACCTCACCAAATGGAATACACATGAATGAAATTGATTACATCTGCGGATTCAATGGAAAAGCTCAATATTATCCGTCAGAACAAGGCCAGGGACCAACTGTGGAACAGACCATCAATTGCTCATATGCAAGTTCAAGCTGAAACTGAGGAAAATTAGAACAAGTCGATGAGAGCCAAAGTACAACCTTGAGTATATCCCACCTGAATTTGGTCAAATCTCAAAAATAGATTTGACACGTTGAACACTAATGACCAAAGATCAGAGGAGTTGTGGAAGGACATCATACATGAAGAAAGGAAGGTCATTAAAAAGACAGGAAAGAAAGAAAAGACCAAAATGGATGTCAGAAGAGACTCTGAAACTTAGCCTTGAATGTCATGCAGCTAAACCAAAAGGAAGAAATGATGAAGTAAAAGAACTGAAGATTTCAAAGAGCAGCTCAAGAAGACAAAGTAAAGTATTATAATGACATGTGCAAAGAGCTGGAGATAGAAAACCAAAAGGGAAGAACATGCTTGGAATTTCTCAAGCTGAAAGAACTGAAGAAAAAATCAAGCCTCAAGTTGCAATAGTAAAGGATTCTAGTGGGAAAATATTACATGACAGAGGAAGCATCAAAAGAAGATGGAAGGAATACAGAGTCATTATACCAAAAAGAATTGGTCAACATTCAACCATTTCAAGTGGTATCATATGATCAGAAACCGATGATATTGAAGGAAGAAGTCCAAGCTGCACTGAAGGCATTGGCAAAAAACAAGGTTCCAGGAATTGGTGGATATCAATTGAGATGTTTCAACGAACAGGCGCAGCACTGAAAGTGCTCACTGTCTAGGCCAAGAAGTTTGGAAGACAGCTACCTGGCCAACTGACTGGAAGAGATTCATATTTATTCCTATTCCCAAGAAAGGTGATCAAACTAAATGTGGAAATTATCAAACAGCATCATTAATACCACATGCAAGAAAAATTTTGCTGAAGATCGTTCAAAAGTGGCTGCAGCAGTGTATCAACAGGGAACTGTCGGATATTCTGTCCAGATTCAGAAGAGGAAGTGGAACTGGGGATATCACAGCTGATGTCAGATGGATCCTGGCTAAAAGTAGAGAATACCAGAAGGATGTATACCTGTGTTTTATTGACTATACAAAGGCATTCAAGTGTGTGGATCATAACAAATTAAGGATAACATTGCAAAGAATGGGAATTCCAGAATACTTAATTGTGCTCATGAGGAACCTTTACATAGATCAAGAGGCAGCTGTTCGGACAGAACAAGGGGATACTGGGTGGTTTAAAGCCAGGAAAGGTGTGCATCAGGGTTGTATTCTTTCACCATACCTATTCAATCTGTATGCTGAACAAATAATACGAGAAGCTGGAGTATAAGAAGAAGAACAGGGCATCAGAATTGGAGGAAGACTCATTAACAACCTGTGTTATGCAGATGATACAACCCTGTTTTCTGAAAGTGAAGAGGACTTGAAGCACTTACTGTTGAAGATCAAAGACCACAGCCTTCAGTATGGATTACACCTCAGCATAAAGAAAATAAAAATCCTCACAACTGGACCAATAAGCAACATCATGATAAACGGAGAAAAGATTGAGGTCGTCAAGGATTTCATTTTACTTGGATCCACAATCAACACTCAGGGAAGCAGCAGTCAAGAAGTCAAAAGACAAGCATTGCACTGGGCAAATCTGCTACAAAGGACCTCTTTTAAGTGTTGAAAAGCAAAGATTTTTACCTGGAAGACTAAGGTATGCCTGACCCAAGGCATGGTAATTTCAATCGCATCATATGCATGTGAAGGCTGGATGATGAATAAAGAAGGCTGAAGAAGAATCTATGCTTTTGAATTGTGGCGTTGGCGGAAAATATTGAATATATTATGGGTTGCCAAAAGAACGGACAAATCTGTCTTGGAAGAAGTACGACCAGAATGCTCCTTAGAAGCAAGGATGGTGCAGCTGCATCTTACACATTTTGGACTTGTTGTCAGGAGGATCAGTCCCTGGAGAAGAACATCATGCTTGGTAAAACACAGGGTCAGCAGAAAAGAGCAAGGGCCTCAGTGACATGGATTGATGAAGTGGCTGCAAGAATGGGCTCAAGCATAACAATGATTGTAAGCATGGTGCAGTACTGGGCAGTGTTTTGTTCTGTGGTACATAGGGTCGCTATGAGTCAGAACCGACTTGACAACAGTTAACAACAACAACATAAAGAACATAGTAGAAATAATAGGCACAATGCTAGGGGACCTAATATATGGCATAAATAGAATACAAACCATAACTAACAACACAGAAACACCAGATGGTAAACTACCTAACTTTGGATCTCCTAAATTAAAACACTTATGCTCATCGAAAGACTTCAACAAAAGAGTAAAAATACAACCTGAAGCCTGAGAAAAAAATTTTGGCTACAATATATCTGACAAGGGTCTAATCTCTAAAATTTACAAGATACTGCAATGCCATAATGATAAAAAGACAAGTAACTCAATTTTTAAAAAATGGGCAAAGGATATGAACAGACACTTCAACAAAGAAGATATTCCGGCAGCTAAACAGACACATGAGGAAATGCTTGCAATCATTAACCATAGAGAAATGCAAATCAAAATTACAATGAGATGCCTTCTCACCCCAACATTACTGACACTAATCAAAAAAACAGAAAATAACAAATGTTGGAGAGTGTCCTAGGCTGGGTTCTCTAGAGAAGCAAAACCAGTAAAAACATACAATATATATGGAGAGAGAGAGATTTATATCAAGGAAATGGCTCAGATGGTTTTAGAGGCTGTAACATCCCAAGTCTGTAGGTCAGGAAAGAGGCTTCTCCTGATTCATGTAGCCACAGGGGCTGGAAAATCCACGATTGGCAGGCCAGAGAGCAGGGCTGTTCTCACAGGGTGTGAAGATCAGCGAATCCCAAGATTAGCAGGCAAGACCACAGGTAAGCTACCAAATCAAGTCCCAAGAACAGATGAGCAGGCTGAAGTCAGATGAACAGGAGCCAGCTGCAGGATCTAGACCTGAGCCCTGACTGAACATCTGCCCACCCTCGATGCAGGCCACACACCCAAGGAAACTCTCCTTCAATTGACTGGCTACTCACAACAGATCCCATCATGGGGGTGATCACAATATTATACGACTGCCAAAATACTGAGAATCATGGCCCAGCCAAGTTGACACACAATCTTAACCATCACAGAGAAGTTGTGCTGAGATTGGAACTCTTATGCACCCACTGCTTGTGGGAATGTAAAACGGTAAAACCACTATGGAAAACAATATAGTTCCTCCTTACAAAGCTAGAAATAGCAATACCATATGATCCAGCAATCTACTCCTGGAATATATCCTAGAGAAATAAGGCCCACCACATGAATAGACATTTGCATATCCATGGTCATTGCAGCATTGTTCACAATAGCAAAAAGGTGGAAACCACCTAAGTGACCATCAACAGATGAATGGATGAACAAACCATGGTACATACACACAATGGAATACTGTGCAAAAATAAAGAACAATGATGAATCCCTGAAACATCTCACAACATCAATGAGTCTGGAAGGCATTATGCTGAGTGAAATAAGTCAATCACAAAAGTACAAATACTGTATAAGCCTACTATTATAAAAACCCAAGAAAAGGCTTCCACACAGATAGAAACAATCTTTGATGGTTACGAGGGAGGGGAAGGGTGAGGAGGGGAAAACACTAGATAGTAGGTGTCATGGATTGAATTGTGTCCCCCCCAAAAATATCTGTCAACTTGGCTAGGTCATGACTCCCAGTATTGTGACTGTCCACTATTTTGTCATCTGATGTGATTTCCCTGTGTTGTAAATGAGATGGGATTAGTGGCAGTTATGTTAATGAGACAGGACTCAATCTACAAGATTCGATTGTGTCTTGAGCCAATCTCTTTTGAGATATAAGAGAAGTGAGAAAAAAGACATGGGTACCTCATATCACCAAGAAAGCAGCACCAGGAGTAAGGAGCATCCTTTGGACCTGGGGTTCCTGTGGGGAGCAACTCCTACACCAAGGGAAGATTGCTGACAAGGACCTTCCTCCAGAGCCGACAGAAAGAAAAAGCCTTCCCCTGGAGCTGGTGTCCTGAATTTGGACTCTTAGCTGACTAGACTGTGATAGAATAAATTTTTGTAAAGCTATCCACTTGTGGTATTTGTTATAGCAGCACTAGATAACTAAGACAGTAGGTAAGAAGTTAACTTTGGCGAAGGGTTAGGCAGTATACAATACTGGGAAAGTCAGCACAACTTGACCAAGGAAAAGTCATAGAAACTTCAAAGACATATCCAAACACCCTGAGGGACTGAGATAGAGGGCTGAGAGCTGGGGACCACTGTTTCAGGGGTTACCTAGGTCAACTGGCATAACAGTTCATAAAGAAAATGTTCTACATCCCACTTTAGTGGGTGTCATCTGGAGTTTTAAAAGCTTATGAGCGGCCATTTAAGATACATCTATTGGTCCCATCCCATCCAGAGCAGAGGAGAATGAAGAAAACCAAAGACACAGGGAAATGTTAGCCCAAAAGAGTCTTGGACCACAAGTACCACAGCCTCTACCAACCTGAGCCCAGAATATCTAGATGGTGCCTGGCTACCAACACCGACTGCTCTGATAGGGATCACAATAGAGGGTCCTGGACAGAGTGGGGGGAAAAATGCAGGAAAAAATTCAAATTCACAAAGATCAGGCTTACTGGTCTGACTGAGACTGGAGGAAGCCTCAGACTATGGTCCCTGGACACCCTCTTAACTCACAACTGAAGTCACTCCTAGAATTCAACCTTCAGCCAAAGATTACACAGGCTTATAAAATGAACAATAACACAGATGAGGAATGTGCTTCTTAGCTCAATCATAAAATGAGACCAAATGGGCAACACCTGCCCAAAAGTAAAGCCAAGAAGGCAGGAAGGGACAGGAAAATGTAAGGAATGGAAGTGAGGAACTCAGGGTGGAGAAGGGGAGAGGGCTGACACATCTCAGGGATTGCAACCAGTGTCACAAAACAATTTGTGAATAAATTGTTAAATGAGAAACTAATTTGCTCTGTAAACTTTCAACTAAAGCAGTTAAGAATAGTAATAAAATAATGAAAAAAGTGTTCTTTCACAACAAAATTATTTACAATTGTGAAAGAAAAATCTTACTTTGATTTTTTAAGCTTTTCATACCCACAAAACCAAAAATTAACCAGAAAAAGTCCAACCCAAACTGCAAATGTATTGACTTGTTTTTTTTTTTTCCACCAGAAATTGCTCTGCAACACTGTAAATTTATTCTTTTCTGGCTGGAAAAGGGTAGTCTTTAACAAATCCATTACACCTTGATTTAATAAAAAAAAAAGACTGTGAGCTTCCTTCATTTTAATTTCAAGAGGTCTCATAGCTACAAATGGATAAAGCGCCAAATTTTCAACAGTTACATCTTTAATACTAACTCAGTAACCATTAAATACTTGGTCACCATGGAAACTTGTATTTATTAAGAAAACAATATTTAAGCCTCTGTGAAATTTCCAATCCTTGGGAGCATTTTTTCCTTCATTTCCTTCATGCAGGGAGAAAAAAATTGTTTATTAAATCATGAAACAATCTAATACTGTTTTGAGCTAATTCAAAAGCTTATTTTTTTTACAACTGTAACTAGCCTACTTCAAGTCACTTGTTTTTGGAAACAAAATAGTCTCCCTGGAAGCATATAGAATGACTTCTCGGAATCAACCTTGTGTTTCAATTGTATTTCACACAGGATTTGTCTCAGACATCTAGGGCTGCTATAACAGAAATACCAGAAGTGGGTGGGTTTAACAAAGAGAAATTTATTCTCTCATAGCTGAGGAGGCTAGAAGTCTGAATTCAGGGTGCCAGCTCCAGGTGAAGACTTTCTGTCAGTGCTGGGGAAAGGCACTCGGCTCTGGGGAAAGGCACTTGTCATCAATCTTTCCTGGTCAAGGAGCTTCTCAGCAGAGGAACCCCGAATCCAAAGGATGCATTGTTCTCCTGGCTCTCGTTTCTTGGTGGTACGAGGTCCCCGTGTCTCTCTGCTCACTTCTATCTTCTATATCTCAAAAGAGACTGACTAAACACACAACCTAATATTGTAGATTGAGCCTTGCCTCATCAACATCATAGAGATAGGATTGATGACACATAGGAAAATTTCATCAAATGACAAAACTGTAGACAATCAGACAATACTGGGAATTATGGTCTAGCCAAGTTAACAGACATTTTTGGAGGACGTAATTCAATCCATGACAGAGTTTTTCCAAGGTAAGTACAGCAAGCTTTCTCCAACCAATTCTACAAGGAACCTAGTGACAGTCAGCTTTCATAGAAGTAATGCCTTTGGAAGGTAAAAAAATTTTATCTACTTGTGTGTATGGTGTCTGACATAAAGTCTTTCCCTGTTTAAGAGCAGCTACTCAGACAATAGTAATAGTAACAAAGTTTCTCTTAAAATACATAATTCCCACTTTTAAAGTATCAAAACATATTAAATCTGACAGAGCAAGTCATTCCATTTCTACTATTGTCCAGAAATTA
Source organism: Elephas maximus indicus (assembly GCF_024166365.1). Taxonomy (NCBI): domain Eukaryota; kingdom Metazoa; phylum Chordata; class Mammalia; order Proboscidea; family Elephantidae; genus Elephas; species Elephas maximus. The sequence goes on along the minus strand of NC_064844.1, from coordinate 39,398,887 downwards.
TGCAAATGTTTGCAGATTCTGATAAGCTCCTCAGTCTTCCAGGCAGGTACAGTGATGAACTGAATTAAAAAAAAAAAATTAGCTAAAATTTAACAATCTACCAGCTTGAAATAGCTCAGCACTTTACCACAGAGCTTAACCACTAGTCTTGTTACAAATTAGAAAGGCGGTAAGCAAGTATGGAATCTCTCCTTTTAAACTTATGTTTAGCAGACCCACAAATTTGAGTCTGAACTCATGTTCTGTGCCCAGTTTAACTGAGTCCTCCCATAATCATGATCAATACTTAAAAGGGCTTCTTTCTTCCTTAGAAACCCTGAGACTTAATGTTATAAGGACCTGGAAGGTCCTGCAAGGACCTGCCACAGGAAATCTGCCACCTTCCCCCGCCACCAGATTTCATCTACATAAAGGTGTTCTGGAAAAAAGACAGGTTGTCACCGAGTTAGAAAGGCCCCCTTCGAGTGTTGCTGATTAACCATATGGCTATTAAAGTAAAAGAAAAACCCAGCTGGATCCATGCTTTCATGGGAAGCCTGCACCAAAGGAAGATTGGACTATAGTTTCCACAAAGGATGTCCAGTTTTCAAGAGTAACTGATATTAGTACTGGACTAAACTGAAACAAGGTAATCCAGGAAGCTTACTAGTGTTATCATAGACAGCCTTACTATCCTCTTCACAGTAGTGCTTACTGCAATTATGTTAAGAATCATATTTTATTTAAAAAGAAAGAAAAAACCATGTTATTTGTTATAGTTTGGAATTATCCTGTTTGCAATAGTTCAAAAAAGTAAGAATTTTCTTGTAAGTAGAAAAAATGATGATTGTTCATATTTAAGGCAACAATTGAGTATTGAAACTATGACTATTCCAAAAGAGATAGAAAAGAGAAACACCTGATTAATAGCCAGATAGGGACTGCAGAAAACAGATCTAATGTCACTTGATCAACTTTGGGATGCAAGTTGTCTGGAATCTAATACAGATAATCAAAGGCTTATTATTCATGGAGATTTAGCGGCTGTTAAAATATTACTATTTAGACCAATTGTAAAAATGGTCCACTCGATGAAATGGGTTTGTCCTTAAGACAATTAAAGCCATGTGCATTTAACACAAAGTTCCATCTGTACACTTGAATGAGTGCCCCATAAGTTAGCAGCCAGGTTCTTAACCACTGCACCAGGGCTCTGACAACACTGGTACTAGATGATGTATTTTCTAGTTGGGAAATATTTGTTTTGAAAGACAGAACAATTACTAAAAGGACTAAATTATCATGTAAGTATGTTACTTATGTGATTAACTAAAACTTAGGAGAAATTCTCTAGGCCATGCCCCCCCTCCAAAAAAAAACTCTTAGTTAAAAGTTTAGATCATCAAGCTCCAGAGTTTAAAATACCCCTTATGCTTGGATTGGGTAAAACTAGAAAATTGAAATTAACTACAAAACAATACAGGGAATTATTTGAAAGCACAAGCAATAAAGACGTCACAACAGCTAGTAAAATTAATGTGTGACTAAAGAAGTTTTCATGTATTACTAATCAAGCATTTGGTTTAAGGAGGCCGAGCCAAGATGGCGGAATAGACAGACGCTTCTGTGGAGCCCTCTTTACAACAAAGACCCGAAAAAACAGGTGAAATGAATATATTTGTGACAAGCTGGGAGCCCTGAGCATCAAAGCCAAACTTAGAGGAAGAGACCGTTCAGAAGCAGAGAGGAGTTACGGGACCTGAATCACAGGGAGCCCTCAGGCACCATTCCTGGAGCGGCTGCCGTGGCGGCGGCGGGCTGGTCCTAGCATTTCGCGGCAGTTTCCTCAGGGAAAAGCAGCCAGCCCCACAGCCCACTCATACCTCCGGAACCTGACCAGAAGGGCGCCCTTGGCAAAAGCTAAGTACTTGCATATATTTTACTGCAACCCCCCACCCCGAAGCCAGCTTCAGCAGCTAAATCCCTTGGCCTGAGATAGACCCTGGCGAGCACCTGGAGCCGTCCTCCCAGCCCTGGGCAAGGGAAAACTTTGCAACTGTGGGGAAAAGATAATTTGCTAGCTCCATTAACTGGGGGAGCTCAGGACAGAAGTGGCTCCTGTCCAGGCATAAACCGTCCGTGGACCTTGAGCACCTTTCCCTTCTGCATGGACCTGTGTGGGCCTATTTCGGGAGAATAGGCCCTTGTTGGCAAACTCTAACCATTTCAGCGGTAGAGGGGAGAGGTAGCTGTTTGACGTTTCACATTGTTTTGCCTATTAAACAAGGCCCTCACCTACCCACAACAGGGACCTAAGGACTAGTGCCTTCACTTGGGTAGCCCAGGCACCCGCAACACGGGTCCAGGGATAACTGGTACCTCCCAGTCCTTACAACAAAAACTTTGGGTGCCCATGGTCCCTCTGCAGAGCCCACCCACCAGCACGCTCTAGGAGACAGAGACACGTTTTCCTCAGAGACACTTGGGGGTCAGTTCTCAGCCCCCTGCCTTGTTCAGAGTGTGACCCTCTGCTGCAATCAGATATGGGTATATACACCAATCACCCCTGCCTCTCTAAGACTGTAGGACAGAGCCTGTACCACACACTTGATATCAGCTACCTGGAAACCTGAGCTGAATTCATACAAGAAAACTGAATGGACTCCTAGACTGATATACCTGATAACAGCTCTAGCCAGCTGGGGACAGGATACCAGAGCTCCAAAGGTGAAAATAATCAAGCTAGCTCACTCAAGCAACCCATAGGGGTATATCAAAACAAAACAAAGCAAGCACCTACGACACAGCAAGCGAGCATAACTAATACAATAACTTATAGATGGCTTGGAGATAATAGTCAATATCAAGTCACATAAAGAAACAGGCTACGATCACCTCAACAGGCTCTCAAAACAAAGAATCCAGGGATCTTTTAGATGAAAGTGCATTCCTGGGATTACCAGATGCAGAATATAAAAGTTTAATATACAGAACCCTTGAAAACATCAGAAAGGCAATGAGGCAATACGGAGAACAAGCCAAGGGACACACAAATAAAGCAACTGAAGAAATCAGAAAGATTATTCAGGAACATACGAAAAGTTTAATAAGCTGGAAAAATCCATGCACAGGCAGCAATCAGATATTCAGAAGATTAACAATAAAATTACAGAATTAGATAACTCAATAGAAAGTCAGAGGAGCAGAATTCAGCAAGTAGAAGCTAGAATTTCTGAACTCAAATCACTTGGCACTAATATATTTGAAGAAAAATCAGATAAAAGAATTTAAAAAAATGAAGAAACCTTAAGAATCATGTGGGACTCTATCAAGAGAAATAACCTACGAGTGATTGGAGTACCAGAACAGGGAGGGGTAACAGAAAATACAGAGAAAATTGTGGAGGATTTGTTGGCAGAAAACTTCCCTGATATTGTGAAAGATGAGAAGATATCTATCCAAGATGCTCATCGAACTCCACAAAAGGTAGATCTTAAAAGAAAGCCACCAAGGCATATTATAATCAAGCTTGCCAAAACCAAACATAAAGAGACAAGTGTAAGAGCAGCAGGGGATAAAAGAAGTCACCTACAAGGGAGAGCCAATAAGAATAAGCTCGGACTACTTGGCAGAAACCACACAGGCAAGAAGGCAATGGGATGACATAGTTAAAAAAACTGAAGGAAAAAAATTGCCTGCCAAGAATCATGTATCTATCAAAACTGTCTCTTAAATATGAAGGTGAAATTAAGACATTTCCAGATAAACACAAGTTGAGGGAATTCATAAAAACCAAACCAAAACTACAAGAAGTACTAAAGGGAGTTCTTTGGTTAGAAAATCAATATTAGGTATCAACCCAAGACTAGAACACTGGGCAGAGGAGCCAGAAGTCAACCTAGACAGGGAAATTAAAAAAAAAAGGCAAGATTAAAAAAAAAAAGCCCAACACAGGGTAACAGCAATGTTATTATATAAAAGAAGACAACATCAAAATAATAAACAGGGACTAAGAAATGTAATCATACACCTTCCACATGGAGAGGAAGATACGGCAATACAAAGAAATAAAAGTTAGCTATAAATTTAGAAAAATAGGGGTAAATAATAAGGTAACCACAAAGGAGACAAACCATCCTACTCATCAAAATAAAATACAAGGGAAAAATACAGACGCAGCAGAAACAAAATAAACAACAAATATGAGGAAAAAACAATATATAAAGAAAATCTACTCAGCACATAAAATCGAGTGGGAAAAAAAAGCTGTCAACACACAAAAAAAGACATCAAAATGATAGCACTAAATTCATACCTATCCATAATTACCCTGAATGTAAATGGACTAAACGCACCAATAAAGAGACAGAGTGGCAGAATGGATTAAAAACAAGATCCGTCTATATGCTGCATACAAGAGACACACCTTAGACTTAGAGACACAAACAAACTAAAACTCAAAGGTTGGAAAAAAAATATACCAAGCAAACAACAATCAAAAAAGAGCAGGAGTGGCAATATTAATTTCTGACAAAATAGACTTTAAAGTTAAATCCATCAGAAAGGATAAGGAAGGACACTATATAATGATTAAAGGGACAATACACCAAGAAGATATAACCATATTAAATAGTTATGCACCCAATGACAGGGCTGCAAGATACATAAAACAAACTCTAACAGTATTGAAAAGTAAGAAAGGCAGCTCCACAATAATAGTAGGAGACTTCAACACACCACTTTCGGTGAAGGACAGGACATCCAGAAAGCAGCTCAATAAATACACAGAAGATCTAAATGCCACAATCAACCAACTTGACCTCGTGACATATACAGAACACTCCACCCAACAGCAACCAACTATACTTTCTTTTCTAGTGCACATGGAACATTCTCTAGAATAGGCCACATATTAGGTCATAAAGCAAGTCTTAGCAGAATCCAAAACACTGAAATATTACAAAGCATCTTCTCTGACCATAAGGCCATAAAAGTGGAAATCAATAACAGGAAAACCAGGGAAAAGAAATCAAACACTTGGAAACTGAACAATACCCTGCTCAAAAAAGACTGGATTATAGAAGACATTAAAACATGGAATAAAGAAATTCAGAGAATCCAGTGAGAATGAAAACACTTCCTATCAGAACCTTTGGGATGCAGCAAAAGCGGTGCTCACAGGCCAATTTATATCAATAAATGCACACATCCAAAAAGAAGGGCCAAAATCAAAGAACTATCCCTACAACTTGAACAAATAGAAAGAGAGCAACAAAAGAAACCCACAGGCACCAGAAGAAAACAAATAATAAAAATTAGAGCGGAACTAAATTAAACAGAAAACAGAAAAAAAATTGAAAGAATTAACAAGACTAAAAGCTGGTTTTCGGAAAAACTCAACAGAATTGATAAACCATTGGCCAAACTGACAAAAGAAAAACAGGAGAGGAAGCAAATAACCTGAATAAGAAATGAGATGGGGGATATTACAACAGACCCAACTGAAATTAAAAGAATCATATCAGATTAATATGAAAAATTATACTCAAATTTGAAAACCTAGAAGAAATGAATGAATTCCTACAGACACACTACCTACCTAAACTAACACAAACAGAGGTAGAACAACTAAACAGACCCATCACAAAAGAAGAGATTGAAAAGGTAATCAAAAAACTCCCCACAAAAAAAAGCCCTGGTCCAGACGGCTTCACTGCAGAGTTCTACCAAACTTTCAGAGGAGAGTTAACATCACTACTACTAAAGGTACTTCAGAGCATAGAGAAGGATGGAATACTACCAAACTCATTCTATGAAGCCACCATATCCCTGATACCAAAACCAGGTAAAGACACCACAAGAAAAGAAAATACTACGCATCGATAAAGAACAGTGAGGAATCTGTGAAACATTTCCTAACATGGAGGAACCTGGAAGGCATTATGCTGAGTGAAATTAGTCAGTTGCAAAAGGACAAATATTGTATAAGACCACTATTATAAGAACTTGAGAAATAGTTTAAACTGAGAAGAAAACATTCTTTTGAGAGGGGAGAGGGAGGGAGGGTGGGAGAGGGGTATTCGCTGATTAGATAGTAGATAAGAACTACTTTAGGTGAAGGGAAAGAGCACACAATACAGGGGAGGTCAGCACAATTGGACTAAACCAAAGCAAAGAAGTTTCCCGAATACAACTGAATGCTTCGAAGGCCAGCCGTAGCAGGTGCAGGGGTCTGGGGACCATGGTTTCAGGGGACATCTAAGTCAACTGGCATAATAAAATCTATTAACAAAACATTCTGCATCCCACTTTGAACAGTGGCATCTGGGGTCTTAAATGCTAGCAAGCAGCCATCCAAGATGCATCAATTGGTCTCAACCCACCTGGATCAAAGGAGAATGAAGAACACCAAGGACACAAGGTGATTAGGAGCCCAAGAGACAGAATGGGCCACATGAACCAGCGACTACGTCATCCTGAGACCAGGAGAACTAGATGGTGCCTGGCTACAACTGATGACTGCCCTGACAGGGAACACAACAGAGAACCCCTGAGGGAGCAGGAGAGCAGTGGGATGCAGACCCCAAATTCTCATAAGACCAGACTTACTGGTCTGAGACTAGAAGGATCCTGGTGGTCATGGCCCCCAGACCTTCTTTTGGCCCAGGATAGGAACCATTCCCGAAGCCAACTCTTCAGACATGGATTGTGGACAGTGGGTTTGAGAGGGATGCTGGTGAGGAGTGAGCGTCTTGAATCAGGTGGACACTTGAGACTATGTTGGCATCTCCTGCCTGGAGGGGAGATGAGAGGGTGGAGGGGGTTAGAACCTGGTGAAAAGGACACGAAAAGAGAGAGTGGAGGGAGAGAGCAGGCTGTCTCATTAGGGGGAGAGTAATTGGGAGTGTGTAGCAAGTTGTACATGGGTTTTTGTGTGAGAGACTGACTTGATTTGTAAACTTTCACTTAAAGCACAATGAAAATTATTTTTAAAAAAAAATTTGGTTTAAGCATTCACCATTGGTATGATTATCAAAAGGTTATTCCCCAAGGCAAAAATTACACTGAAATTTTTAATTCATCTTGTAATTCTGACAATTGCTTTGCAATTTAGTGTGAACTCACTGGATATTTAGGCTACTGCAATTGCCCAGAGAAAGGTAAAAAAAACAATGGAAATAAGTAAAAAGTTTTAATAGTAACACAACTGTCCTTCTGAAAAGTACGTAAATCAATGATGTTTCCTAAGAACATGGGAGCCATCCCTCTAGAAATGTAATCATCAAGTAAGCTCACACCCCTACCTCCCAGTTTCCGGGAAGGCAGTTAGCATAACTTCAGGTATTCTGGCTTAAAATACTGGAAAATTAGCAATTTTAAACATTAATGTCATGAGTTGTATGCACTCAGCTATATAAAGGATAAGATTTCTTTCTGTCTTTGCAATCTCCCTAGCAGACTGCTTACGATGCATCACATCCTGGTTTAATGCTTATTCAGTAATAAAATGTTTCTCTCTCTTCTGTATTCGTGGAGCGGTTTTCCAGGTTGGGAGTAGATTTCATTTAGGACTTTTGTACCCATGTTCATAATTTAATTTCTAGTTTCCTTTATTGTGGAATCATTATCAGATTTAGGCATCAATGATACACTTGGTTCATAAAAAAATCTGCAAACTTTCCTTCATTTTCTCTATTTTGAACAGTCTACGTAGCATTAGGGATTAGCTGCTCTTTAAGAGGTTTGGTAGTTTCCTCCTGAAGCCATTTGGATCACGTGCTTTTTGTGGAGTAATTCTTTGATAATTTTCTCTTTTTCTTCTCTGAGGATTTGTTTAAACTTTCCAACTCTACTAGGGTTAATTTCAGTAAATTCTATTTTCCTAAAAAACTAATTATCCATGGCGGGGGGGGGGATTAATTATCTTTTTAAGCTTCAAATTTATTTGTACCAAGTTATGCAGAGTAATCTTGTTTATTAGTTTGACTATCCTGTTTCAGTGGTTATTTCTCCCTTTTATTTATTTTTGTCCTTGTGCTTACTTTCTTTTTTGATTCGGTAAGCTAGTGGACTGTGTTTTGAGAACCACTATTAACTCTAGGGTTGCTGAGTCGGAATTGACTTGAAGGCAACGGGTTTGATTTTTGGGTTTATTTAATTAACTCTAATATTTGTTTTACTTCTAATTACTTTTTACTTTTATCTTTATTAAAAATTTCTGGAAAAAGTATCAAAACTTATGGAGTACAATTAGATCAGTGATTAGGGGAAAATTCATAGCTTTAAATGCTTTCTGTTAATAACAATAATGAGACTCAAAATACGTGAATTAAATATTCTATTCATAAAAGAAGGTAAACAAAAAAACAGAAGGAAATAAAGATAAAAGCCCCAAAGTCCTATGTCTTTTTCAAGTCAACACTGACAAGATAACAGCCAGTTGCTACAGGAACGTAGATTGGCTTCTGGGTTGGACTGCAGTGACATTATGAGGTCCTTGAACAATCTCTGCATTCCATGACTCCCGCTCCAAAGTATAGGGCATTTTAACCAGAGGCAGGACAAGGGTGAAGTTCTTCCACACGGATCTTTAAAAATACTTTAACACTAGAGGGGAGGCGGAGCCAAGATGGCGGACTAGGCAGACGCTACCTCGGATCCCTCTTACAACAAAGACACGGAAAAACAAGTGAATCGATCACATACATAACAATCTACGAACCCTGAACAACAAACACAGATTTAGAGACGGAGAACGAACTAATACGGGGAAGCAGCGATTGTTTCCAGAGCCTGGAGCCAGCATACCAGTCAGGTACGGCACAAGCACAGAGACCTGCTCCACCCCCCTGAACTAACCCCGGGAGGGGGACTAGCCGGTTCCACGGGCGGCGTGGGACGCAGCCAGTAGGAGAAGTCCCCGGGAGGCAGTGACTGATCTTGGAGCAGAAAGAGCAGCATCCGAGCCGGGGAACCGTCCCACAGGGATTTGGACTGCACGCAGGTACGCCATAAACACGGAGAGTTGCTCCACCCCCTGAACTAACCCCGGGAAGGTGACCATCCGGGTCGCGCGGGCGGCGTGGGACGCAGCCGGTAGGAGAAGTCCCCGGGAGACAGCGACTGGTATTGGAGCGGGGAGAACAGCGTTCCAGCCGGGACACTCGGTCGCGGCCCAAGCACGGGGAGCTACTCCACCCATCTGAACTAACCCCGGGAGGGGGCCCACCTGGTTCACGGGGGCGGCACGGCCACGCGGCTGGAGGGACGAGAAGTCCCCGGGAGGCAGCGACTGATTTTGGAGTCGAGAGTGCACCGTCCCAGTAGGGGAGCCTTGACGCTGGGCGTGGGGCTGGAAGTGGAGGATCTGACCGTGACTCCAGCGGGCCAGACCCCCCGGGGGCAATCTCCACACAGACAGCACACATAGGCGACGCGCCCGCGGGAATCTCAGATATAATAGTCATTCCAAGCAAGACAAGCAACTCTGGCTATATTCTGAGGTGCTACTCTCCTATCTCTCTGTTCCCTCCCCCACCCTCCCCAGGCGGCTTCATTAACATCTGAATAGCCTGAGCCAGAGGGAGAACTCTGATAGGGATCTGACTGCAGTTTTTTTTTAGCGGATTTTCTGGAAAAACTAGTTTCCCAGTGATGGCTCGGAGACAACAATCCATATCAAACCACTTAAAGAAGCAGACCGTGACAGCTTCTCCAACTCCCCAAACAAAAGAATCAAAATCTTTCCCAAATGAAGATACAATTTTGGAACTATCAGATACAGAATATAAAAAACTAATTTACAGAATGCTTAATGATATCACAAATGAAATTAGGATATCTGCAGAAAAAGCCAAGGAACACACTGATAAAACTGTTGAAGAACTCAAAAAGATTATTCAAGAACATACTGGAAAAATTAATAAGTTGCAAGAATCCATAGAGAGACAACATGTAGAAATCCAAAAGATTAACAATAAAATAACAGAATTAGACAACACACTAGGAAGTCAGAGGAGCAGACTCGAGCAATTAGAATGCAGACTGGGACATCTGGAGGACCAGGGAATCAACACCAACATAGCTGAAAAAAAATCAGATAAAAGAATTAAAAAAAATGAAGAAACCCTAAGAATTATGTGGGACTCTATCAAGAAGGATAACCTGCGGGTGATTGGAGTCCCAGAACAGGGAGGGGGGACAGAAAACACAGAGAAAATAGTTGAAGAACTTCTGACAGAAAACTTCCCTGACATCATGAAAGACGAAAGGATATCTATCCAAGATGCTCATCGAACCCCATTTAAGATTGATCCAAAAAGAAAAACACCAAGACATATTATCATCAAACTCACCAAAACCAAAGATAAACAGAAAATTTTAAAAGCAGCCAGGGAGAAAAGAAAGGTTTCCTTCAAGGGAGAATCAATAAGAATATGTTCTGACTACTCAGCAGAAACCATGCAGGCAAGAAGGGAATGGGACGACATATACAGAACACTGAAGGAGAAAAACTGCCAACCAAGGATCATATATCCAGCAAAATTCTCTCTGAAATATGAAGGCGAAATTAAGATATTTACAGACAAACACAAGTTTAGAGAATTTGCAAAAACCAAACCAAAGCTACAAGAAATACTAAAGGATATTGTTTGGTCAGAGAACCAATAATATCAGATATCAGCACAACACAAGGTCACAAAACAGAACGTCCTGATATCAACTCAAATAGGGAAATCACAAAAACAAACAAATTAAGATTAATTAAAAAAAAAATACACATAATAGGGAATCATGGAAGTCAATAGGTAAAAGATCACAATAATCAAAAAGAGGGACTAAATACAGGAGGCATTGAACTGCCATATGGAGAGTGATACAAGGCGATATAGAACAATACAAGTTAGGTTTTTACTTAGAAAAATAGGGGTATATAATGAGGTAACCACAAAAAGGTATAACAACTCTATAACTCAAGACAAAAACCAAGAAAAACGTAACGACTCAACTAACATAAAGTCAAACACTATGAAAGTGAGGATCTCACAATTTACTAAGAAAAACGCCTCAGCACAAAAAAGTATGTGGAAAAATGAAATTGTCAACAACACACATAAAAAGGCATCAAAATGACAGCACTAAAAACTTATTTATCTATAATTACCCTGAATGTAAATGGACTAAATGCACCAATAAAGAGACAGAGAGTCACAGACTGGATAAAGAAACACGATCCATCTATATGCTGCCTACAAGAGACACACCTTAGACTTAGAGACACAAACAAACTAAAACTCAAAGGATGGAAAAAAGTATATCAAGCAAACAATAAGCAAAAAAGAAGAGGAGTAGCAATATTAATTTCTGACAAAATAGACTTTAGACTTAAATCCACCACAAAGGATAAAGAAGGACACTATATAATGATAAAAGGGACAATTGATCAGGAAGACATAACCATATTAAATATTTACGCACCCAATGACAGGGCTGCAAGATATATAAATCAAATTTTAACAGAACTGAAAAGCGAGATAGATACTTCCACAATTATAGTAGGAGACTTCAACACACCCCTTTCGGAGAAGGACAGGACATCCAGTAAGAAGCTCAACAGAGACACGGAAGATCTAATTACAACAATCAACCAACTTGACCTCATTGACTTATACAGAACTCTCCACCCAACTGCTGCAAAATATACTTTTTTTTCTAGCGCACATGGAACATTCTCTAGAATAGACCACATATTAGGTCATAAAACAAACCTTTGCAGAGTCCAAAACATCGAAATATTACAAAGCATCTTCTCAGACCACAAGGCAATAAAACTAGAGATCAATAACAGAAGAACGAGGGAAAAGAAATCAAATACTTGGAAAATGAACAATACCCTCCTGAAAAAAGACTGGGTTATAGAAGACATCAAGGAGGGAATAAGGAAATTCATAGAAAGCAACGAGAATGAAAATACTTCCTATCAAAACCTCTGGGACACAGCAAAAGCAGTGCTCAGAGGTCAATTTATATCAATAAATGCACACATACAAAAAGAAGAAAGAGCCAAAATCAGAGAACTGTCCCTACAACTTGAACAAATAGAAAGTGAGCAACAAAAGAATCCATCAGGCACCAGAAGAAAACAAATAATAAAAATTAGAGCTGAACTAAATGAATTAGAGAACAGAAAAACAATTGAAAGAATTAACAAAGCCAAAAGCTGGTTCTTTGAAAAAATTAACAAAATTGATAAACCATTGGCTAGACTGACTAAAGAAATACAGGAAAGGAAACAAATAACCCGAATAAGAAATGAGAAGGACCACATCACAACAGAACCAAATGAAATTAAAAGAATCATTTCAGATTATTATGAAAAATTGTACTCTAACAAATTTGAAAACCTAGAAGAAATGGATGAATTCCTTGAAAAACACTACCTACCTAAACTAACACATTCAGAAGCAGAACAACTAAATAGACCCATAACAAAAAAAGAGATTGAAACGGTAATCAAAAAACTCCCAACAAAAAAAAGTCCTGGCCCGGACGGCTTCACTGCAGAGTTCTACCAAATTTTCAGAGAAGAGTTAACACCACTACTACTAAAGGTATTCCAAAGCATAGAAAATGACGGAATACTACCCAACTCATTCTATGAAGCCACCATCTCCCTGATACCAAAACCAGGTAAAGACATTACAAAAAAAGAAAATTATAGACCTATATCCCTCATGAACATTGATGCAAAAATCCTCAACAAAATTCTAGCCAATAGAATCCAACAACACATCAAAAAAATAATTCACCCTGATCAAGTGGGATTTATACCAGGTATGCAAGGCTGGTTTAATATCAGAAAAACCATTAATGTAATCCACCACATAAATAAAACAAAAGACAAAAACCACATGATCTTATCAATTGATGCAGAAAAGGCATTTGACAAAGTCCAACACCCATTTATGATAAAAACTCTTACCAAAATAGGAATTGAAGGAAAATTCCTCAACATAATAAAGGGCATCTATGCAAAGCCAACAGCCAATATCACTCTAAATGGAGAGAACCTGAAAGCATTTCCCTTGAGAACGGGAACCAGACAAGGATGCCCTTTATCACCGCTCTTATTCAACATCGTGTTGGAAGTCTTAGCCAGGGCAATCAGGCTAGACAAAGAAATAAAAGGTATCCGGATTGGCAAGGAAGAAGTAAAGTTATCACTATTTGCAGATGACATGATTATATACACAGAAAACCCTAAGGAATCCTCCAGAAAACTACTGAAACTAATCGAAGAGTTTGGCAGAGTCTCAGGTTATAAAATAAACATACAAAAATCACTTGGATTCCTCTACATCAACAAAAAGAACACCGAAGAGGAAATAACCAAATCAATACCATTCACGGTAGCCCCCAAGAAGATAAGATACTTAGGAATAAATCTTACCAAGGATGTAAAAGACCTATACAAAGAAAACTACAAAGCTCTACTACAAGAAATTCAAAAGGACATACTTAAGTGGAAAAACATACCTTGCTCATGGATAGGAAGACTTAACATAGTAAAAATGTCTATTCTACCAAAAGCCATCTATACATTTAACGCACTTCCGATCCAAATTCCAATGTCATATTTTAAGGGGATAGAGAAACAAATCACCAATTTCATATGGAAGGGAAAGAAGCCCCGGATAAGCAAAGCACTACTGAAAAAGAAGAAGAAAGTGGGAGGCCTCACCTTACCTGACTTCAGAACCTATTATACAGCCACAGTAGTCAAAACAGCCTGGTATTGGTACAACAACAGACACATAGACCAATGGAACAGAATTGAGAACCCAGACATAGATCCATCCACGTATGAGCAGCTGATATTTGACAAAGGACCAGTGTCAATTAACTGGGGAAAAGACAGCCTTTTTAACAAATGGTGCTGGCATAACTGGATATCCATTTGCAAAAAAATGAAACAGGACCCATACCTCACACCATGCACAAAAACTAACTCCAAGTGGATCAAAGACCTAAACATAAAGACTAAAACGATAAAGATCATGGAAGAAAAAATTGGGACAACCCTAGGAGCCCTAATACAAGGTATAAACAGAATACAAAACATTACCAAAAATGATGAAGAGAAACCCGATAACTGGGAGCTCCTAAAAATCAAACACCTATGCTCATCTAAAGACTTCACCAAAAGAGTAAAAAGACCACCTACAGATTGGGAAAGAATTTTCAGCTATGACATCTCCGACCAGCGCCTGATCTCTAAAATCTACATGATTCTGTCAAAACTCAACCACAAAAAGACAAACAACCCAATCAAGAAGTGGGCAAAGGATATGAACACACATTTCTCTAAAGAAGATACTCAGGCAGCCAACAGATACATGAGAAAATGCTCTCGATCATTAGCCATTAGAGAAATGCAAATTAAAACTACGATGAGATTCCATCTCACACCAGCAAGGCTGGCATTAATCCAAAAAACACAAAATAATAAATGTTGGAGAGGCTGCGGAGAGATTGGAACTCTCATACACTGCTGGTGGGAATGTAAAATGGTACAACCACTTTGGAAATCTATCTGGCGTTATCTTAAACAGTTAGAAATAGAACTACCATACAACCCAGAAATCCCACTCCTCGGAATATACCCTAGAGATACAAGAGCCTTCATACAAACAGATATATGCACACCCATGTTTATTGCAGCTCTGTTTACAATAGCAAAAAGCTGGAAGCAACCAAGGTGTCCATCAACGGATGAATGGGTAAATAAATTGTGGTATATTCACACAATGGAATACTACGCATCGATAAAGAACAGTGACGAATCTGTGAAACATTTCATAACATGGAGGAACCTGGAAGGCATTATGCTGAGCGAAATGAGTCAGAGGCAAAAGGACAAATATTGTATAAGACCACTATTATAAGATCTTGAGAAATAGTAAACCTGAGAAGAACACATACTTTTGTGGTTACGAGGGGGGGAGGGAGGGAGGGTGGGAGAGGGTTTTTTTATTGATTAATCAGTAGATAAGAACTGCTTTAGGTGAAGGGAAAGACAACACTCAATACATGGAAGGTCAGCTCAATTGGACTGGACCAAAAGCAAAGAAATTTCCGGGATAAAATGAATGCTTCAAAGGTCAGCGGAGCAAGCGCGGGGGTCTGGGGAACATGGTTTGCGGGGACTTCTAAGTCAATTGGCAAAATAATTCTATTATGAAATCATTCTGCATCCCACTTTGAAATGTGGCGTCTGGGGTCTTAAATGCTAACAAGCAGCCATCTAAGATGCAGCAATTGGTCTCAACCCACCTGGAGCAAAGGAAAATGAAGAACACCAAGCCCACATGACAACTAAGAGCCCAAGAGACAGAAAGGGCCACATGAACCAGAGACCTACATCATCCTGAGACCAGAAGAACTAGTTGGTGCCCGGCCACAATCCATGACTGCCCTGACAGGGAGCTCAGCAGAGGACCCCTGAGGGAGCAGGAGAGCAGTGGGATGCAGACCCCAAATTCTCATAAGAAGACCAAACTTAATGGTCTGACTGAGACTGGAGGAATCCCGGCGGTCATGCTCTCCAGACCTTCTGTTGACACAGGACAGGAACCATCCCTGAAGACAACTCATCAGACATGAAAGGGACTGGTCAGCGGGTGGGAGAGAGACGCTGATGAAGAGTGAGCTAATTATATCAGGTGTACACTTGAGATTGTGTTGGCAACTCTTGTCTGGAGGGGGGATGGGAGGATAGAGAGAGAGGGAAGCCGGCAAAATTGTCAAGAAAGGAGAGACTGAAAGGGCTGACTCAAGACGGGGAGAGTAAGTGGGAGTAGGGAGTGAGATGTATGTAAACTTATATGTGACAGACTGATTGGATTTGTAAACGTTCACTTGAAGCTTAATAAAAGTTATTATAAAAAAAAAAAAAAAAAAAAAAAAAAAATACTTTAACACTAGAGACTCACCAAGCAGCATGCATGGCAGCATTTGTGAAACTCAATCCCTAAAAACCAATCCCTGCCAGAAATTAATACTAATTGCCAAAATGACCTGCACAAAGTATTATACCGCATTGCTGTTCAGTCGATTCCGACTCATAGTGACCCTATAGTACAGAGTAGAACTGCCCTGGTGGGTGGACTCAAACTGCCAAGCTTTTGGTTAGCTGCCATAGCTCTTGACCACTATGCCACCAGGGCTATAAACCCTTTGCCATCGAGTCAATTCCAACTCATAGTGACCAGGGTTATAGTTACATTAAAATGACAGCTGAAGCTAAAATATAGTATGGAAACATTATAGGATTACATTAATCTCAGCACTTATGCATAAGATTTTATGCTTACCAATGTTTGGAATTCATAAGTAACTTATTTTCTGAAATCTCATGTTCCATCTTCAATTTCAATTTATATTTGACAGACATTAAGAGGTGACCAGGGAAAATATAATAAATGAAAAGAAAGCATACATAGTTGTATATACCTTATGACTTGGTATAACAAAATAGAAATACACATTTTATACACTAAAATATTTACATTGGTAGTAACTCCTTGAAGCCAAAAACGCTCTGACTTATCTTTATATTCTCATCTTATAGAAAAGTGCCTAGCACAAAATAGGTGCTCAATAGGTGTTTGCTGAAAAAATAAACGTGAATAATACATGCCTTGGGAAAAAAGTACTCAATTAAGTAAATATATGAAATTTTAATATGTTTGTGTCTGAAACATATAAGGCCTAAAGACAAAATCAATACCACATCAAAATTATCCAATGGTAGCTTCATTACAAAATTAAATCTTGAGTCAAATATTCAACTCTAAAAAAATATGATCTTGAGAATCAAGTATCTACATTTAATGTTAAGTAAACTGTCTTATGCTACATCATCATCATCTACTGCAGTATAGATGGCTTGATTCCTCCTCTTAATTTTCTTTCTTTGTTCAGGTTCATGTTCATCACTCAGCCTCTTCAATGACACATCCATTAAGTCCTTTCCATCCCCCGACTCCACAGTCTCACCAGGTTTCCCCTCTGTAGCAATTGGGGAGCCCAATGTATCATCAGGAGATACAATCATGGAGCCTGGCAAGATCCTGACATCAGAGAAGCTTGCAGAAAAGTCAGATGCTTGATCAGAAGGTCCTACAGATGATGTATTCATGTCACTGTGTGCACTTACAATGCTGTCTATATCTTCCTCTTCTTCACTTAACACTATTTCATCTGGATTAACAGAGGACAGGGCAGAGGTGTCTGTGTTGTATTCACTAGGTTCTCCTGAGTCATTACTCTCCATGTCATCCTGCTCTTCATATTCATTACACAAGTGAGGTTCTTCCTTGGCCTTCTGAAGTCTGACATTAATGTCTGTGATGCCAAGTTGAGCACAAAATTCAGTAGTCTGAGGACTGATCCTATGAACCAGCTGCACTTGATTCTGTGGCTTGCTAGGGTCATGGCAAGCAGCTGTTACACTAAAGTTACATGGAACTTTGAGGTCATGATTCAATTTTTCCAATACTTCTTTCATAGCTTCTTCTGTTGCACTATAATCCCACCTATAAAATTCCAAAACAATAGTTTTTTACATTTTAACAGGCTCAGACAATAAATGAAGAAATCCTAACCATGAACTTCAGCTGCAAGGATAATATATCAAAATTCCATTTAATAAAATCAAGTTAATAAGTTAGTTTAGCCATTTTGAAATAAAAATAACTTTTAGAAGAAGTAGTCCCTAACTTATATCCTAAAACAAGCATAAATTATTTTACTGTATGAACCAAATCTCTACCTTACTATAGTTTTATGCATACTTATTCATATATACACCTATTTAGGTTGGTGCTCAACACTCTATTTTCTTGTCTCCCTTCGATGGAAAACTTGTAGCTTTTTCAACTATACCCACCAGTAAACCTTGAGTTGCTCTGACATCCATTCAACAACAATTCCCTTACTTTTGATGGAAAAATTTAGAAACAGGTAAGGGAGATGGTTGAAGGATGAATATAAGTTAATGTCACTGAACTGTACATGTGAAGAATGCTGAAATGGCAAATGTTTTGTTACATATATAGTACAATGAAGAAAAAAAGGAGGGTAGGGAGACAAGTGCAACAGAGAGGGAAAGTTCTAAATAAAATCACACTTACCTTGTATGCAGGCCATTATTTTCAGGCATATTCCAAAGGTGCCCAGTCACATTAATAAGATCATTAGTAGCCCTGAGAATGGTAAGCCATTCAATATCATACTCTAGGTAATCAGGAGCACTGGGATCATGTTCTATTTCTATTACCTACAGGAAGAAACAGGTAATTTTAAGAGATACATGGGTATTCTTAATATACTAAAAAATATAATGTAACTTAATAAAAACAAGTAAAACTGCATTGCAAGAGTATTTCATTATTCTTTACCTGAAGAAAGTCTCTATGTGGTAAACATTTGTCCAAGGCTAAAAATCTGGTTGCTCTGGCTGGCTGTCCTTTATCCTTAGCCTAGATAATATGAACAACGATTTAAGAAAAACTGTTCAAACTTCACAGGTAACTCATACAATGATTAGAATGGAAATAATCTTTATTATGTACACACCTGAACTGGGTGTCAAAGGAATGATTGTGACTTTTCCAAAACAAGTCAGTTCTATACCCACCTGGGCAATTATGGGCAAGGCACTTAGCCTCTCAGCTTTAATATCTTTACAAAAGTCAAAGCAAAAACTAAAAATGATGATGATCATCATGAGGATCATAATGATAAATCAAAGCATATAACACAAGGGTAAAGAAGAAATAAGGCAACAGACCTTAAAAGTAAATTGGCAAAGCTAAAACTATAAAACCTTCAGAGAAAACCAGAGGAGAAAATTTCCATAACCTTGAGTTAGGCAAAGATTTTTTAGATACAACACCAAAAGCACAATAAGATATATCCATAGAACAAAACAGTATTCTGCAAAAAAAAAAAAAAAAAAGGAACAAAATACTGATACATGCTACAGCATGGATGAACCAGGAAACACATGCAAATGAAAGAAGCCAGACAAAATGATTATACATTATATGATTCCATGTATATGAAATGTTCAGAAAAGGGAAAGCTATAGAAACAGAAAGCTATTAGTGGTTGCCTGGGGCTGGAGGTGGGAAGGAGGACTGATTGCAAGCAGGCACAAGGGATCTTTTGGAGGTGATGGAAATGTTCTAAAACTGGATTAGGGTGATGTCCGCACAACTCTGGAAATTTACCAAAAATCACTGAATTGTACACTTAAGATGTAAACTATGTAAACTTACTAAACTATGTATGTAAACTATAATAGGAAACCCTGGTGGCGTGGTAGTTAAGTGCTATGGCTGCAAACCCAAGGGTCGGCAGTTCAAATCCATCAGGTGCTCCTTGGAAACTCTATGGGGCAGTTCTACTCTGCTCTATAGGATCACTATGAGTCGGAATCAACTTGACGGCACTGGATTTAAACTATAATAATGCTGTTTTTTAAAAAGTGAATTGGGAAAAAGAAATGGGGGAAAAAATCACAAAAATTAAAGCCACAGGTGGATCTCATACCACCAAGTAGGCAGCACCACGAGGAGGGCACATCCTTTGGATACAGGGTCCCTGTGGCTGAGAGGCTCCTTGACCATGGGAGGATTGAGGATGGGGACCTTCTTCCAGAGCCGACAGAGAGAGAAGGTCTTCCCCTGAAGCTGACGCCTGGAATTTGGGCTTTTGGCCTACTTTACCATGAGGAAGTGAATTTCTTTGTTGAAGCCATCCACTTGTGGTGTTTCTGTTACGGCAACATTAGATGACTAAGACAGAATTTGGTACTGAGAGAGTGGGGTGCTGCTTTTAGGTATATTTAGATACCTAAAATGTGTAAATGGTTTTGAAACTGAACGGACAGAACTGCGACAGCGGCAGAGGACCAGTGCAGCAGAGAACCTGCAGCAGCAGAGAAGTGGCAACACCACAGAACCAGCAGAAGCAGAATGAGGAGACTAGTGCAAGACAGTGCTGGAGCCAACTCAGGGAGCAAGGGAGCTGAGCGTCTGTGCACAGGAGGCTTCCTGGCGGAGTGGGGTGCCTCTAGGCACTTATCGGTGGAGCTACAGAGCTTTGGAACACTTACCCCAGCAGGGCAGATGCGGCCACGAGGCCCGAGGAGCCGAGAGGCCAAGAAACCAGGAAGCAGAAGCTGAAGAGACAACACAAGAAGCCAAGCTACCTCAGTCTCAAAAGGATGTGTGACTGACCTTCAGCCATGAACCTCCTCAACAATGTTCCAATTTATGCCAAAAAGGGAGCTTCGCTCTGATCCTAGGCTGCTTGTCTGATGTCCTGACTTCATGTATGCTGGCTGTTGTGGGACTAGGGTGCTTACTAATTGCTGTGCTTCTGTCTGCTACTGCATTGAAGCCAACTGATGGTACTTTCCAGCATACTGCTGTCTGCTGGAACCATGCCTGAGTCCCTCAAGCACAGCTAGGTGGTTGATAGTTTGCTCAAGGGGCAAGATTTCAATTTGAGTCAGTTTCCCAGATTTGGTCCAGTAAAAACGTTCCTTACTCCCCATTCCTACTAGCTCATGCATCTGAGCTCCCAATGGGCTTGAATATGCTGCAATTATGACAGACTTAATTCTAACTGATGAGAAGGCCAAATACAATTTAAAATGGGAGATGATAAAATACCATAGCATAAGTATATATGACTGCTAAGGGAACACAGGGAAATAAGCTTTTGGTTTTGCTACTGGGGATGTATTCATAGTGATTTTTGAGCTGGGTCTATTTTCATAAGTGCAGGTACTTTTCCATTTCAGGAAAATTGTAATTATGCTAAAAGTGCTATATTTTCTTTAAAAAAAATAAACTGAATGAATTGCAAAAAAAAAAACATTAAGCCACATTGGAAGCAGTACAATAGAGCCTCACTGAAAACAGTAAAGCACATGGAGGAAAAAATGAAGTGAGCTACGGAAAGTCCTGCTGAGGGTCAGATATCAATTCATTTCTCGTGTGACTAGGAAAAGCAGAAAGCACAGATTACAAGCACATCTTGGCAGGAGAGCAGTTCTGAGGAAAGGTGATCTTTGTTGTTGATGAAGGCACTAAAATAACACTGGCAAAGTCAGGGGGGTTGAAGAACTTAATAAAAGGGGATCAAAAGCATTACTGATGCAGAGTTACAAGTCCCTGAGGCTGACAATAGACGATAGAGTAGGGAAGAAATAGGAAATCAGATTCTTCAGTAAAAACCCAAGAATGTCATGAGCCCTAAGAGATAGAACAGCGTAACAGATATAGACAAGGTGACTGATATAAACAGATAATGAGCTTTAAAGGAAGATAATTTTTTAATCCAGTGGCAGTCGCTCAAAGGAAAAATGAGAATGGCAACCTCTCCTCCTTATCCCAGTGAAACTAAGAAGTGAAGAGAATAAGTCCTCTACAACAGAAAGGGCCTGGAGGAATATTTCCAGGCACAACCTTCTTTGGGGGAACATTGTTAAGGCGTACCCATGCCACAGAAAAGTCTTTAGTCAAGAATGTTTGGGAAGCACTACAAACCATATTCCACTCTTGGAGAGTGCCAATGCCTATTAGCACATTAAAGGATCTCAAAAATTCTACTGTGGCAGTCCCAACAAAAAATCTCTAACTTCGTTAACCCAGAATTTACCAAAGATTTTCCCCATGGGATATTTTATACAAAAGTCAGATTTCAGTCAGAATTCAAGGTGAAAGGAAGTAAGAACTTCATGTTTCCACAAAAGACTAATTATATATTACCTACCTTCCATCAAGTACTATAATCTACCCCAAGACAAACTCTGGTAGTCATCCTAGACTCCATCCTCCCTCTGCCACCAAATCCTGATGGTACTTCATTCTTTGTATTCCCTCTTAGCTTTAAGTTAGAACTTCATTATCTTTTGCTTAATACTCTCCTATTTAGGCCCTCGGTGGGAATTTCGTATCACTCCAATCCATACACAAAACTGCTGCCAAACTAATCTTTCTAAAATGAAATTGATTTTATTATTCTCCAGCTTAACTTTTTTCACTGTTTCCCCATCACCTTCTGTCTAAACCCCAAACTACACAGCATGGCCCAGAGGCAGTAGTGATTTTGCTTCCTCTCTCCCTATGCCTCAGCAATAGCAACTAGCTATAGTTCTTCAAGGTTGGTGGTTTGAACCCACCCAGAGGCACCCTGGAACACAGGCCTGGTAATCTGCTTCCAAAAGGTCACAGCCTTGAAAACCCTATGGAGCAGTTCTACTCTGCTGACATGGGATCACCATGAGTCCGAATCGACTTGAAGGCAACAAACAACAGCCATTGCACAAGTTAGTCCCTCTACTTGGAATGCCTGGACAGTCTATCTCTTTCTGGTACTTCAAGACTCAGCTCAGGAATCAGTTCCTTTGGGAAACGTTCTCTATCTCTTCATCTCTGCCCATATCCCATTCCTACCACAATCTGGCTTAGGCACTCCCTCAGCATCATCCTAGCATTGCTCCATCCCAAACTTCTTACACTGTTTTGTACTTTCTTATCTGTCTCTTTCCCCTCTGGATAATGAGCTACTCACGGAACGAAAGTTATATTTTACTTCTTTCTCTAACTTTACAACTGTAGAAACAATACCTAGTATATACATATTCAATAAGTTTCAATGAATGAATAAAATACTTTGTTTTCTACCTGGTGCTGCATCAAGGCTGCAAACTTCACATGAAGGTGTGCAGAAAACCAGTAAGTAGGTTTTAGGTGCTCTAACAGCTCTGAGGCAGCAGGACTTCCTAATGTGTTATTTTCCACTTCTTGTCGGAAAAAAGACTTCGTCTTAAGAAGTTGCTTCTTATTTCCGTAATGATATATACTTCTCGGCCAATCATGAGATAAGAATACATCCATAGGCTGCTTCAGCTTCAAGAGAAAAAGAAAGCAAGTTCTTAAAAACAGACCAAAAGAAATCCCCCTTTCTCTCCACCACCACTCCATGACCCCTCACCTGTCCACATAACCACTCACCCTCTTAGATCTTTGCATAATTCATTCTAAGGACACTTTTAAGAAAGCCACAGAAATGCCAAGCTACTCAGTCACTGTCTTAGTAATCTAGTTTTGCTATAACAGAAATATCACAGGCAGACGGGTTTAACAAAGGCATAGAGGTTAGGATTTAGAACACATTTTGGAGGATACAATTCAATCCATAACGCTAGGCAAGTTCATTAAAAATGTGTGTGTACACAGTGGGAATGTCTTTGTTATGTTAATGGGACAGGTTTAGTGAAGGGCATGTCTTAAGTCGATCTCTTTTGAGATATAAAAGAGATGAAACAAACAAGCGAGAGAAGCAGAGATGGGAGTAGAGAGATCCCAAGCCACATGAAGATCATCCAGGAGCAGAAGCTAAAAGAGACAATGACCTTCCTCCAGACCCTATAGAGAAAAAAGCCTTCCCCTCGAGCCAGCACCCTCAATTCACACATCTAGTCTCCTAAACCGTGAGAAAATAAATTTGTGGGTTAAAGCCACCCATTTGTGGTATTTCTGTTATTTATAGCAGCACTAGATAATTAAGACACACAATATACACCAAAACCTGTCTGTTTACTATATAAACTACTGTATTTTATGCAAATAATGTGGGCCCTTCTGTCTGTTTGCCAACTACGCTCTCCCTACCCCTGCTATGATATATTAAGCACGCTACATTAATTTCTTTTCACAAGACATGTTTAAAAAGCTGGCTTAGCAGCGCTTACGAAAATACCTTTTGGGGGAGGGCAGGGTTGGCTCACAAACATAAAAGGTGCAGATTATCTGCATAAAAATATGACATATTAGAAGCATTTAAAGTGGCTGGTGCTTTCGTGGGGAGAAAACAAAACATACTGCAGAAATTACTCATCCCCAGCACCCACAAGGAATCTGAAACAAATACTCAAAAAACTATCTTAAACCAATTTGAGTAACTGTTTAAGATAATACAAAATATTAGATATGACTAACAACTGAACAAGTGCTATGGGTAAAATATGCAATGAAAATTCAGAGAAAGATGATGACTTTAAACTAGAACACTGGCTCGGAAGTGGTATCTAGGCACGGTTTTAAAGATTGGTAGGATTTAGAAAGGTAGAAAGGGAAAAACATTCCTTACAATGGTACAAACAGGGGCATAAAAGAAGTAACTGTGAACAGCCTTATGCTCCTGTAGAGGTTTCGTATGATATGGCAGGAAGGGCACAAGATCAAAAATCAGGTTGGCTCTGCCACTTACTTCTTGGGAAGTCCTAGAAGGATATTTACCTGTCTGAGCTTTGGCTTCTCATTCTTAAAATGATGAAGTTAGAGTAATATCTACCTCACAGGATTTAGGTGGAGATTAATATGAAATATTATGTGTGAAAACTTCTAGCTCAGTGTTGAGTAGTGGGTTAGCAAACAAAAATCCAGTTTGATCTACTCTCTAATTAAGCCAGTGTTTTGATACCACCTTTACAATTTTCTCATATTCTCTATCATCTTTGCTACTCTTTATTTTCTATTTAATTATATTACTGTTTAAAATAAATATTTTAATACTTTCTTTAAAAAGTATCGCTTTATTTCAACATACAGTGAAAACTGTGAGAGCCGAAACTACATGGAACCGCCTTGTTTTTCCAGGTCTTGCAAGTTTTCTGCCTTTGACAGGGTGCAGTCTTACCACTTTTCTATCACTCTCTATTAGTGGGAAATACTTGAGTTTTCCTTCTCTGATAGGTTTCTGCCTTACAAAGGTTCTGGCTTTAAAGGGTTTTACTGCATATTCTTTAGCCTTACCCTAAGTAACAATACCTGAAATCATGGTCTAAATTTTTGTTATTACTCACTAACATAAATCCATAATCAATAAAATAAAAAATGTCTACCTGTGAACTTCCTAAAACCATCTCAACATCTAAATTTTAAAAATACTGAATTAAGCTCTTCTTGGAAGCAGCATAATCAAATGAACAAAATACATTTTGGTACAGAATTACCTTAAATTTTTTTTAAGTCAGCTGTAATATACCTTTTACATACCTGTTTTAATTTATAAACTTCAATATTTCTTACATGATATATACTTCTTATTGTGGATGAATTATAAGGCGGGCACTCAAAATGACCTTAAATAGAAAGAAGAGAAATAAACCATATTCAATTCCATTAAGTACTGCAAATACAAGTACATATATACACTTCTACAAAATTGACGTTTATCATCAATTTTTGTTCTTAAAATCCGTACTTAAAAAAAAAAAAAACACTGTTCTTAATACAGTGGTATTTACTACCTAGTAAGGAGCCCTGGTGGCACAGTGGTTAAAGCACTTGGCTGCTAATGGAAAGGTCATCGGTTCGAACCCACCAGCCACTATGCAGAACAAAGTTGTGGCAATCTCCTTCTGTAAGCATTTACAGCCTTGGAAACCCTATGGGGCAGTCCCACTCTGTCCTTACAGGGTCTCAATGAGTGCCAATTGACTCAATGGCAATGGGTTTAATGGAAATAGACCACAAACTATAAATAATCGGGGAGCTTGTGATTTTTAAAATTGAATTATATTTAATTTTGGAGTAGATTATATACTCCCATAGTTTAAAATTTAAAAGATACCATGGGAAAGGCATAGAGTAAAAAGTATCCCTCCTAGGAAGATGAGTGGTTGGTTGCCTAGGGTTAGGGTGGGGGCAGAAATTAACTGCAAATGAGCAAAAGAAACCTTTCTGGGGTAATGGAAATGTTCTAAATCTGGATGGTGGTAATGATTGCAGAGCTCTGTAAAAGTACTAAAATTGTTTAACTGCATATGTACAATGGTATGTAAACTTCACTGTGGTAAAGCTGCTTTTAAAAAAAGGCTCCCTCCCATACTTGTCCCTCAGCCATCAGTAACCCTACCTAGAGGCAACCAACGTTAACCAGGTTCTTGTATTTTATTCTGAGGACATCATCTGTGCATATAATAAATACACAAATTTCTTTATCCCTTCAATTACACAGATGGTTGTATACTTTATACATGTTCTATGCCTTGCTTTTTTTCTCTTAACATATCTTAGAGATCTTTCCACATTAGTTACATATAGAACTTCTTTTTTTAAATGGCTCATAGAATTACACTGCATAGTTACATTATAACTAATCCCTACCATTTGCTATTACAAACAATGCTGAAATAACTTTGTATACATCACTTTACTTAGAATATATCTATAAATAAGTTTCTGGAAGTGGAACTCCTGGGTCAAAGCATATTTATAATTTCCATAGATATTACCAAGCATGGTTCCAATTTGCCCCCACAGCTGCCATTTAGTAGACAGCCTGTTGCTGGTGTATGCCAGTGCTAACAGATTAGAGTCATGGGGAGCAGGGCACAAGGAACAGGCTTGTGATTTCACAGTTACAGTGAGATTATAAATTTTAGCTACCAATTTATTTATTACAGGGTCACCATGAGTCATAATCTACTTGACAGCAATGAGTTTCGTTTTTTGGTTTTGGTATACTGATACAATAAAATACTATTCACAAATTAAAATAGGTGGATTAGAGTATCAACATGGATTTCAAAAATGTGTTAAAGAATTAACTTCCAGAAAGATACAGGCAATATATTTATATGAAGTTTAAAACATGCCTCGTAATACATTGTTTAAACCTCTTACACATGTGGTAAAGATATTAAAAAAACCAAGAGAATGACAAACACCAAATTCAGAATAGTGACTGCCTGGCAGGAAATGGAGGGACAAAACCAGGGGCAAGGAATTGAGGAGAAGTAAACAATGATCCTCAATTTTATCTGCACAGCTTTATTTCTTAAAGATCAAAATTAAATATGGTAATATTCTAATAATGGATAAAACTGAATAATGGATACACAGACATATAGTTCTCTATATTTTATTATGTATGAAATAGTCTATAATTTAAAAATTAAAATTAGTCGGTTCATAGAAAAAACTCCGATGAAAAATAACAGTCAAATTATGTTATGCTTAAGTTATTCTTGGGCAAACAAATTCTAAAGTCTAAAAAAAATTCTAAATATAAAAATACCTTTTCGATAGTCGTGAGATTTAAATATACCAGAGATCCCACCAATTCTTACACCTCGGTATTTTATCACACCAGCCAAACCTGAAAAAAAAATAATGCAATTAAATAAAGTCACTACAGGCAAAAGAAAAGCAATCTCTTTATTAACTCACTGAACCATTTAAAGGCTTGGACTTCCAAGCAGTCCTAAAATTATTTGAAAATTAAGCATCATGATGAGGTTATCTTTTATATTGTAAGATGTCAATAGTACATAAGGTAGATTAGGGATGGTTAAGCGCTCGGCTGCTAAGCAAAAGGTCGGCAGTTCAAATCCACCAGCCACTCCACAGGAGAAAGATGTGGGGTAAAGATTTACAGCCTTGGAAACCCTATGGGGCAATTCTATCTTATGGGGTCACTATGAGTCAGAATTGCCTCTATAGTATCAGGTTTGATTTTGGTTTGTTTAGGATTTAAAGAGGGGAGCCTGGAAGCAAATCAGCCAAGACATTTAAGCAGAAAGGAAGGGACAAATGAGATTAGGTATTAAGAGGGAAACAGACATAATTTGGTGCCTTAACTGAATATGGGGATTGGTTGGGGGAAATAGAAGAAAATGTCCTATGATGGATTTAGACGTTATAGATCTCAAAGTAAACAGGGACAAGGTATAAAGAATCTGTACTTTCAATAGTTCATTTCTGATTGATCGTTATCTGACAATTTCACCTTTGGACAATATTGCAATTGTCAACAGATGATCAGGAGGTGGGGCCAAGATCGCAGAGCAGTCAGACATTTCCGGTGAACCCTCTTACAACAAAGACCCGAAAAAACAAGTGAATCGATTATATATATGATAAGCTAGGAACCCTGGGCATCAAAGGCAAAGTTAAGAAATTAGGCTGAGTGACGGGGGAGGGAGAGACAGTACAGAAGCAGCAAGGAGTTGCCCCGATTCCCTGGCGCAACTGCAGCATGGCTGATGACAATATTGGGGAACCGAAGGCAAGCGAAGAGGCACATCCCTGATTCTCTGGGGTGACCGCGTCAGGGCTGGCTGTGGTGTTTAGGACGCAGGTGCTTCAATGAAAGAAGGCAAGCGAGGTGGCGCAGCCCTAACCCCCGGGGTAACCGTGATGGGGACCAAGCCAGCGCACAATCTACACATGCCTCCCAAATCTGAGAAAAAACAGTGCTCTCAGCACAAGAGAAGTGATTTTGTCTCATTTACCACAGGGATCTACTATCTTCTCCTTTTGAAAGAAGTCTTTCCTATCTATCTGATCCCTCCTCCCTCTGCCCCAGCCGGCTTCATTAACAGTTGATTTCCCTGGGCCTGAGATAGGTCCTGCTGAGCTCCCTGAGCCTTTCTCCTGGCCTTGGAGAAGGAACAAATTAACAAATGGTGAAAAAATACTCTGCCAACTACCCCTAATCTGGAAACTCATAGCAGAAGCGGCTCCAGTCCAGGGACAAGCGGTCCACAGACATTCTCTTTCACCCCTACATGGATCCAGGTGGCCCCATTATAGCAGATAGGATTTGGCTGTTATATTGCAAGGGCGAATCTGTTTGAGGTCTGACTGTAACTGTTTCAGCTGTGCGGTGGAGAGGCAGGTTTTTGACATTTGATACTGCTCTGCCAATTAAACAGGAGCCTCACCTACCCAATGCAGGGGCCTGAGGACTGGAGGTTCCACCCATGCCACCTAGCCACCCGTGACAGGGGTCCAAGGATAAGTGGTGCCTACCAATCCTTACAGTTAAAAGCATGGGGTACCTGTGATACGGCTGCAGAGCCCACCCACCAGAGCACTCTAGAGAACAGGGACGTGCCTTCTTCACAGACGCTCGGGAGAAGGTTGCCAGCCCCCTGCCCTCCTCAGAGTATGACCTCTGCTGCTACCAGAAACCTCCGCATACAACAATCACCACTGCTCCTCTAAGATTGGAGGTGAGAGCCTGCACCACAAACTAGGTGATCAACTACCTGGACACCTGAGCAGAATCTATACAAGAATAGCGAACAGACTCCCGGACCCATATACATGGTAACAGCTCTAGCCATCTGGTAACAGGACATTAGTACTTCAAAGGCTCCAATAAACAAGTTAGCTCATTCAAGTAGCCTAACAGGGTATATCAAAACAAACCACAGCAAGAAGCTAGGACACAGCAAGCAAAGATAAAATGAATTAATACAATAAATTATAAATGGCTCAAACAACAGTCAATATCAAATCACAAAAAGAAGCAGGCCATGATTGCTTCAACAAACTCCCAAAACAAAGAATCAAGGACTCTTCAGAATGAAGATATATTCCTGGAATTATTAGATGTAGACTACAAAAAATTAATATACAAAACTCTTTAAGACATCAAGAAGGAGATTAGGCAAAATGGAGAAAAGCCAAGGAAGACACAGGTTAAGCAGTCCAAGAAAATAGGAAGATTATTAATGAACATAATGAAAAATTTAATAGGCTGCAAGAATCCATAGAGACAGCAATCAGAAATTCAGAAGATCAACAATAAAATTTCAGAATTAGATAACTCAGTAGAAAGTCAGAGGAGCCAAACTGAGGAAATGGAAGTGAGAAATAGTGAGATTGAAGATAAAACACTTGGCAACAATATAGTCAAAGAAAAATCAGATAAAAGAATTGAAAAAAGAGAAGAAACCCTAAGAATCATGTGGGACTCTATCAAAAGGATTAACTTACAAGTGACTGGAGTACCAGAACAGGGAGGCATAACAGAAAATACAGAGAGAATTGCTGAAGATTTCTTGGCAAAAAAATTCCCTGACACCTTTAAAGATGAGAGGATATCTATCCAGGATGCTCATCAAACCCCATACAAGGTAGCTCCTAAAAAAAAAGGCACCAAGACATATTATTATCAAACTGGATCAAAATCAAAGACAAAGAGAAAATTTTAATAGTTGCCAGGGATAAATGAAAAGTCACCTACAAAAGAGAATCAGTAAGAACAGGCTCAGATTACTTGGCAGAAACCATGCATACAAGAATGCAATGGGATGACATATATAAAGCACTGAAGGAGAAAAATTCCAAGAATCATATATTCAGCAAAACCGTCTCTCATATATGAAGGTGAAATGAGGGCATTTCCAGATAAACAGAACTTCAGGGAATTTGCAAAAACCAAACCAAAACTACAAAAAATACTAAAGGGAATTCTCTGGTTAGAAAAATCAATAATATCAGACATTAACCCAATACTAGAACACAGGATGGAGCAACCAGATATCAACCCAGATAGGGAAATCACAAAAATAAATCAAGGTTAAAAAAACACTCAAAACAGGGAAACAACAATGTCATTATGTGAAAGATGACAACACTAAATCAATAAAGAGGGACTAAAAAATGTAGTTACACACTTCACATGGAGAGGAAGCCCAGGAGATGTAAAGAAATAAAAGATAGGTTTAAACTTAGAAAAATAAGGGTAAATATTAAGGTAACCAAAAGAGAGACTAACAATCCTACACATCAAATAAAAAACAAGAAAAACATAAAGACTCAGCAAAAACAAAATCAACAACAATGAAAAAGAGGAATATACAATTTATGAAGAAAAACTACTCTGCACAAAAAAAATATAAAAATGAAACTGTTAACAAGACACAAAAAATGACAGCACTAAATTCATACCTATCAATAATCACACTGAATGTAAATGATCTAAATGTACCAAACAAGAGACAGAGAGTTGCAGAATGAATTAAAAAACATGATCTGTCTATATTGCCTACAAGAGACAAACATTAAAGACACTAACAAATTAAAACTCAAAGGATGGAAAAATACATATAAAGTAAAAAACAATCAAAAAAGAGGAGGAGTGGCTATGCTAATTTTTGACAAACCAGACTTCAAAGTTAAATCTACCGCAAAGGATTAGGAGGGACACTATATAACAATTAAAGGGACAATATACCAGGGGGATATTACCATATTAAATATTTATGCACACAACAACAGGGCTTTAAGATACATAAACTCTAACAGCATTGAAAAGTGAGATAGACTGTTCCACAACTGTAGTAGACTTCAACACACCACTTTCAGTGAAGGACAGGACCTCCAGAAAGCTCAACTAAAACATGGAAGAGCTAAATGCCACAATCAACCAGCACGACCTCATAGAAATATACAGAACACTCCACCCAACAGCAGCCAAACAGACTTTCTTTTCCAGTGCACATGGGACATTCTCTAGAATGGACCACATATTAGGTCATAAAACAAGCCTTAGCAGAATCCAAAATATCGAAACATTACAAAGCTTCTTCTCTGACCATAAAGCCATAAAACTAAAAGTCAATAACACAAAAAATCAGGGAAAAAAAATCAAACACGTGGAAGCTGAACAACACTTTGTTCAAAAATGATTGGATTATATAAGGAATTAAAGACAGAATAAAGAAATTCATAGAATCCAATGAGAATGAAAACACTTCCTATCAGAAACTTTGGGACACAGCTAAAGCAGCACTCAGAGGTCAACTTACGACAATAAATTCACACATTCAAAAAAAAAGAAAGAGCCAAAATCAAAGAATTATCCCTACAACTTGGACAAATAGAAATAAAGCAATAGAAGAAACCCTCAACCACCAGAAGAAAGCAGTTAATAAAACTCAGAGCAGAATGAAATCAGAGAATTGGAAAAAAACTGAAAAAGTTAACAAGACCAAAAGCTGTCTTTTTGAAAATATTAACAAAATCAATAAACCACAGGCCAAACTGACACAAGAAAAACAGGAGAAGAAGCAAATAACCCAAATAAGAAGCAAGATGGGCAATATCACAACAGGCCCAACTGAAATAAAGAGAATGGTAACAAAATACCAGGAAAAACTGTGCTCTAACAAATATGAAAACCTACAGGAAATGGAAAAAGTTCTATGAAGAAACTACCAAAAAAAAAAAAAAAAAACCTAACACAGAGGGAGAACAACTAAACGAACCCAAAACAAAACAAGAGATTGAAAAAGTAATTTAAAAACTCCCAACAAAAAAAAGCACTGGCCCTGATGGCTTCACTGGAGAATTCTACCAAACTTTCAGAGAAGAGTTAACAACACTACTACTAAAGGTATTTCAGAACATAGAAAAGGATGGAATACTCCCAAACTCATTCTATGAGGCCAGCATATCCCTGATACCCAAACCAGGTAAAGACACCACACACACAAAAAATTACAGACCAATATCCCTCATGACCTTAGACGCAAAAATCCTCAACAAAATTCTAGCCAATAAAATTGAACAACATATCAAATAAATAATTCACCATGACCAAGTGGATAAATACCACATACACAGCATTAGAAAAACAATCAATATAATCAATCACATAAATAAAATAAAAGACAAGAACCACATCATCTCATCAACTGATGCACAAAATGCATATGAAAGTCCAACACCCATTCATGATAAAAACTCTCAGCAAACTAGGAAGAGAAGGAAATTCCTAGAAATTATAAAGGGCATTTACACAAAGCCAACAGCCAGCATCATCCTAAATGAAGAGAGACTGAAAGCATTCCCCTCGAGAATGGGAACCAGACAAAGATGCCCTTTATCACCACTGTCATTCAACACTGTGCTGGAGGTCCTAGACACAGCTATTAGGCTAGATAAAGAAATAAAGAGCATCCAAATTAGCAAAGAAGAAGCAAACGTATCTCTACTTGCAGATGACATGATCTTATACACAGAAAAACTAAAGAATCCTCAAGAAACCTACTGAAACTAATACAAGAGTTTAACAGAGTATCAGGAGACAAGATTAACACATATAAATCAGTTGGATTCTTGTACACCAACAAAGAGGAAATCACCAAATCAATACCGTTTACAGTAGCCCCCAAGAAGATAAAATACTTAGGAATAAATCTAACCACAGATGTAAAAGACCTATACAAACAAAACTGTAAGACGCTACTGCCAGAAACCGAAAGACACCTAAATGAGTGAAAAAACATACCTTGCTTGTAGATGGGAAGACTCAACATTGTAAAAATGACTATTCTACCCAAAGCGATCCACACATACAATGCAATCCTGATCCAAATACCAGTGACATTTTTTAATGAGATGGAGAAACAAATCACCAACTTCATATGTAAGGAAAAGAAGAACCAGATACGTAAAGCATTACTGAAAAAGAAGAACAAAGTGGGAGGCCTCACTCTACCTGATCTTAGAACACATTATACCTTCACAATAGTCAAAACACCCCAGTATTTGTAAAACAACAGATACATCAACCCATGGAACAGAATTAAGTATCCAGACATAAATCCATCCACGCATGAACAGCTGATATTTGACAAGGCCCAAAGTCTGTTAAATGGGGAAAACGGTCTCTTTAACAAATAAATGGGGCTGGCATAACTGGATACTGTCTGCAAAAAAACTAAACAAGACCCATACCTCACACTATGCACAAAAACTAAGTAAAAATGGATCAAAGACCTAAATATAAAATCTAAAACAATAAAGATCATGTAAGAAAAAACAGGGACAACAATGAAAAAAAACAGGGACAACGCTAGGAGCCCTAATACATGGCATAAACAGTATACAAAGCATTATTAACAATGTACAAACACCAGAAGAGAAATCAGATAACTGGGAGCTCGTAAAAGTCAAACACCTATGTTCATCCAAAGACTTCACCAAAGCAGTAAAAAAGGAATCTACAGATTGGAAAGTTCTTAGCTATGACATTTCCAATCAGCATCTGATCTCTAAAATCAACAGGATACTGCAAAAACTCAACAGCAAAAAGACAAATAACCCAATTAAAACATGGGCAAAGGAAATGAACAGGCTCTTCACTAAAGAAGACATTCAGATAGCTAACAGATAATATGAGGAAATGCTCATAATCATTAGCCATTAGAGAAATGCAAATCTAAACTACAATGAGATTCTCTCTCCAACAAGGCTGACATTAATTCAAGAAACACAAAATAATAAACGTTGGAGAGGTTGCAGAGAGACTGGAACACTTACACACTGCTGGTGAGAACGTAACATGGTACAACTACTTTGAAAATTGATTTGAAAAGTTAGAAATAGAACTACCATACGATCCAGCAATCCCACTACGTGGAATATATCCTAGAGAAATAAGAGCCATCACACAAACAGATATATGCATACCCATGACCGTTGCAGCGCTGTTTACAATATCAAAAAGATGGAAACAATCAAGGTGCCCATCAATGGATGAATGGATAAATTATGGTACATTCACACAATGGAATACTACGCATTGATAAAACACAACAATGAATCTGAAACATTTCATAACATGGAGGAATCTGGAAGGCATTCTGTTCAGTGAAATTAGTCAGTTGCAAAAGGACAAATATATGAGACCACTATTAAAAGAACTCAAGAGATAGGTTAAACATAGAAGAAAACATTCTTTTTTGTCTTTTCTTCTCTTTTTTAAAATTTTTATTGTGCTTTAAGTGAAAGTTTACAAATCAAGTCAGTCTCT
The DNA here is from genome assembly GCF_024166365.1 of Elephas maximus indicus. NCBI lineage: Eukaryota > Metazoa > Chordata > Mammalia > Proboscidea > Elephantidae > Elephas > Elephas maximus. The sequence goes on along the minus strand of NC_064844.1, from coordinate 39,364,207 downwards.
TACACAAAAACTTATATACACCTTGCTACATACTCCCAATTGCTCTACCCTAATGAGACAGCCCACTCCCTCCCTCCACTCTCTTAGTGTCCATTTCCCCAGCTTCTAACCCCCTCTACCCTTTCATCTCCCCTCCAGGCAGGAGATACCAACATAATCTCAAGTGTCCACCTGATCCAAGAAGCTCACTCCTCACCAGCATCCCTCTCCAACCCATTGTCCAGTCCAATCCATGTCTGAAGAGTTGGCTTTGGGAATGGTGCCTGTCCTGGGCCAACAGAAGGTCTGGGGGCCATGACCACTGGGGTCCTTCCATTCTCAGTCAGAACATTAAGTCTGGTCTTTTTACGAGAATTTGGGGTCTGCATCCCATTGCTCTCCTGCTCCCTCAGAGGTTCTCTGTTGTGTTCCCTGTCAGGACAGTCATCACTTGTAGCCAGCACCATCTACCTCCTCTGGTCTCAGGCTGATGTAGTCTCTGGTTTATGTGGCCCTTTCTGTCTCTTGGGCTCGTAATTAACTTGCATCCTTGATGTCCTTCATTCTCCTTTGATCCAGGTGGATTGAGATCAATTGATGCATCTTAGATGGCCACTTGCTGGCATTTTAAGACCCCAGAAGAAAATATTCTTTGATGGTTATGAGAGGCGGGAGGGAGAGAAGGAGGCAGGGAGGGAGGGAGAGGGGTATTCATTAATTAGATAGTAGACAAGAACTAATTTAGGTGAAGGGAAGGACAACACACAATACAGGAAAGGTCAGCACAACTGGACTAAACCAAAAGCAAGGAAGTTTCCTGAATAAACCAAACGCTTCGACGGCCAGCATAGCAGGGGTGGGGGTTTGAGGACCATGGTTTCAGGGGACATGTAGGGCAACTGGCATAATAAAATCTATTAAGAAAACATTCTGCATCCCATTTTGGAGAGTGGCGTCTGAGGTATTAAACGCTAGCAAGCGGCCATGTAAGATGCATCAGTTGGTCTCAACTCACATGGAGCAAGGGAAAACGAAGAACACCAAAGCACAAAGTAAGTATGAGCCCAAGAATCAGAACGGGCCACATAAATCAGAGACTATACCATCCTGATACCAGAAGTACTAGATGGTGCCCGGGTACAATGGATGACTACCCTGACAGGGAACGCAACAGGGAATCCCTAAAGGAGCAGAAGAGCAGTGGGATCCAGACCTCGAATTCTCATACCAGACTTAAGGGTCTGACTGAGACAAGAAGGATCCCGGAGGTCATGGTCCCCAGATGTTCTGTTAGCCCAAGACAGGAACCATTCCCAAAGCCAATTCTTCAGACAGGGATTGGACTGGACTATGGGATAGAAAATGATACTGGTGAGGAGTGTGCTTTTTGGATCAAGTAGACATTTGAGACTATGTGGGCAGCTCCTGTCTGGAGGGGAGATGAGAGCAGAGGGGGTCAAAAGCTGGCTGAATGGACATGAAAATAGAGTAGAGGGAAGGAGTGTGCTGTCTCATCAGGGTGAGAGCAAATGGGACTATGCAGCAAGATGTATACAAGTTTTTATGTGAGAGACTGACTTGATTTGTAAGCGTTCACTTAAAGCACAATAAAAATTAAAAAAGAAATGGGCGAAGGATATGAACAGGCACTTTACCAAAGAAGACATTAGGCTGCTAACAGATAACATGAGGAAATGCTCACGATCATTAGCTATTAAGAGAAATGCAAATAAAAACTACAATGAGATTCCATCTCACCCCAACAAGGTTGGTACTAATACAAAAAGCAGAAAATAATAAATGTTGAAGTGGTTGTGGAGAGACTGGAACACTTATACACTGTGGTGGGAATATAAACTACTTTGGAAATCGATTTGGTGCTTCCTTAAAAAGCTAGAAATAGAACTACCATACGACCCAGCAATTCCACTCCTTGGAATATACCCTAAAAAAATAAGAACCTTCACATGAACAGATATATGCACACCCATGTTCACTGCAGCACTGTTTACAATAAATAAAGATGGAAGCAACCAAGCGGCACATCAACAGATGAATGGATAAACAAATTATGGTATATTCACACAATGGAATACTATGCAATGATTAAGAACAACAATTGAATCTGTGAAACATTTCATAACGTGGAGGAATCTGGGAGGCTTTATGCTGAGTGAAATTAGTCAATTGCAAAAGGGCAAATATTGTATGAGACGTTTATTATAGAAACTCCAGATAAAGTTTAAACACAGAAGAAAGTATTTTTTGATGGTCATTAGGGTGGTGAGGGTGGGAAAGCGATATTCACTAACCAGATAGACAAAAATTTTTTTAGGTGAAGGGAAGGTCAACATGTAACACAGGGACAGTGAGTACAACTAGACTAAACCAAAAGCAAAGAAGTTTCCTAACACAACCAAACACATCAAAGACCAGAGTAGCAGGGACAAGGGTCTGGGGACCATGGTTTCAGGGGACATATAGGTCAGTTGGCATGACAAAACGTATTAAGAAAACGTTCTGCATCCCACTTTGGTGAGAGGCGTCTGTGGGCCTAAACGCTAGCAAGCCACCATCTCAGATGCATCAATTGGTCTCAACTCACCTGGAGCAACGGAGAATGAAGAACACCAAAAACACAAGGTAAATATGAACCCAAGAGGCAAAAAGGCCACATAAACCAGAGACTCCATAAGCCTGATACCGGAAGAACTAGAGGGTGCCCGGCTACCACCGATCACTGCCATGACAGGGAACTCAACTGAGAATCCCTGATGGAGCAAATAGTGGGATGTAGATCTCAAATTCGTGTAAAAAGACAAGGCTTAATGGTCTTACTGAGACCACAGGGACCCTGATGGTCATGGTCCCCAGACCCTCTGATAGCCCAAGACTAGAACCATTCCCAAAACCAACTCTACAGAGAAGGATTGGCCTGGACTATAGGACAGACAATGATGCCAATGAGGAGTGAATTTCGTGGCTCAAGAAGACAAATGAGACTATGTGGATGACTCCTGTCTGGGGGCGCGATGAGAAGAAGAGGGGGACAGGAGCTGGTTGAATGGACATGAGAAATACAGGGTGGAGATGAGGAAAGTGCTGTCTCATTAAGAGAAGAGCAGCTAGGAGCACACAGCAAGAAGACCCAGGTGTGATTCCTGGCCATTGAGCCTCATGTGCAGCCACCACCTATCTGTCAGTGGAGGCTTGCATGCTGGTATGGTGATGAATAGGTTTCAGCAGAGCTTCCAGACTAAGATAATGGACTAGGAAGAGAGGTCTGGCAATCTACTTCTGAAAATCAACCCTATGGATCAGAACAGTCCAATCCACAAATGATTAGGGCCCGATGCAGCCTTCCATTCCATTGCGTGTGGGGTCACCACGATTCAAGATCAACTGAACAGCAACAATAAGAACAGAAGTTAGGAAGAACTTTGTGGAGACAAAACTGGCATCTACTAGATGGTATGCAGTCCCTGGCTGATGCAACCTGTTAACACACTTGGCTGTTAACTGAAAGGCTGGAGGTTTGAGTCCACCCAGATGTACCTCAGAAAAAAAACATGGTGATCTACTTCCAAAAAATCATCCATTGACAATTATCATGGATTGAATTGTGTCCCCCCAAAATATCTGTCAACTTGGCTGGGTCATGACTGACTGTCTACCATTTTACCATCTGATGTGATTTCCCTATGTGTTGTAAATCCCATCACTATGATGTAATAAGATGGATTCATATTGATGAAATCTACAAGATTAGATAGTGTCTTTAGCCACTCTCTTTGAGATATGAAAAAGAAAACCGAGCAGAGAGACAGGGGGACCTCATACCACCAAGAAAGCACTGCCAGGAGTATAGCTGCTCCTTTGGACCCGAGGTACCTGCTCTGAGATGCTCTCAGACCAAGGGAAGACTGATGCATCACAAGGACCTTTCTCCAGACCTGTCAGAGAGAGAAAGTCTTTCCCTGGAGCTGGTACCCTGAATTCGGACTTCTAGCCTACTGGACTGTGAGAGAATAAACTTCTCTTTGTTAAAGCAAAAAAAAAAAAAAAAAAATAGGTAACTAATCAGTAATGAAGTAGAGAAACTGAATTTCTGAAGTTATAATTCCACCACTGGAAAATCTATAAATAGTTCTAGAAAAAAATATACTTCAGTAGAGACGAAAGAACTGTATAGATTAAAGGGATGAAAACTGAAACAGAACCTAATTATGCCTCTAAATCTAAATGCCAGTTTACAGAAAATGCATAGGATAAAAGGAACCTCACAAACAACAATACAAGGAATCCAATCAGATAAATTAAAAACGTAGGAAATTCTACAGATGAAATTTCCCGTTTTCTTCAATAAATAACGTGGAAAGAAATGAGAGAGAGAGGAGAAACCATGACAGACTAAGAGACCTCAGAGTCATGGCAATCAAATGAAATGTGCTGATCTTGTATGAGTCCTATTTGAACAAACCAACTATAACACAGACATATTTTAGATAGTCAGGTAAATCTGAACATGATCTAGGCAACAGACAATAAAAAATTGTTACTTTAGGTAGCAGTCCTGGTGACACAGTGAGTAAGAGCAATTGCTGCTAACCAAAAGGTCAGCAGTTCAAGTCCACCAGCTGCTCCTTGGGAACCATATGCAACAGTTCTACTCTGTCCTATAGTGTCACTATGAGTCAGAATTGACTCCACAGCAATGGGTTTTAGTAAGGTATAATAATAGTACTGTTAGTTGTGGTACTCAAAAATCCTTATCACATAGAAACATGTACTGCATTTACAGGAAAAATAACATGATGGATGGAATTTGCTTCAATATACTCCAGTCACCTCTCCCACCAAAAAGAAAATGAAAAAAAAAAAAAAAAAAAGCTTGGAAGTTAGGGAGTGATAAAACAAGGATGGCAGAAAGACAATGGTTGTTGAAGCTGGGTAGTGGGTATAGAGATTCATTATGGTAATCTCTACTTTTGTGTATGCTTAACAATTCCCTTACAGAAAAGCTTAAAAGTCTCTTTTTTTTTTTTTTAAATAAAAAGAGTAAGAGAAAATAAAGAGACTGCAGATAGTGTATAAGATTTTTGCAGTTAAACATTAACTACTGTTTAAAAAAATTTGAGAGGGCAGGGACAAGACAGCAGAGTAGTCAGATGCTTCTGGTGATCCCTCTTACAACAAAGACCAAAAAAAACACATGAAACAATTATATACATGATAAGCTGGGAGCCCTGAACATCAAAGGCAAAGTTAGGAAATTGGACTGAGCGGCAGAGGGAGGGAAAGACGGTTCAGAAGCAGCGAGGAGTTGCTGGAACTGACTTGGCAGTAGCATTCAGGACGCAGTTTGCTCAGGGAGAGGCAGTGAGCTGCAGTGTACTCACACCTGCAGAATCAGAGCAGAACAATGCTCTTGGCAAAAGCTAAGTACTTAAGTCTATTTGACCACGCCCCTCCCCACCCCCAAGCCAACTTCAGTGGCTGTCGATTTCCCTGGGCCTGAGATAGGAAACCCTGGTGGCACAGTGGTTAAGTGCTATGGCTGCTAACCAAAGGGTAGGCAGTTTGAATCTGCCAGGCACTCCTTGGAAACTCTACAGGGCAGTTCTACCCTGTCCTATAGGGTCACCATGAGTCAGAATCACTCAACGGCACTGTGTTTGGTTTTGGTTTGGTTTTGAGATAGGTCCTGCTGCACGCCCTAAGCCATCCTCCCAACCTTAGAAAAGGAATAAATTAAAAGATAATCTGCCAGCTCCCCTAAGCTGGGGGGCTCAGAACAGAAGAGGCTTCTGTCCTAGCACAAATGGCCCGTGGACTCTGAATACCTTTCACCCCTGCATGGACCTGTGTGGGCCCATTTGAGGAGTTTAGGCCCTTGTTGGAAGGCTGCAACGGTATATGTACAGGAGATCTGACTTCAACTGTTTCAGCTGTGTGGTAGAGAGGTGGGTTTTTGATGTCTGATACTGCCTTGCCTATTAAACAGGGTCCTCACCTACCAACATCGGGGCCTGAGCTCTGGTGGCTCCACCCACATCACCTAGCCACCCGCAGCAGGGGTCCAAGGATAACTGACACCTCCCAGTCCTTACAACCAAAAGCATTGGGTGCCCATGGTAAAGCTGCAGGGCCCAACCACCCGTGCGCTCTAGGGAGCAGGGACACGCATTCCTCACACACACTCAGGAGATAGTTGTCAATCCCCTGCCTTGTTCAAAGCCTGACCCCCTTCTGCAACCAGAGACCTCTGCCTACAATAATCAGCCCTGCCCCTCTAAGACTGGAGGACACAGCCCGCACAACACACTTGGTGACTGACAATCTGGACACCTGAGCTGAATCCATACAAGAAAAGTGAACGGACTCCTAAGCTCATATACCTGGTAACAGCCCCAGCCATCTGGTGACAGGACATTACAGTTTCAAAGGCACAAATAATCAAGCTAGCTCACTCAAGCAGCCTATCTAGGCATACCAAAACAGAACAAAGCAAAAAGCTAGCATACAGTAAGCAAACATAAAATAATATAATAACTTATAGATGGCTCAGACACAACAGTCAAATCACATAAAGCAGCACACCATGATCACTTCAACAAGCTCTCAAAACAAAGAATCAAGGAATCTTCCAGACAAAGAGGTATTCCTGGAATTACCAGAGGTAGAATACAAAAGATTAATGTACAAAACTCAAGAAATCAGGAAGATCAGGCGAAATGCAGAACAAGCCAAGGAACACACAGATAAAGCAGTTGAGAAAATTACGTAGGTTATTTAAGAACATAATGAAAAATTTAATAGTCTGCAAGAATTCACAGAGAGACAGCAATCAGAAAGTCAGAAAATTACCAACAAAATTTCAGAATTAGACAACTCAACAGGAAGTCAGAGGAGCTGAATTGAAACGGAAGTCAAAAGTAGTGAGGCCGAAGATGAAACACTTGGCAACGATATATTCAAAGAAAAATCAGATAAAAGAATGTAAAAAAGAAGAGGGTTATTTACTGATTAGATAGTAGATAAGAACTACTTTAGGTGAAGGGAAGGGCAATACTCAATATAGGGAAGGTCAGCTCATCTGGACTGGACCAAAAGCAAAGAAGTTTCCTGGATGAACTGAATGCTTCGAAGGTCAGCAGAGCAAGGGCAGGAGTTTGGGGACTATGGCTTAAGGGGACTTCTAAGTCAATTGACAAAATAAATTCCATTAAGAAAACGTTCTGCATCCCACTTTGAAGTGTGGCGTCTGGGGTCTTAAATGCTAACAAGCGGCCATCTAAGATGCATCAATTGGTCTCAACCCACCTGGAGCAAAGGAGAATGAAGAACACCAAGGTCACACAATAACTATGAGCCCAAGAGACAGAAAGGGCCACATGAACTGGAGACTTACATCATCCTGAGACCAGAAGAACTAGATGGTGCCCGGCCACAACTCATGACTGCCCTGACAGGGAGCACAACAGAGAACCCCTGAGGCAGCAGGAGAACAGTAGGATGCAGACCCCAAATTCTCATAAAAAGACCAGACTTAATGGTCTGACTGAGACTAGAAGAATCCTGGCGGTCATGGACCCCAAAGCTTCTGTTGGCCCAGGGCAGGAACCATTCCTGAAGACAACTCATCAGACATGGAAAGGACTGGACAACAGGTTGGAGAGAGATGCTGATGAAGAGTGAGCTACTTGTATCAGGTGGACACTTGAGACTGTGTTGGCATCTCCTGTCTGGAGCGGAGATGGGAGGGTAGAGAGGGTTAGAAACTGGCAAAACTGTCACGAGAGGAGAGACTGGAAGGAGGGAGCGGGCTGACTCATTAGAGGGAGAGTAAATGGGAGTATGTAGTTAGATGTATATAAATACACGAGAGACTGACTTGATTTGTAAACTTTCACTTAAAGCACAATAAAAATTATTTAAAAAAAAAAAAAGAATGTAAAAAAGAGAAGAAACCCTAAGAATCCTGTGGGAATCTATCAAGAGAAATAACCTATGAGTAACCAGAGTACGAGAACAGAGAGGGATAACAGAAAATACAGAGAGAACTGCTGACGATTTCTTGGCAGAAAACTTGCCTGATATCATGAAAGATGAGAAGATATCTATCCAAGATGCTCATTGAACACTACAAAGGCAGATCGCAAAAGAAAGTCACCAAGACATATTGTAATCAAACTTGCCAAAACCAAAGATAGAGAATTTTAAGAGTGGCTAGGGATAAACAAAAAGTCACCTACAAAGCAGAGTCAATAAGAATAATCTCAGACTACTTGGTAGAAACCACGCAGGCAAGAAGGCAACAGGGTGACTTATATAAAGCACTGAATGAAAAAAATTGCCAGCCAAGAACCATATCTGCAGCAAAACTCTCTCTCAAATATGAAGGTGAGAGTAGGACATTTCAGATAAACAGAAGTTTAGGGAATTAGTAAAAACCAAACCAAAACTACAAGAAATACTAAAGGGAGTTCTCTGGTTAGAAAATCAATGCTATCAGATATTAACTCAAGGCTAGAACAAAGGACAGAGCAACCAGATATCAACCTAGGCAGGGAAATTACAAAAACAAATCAAGATTAAAAAAACACTCAAAACAGGGAAATAGTGATGTCATTATGTAAAAAATGACAACATCAAATCAATGAAGAGGGACTAAAAATGTAGTCATAGGCTTTCATATGGAGCGGAAGTCAAGGCAATATAAAGAAGTAAAAGTTTGGTTTAAACTTAGAAAGATAGGGTAAATATTAAGGTAACCACAAAGGAGACTAACAATCCTACACATCAAAATAAAAGAAAAACATAAAAAAAAAAACAAGAAAACACATGAAAACAAAATCAACAACAATTAAAAACAGAAGAAAAGACAACATATAAACAACTATTCAGCACAAAAAATTAAGTGGAAAAAAGAAACTGTCAACAACACACAAAAAAAGGAATCAAAATGACAGCACTGAACTCATACATATCCATGATTACGCTGAATATAAATGGACTAAATGCACCAATACAGAGGCAGTCGCAGAATGGATTAAAAAAAACACAATTCATCTATATGCTGCCTATAAGAGACACGCCTTAAAAACACAAACTAAAACTCAAAAGATGGATTAAAAATATCAACAAAACAACAATCAAAAAACAGCAGAAGTGGTAATATTAATTTCTGACAATGTAGTCTTGAAAGTTAAATCCACCACAAAAGAATAAGGAAGAACACTATATAACGATTAAAGGAACAACATACCAGGAGGATATAACCATATTAAATATTTATGCACCCAACAAAAGGGCTTCAAGATACATAAACTCTAATGGTGTTGAAAAGTGAGACTGACACCTGCACAATAATATTAGGAGATTTCAACGCACCGCTTTTGGTAAATGACGGAACATCTAGAAAGAAACTCAATAAAGACACGGACGATTTAAATGCCAAAATCAACCAACGTGACCTCACAGACAAATATAGAACACTCCACTCAAAAGCATTCAAGTATACTTTCTTTTCCAACGTACATGGAACATTCTCTAGAAGAGATCAGGTATTAGGTTACAAAGCAAGCGTTAACAGAATCCAAAACATCGAAATATTACAATACCTTCTCTGCCCATAAAGCCATAAAATTAGAAATAACAGAAAAAACAGGGAAAAGAAATCAAACACATGAAAACTGAACAAAACCTTGCTCAAAAACAATTGGATTATAAAAGAAATTAAAGACAGAATAAAGAAATTCATAGAATCCAATGAGAATGAAAATACTTCCTATCAGAACCTTTGGGACATAGTTAAAGCAGTTCTCAGAGGTCAATTTACACCAATAATTGCACACATCCAAAAAAGAAGGGCCAAAATCAAAGAATTATGCCTACAATTTGAACAAATAGAGAACAACAAAAGAAACCCTCAGGCACCAGAAGAAAGCAAATAATAAAAATTAGAGCAGAATTAAATGAAATAGAGAACAGAAAAACAATTGGAAGAGTTAGCAAGACCAAAAGCTCTTTCTTTGAAAAAATTACCAAAATCGATAAACCACAGGCAAATCTGACAAAAGAAAAAAAAGGAGAGTAAGCAATGAGGTGGGCGATATCACAACAGACCCAAGTGAAATTAAAAAACTCCTATCAGATTACTATGAAAAATTGTACTGTAACAAATTTGAAAACCTAGAAGAAAAGGACGTATTTCTAGAAACGTACTAACTACCTAAGCTAACACAAACAGAAGTAGAACAACTAAACAAACCCATAACACAAGAAGAGCATGAAAAGGTAATTAAAAAACTCCCAACAAAAAGAGCCCTGGCCCTGGCAGCTTCACTGGGGAGTTTTACCAAACTTTCAAAGACTTAACACCACTACTACCAAAGGTATTTCAGAGCACAGAGAAGGATATAATACTCCCAAACTCATTCTATGCAGCCAGCATAATCCTGATACCAAAATCAGGTAAAGACACTACAGAAAAAGAAAATTAGAGACCTATATCCCTTATGAACTTACATGCAAAAATCCTCAACAAAATTCTAGCCAATAGAATTCAACAACGTATCAAAACAATAATTCACCATGACCAAGTGGGATTCATACCAGGTATGCAGAGATGGTTCAACATTAGAAAAACAATCAATGTAATCCATCATACAAAAGACAAGAACCACATGATTTTATCAATCGATGCAGAAAACACATTTGACAAAGTCCAACACCCATTCATGATAAAAACTCTCAGGAAAACAGGAACAGAAGGAAAATTCCTCAGCATAATAAAGGGCATTTAAACAAAGCCAACAGCCATAATTATCCTGAACTTAGAGAGTCTTAAAGCATTCCCCTTGAGAAGGGAAACCGGACAACGATGCTCTTTACCACTACTCTTATTTAACATTGTGCTGGAGGTCCTAGCCAGAGCAATTCAGCTAGATAAAGAAATAAAAGGCATCCAAATTGGTAAGGAAGAAGTAAAGGTATTTCTACTTGCAGATGATATGATCTTATACACAGAAAACCCTAAGGAATCCTCAAGAAAACTACTGAAACTAACAGAAGAGTTCAGCACAGTATCAGGATACAAGATAAACATACATAAATCAGTTGGATTCCTGTAAACCAACAAAGAGAACGCTGAAGAGGAAATCACCAATTCAATACCATTTACAATAGCCACCAAGAAGATAAAATATGTAGGAATAAATCTAACCAGAGACTTAAAAGACCTATACAAAGAAAACTTTAAGACACCACTGCAAGAAACCAAAAGAGACCTACGTAAGTGGAAAAACATACCTTGCTCATGGATGGGAAGAATCAACATTGTAAAAATGTCTATTCTACCAAAAGCAATCTATAGATACAACGCACTCCCAATCCAAACATCAATGACATTTTTTAAGGAGATGGAGAAACAAATCACCAACTCCATACGGAAGGGAAAGAGGCCCAAAGCATTACTGAAGAAGAACAAAGTGGGAGGCCTCACACTACCTGATTTGAGAACCTATTATACCGCCACAGTAGTCAAAACAGCCTAGTTCTGGTACAACAACAGATACATAGACCAGTGGAACAGAATTGAGAATCCAGACATAAATCCATCCACATACGAACAGCTAATATTTGGCAAAGGCTCAAAGTCTGTTAAATGGGGAAAAGACAGTCACTTTAACAAATGGTGCTGGCATAACTGGATATCCATTTGCAAAAAAATGAAAGAAGACCCATACCCCACACCATGCACAAAAACCAACTCAAAATGGATCAAAGACCTAAATATGAACTCTAAAACAATGAAGATCATGGATGAAAAAATAGGGGCAATGCTGGGAGCTGTAATACATGGCATAAACAGTACACAAAACATTATTAACAATGCACAAACACCAGAACAGAAACCAGGTAACTGGGAGCTCCTAAAAATCAAACACCTATGCTCATCCAAAGACTTCATCAAAACAGTAAAAAGGGAACCTACAGACTGGGGAGAAGTTTTTAGCTCTGACATATCCGATCAGTGACTGATCTCCAAAATCTACATGACACTGCAAAAACTCAACAACAAAAACACAAATAACCCAATTAAAAAATGGACAAAGGTAATAAAATCTATTAAGAAGACATTCTGCATCCCACTTTGGAGAGTGGCACCTGGGGTCTTAAACGCTAGCAAGCAGCCATCTAAGATGCATCAATTGGTCTCAACCCACCTGGAGCAAAGGAGAATGAAGAACACCAAAGGCACAAGGTAATTAAGAGCCCAAGAGGCAGAAAGGGCCACAGAAACCAGAGACTACATCAGCCTGAGAGCAGAAGAACTAGATGGTGCCCTGTTACAATGGATGACTGCCCTGACAGGGAACCCCTGAGGGAACAGAAGAGCAGTGGGATGCAGACCTCAAATTCTACTAAAAAGACCAGGCTTAATGGTCTGACTGAGACTAGAAGGACCCCAGAAGTCATTGTCCTCAGACCTTCTGTTAGTCTAAGACAGGAACCATTCCCAAAGCCAACTTTTCAGATGGATTGGACTGGACTAAAAAAACAATACTGGTAAAGAGTGAGATTCTTGGATCAAGTAGACACATGAGACTATGTGGGCAGCTACTATCTGGAGAAGAGATGACAGGGCAGAGGGGGTCAGAAGCTGGCCGAATGGACACAAAAATAGAGAGAAGAAAGGAGTGTGGTGTCTTAGAGAGAGAGCAACTAGGAGTATACAGCAAGGTGTATATAAGTTTTTGTATGAGAGACTGACTTGGTTTGTAAACTTTCACTTAAAAAAAGCACAATAAAAATTTAAAAATAAATAAATAAATAATGGACAAAGGATATGAACAGGCACTTCACCAAAGAAGACATTCAGGCAGCTAAGAGATACATGAGGAAATGTTCACAATCATTAGCCATTTGAGAGATGCAAATCAAAAACACTGGCATTAATCCAAAAAACACACAATAATGAATGTTAGAAAGGTTGTGGAGAGATTGGACCATTACACACTGTCGTTGAGAATGTAAAATGGTACAACCACTTCAGAATTCAATTTGGCGCTTCCTTAAAAAGCTAGAAATAGAACTACCATACCCACTCCTTGGAATATATCCTAGGGTAATAAAAGCCTTCAGACGAACAGATATATGCACATACATGTTCACTGCAGTACTGTTTACAATAGCAAAAACATGGAAGCAGCCAAGGTGCCCATCAAGGAATGAATGGATAATTATGGTATATTCACACAATGGAATACTATGCAACGATAATGAACAATGATGAATCCGTGAAACATCTCATAACATGGAAGAATCTGGAAGGCATTATGCTCAGTGAAATTAGCTGCAAAAGGACAAATACATGAGACCACCATTAATAAGAACTCAAGAAACAGTTTAAACACAGAAAAAAATATTTTTTGATGGTTACGAGGGGAGGGAGGGAGGGGGAGAGAGAGGTATTCACTAATTAAGACAGTAGACAAGAACTATTTTGGGTGAAGGGAAAGACAACACACAATACGGAAGAGGTCAGCACAACTGGACTAAACCAAAAGCAAAGAAGTTTCCTGAATACAACTGAACACTTCGAAAGCCAGAATAGCAGGGGCGGGGACTTGGGGACCATGGTTTCAGGGGACATCTAGGTCAAATGGCATAAGAAAACGTATTAAGAAAACATTCTGCATCCCACTTTGGAGAGTGACATCTGGGGTCTTAAAACGCTAGCAAGTGGCTATCTAAGATGCATCAATTGGTCTCAACCCACCTAGAGCAAAGGAGAATGAAGAACACCAAAGACACAAGGTAATTATGAGCCCAAGAGACAGAAAGGGCCACATAAATCAGAGAGTACATCAGCCTGAGACCAGAAGAACTAGATGGTGCCTGGCTACAACCAATGAGGGCCCAGGCAAGGAACACAATCAAGAACCCCTGAGGGAACAGGAGAATAGTGGGATGCAGATCTCAAATTCTCATAAAAAAACCAGACTTAATGGTTTGACTGACACTAGAAGGACCCCGGTGGTCATGGTCCCCAGACCTTCTGTTAGCCCAAGACTGGAACCATTCCCAAAGCTAATTCTTTATATAGGGATTGGACTGGACTATTTGACAGAAAATGATACCGGTGTGGAGTGAGCTTCCTGGCTTAAGTAGACACATGAGACTAAGTGGGCAGCTCCTGTCTGGAGGGGAGATGAGAAGGCAGAGGGGGACAGGAGCTGGCTGAACGGACATGAGGAATACAGGGTGGAGAGGAGTGTGCTGTCTCATTAGGGAGAGAGCAACTAATAGTAAATATAAATATGAATATAAATGTTTGTATGAGATTGACTTGATATAATACTTTCTCTTAAAGCATAATTAAAAAAAAAAAAATCCGCAGAGGAAGCATGGGCCTGTTTTCATGAATAACTATTTAAGTTAAAATTTCATAACTATTTAAACTAAGTGACATTCTCAAAACACCATGCATCTCAAAATGCTGCCCAACTGGTCTACAAATCCTGACATCCCATCAAACCAAAAAATTACCAAGAAATACATACCTAAATAATAAATGTTTGGTGCCACCCAGCCACCGTACGGTAACTCCTGCAAATGATTTGACGCTTCATGGTTTCCCCCAATGAAGATGGTGAGTACTGGTGCCTTTTTCTCTCCAGAATAATACCTAGAACATCATAAGGGTAAAGCTATCAGTTACCACAATTAGGGCGTAACATAAAAGCAAAAAGCAAAATAAGGTCAGAAGGAAAAGTCTGAAGGCATCATAAAAAGTTAAAAAGCCCTTTCTAGGCAAACTGCCCAGTTCTGCCCTTGTTCTAAAGAATGAAAAGATGCCTCCTTAAGTTCCAAGACAGTGTAAGTTCAACGAGGTCAGGAACTTTGTCGAGTTCACTGCTTATAATCCAACTTGTAAAACGGGGACTAGCATATACTGGGAGCCCTGATGGAGTAGTGGTTAAGAGCTTAGCTGCTAATTAAAAGGTCGGCAGTTTGAATCCAGTGGCTGGTCCTTGGAAGCTCTACGGGGCAAGTTCTACTCCGTCCTATAAAGTCGCTACGAGTCGGAATCGACTCGGAGGCAATGGTTTTACGCTTACGGTTTAGCACCCACAGGCGTCCAATAACAATTCCTGGATTATTAAACGAACTAGTATTAGAGTTCTATTTACGAACAAGGTAGGTATCTAAATCTGTCCGTTTCTACCTCCGAGTTCTAATTCACTCCCCTCAAGCTGCAATCCCTTGTGAAAGTGATAAGGCAGGAGAAAGGAAAGAAGGAAAGTGACAACTACTGAGCTCCAGGCCTCGCGGAAACAGCGCGAGCCAAGACAAAAGCTCAGGGGCGGCAGAAGGGAACTGGAACCCCGCGCGGCTCCTCGCCCTACTGCTGACAGTCACACCTCGCTCGCTGTGCCCGTGGCCGGGCCTTGCCCTCACCTGTAGAAGGTCTGCATGTGGCGATACTTGGGCGGCACTGCCATGCAGCGCAGGTCGGCCTCGTTGCGCACTGCCTGGAAGTCGCCGCAGCACAGGAGCAGGTCCACCGGCCCCGGGCCGCGCCGTTCCGCCAGCGCCAGCGTCTCATAGATCTTGTCCAGCTCACCGTGGCAGCACCCGGCCACAGCCACCCGCATCCTACCGGCCCGAAGTGGGAAGTGCCACCGGCGACGCCGTAGACAGAGCCAGGCCAGGCTCTAAGCGAAGAGACGCCACACAGGTTGCACAGATCCCGCCGCCAGCAACTGATCCGCCGCCACGTTCGGACTCCTGCAATTTAACTGACTTCCGCTTTCAAAATGTCGCGAGAGAGGGATCGCACGGGACTGGCTGACGTAAGGACTCCAGGAAACCTTCAAATTGAATCCGGCTTATCGTATTTCCCGCGTGATTAAATCCTAGGAATCTGACGGAGGGTAAAATTCAAAACCAAAGAGTAAACGAAATCCCCGTACATCGAAACTTGGTTTGCTAAAATTAAAACCTGCTAAACGAGTTGACAGGAATGATTGGCTCATTCCCTAGGATTAACTGTCCAGGGCAAAGATAATTCCCTGAAAGTGAATTAGAAATTTAACAAAAGATTTTTTTAAAAAGACATCTCAAAATTAAAATAATTTAAAAATATAACTTAAAAACACACTGCGGATTTTGAAACTACCCTCCCTAAGAGGTTCTAAAATTATCAGTTATTAAAAGGGGGGGTGGATGCATCAAAGGCCTATCAACGAAGTGAAGAGACAGCCTAAAAATTGGGAGAAATTGGGGGGAACCATCTATTGGATGTTGTTGGGTGCTATCCAGTTGATTAGGACTCATAGCGACCCTATAGGACAGAGCAGAACTGCCCCATAGGATTTCCAAGGCTGTAATCTTTACAGTAGCAGATTACCAGGTCTTTTCTCCCGTGGAGGCTCTGTGGGTTGAACCTCTGGACCTTTCCCTTAGTAGCTGAGCACTTAACTATTGAGCCACCAGGGCTCTGTAAACTTTCAACTAAAACAGTTAAAAAAAAAAAAAAAACACTTGAGTAATAAAATATTGAAAAAATGTTCTTTCACAACAAAAATTATTTACAATTGTGAAAGAAAAAAATAATATTTAATTTTTATTGTGTTTTAAGTGAAAGTTTTCCAGTCAAGTCAGTCTCACATAAAAACTTATATACACCTTGCTACATACTCCCAATTGCTCCACCCCTAATGAGACAGCCCACTCCCTCCCTCCACTCTCTCTTTCCCTGTCCATTTTGCCAGCATCTAACCCCCTCTACCCTCTCATCTCCCCTCCAGGCAGGAGATACCAACATAACCTCAAGTGCCCACCTGGTCCAAGAAGCTCACTTCTCACCAGCATCCCTCTCCAACCCATTGTCCAGTCCAATCCATGTCTGAAGAGTTGGCTTCAGGAATGGTTCCCGTCCTGGACCTACAGAAGGTATGGGGGCCATGACCACCAGGGTCCTTCTAGTCTCAGTCAGACCATTAAGTCTGGCCTTTTCATGAGAATTTGGGGTCTGCATCCCTCTGCTCTCCTGCTCCCTCAGGGGTTCTCTGTTGTGTTCCCTGTCAGGGCAATTATCGGTTGTAGCCAGGCACCATTAGTTCTTCTGGTCTCAGGCTGATGTAGTCTCTGGTTTATGTGGCCCTTTCTGTCTCTTGGGCTCGTAATTACCTTGTGTCCTTGGTGTTCTTCATTCTCCTTTGATCCAGGTGGATTGAGATCAATTGATGCATCTCAGATGGCCGCTTCCTAGCGTTTAAGACTCAACCCACCTGGATCAAAGGAGAATGAAGAACACCAAAGACACAAGGTAATTTTACATTCCCACCAGCAGTGTATAAGTGTTCCAATCTCTCCACAGCCTCTCTAACATTTATTGTTCTGTGTTTTTGGATTAATGCCAGCCTTGTTGGAGTCAGATGAAATCTCATAATTTGTAGTTTTGATTTGCATTTCTCTAATGGCTAATGATCATGAGCATTTCCTCATGTATCTGTTAGCTACCTGAATGTCTTCTTTAGTGAAGTGTGTCTGTTCATGTCTTTTGCCCATTTTTTAATTGGGTTCTTTGTCTTTTTGTAGTTGAGTTTTTGCAGTACCATGTAGATTTCAGAGATTAGTTGCTGATTGGAAATATCAGAGCTAAAAACTTTTTCCCAGTGTAGGTAATCTTCTTACTCTTTTGGTGAAGTCCTTGGATGAGTATATGCGTTTGATTTTTAGGAGCTCCCAGTTATCTAGTTTTTCTTCTGCATTGTTAGTAACGTTTTGTATACTGTTTATGCCGTGTACTAGGGCTCCTAACGTTGTCCCTATTTTTTCTTCCATGATCTTTATTGTTTTAGATTTTATATTAAGGTCTTTGATCCATTTTGAGCTCGTTTTTGTGCATGGTGTGAGGTATGGGTCTTGTTTCATTTTTTGCAGATGGATATCCAGTTATGCCAGCACCGTTTGTTAAAGTGACTGTCTTTTCCCCATTTAACTGTTTTGGGGCCTTTGTCAAATATCAACTGCTCATGTGTGGAATAACATCTTACTTTGATTTTAAGCTTTTCATACCCACAAAACCAAAAATTAGACATAAAAAAGCCAAACCCAAACAAACTGCAAATGTATTGACTTGTTTTTTTCCATCAGAAACCGCTCTGCAACATTGTAAATTTTTTTTCTTGCTAGAAAAGGGTAGTCTTTAATTAAATTAATTAAAAGAGTGTGAGCGTCCTTAATTTTAACTTCAAGAAGTCTCATAGCTACAAATGGATAAAGGGCCAAATTTTCAGCAGTTACATTTTTAATACTAACTCAGTAACCAAGTCACTGTGTAAACTTGTATTTTTTAAGAAAACAATACTTAAGCCTCTGTGAAATCTCCAATCCTTGGGAGTATTTTTTCCTTCATTTCCTTCATGCAGGGAGAAAAAAATTCCTTATTAAATCATGAAACAATCTAATATTACATTATCGTTTTGAGCTAATTCAAAATTTTATTTTATTTTTTTACAGTTGTAACTAGCCTACTTTGAGTCACTTGTTTTTAGAAGCAAAATTGTCTCCCTGCAAGCATATAGAATGACTGCTTGGGATAAACCTTATGTTTTAATTTCTTTGTGTTTTGATTATTTTTAACACAGGATTTGTCTCAGTCATCTAGGGCTGCTGTCTTAGTCATTTAGTGCTGCCATAACAGAAATACCACAAGTGGATGGCTTTAACAAAGAGAAGTTTATTTCTTCACAGTAAAATAGGCTAAGAGTCCAAATTCAGCGTGTTGGCTCCAGGGGAAGGCTTTTTATGTCAGCTCTGGAGGAAGGTCCTTGTCCTCAATCTTCCCATGGTTTAGGAGGTCCCCCTGTCTCTCTACTTGCCTCTATCTTTTATATCTCAAGAGATTGCCTCAAGACACAATCAAATCCTGTAGATTGAGTCCTGCCTCACTAACACAACTGCTGCCCATTCTCTCTCATTAAGATTATTTAGAGGTAAGATTTACAGCACTCAGGAAAAGCACACAATACCAGGAATCATGGCTCAGCCTAACTGATGAACATATTTTTGGGGGCACATAATTCAATCCATGACATTCTACCATTTGGCCCCCAAAAAATCACATCCTTGCAACATGCAAAACATTCACCCATCATATCATACCAACAGTCTTAACTCTAAGTCTAAAATCTAAAAATTCCTCTTTATCTGTGAAATCTAGAATACAAGTTATCTGCTTCCAAAGGTACAATGGCAGAACAGGCACAAGCTAGACATTTCCATTCCAAATGGGACAAACTGGAGGAAAAGTAGGGATAACAGGTACTAAGCAAGTCAGCAGAACACATTACGTTAGCCCTCAAAGCTTTGAAAATAATCTTCTGTTCTCTGAGACAATTTACACAATGGCCCTGCCCTCCAGACTCTAGGTTTTGGCCACACTGTCCAGATTCTGGGTGGAGGACCCTCAGCCCTGGGCTTCAGCTCTGCCTTCTAGGCCCACTGAGACAGCAACTCTGCTCCCTAGGCTTTAGGCGTGCCATTCTCCTCTTCCAACTGAGCGGCAACTCCACTCTTAGAAACACCAGAGGCCATGGCTACACCCTTTGAAACCCCTGAGGTCATGCCCATACCTTTTGAGACTGAGGCAGGTCATCTTCTTGTGTTGTCTCTTCAGCTTCTGCTTCCTGGTTTCTTGGCCTCTCAGCTCCTAGGGCCTCACGCCCACATCTGCCCTGCTGGGGCAAGTGTTCCAAAGCTCTGTAGCTCCACAGATAAGTGCCTGGAGGCACCCCACTCTGCCAGGAAGCCTCCTGCACATAGGCACTCAGTTCTCTGGCTCCGTGGGTCAGCAAGCCTAGCTCCGCGGATAAGTGTCTAGAGGCACCCCATTCTACCAGGAAGCCTCAGATGTACAGGCACTCAGTTCTCTCACTCTGTGGGTTGGCTCCAGCACTGTCTCATGCTAGCCTCCTGGTTCTGCTGCTGTTGGTTCTCTGCTGTTGCCGCTTCTCTATGACTGCAGGTTCTCTGCCATGCTTGTCCTCTGCCACTGTTTCAACTTTATCCATTCACAGTTTCAAAACTGCTTCCACATTTTAGGTATCTGTTACAGCAGCACCCCACTCCTGGTACCAAATTCTTTCTCAGTCATTTAGTGCTGCCATAACAGAAACACCACAAGTGAATGGCTTTAACAAAGAGAAATATATTTCTTCACAGTAAAGTAAGCTAAAGTCCAAATTCAGGGTGTTGGCTCCAGAGGAAGGCTTTCTGTCTCTGTTGGCTCTGGAGGAAGGTCCTTGTCCTCAATCTTCCCATGGTCAAGGAGCTTCTCGGGTGCAGGGACCCTCGGTCCAGAGGATGTGCTCTGCTCCTGGTGCTGCTTTCTTGGTGGTAGGAGGTCCCCCTCTCTCTCTGCTTCTACCTTTTATATCTCAAGAGAGTGCCTCAAGACACAATATAATCCTGTAGGTTGAGTTGTGCCTCACTAACACAACTGCCGCCCATTCTCTCTCATTAACATTATAGAGGCAGGATTTACAACACATCTGAAAAGCACACAATACCAGGAATCGTGGCCCAGTCCAACTGATAACACACATTTTTTGGGGGACAGTTCAATCTATGACAGCCATTATAACAGAAATACCACAAGTGGGTGGCTTTAACAAAGAAAAATTTATTCTCTCACAGCCGAGGAGGTTAGAAGCCCAAATTCAGGGTGCCAGCTCCAGGGCAAGACTTTCCTTTTCTGTCGGCTCCAGGGAAAGGTCCTTGTCATCCATCTTTCCAGGTCAACGAGATTCTCAGCACAGGGACTCCTAGTCCAAAGGATGTGTTTTTCTCCTGGCTCTTGTTTCTTGGTGGTGTGAAGTCCCCATGTCTCTCTGCTCACTTCTGTCTTTTATATCTCAAAGAGATTGACTCAACATACAGCTTAATCCTGTAGATTGAGTCCTGCCTCATTAACATAACTACCACTAATCCCACCTCATGAACACCATAGAGATAGGATTTATAACACATAGGAGAATCACATCCAATGACAAAATGGTAGATAACCACACAATACTGGGAATCATGGTCTAGCCATGATTCCCAAGTTGACACACAATCTTTTTTTTTTTTTAATTGTAGTTTAGGTGAAAGTTTACAGGTCAAGTTAATTTCTCATACAAAAATTTATACACATATTGTTATGTGACCCTAGTTGCAATCCCTATAATGTGATGGCACACTCACCCTTGCTACCTTGGGTTTCCTGTGAGTTGACATACAACCTTAATCATCATACTCAACATAATAACTCTTAGTTATAGGTTTTATGACTTCCAGATTCCATTTCTGTAGTGTAAATGATAAAATGATTGGACTTACTTTGCGCAACTTGTTATCTTTGCTTTTCCATTTTCAAACACATCTGCCTAATATTCTCACCATTGCTTGGGGTGGGGGGTGGCATGGGGATGGTGGGTTGCTATTAGCGGCAACCCAGAAGATGGCATAGCCATCTGAAGATCTGCTTTTTTTTTTTTAATTTTGCTTTAAGTAAAAGTTTACAGCTCGTTAGTTTCTCATACAAAAATTTATATACACATTGTTATGTGACCCTAGTTGCTATCCCTATAATGTGACAGCACACTCCTCCTTTCTACCCCAAATTTCCCTTGTCCATTCAACCAGCTCCTATCCCTTTCTGCCTTCTCCTCTTGCCTCTAGATAAATATCATTTTATATGTTATAGTCCAGCCTAATCTTTGGCTGAAGAGTTGGCTTTGAGGATGGTTTTAGCTCTGGGTCAACAGAGAGTCCGGGGGCCATGTCCTCTGGGGTTCCTCCAGTCTTAGTCAGACCAGTAAATATGGTCTTTTCAGTAGAATTTGAGTTCTGCACCTCACTTTTCTCCTGCTCCGTCAGGGATTCTCTGCTTTATTCCCTGTCAGGGAGGTCATTGGGGGTAGCCGGGCACCATCTAGTCTTCTGGTCTCAGGCTGATGGAGACTCTGGTTTACGTAGCCCTTTTTGTCTCTTGGGCTAATATTTTCCTTGTCTGAAAATCTGCCATTTTTTTTAGTGGCTCTTCTCCTCCTGTAAAAAATTAGAGTTCTTTTCCTAGCATTGATTTTGGAGAATCTCTAAGTTTGCTCTTGGCTACTAACCTAAAGGTTGGCAGTTCAAACCTACCCAGTGGTGCTACAGAAGGAAGGCCTGGCTATCTGATTCCGTAAAGATTATGGCCAAGAAAACCCTACTCTGCAACACATGGGGTTGCCATAAGTTGGAATCTACCTGATGGCAAAGTTTTTGTTTTGTTTTTTGACCAGCATTCCCACACCTAAACCCAAAGAAGTGCCGTTTTAGTTGTTCAATTAGACAAATGTTTATGGACAAGTCAGACTCTGTGGAGTAGTACACTGAACTTTGCCTGGCCTATTCTTTATACTTCAGGTCAGAAGGAGGGTGTCACCTCCACCAGAAGGACTTCCTATAATCTCATTCCTGGTGAGGTTCCCCTCCTATGGGCCTACCTAGCCCCACACCCTGTCACTTATCACCCTACATTCTAATGATTTGTCCATTTGTCTCTCTTCACCTCTTGCCTGAAAGCTCTGTGAGAACAGATAATATATCTCTCGTGTTCATAATTGTATTCCCTTTGCTGGGCACAGTGCCTGGCACATAGACAGTACTCAAGAATATTTTGTTGAATGAATGCATTTCTAGGATTCTTGGCTAGGTCCTCTTTTTTATCTTCTAAATGAGTTCCTTTTTCAATATTAAAGGGAAAAAAACTTACTTAATGTATACGTAAATTACCCACTGTGTATTTCCTTGCTGTTATACGGAGGCTGAATCAAAAATTCTTACCCAGTTTCTATGTATTACATAGCTTTGAAGAATTTGCCTAAAGCTACTTAGCATCAAAACTTTTACCTAGAAGCTCAGTTCCTGGATCTTCCAAGGTTAGGGGTTTTGTTACTCAAGGCTCCTTTCCTGTAAAATGGCCATGCCAGTCTTCTGGAAATAAAACAGACAGCCTGGGTGGGGTAGCAGAGGTGTTGGATGCTCTAAATTGCATTACCAGTCACCTTCTGATTTCAGCCACATCTGTAGTGAAAGTCCTATGCAAACTCAGACTCATGCTGCCTGCAACACATCCCAGGAGCGAGTCTACAGACTGCTCTTCTGCATCAAGTAAAAGAAGTCCTCTCTGTTCTGTGAACACATACAGGAGAGCATGCAGTTAACAACCCTGGGGAAACCCTCAACCAATGCAGGATAGGATAAATGTGGATAAATGTTCCAGGCTCATGATGGATAATTCAGGGAGGCATTCTGTACATTACTTAGTGGTTCTGGAGGAACAAGTGATAACCTCAATAATGGACCCTTATGCTGACTTTTCTTTTTTCTTTTTCACTCTCCTTGACCCATCATTTCTGTTTCCTAGAAGCACTTCCCAAATCACCTAACTGTGTGCAAATCATTGTCTCAGGCTCTGCCTTTGGAGGTGCTGAAACTAAGCCAAGCATTCATTCAAGGCGACTACTCTGTGCTGTTATTGTTGTTAGCAACCCTGTGCACAACAGAATTGGGCTGTTGTGATTCACAGGGTTTTCATTGGCTGATTTTTCAGAAGTAGATCCCCAGGCCTTTTCTTCCTAGCCTGTCTTTGTCTGGAAATTCTGCTGAAACCTGTCCGGCATCATAGCAATATGCAAGCCTCCACAGATGAGTGGTGGCTGGTTGCCCTTAGGTGCATTGGCTGGGAATCGAATCTGGGTCTTCCACATAGAAGGCAAGAATTCTACAACTAAACCACCAGTACCCCTGCTCTGCTAGGCATTGAAGATAAAAGATGTAGAAGATAAAATCACTAGTGTCTGCCCTGAAGTGTATAATGGGGAGACAAGTAAACAATTAAAAAAAAAAATGCTATGTTAGTGGCAAGTACAGAATGATGTACGAACATATAAGGAAGCACCTAATCCATACTTGGGGGAGGAGATTCCTAGAGAATGTATTGCTTGAGCTAATGGAGGGAGTATAGGCCAAATACAGCTATAATAACTTTGTATCATACACATGTCAACTGAAAATTCAACTGAAACCTCTTTGTGCTATGTCTACGGGTTATGGGGTTGACAGGAGTTGGAGTCATCTCAGCAGCAACCAACAACAAAGGGTTATGCTCTGTCCTGTAGTGGGATGTGGTACATGGCAGGATTTTAGGTGGTACATGGATGGGCATTTAAACTTTTTTGTAGTTGTATATTTATGTCAATGTGTACTCGAATAAAATATAAGGAGCACAACAAACTTGATTTCACAAAGTATCATGGTTTAGGATGAGGCTTAAATTTTTAAATGAGTCAACATTTGCTTTAAAGAAAAAATATTGAGTGAATGATAATACCCAGATGTAGATTGGCAGGTAGGTGGTAGGCAGATTACTTCAGTTTGGGAAACAATGTTACAGCAGAATGAATATCTAAAATGAAATTCCTGCCTTCCAGGAACTCACAGTTTCTTGGGGATCACAGACCCACAAGCAACGATGACAAATGCTACAATAAATTTAGAAATTATGTACAGGGGGAAGATGGGAAAATGTGAAGAGCAAAGTGAAGGGGAGGCTAGAGGCTACAAGACCAGTTGGAAGGATGTTGCGCTAGTCCAGGGGAGAGGTAATAACAGCCTGAATCAGGGAGTGGCCATAGAAATAGAAGAAAGACAACTAATGTAAGAGGCTCATTGCAACTCTCCTGTGAAAAATCTTACTGGTTGCGAGCAGGACAAAGGTAAAACCTGTCTAGCTAAGTCAAGAGCAGTTTGATCCACACCAAAAAAAAAAAAAAAGGGAGAGCTCAATTCATGACCACAAATTATAACATATATATGTTACAATTATAAAAATATAATTAGGACCATACTTTTATTTGGCTTCAGTTATCATAACTTTTTAGTATGAATTATTCAGATATTTGCCCTAATTTTTCCCAATTGATTCAGAGGCTGGAGAAATGCTAACACATATACAGGTAGCTTTCTATGTTTCAGTAATATTCTAAGCGCTTTACATTTATTGACTTCTCTATCTTCATAACCTTTATCTCACAGATGAAGAAACTTAAGCTTAATAGGTTAAGTAACTGATCAAGAAATTAAGCAGCTGATAAGTGAAGTAGCAAGGATAAAAAACCCAGGCATTCTGGCTCTTTACACCAGAATAAATGCGTCGGGCAGACAATGCTAAAGCGGGTCACACTTCAGCGCTGGGGCGTGAAACACTCTTAACGGTGGCAGA
The DNA here is from genome assembly GCF_024166365.1 of Elephas maximus indicus. NCBI lineage: Eukaryota > Metazoa > Chordata > Mammalia > Proboscidea > Elephantidae > Elephas > Elephas maximus. Next base: position 39,338,898 of record NC_064844.1, on the reverse strand, counting down.
AGATCTGGTTACGAGATCTAGCTTTGCGGGTAACCTCAAGCAAATAGCCGCTTACTCAGAAAAGCTTTTTCTGAGCCACAGTTTCTCCACCTGTAAAATGGAGATAATAACGATGCCAAGGGATTGGTGAAAAGAGAGAGACAATGGCTGTAAAAGTGCACTTCAAACTATATACACGGCTCCACATACTAGTTTTCCGGGATACAACTACACGAACCCACAAATTGTAACGAACCAGTCGGCGTAACTTGCAGCTCCAGCGCGAGACTCCGCCCCCGAGGCTCCGCCCATCGCAAGAGACAGGTGGGGCCGGCAGATTTTTTTGCGCATGCGGAAACTGCTGCCCCAGCCCCTCTCTCTAACCCGAGAGTAGCTGCTGTTTCTGAGCCGACGATTCGTAGGGAGGACCCTTGCGCGGTTCCCCTTTGCTCTCCCTTCTGCGGGCCTTTCCGGTATCTCAGCGGTGTCCAGAGCGTACCACGTTCTCGTCTACTCACTTGATTTTTTGCAGAGGTGGCTGCCGTTGGCCCCAAGAGTTCGCTGTCGAAAGTGCTGGCACCCGCGAAGGCGTCGGGAGCAGCTGGGTGGGAAGGTTCAAGATGGCGTGCCTATTGGAGACCCCGATCCGCATGAGCGTCCTCTCGGTGAGTGACCCGCCGCAGCCGTGACCCGGGAGCCCTAGCTCGCCCCGCAGCGTTCCCCCAAGCGCGGCGTGCCTCCTGGGCACCACCCCCTGGGGTGGCCTCCGGCTCAGCCTCGGATCGGGGGGTAAGGAGGGGTGGGCGGACGGGATAGATGGTACCCGGCCGAGCTACAGACGTTTCCAACTCCGTAGGCTCCCACTGGTGCCGGACCCAGGACGGCGTCCGGTGGACAGGGTGGTGGAGCGTGCGGGCAACTGACCCAGCGGCGCGGCTTGGGCTTTGCCAAGCGCTTCTGTGAACCTTCCTCTTAGCGATGCCCTTTCTCCGGGCCGCGGCTCTGCCTGTGAGGCGCCGGGCTTGCTGCCGGCCTGGGAACGAACTTCCACTCGGCCCCCTGAACCTTTGGCAAGTAGAAGTGCAGACTCCTTGGCCGTTCCCCAGCCCCACCCCTCCGAAGCCTCAGAGCTGCCAGTCCAGGTCTGTGTTGCTCTTATCACGTCCCAGCTGCCGGGCACGGGCTGCAGCGGCTTGCTTCTACGGTTTGTGGTTATTTTCTCCGCTCTGCCCAGGAAATCGCGGTTCTGAGTTTAAAGGAACGCTAAACTTCTGGGGCTTGGCATTCCTTTTTTCTCTAAGGGGAGTCAAACACTGAGAAAAAGAGACCCAATTTTCATTTATTGCAAGAAGGGAACGTATTATCATGCTGGGAAGTAATGTGTGTGTTTTTTTTTTTAATTAAAAAGAAAAAAGGCTTTTACTCTGCTGCTCGTGAAAAAACCAGGACCAGGGTGTGAAACTTACCTGGAGATAACTTACAAAGCTTTTGCAACAAGTTCGAACTGCCCAACTCTGTGAATGGTTAGTCTACCAGTGGTTATTTGAGTTGTTGGACTTTTACACTTACTATGGAAGCTATAGGGTCGCTGTGAGTCGGAATCGACTCGACGGCAACCGGTTTGGTTTTTTTTGGTGGAAGCCAGCCTAACACAATGAGAGGGTGTAGTTAGACTATAGATGATTTGTTGGGTTCCTAGAGTCGGTTACTCCAACCGGTTTCTTTTCTGTTTTTTGCCGTCCAACAAACACTTGCTCCTATCTGAAAGCACCTAAGACATTGTTGATGATTCAGGATTAGAGCAATGTGGCATACTGCAACCTCAAAAAGGAATAAATTGACAATACAATAATAATTTAATTTTGAGGGGTTGTCAACAATTTTGTCCCCTGATCCATTTTAACAATACTTTATTTTTTTAAACTGCAAACGGGGAAATATGGCTCACTGATATATTGGATCAGATTAGCCCATTACTCCATCTCTGACTGTAATGCCCAGGAATGTTTTGTGGGAAAGCAGCCCAGTGACTTTTCCCTGGTTGTGTTCTTTCAAAAAGGATAGGTGTCGTGTCTTTTCTCAATTACCCTTTAATTATCTATTTAGATTTCAATTATCCTTCAGTTCACCTGAAGCTTCTTTACTTTTGTACATTGTCAGCTTGTGTAGTGCATATGATTGAAAATTTTCATCTGTTTTACTCTATCAATATTTCCTGCTTAATTTTATTCAGAAACTTCTTGAAGAGTATTCCTTACTTGTAATTGGGATTTGCGTTAGCCCTAGTCTTTTTGGGTGCCTATTTTTATAGGTTATCAGAGTCCTAAAGTCTAGTCTGTCAATTCTTCAGTTGTAGAGCCTTGGAAAATTAGCTTTGGATAAATGACTTGAACTATCTAAACTCACTTGGTTGATTTGTATCAGAACTGATTTTACTAATTTAAAGTAAAAGCTCCACCTTTCAAAGTACTGCTACCAAAAAAACAAACAAACAAAAAAACCCCACTGTCAAAGGCACTGCTTTTTGGAGTACAAAGTGTAGGTGCTAGGTGGTGTACTTTCAGGAATGCAAGGATGAGATCAGACATGCCCTCAAGGAGCTCATAGCCTGGAAGACTAATACCTTGATAAACATAATTTGAACAAGGTGGAAATCAAATTGCTTTAAATGCCCTTTATGTTTTTTCCCTGAAATCTCACTCACTCTCCTGGCCTTAACTGTGATCAGTTCACACATCTACCCTGCCAGCCTTGACTTTTCTCTCACATCTAGTCTCATATCATCAGTTGTGTGGATGCCACATATTTCCAACAAAGCACATTTCTTCTAAGACAAGGAGTTAGTCATGACTTCCCAATTTTTTATTAATGGTACTGTCTTTCACTGATCACTCAATGTTAAATCTCCTTACTCTTTGACTTGTCCGTTTCATGCCCCTGTATCTAATCAGTCCTTAAGTTCTGTTGTTTGTTCATTGTTAGTGTTTCTCACAGCTCTCTCTTCCTGTGGCCGCACTAGCGTTAAGGACCTTACCAATTTGTGCCTGCTCTACCACAGTAATATCCTCATGATTATTTTTACTTGTCTCTAATGTCTTACTCTTTCAGTTTAGGTTCATCTGCACTTTACTTTCCCTAAAGAACACTTTGGACGTGACACTTTCGTGTGTTCACTTTGTTAATGAGTTCCTGTTGCTGAAAAGCTGACGTTCATATTCATCATCGAATTTGAGATTCTTTAATCCTTTGCATGGAAACCTGGTGGCGTAGTGGTCAAGTGCTATGGCTGCTGACCAAAGGGTCGGCAGTTGGAATCCGCTAGGTGCTTCTTGGAAACTCTATGGGGCAGTTCGACCCTGTCTTATAGGGTCGCTATGAGTCAGAATCGACTTGACGGCACTGGGTTTGGTTTTTTTTTTTTTTGGTAATCCTTTGCGTGGAAACCCTGGTGGTGTAGTGGTTAAGAGCTACGGCTGCTTAACCAAAAGGTCAGCAGTTCAGATCCACCAGGTGCTCCTTGGAAACTATATGGGGCGGTTCTACTCTATCCTGTGGAGTGGCTATGAGTCGGAATTGACTCCACGGCAGCAGGTTTGGTTTGTTTGTTTGTTTTAATCCTTTGCATGAACATCCTATCCTATATTAACTGTCTTTCTCAGGTTGAAGTGACCTTGAGTTCTTCCAAACCCCAGTAACTCTTATTGTCTGTCCACTCATTTGAGCATATGAATTATAGCTTTGTATGGATTTATTTATGTAGTGTATTTTGAGCTTCTGTCAATTGCTAGGCATGCCACTGGGTTCTGGGAATACAGCAGTAATCTACACAGACCTGTCTCAGCTCTTTTGGAGAGTGTAGGCTAATGGGGAAAATAAATATCAAATAATCACACAGTTACTTGTTTGTGAATGCTGATTAGTGCCAAGAATGAAAAATAGGGGGTGCTGTGGTGCAGTGGTAAAGAGCTCAGCTGCTAACCAAAAGGTCGGCAGTTAAAATCCACCAGCCATTCCTTGGAAATCCTACGGGGCAGTTCTGCTCTACCCTATAGGGTCGCTATTTGTCCGAATCTACTTGATGGCAGTGTTTTTTTCTGGTGAGTGTGTGTAATAGGGGAAGCTGATCTAACATGGGAGACAATAGGGAGAGTTAGGGAGGGTTTCCCTGAAGAAGTAGTTGAGAGTTGAAGGATGAGTGGGAGCTAACTAGAAGTGACAGGAAAAGTGCATTCCAGACAAAGGAAACTGCTTTTGCAAGGCTCTGAGGCCTTTAGTAATTATTTTGTCCTCTCAGAAACCAGTTGCCTCCACATTGATTCAGACTCATGGAGACTCTGTGTGTCAGAGTAGGACTGGACTGCGGTCCATAGGGTTTTCAGTGGCTGATTTTTTTTGATGTAGATTGCCAGACCTTTCTTCCGAGGTGCCTCTGGGTGGGCTCGAACCAAGCATGTTAACTGTTTGCACCTCCCTAATACGCTGAGCTGCTAACTGAAAGGTTGGAGATTGGAGTCCACCCAGAGGCACCTCAGAAGAAAGGCCTGGCAGTCTACTTCTGAAAAATCAGCTATTGAAAACCTTGTGGAGTACGGTTATACTCTGACACACATGGAGCCACCATAAGTTGGAATCAGCTCATCAGCAACTGGTCTCAGAAGTAAATTAATTTAAAGGTAAGCGCTTGACCTTTTTTTTTATACTACTACTACTTATAGCACTATGTTTTGCATGTACTAGGTACACAATAAATGTTTGATCGAGCTCTTTCTATTGGGAAGTTTGACAAACTCTCCAACTCTCTTACTGGACTGCACCATGACCACCCCATCCTTGTTTGATTTGTGTTTAGCGTTACGATGTCACCCTTTCTGACAAATTTATAAATTCTATCATGTCTCCCAAATTTATGCTGAATTTTTTAAAAACTTATTTTGAAATAATTATAGAGTCATGGAAAATTGCAAAGATACTGTACAGAGGTCATGTGTACCTTCACCCAGCTTCCCCACTTGGTTACATATTACATAACTGTCGTACAATATCAAAATTAGGAAATTGATGTTAGTCTAAAGTATGTGTATAGTTTTGTATCATTTTACCACATGTATATATTCACGTAACCTCTACTGCAGTCACAATACAGAACTATTCCATCACTCACGCTACCCCTTTAGATTCATACATCTCCCCTTGCTTCTGCTGTACCTAATCCCTGGCAACCACTAATCTGTTCTCCATTGCTATAATTTTGTCATTTCCAATAATATTACGTAAATGGAATTGTACAGTATGTGACCTTTTGAGATTGGCTCTTGTCATTCAGCATAATACTTTTGAGGTCCATTCAAGTTATGTGTATCAAGACTTCCTTTTATTGCTAAGTAATATTCCATGGTATGGATGTACCACAGTTTAATCATTCACCTATTGTAAGACATTTTGGTTATTTCCAGATTTTGGCTATTATAAATAACCTGCTATGAACAACCATGTACAGGTTTTTGTATCTCAGAGACAAATGCCCAGGAGTGTGATTGCTAAGTCGAATGGTAAATGTATGTTTATTTTTTAAAGAAATTGCCAAACGATTTTCCAGAGTGGCTGTAATACTTTACATTTCTGCCAGTTTCTTTGCATCTTCACCAGCATTTGGTCTTGTCATTATTTTTTATTTAGCTGTTCTGAAAAGTGTGTAGTGCTATCTCATTATAGTCTTAATTTACATTTTCCTAATGGTTGAAAATCTTTTCATTACTTATTTGCCATCCATGTATATCCTCTTTGGCGAAATGTCTCTTCATGTCCTTTTGTTCGTTTCCTTATTGGATTATTTACTTTTTTTACTGTTGAGTTTTGAGAGCTATTTATATATTCAAAATAGGAGTCCTTAGGTGCTTTGCAAATATTTTCTCCCAGTCTGTAGCTTGTTTTTTCATTCTCTTAAATAATCAAAAATAATTTTTGTATGAGATCTAGGTCAAGGTTTAATTCAAAATGGATTATAGATTTAACTATAAAATATAAAATAAAACTTTTAGATTTAAAAAGGACAAAATCTGCAGAACTTAGGGTTTGGTGAAGCCTTCTTAGCTGTAACACCAAAAACACAACTCATAAGAGAAAACAGTTAGACTTCATCAAAATGAAAAATTTGTGTTCTGTGAAAGATCCTGTTAAGGGGATGATTGTGTTTCACTTTGGTCACTTTCTAATGGTGTAAGAACGGTAAAGTAATCATACGTCTTTGAATCACATAGTAGGCTGGTGTAGACAACTAGAGTACTTGTTAATTTTAATTAATTAATTAATTAAAATAATTTGTATTGTGCTTTAAGTGAAAGTTTACAAATCAAGTCAGTCTCTCACACATAAACCCATATACACCTTGCTACACACTCCCAATGACTCTCCCTCTAATGAGACAGCCCGCTCTCTCCCTCCACTTTCTCTTTTCATCTCCATTTCACCAGCTTCCAACCTCCTCCACCCTCTCATCTCGCCTCCAGGCAGGAGATGCCGACATAGTTTAATTTATTATTTAATTATTTAATTTAGATATCTTTATAATCTTATTCCAGTGCCAATGTGCCTTTTTTTGACAAGTAGCTATTAGAAATATACAGGCATTCCTTGGAGATATTGCGAGTTCAGTTCCAGACGACCACAGTAAAGCAAATATTGCAATAAAGCGAGCCACAGGAATTTTTTGGTTTCCCAGAGCATATGAAAGTTAAATTTACACTCTATTGTAGTCTATTAAGTATGCAGTAGCATTATGTCTAAAGAAACAATGTACATACCTTAATTAAAAAATACTGCTAAAAAATGATAACCATCATCTGAACAAGTCGTAATCTTTTTTTTCTATTAACTTTTATTGAGCTTCAAGTGAACGTTTACAAATCAAGTCAGTCTGTCACATATAAGTTTATATACATCTTACTCCTTACTCCCACTTGCTCTCCCCCTAATGAGTCAGCCCTTCCAGTCTCTCCTTTCGTGACAATTTTGCCAGCTTCCCACTCTCTCTATCCTCCCATCCCCCCTCCAGACAGGAGATGCCAAGACAGTCTCAAGTGTCCACCTGATATAATTAGCTCACTCTTCATCAGCATCTCTCTCCTACCCACTGTCCAGTCCCTTTCATGTCTGATGAGTTGTCTTCGAGGATGGTTCCTGTCCTGTGCCAACAGAAGGTTTGGAGACCATGCCCGCCGGGATTCCTCTAGTCTCAGTCAGACCATTAAGTATGGTCTTTTTATGAGAATTTGGGGTCTGCATCCCACTGATCTCCTACTGCCTCGGGTTCTCTATTGTGCTCCCTGTCAGGGCAGTCATCGATTGTGGCCGGGCACCAACTAGTTCTTCTGGTCTCAGGATAATGTAGGTCTCTGGTTCATGTGGCCCTTTCTGTCTCTTGGGCTCTTAGTTATCGTGTGACCTTGGTGTTCTTCATTCTCCTTTGCTCCAGGTGGGTTGAGACCAATTGATGCATCTTAGATGGCCGCTTGTTAGCATTTAAGACCCCAGACGCCACATTTCAAAGTGGGATGCAGAATGTTTTCATACTAGAATTATTTTGCCAGTTGACTTAGAAGTCCCCTTAAACCATGGTCCCCAAACCCCCGCCCTTGCTCCGCTGACCTTTGAAGCATTCATTTTATCCCGGAAACTTCTTTGCTTTTGGTCCAGTACAGTTGAGCTGACCTTCCATGTATTGAGTGTTGTCCTTCCCTTCACCTAAAGCAGTTCTTATCTACTGATTGATCAGTAAAAAACCCTCTCCCTCCCTCCCTCCCTCCCCCCCTCGTAACCACAAAAGTATGTGTTCTTCTCAGTTTATACTATTTCTCAAGATCTTATAATAGTGGTCTTATACAATATTTGTCCTTTTGCCTCTGACTCATTTCGCTCAGCATAATGCGTTCCAGGTTCCTCCATGTTATGAAATGTTTCACAGATTCGTCACTGTTCTTTATCGATGCGTAGTATTCCATTGTGTGAATATACCACAATTTATTTACCCATTCATCCGTTGATGGACACCTTGGTTGCTTCCAGCTTTTTGCTATTGTAAACAGAGCTGCAATAAACATGGGTGTGCATATGTCTGTTTGTGTGAAGGCTCTTGTTTCTCTAGGGTATATTCCGAGGAGTGGGATTTCTGGGTTGTATGGTAGTTCTGTTTCTAACTGTTTAAGATAATGCCAGATAGATTTCCAAAGTGGTTGTACCATTTTACATTCCCACCAGCAGTGTATGAGAGTTCCAATCTCTCCGCAGCCTCTCCAACATTTATTATTTTGTGTTTTTTGGATTAATGCCAGCCTTGTTGGAGTGAGATGGAATCTCATCGTAGTTTTAATTTGCATTTCTCTAATGGCTAATGATCGAGAGCATTTTCTCATGTATCTGTTAGCTGCCTGAATATCTTCTTTAGTGAAGTGTGGGTTCATATCCTTTGCCTATTTCTTGATTGGGTTGTCTTTTTGTGGTTGAGTTTTGACAGAATCATGTAGATTTTAGAGATCAGGCACTGGTCGGAGATGTCATAGCTGAAAATTTTTTCCCAGTCTGTAGGTGGTCTTTTTACTCTTTTGGTGAAGTCTTTAGATGAGCATAGGTGTTTGATTTTTAGGAGCTCCTAGTTATCTGGTTTCTCTTCGTCATTTTTGGTAATGTTTGTAATCTTTTTGATGGTGGAGGGGCTTGCCTGGATGTTGATGGCTGCTGACTGATCAGGTTGGTGGTTGCTGAACGTTGGGGTAGCCATGGCAATTTCTTAGAATAAGACAATAATAAAGTTTGCTGTATCCATACACGAAGTATATTGATATCCTTTCGTGAAAGATTTCTTTGATGCTGTTTGATAGCGTTCTACCCACAGTAGGCCTTCTTTCAAAGTTGGAGTCAGTTCTCTCAAACCCTGCTACTGCTTTATCACCTAAGTTTATGTGATATTCTAAATCCTTTGTTGTCATTTCAACAGTGTTTACAGCTTCTTCAGCAGGAGTAGACTCCATCTCAAGAAACCACTTTCTTTGCTCATCCATAAGAAGCAACTCCTGATCTGTTAAAATTTTATCATGAGATTACAGCCATTCAGTCACATCTTCAGGCTCCACTTCTAATTCTAGTTCTCTTGCTGTTTCCACCCCGTCTGCAGTTACTTCCTCCACTGAAGTCTTGAACCCCTCAAAGTCATCCATGAGGGTTGTAATCAACTTCTTCCATACTCCTGTTAGTGTTAATATTTTGACCTCCTCCCGTGATTCAAACATCTAGAATGGTGAATTCTTTCCAGAAGGTTTTCAGTTGACTTTGCCCAGATCCATCAGAGGAATCACTATCTACGGCAGCAATAGCCTTAAAAAATGTATTTCTTTTCTTTTTCTTGTTTGGCTTTAACAAACAAATTTATTTTCACACAGTTTAGGAGGCTAGAAGTCTGAGTTCAGAGCATTGGTTCTAGGGGAAGGCTTGCTTTCTCTCTTGGCTCTGGAGGAAGGTCCTTGTCTCTGAGCTTCTTCTCCTGGGCAGTCTTCATGTGGTTTGGCATCTGTCTTCCCCTATCTCTGCTCTTTTTGTTAAATCTCTTTTATATCTCAAAAGAAATTGACTCAGGATCTAATCCTGCCTCATTAACATAACAAAAACAACCCGTTCCCAAATGGGATTATAACCACAAGCATGGAGATTAGGATTTACAGCACATATTTTTGGGGACATAATTCAATCCATGACACTCTTAGCATTTATTCTGAGGAGAGATTTAGAGATTTGCACAGATTTATGAATGAGGATGTGCACTGCAACATTATTTTTAAGAATGAAAAATAGGAAGCAGCACAAATGTCCACTCACAGATGTTTGGTGAAATAAATTGTGTTCCACCCATTTAGTTATTAAAGCCTAGGATATAAGAAAACGTTATTTTTAAGTGAAAAAAACAGCAGGCTAGAAAAAGGTCTACCATATGTATTGCAACAAGTTATTTGCAAGGATCAATTGAGACCATGAATATAAAAGTGATTTTCTCTTTTATACTTTAAATTTCTTGAAATTTTCTTGTAAGAACTGTGTATTGCTTTTATCGTAAAAGTCTAGTAAATATCAAGAAGTGATTTGTCAACTGGAAAGGGTTATACAAGTATGAGGGCATATTCTTATTCTTCAAAGATATTTGGTTCTTAGGAAACTTTTTTTTAATTCTTCCCACTTCCTTCTTTATGCTTTAGATGAGGCTTTACGGAGCAAATTAGTCTCTCATTAAACAACGCACATATTGTTTTGTGACGTTGGTTGCCAACCCTGCAACTCGTCAACACTCCCCCCTTCTCGACCTTGGGCTCCCCATTTCCATTTGTCCAGCTTTCCTGTCCCCTCCTGCCTTCTTGTCCTTGTCACTGAGCTGGTGTGCACATTTAGTCTTGTATATGTGGTTGGGCTGTGTGTATTGTTCGTTTTGTGTATATTATTGTTTGTCTTATTGGCCTATCTAATCTTTGGCTCAAGGGGGAACCTCAGGAGTGACTTTAGTACTGAGTTAAAAGGGTGTCTGGGGGCCATACTTTCAGAAAAATCTATTTCTTAATAAGACTTGAAATTGATCCTTTATCTATGGGCTACAGAATGAATGTTGTGTTAGCAGGCATGAAAACTACATTAATTTCCTTGTACATCTCCATCAGAGCTCTGGGGTGACCAGGTAAGTACATGGTCAATGAACAGTAATATTTTGAAAAAGGAATCTTTTATTCTGAACAGTAGGTCTCAACAAACCATTGCAGTTGAGTCGATTCCAACTCATAGCTACCCTATACGACAGAGTAGAACTGCCCCGTAGGGTTTCCAAGGAGCAGCTGGTGGATTTGAACTGCCAACCTTTCGGTTAGCAGCCGAGCTCTTAAGCTCTGTGTCACTAGGGCTCCAGGTCTCAACAGTGGGCTTAAAATATTTAGTAAACAATGTTGTAAACAGATGTACTGTCATTCAGGCTTTGTTGTTCCATTTATAGAACCCAGGCAGAGTAGATTCATCATAGAGTAGATTCATCATAATTCTTAAAAAAAAAAAAAAATTCTTAAGGGCCCCAGGATTTTCAGAATGGTAAAGAAGCATTGGCTTTAACTTAAAGTCGCTGGCTGCATTAGCCCCTAACAAGAGAGTCAGCCTGCCCTTTGAAGCTTTGAAGCCAGGCGTTGATTTTTCCACTCTAGTTATGAAAGCCCTAGGTGGCATCTTCTTCCAGTATGAGGTTGTTTCATCTCCGTTCAAAATCTGCTGTTTAATGTCGCCACCTTCTTCAGGTACCTTCTGGATAACTTGCCGCAGCTTCTACATCAGCACTTGCAGCTTCACCTCGCACTTTCGTGTTGTGGAGATACTTTCCTTCCTTAAACCTCATGACCTAACCTCTGCTTTCTTCATACTTTTCTCCTGCAGCTTCCTCACCTCGCTCAGCCTTCATAGAATTGAAGAGAATTAGGGCCTTCCTCTGGATTAGACTTTGGCTTAGGGGAATGTTGTGGCTGGTTTGATCTATCCAGACCACTAAAACTTTCTCCATATCAGCAATGAGGCTGTTTCGCTTTCCTATCATTCATGTGTTCCCTGGAATAGCACTTTTAATTTTCCTTCAAGAACTTTTCCTTTGCATTCACAACTTGGCAGACTTAGGTGCAAGAGGCCTAGATTTTGGCCTGTTTCAGCTTTTGACATGCCTTCCTCACTAAGCTTAATCATTTCTACCTTTTGATTTAAAGTGAGAGACCTGTAATTTTTCCTTTCACTTAAACACTTAGAGGCCATTGTAGGGTTTTTAATGGCCCTAATTCCAATATTGTGTCTCGGAATAGGAAGGCCCAAGGAGAGAGGGAGATAGGGGAAATGGCCGGTCAGTAGAGCAGTCAGAACACACGCAACGTTTATCGATTAAGTTTGCCGTCTTATATGGGTGTGGTTTGTGGTACCCCAAAGTAATTACAATAGTAACATCAAACATCACTGATCACAGATATAATAATGCTGAAAAAGTTTAAAATATTGCAAGAATTAGCAAAATGTAGCACAGACACGAAGTGAACACATGCTGTTGGAAAGATGGCGCCTCCAATAGACTTCCCGGATACGGGCTTGCTACAGACTTTCAATTTGTAAAAAATGCAGTTATCTGTGAAACACTATAAAACACAGTATGCCTGTATTGGGTATTCCAAGTCTGAATATTCCTTGATTTTTTTTTTTTTTTTTTTTTAGGTCTTGACGATATGCATTTTGTTGGCCTTGTCTTTAGCTCTGTATTAATTTGCTCTCTTATATGGACACCTGACAATAATCAGAAAATTTGTTTCTGTGAAGTTAAACCGAATTTGGTTTCCCTTGGTTTTTAATAATAAATTCAAGATAAAATTTAGTCAGCACATTTTAAAGTTTGCCACTAATTACTTACAAAGTACTACTAAGCACAGGTTATGTCAGGAGGTGGTCCTAAACTAATCTGTATGAACTTCCTTACCTTCCATGACAACGTATGAAAAATAGGAGGTACACATTGTGTATGTTTCCAGACATCTTGCTGTTTCCAGACATCTTGCTGTGTCTTTATGGAAGATTCCCACCTGAATTCAGACAGTGAGTGTTCAAGAAGTCTTTTTTAAAAATTTTTTATTTTGCTTTAAGTGAAAGTTTACAAATCTAGTCACTCTCTCACATAAAAACTTACATACACCTTGCTACATACTCCCAATTACTCTCCCCCTAAGGAGACAGCGAGCTTTCTCCCTCCACTCTCTCTTTTTGAGTCCATTTCGGCAGCTTCTAACCCCCTCTACCCTCTCATCTACCCTCCAAGCACGAGATGCCAACATAGTCTCAAGTGTCCACCTGATCTAAGAAGCTCACTCCTCACAAGCATCCCTCTCCAACCCATTGTCCAGTCCAATCCCTGTCTGAAGACTTGCCTTTGGGAATGGTTCCTGTCCTGGGCCAACAGAAGGTCTGGGGGCCGTGATCACCAGGGTCCTTCCACTCTGACCATTAAGTCTGGTCTTTTCATGAGAATTTGGGGTCTGCATCCCACTGCTCTCCTACTCCCTCAGGGGTTCCCTGTTGTGTTCCCTGTCAGGGCAGTCATCGGTTGTAGCAGGGCACCATCTAGTCCTTCTGGTCTCAGGATGATGTAGTCTCTGGTTCATGTGGCCCTTTCTGTCTCTTGGGCTCTTAATCACCTTGTGTCCTTGGTGTTCTTCATTCTCGTTTGATCCAGGTGGGTTGAGACCAATTGATGCATCTTAGATGGCTGCTTGCTAGAGTTGAAGACCCCAGATGCCACTCTTCAAATTGGGATGCAGAATGTTTTCTTAATAGATTTTATTATGCCAATTGACTTAGATGTCCCCTGAAATCATGGTCCCCCTGCCCATGTCCCTGCTACACTGGCCTTCGAAGCATTCAGTTGTATTCAGGAAACTTCTTTGCTTTTGGCTTAGTCCAGTTGTGCTGACCTCCCCTGTACTGTGTGTTGTCTTTCCCTTCACCTAAAGTAGTTCTTATCTACCATCTAATTAGTGAATACCCCTCTCCCACCCTCCCTCCTTCCCTCCTCTCATAACCACAAAACAATGTTTTCTTCTCAGTTTAAACTGTTTCTCAAGTTCTTATAATAGTGATCTTATACAATATTTGTCCTTTTGCAGCTGACTGTTTTCACTCAGCATAATGCCTTCCAGGTTCCTCCATGTTATGAAACGTCTCACAGGTTCCTCACTGTTCTCTATCGGTGTGTATTATTCCATTGTGTGAATATACCATAATTTATTTATCCATTCATCCGTCGATGGGCACTTTGGTTGCTTCCATCTTTTTGCTGTATTGTAAACAGTGCTGCAATAAACATAGGTGTGCACATATCTGTTCGTGTAAAGGCTCTTGTTTCTCTAGGATATATTCCGAGGAGTGGGATTGCTGGATTGTATGGTAGTTCTATTTCTAGCTTTTTAAGGAACTGCCAAACCGATTTCCAAAGTGGTTGTACCATTTGACATTCCTGCCAGCAGTGTATAAGTGTTCCAATCTCTCTACAGCCTTTCCAGCGTTTCTTATTTTATGTTTTTGGATTATTGCCAGCCTTGTTGGAGTGAGATGAAATCTCATTGTAGTTTTGACCTGCGTTTCTCTAATGGCTAATGATCATGAGCATTTCCTCATGTATCTGTTAGCTACCTGAATGTCTTCTTTAGTGACGTGTCTATTCATATCTTTTGTCCATTTTTTAGTAGGGTTATTTGTCTTTTTGTAGTTGAGTTTTTGCAGTATCGTGTGGATTTTAGAGATCAGACGCTGATTGGAAATGTCATAGCTAAAAACTTTTTCCCAGTCTGTAGGTAGTCTTTTTACTCTTTTGGTGAAGTCTTTGGATGAGCACAGGTGTTTGATTTTTTAGGAGCTCCAAGTTATCTAGTTTTTCTTCTGCATTCTTAATAATGTTTTGTATACTGTTTACACGATGTAGTAGGGCTGCTAACATTGTCCCTATTTTTCTTCCATGATCTTTATCGTTTTAGATTCTATATTTAGGTCTTTGATCCATTTTGAGCTCATCTTTGTGCATGGAGTGGGGTATGGGTCTTTTTTCATTTTTTTGCAGATGGATATCCAGTTATGGCAGCACCATTTGTTAACAAGGCTGTCTTTTCCCCATTTAACTGTTCTGGAGCCTTTGTCAAATATCAACTGCTCATATGTGGATGGATTTATGTCTGGATTCTGAATTCTGTTCCATTGGTCTATGTATCTGTTGTTGTACCAGTACCAGGCTGTTTTGACTACTGTGGCGGTATAATAGGTTCTAAAATCAGGTACAGTAAGGCCTCCCACTTTGTTCTTCTTTTTCAGTAATGCCTTATTTATCTGGGGCCTCTTTCCCTTCCATATGAAGTTAGTGGTTTGTTTCTCCGTCTCATTAAAGAATGTCGTTGGAATTTGAATTGGAATTGCATTAAATGTATAGATTGCTTTTGGTAGAATAGACATTTTTATAATGTTAAGTCTTCCTATCCATGAGCAAGGTATGTTTTTCCACTTACGGAAGTCTCTTTTGGTTTGTTGCAGAAGCGTACTGTAGTTTTCTTTGTATAAGTCTTTTACATCGCTGGTAAGATTTATTCCTAAGTTATCTTCTTGGGAGCTACTGTAAATGGCATTGATTTGGTGATTTCCTCTTCGATGGTCATTTTGTTGGTGTAGAGGGATCCAACTGATTTTTGTATGTTTATCTTGTATCCCGATACTCTGCTGAACTCTTCTACTAGTTTCAGTAGTTTTCTGGAGGATTCCTTAGGGTTTTCTGTGTATAAGATCATGTCATCTGCACATAGAGATACTTTTACTTCTTCCTTGCCAATCTGGATGCCTTTATTTCCGTATCTAACCTAATTGCTCTGGCTAGGACCTCCAACACAGTGTTGAATAAGAGCGGTGATAAAGGGTATCCTTTTCTGGTTCCTGATCTCACTGGGAGTGCTTTCAGGCTTTCTCCATTTAGGGTGATGTTGGCTGTTGGCTTTGTATAGATGCCCTTTATTATGTTGAGGAATTTTCCTTCTATTCCTATTTTGCTGAGAGTTTTTATCATGAATCGGTGTTGAACTTTGTCAAATGCCTTTTCTGCATCAGTTGATAAAATCATGTGATTCTTGTTTTTTGTTTTATTTATGTGGTGGATTACCTTGTTTTTCTAATGTTGAACCATTCCTGCATACCTGGCATGAGTCCCCCTCGGTCATGGTGAATTATGTTTTTGATATGTTGTTGAATTCTATTGGCCGGAATTTAGTTGAGGATTTTTGCATCTACATATAGGTGTATAATTTTCTTTTTCTGTGGTGTCCTTAACCTGGCTTTGGTATCAGGGATATGGTGGCTTTATAGAATGAGTTTGGTAATATTCCACCCTTTTCTATGCTCTGAAATACCTTTAGTAGTGGTGGTGTTAACTCTTCTCTGAAAGTTCGGTAGAACTCTGCAGTGAAGCCATCCGGACCAGGGCTTTTTTTTGTTGGGAGTTTTTTGATTACCTTTTCAATCTCTTCTTTTGTGATGGGTCTATTTAGTTGTTCTACCCTTTCTAAGAAATTCATCCATTTCTTCCAAGTTTTCAAATTTGTTTGAGCATAGTTTTTCTTATTAATCTGATATGATTCTTTTAATTTCAGTTGGAACTATTGTAATATCGCCCATCTCATTTCTTATTCAAGTTATTTGCTTCCTCTCCTGTTTTTCTTTTGTCAGTTTGGCAATGGTTTATCAATTTTGTTGAGTTTTTCAAAAAACCAGCTTTTGGTCTTGTTAATTCTTTCAATTGTTTTTCTGTTTTCTATTTCATTTAGTTCAGCTCTAATTTTTATTATTTGTTTCCTCCTGGTGCTGTGGGTTTTTTTTGTTGCTCTCTCTCTATTTGTTCAATTGCTGGGATAATTCTTTGATTTTGGTCCTTTCTTCTTTTTGGATGTGTGCATTTATTGATATAAATTGGACTCTGAGCACTGCTTTTGCTGCATCCCAAAGGTTCTGATAGGAAGTGTTTTCATTCTCATTGGATTCTCTGAATTTCTTTATTCCATTCTTAATATCTTCTATAATCCAGCCTTTTTTGAGCAGGGTATTGTTCAGTTTCTGAGTATTTGATTTCTTTTCCCTGGTTTTCCTGTTATTGATTTCCACTTTTATGGCCTTCTGGTCAGAGAAGATGCTTTGTAATATTTCAGTGTTTTGGATTCTGCTAAGACTTGCTTTATGACCTAATATGTGGTCTATTCTAGGGAATGTTCCATGTGCACTAGAAAAGAAAGTATAGTTGGTTGCTGTTGGGTGGAGTGTTCTGTATATGTCTACGAGGTCAAGTTGGTTGATTGTGGCATTTAGATCTTCCGTGTCTTTACTGAGCTTCTTTCTGGATGTCCTGTCCTTCACCGAAAGTGGTGTGTTGAAGTCTCCTACTATTATTGTGGAGCTGTCTATCTCACTTTTCAGTGCTGATAGAGTTTGTTTTATGTATCCTGCAGCCCTGTCATTGGGTGCATAACTTTAATATGGTTATATCTTCTTGGTGTATTGTCCCTTTAATCATTATATAGTGTCCTTCCTTATCCTTTCTGATGGATTTAACTTTAAAGTCTGTTTTGTCAGAAATTAATATTGCCACTCCTGCTCTTTTTTGATTGTTGTTTGCTCGGTATATTTTTTTCCATCCTTTGAGATTTAGTTTGTTTGTGTCTCTACGTCTAAAGTGTGTCTCTCGTAGGCAGCATATAGGTGGATCTTGTTTTTTAATCCATTCTGCCACTCCCTGTCACTTTATTGGTGCATTTAGTCCATTTACATTAAGGGTAATTATGGATAGGTATGGATTTAGTGCTGTCACTTTGATGTCTTTTTTTGTGTGTTGACAGTTTCTTTTTCCCACTTAATGTTATATGCCGAGTAGATTATCTTTATATATTGTCCTTTCCTCATATTCGTTGTTGCTGATTTTGTTTCTGCTGAGCCTCTATTTTTTTCTCATATTTTATTTTGATGAGTAGGATAGTTTGTCTCCTTTTTGGTTACCTTAGTATTTACCCCTATCTTTCTAAATTTAAACCTAACTTATTTCTTTGTATCTTCGTATCTTCCTCTCCATATGGAATGTGTATGATTACGTTTCTTAATCCCTGTTTATTATTCTAATGTTTTCTTCTTTTAGATAATAACATCACTGTAACCCTATTTTGAGCTTTTTTTGTTTTTAATCTTGCATTTTTTTTTTTTTTTGGATTTCCCTGTCCTATTGACTTCTGGTTGCTCTGTCCAGCGTTCTAGTCTTGAGTTGATACCTGATATTGTTGATTTTCTAACCAAAGAACTCCCTTTAGTATTTGTTGTAGTTTTGGTTTGGTTTTCACAAATGTCCTAAACTTGTGTTTATCTGGAAATGTCTTACTTTCACCTTCATATTTAAGAGACAGTTTTGCTGGATATATGATTCTTGGCAGGCAGTTTTTTCCTTCAGTTTTTAAATTTGTCATCCCATTGCCTTCTTGTCTGCATGGTTTCTGTCGAGTAATCTGAGCTTATTCTTATTGGCTCTCCTTTGTAGGTGACTTTTTGTTTATCCTTCGCTGCTCTTATAATTCTCTCTTTATCTTTGGTTTTGGCAAGCTTGATTATAATATGTCTTGGTGACTTTCTGTTAAGATCTGCCTTATGTGGAGTTCGATGAGCATCTTGGATAGATCTTCTCATCTTTCACGATATCAGGGAAGTTTTCTGCCAACAAACGTTCAACAATTCTCTGTGTATTTTCTGTTACCCCTCCCTGTTCTGGTACTCCAATCACTCATAGGTTTTTTCTTGATAGAGTCCCACATGATTTATAAGGTTTCTTCATTTTTTTAACCTCTTTTATCTGACTTTTCTTCAAATATATTATTGCCAAGGGATTTATCTTTGAGTTCGGAAATTCTTGCTTTTACTTGCTGAATTCTGCTCCTCTGACTTTCTATTGAGTTGTCTACTTCTGTAATTTTATTGTTAATCTTTTGAATTTCTGATTGCTGTCTTGTCTATGGATTTTTCCAGCTTATTAAGCTTTTCATTATGTTCTTGAATAATCTTTCTAATTTCGTCAATTGCTTTGTCCGTGTGTTCCTTGGCTTGTTCTGCACATTGTCTCATTTCCTTCCTGATGTCTTGAAGAGTTCTGTATATTAAACTTCTGTATTCTGTGTCTGGTAATTCCAGGAATGGACTTTCATCTAGAAGATTCCTGAATTCTTTGTTTTGAGAGCCTGCTGAGGTGATCATGGTCTGTTTCTTTATGTGACTTGATATTGACTCTTGTCTCTGAGCCATCTATAAGTTACTGTATTAGTTTATGCTTGCTTACTGTGTCATAGCTTCTTGCTTTGTTTTGTTTTCCTATACCCCTATGGGTTGCTTAAGTGAGCTAGCTTGATGATTTTCACCTTTGGAGCTCTGACGCCCTGTCCCCAGAAGGCTAGAGCTGTTACCAGGTATATCAGTCTAGGAGTCCATTCAGTTTTCTTGTATGAATTCAGCTCAGGTTTCCAGGTAGCTGATCATCAAGTGTGTGGTACAGGCTCTGTCCTACAGTCTTAGAGGGGCAGGGGTGATTGGCTTAGTTACTGGTATCTGATTGCAGCAGGGGGTCATGCTCTGAACAAGGCAGGGGGCTGAGAACTGACCCCCAAATGTCTCTGAGGAAAGCGCGTCCCTGTTCCCTAGAGTGTGCAGGTGGGTGGGTTCTGCAGATGTACCATGGGCACCCAAAGCTTTTGGTTGTAAGGACTGGGAGTTAGCAGTTATCTTTGGACCCCTGTCACTGGTGGCTGGGTGACCTGAGTGGAGCTACCAGTCCTTAGGTCCCTGGTGTGGGTAGGTGAGGGACTTGTTTAATAGGCAAAGCAATGTCAAACATCAAACACCTACCTCTCCACCACACAGCTGAAATGGTTGGAGTCTGCCAACAAGGCCCTATTCTCCCGAAATAGGCCCACACAGGTCCATGCAGAAAGGAAAGGTGCTCAAAGTCCGCTGATGGTTTATGCCTGGACAGGAGCTGCTTCTGTCCTGAGCTCCCCCGGTTAGTGGAGCTAGGAAATTGTCTTTTCCCCGAAATGGAAATTTTTTCTTTCCCCAGGGCTGGGGGATTGGCTCTAGGCACTCACCAGGGTCTATCTCAGGCCCAGGGAATTTATCCGCTGAAGCCGGTTTGCGGATGGGGGGGGGGAGCGTGTTAAAATATACGCAAGTACTTAGCTTTTGCCACGAGCACCGTTTTTCTCAGGTACCAGAGGTGTGAGTAGGCCGTGTGGCTGGTTGCTTCTCCCTGAGGAAACTGTGACTGAACGCTAGGACCAGCCTGCCACTGCTACGGCTCCAGGAATGGTGCCTGAGGGCTCCCCGCGATTCAGTGAACTCCTGTCCACTTCTGTACAGTCTCTTCCTCCCCCTGCCCCTCAGTTTGTTTTCTAAGCTTGCCTTTGAAGCTCAGGGTTCCCAGCTTGTCACCAGTATACTCATTTCACTTGTTTTTTCAGGTCTTTCTTTGTAAAGAGGGCTCGCCAGAAGCATTTGTATATTCTGCCATCTTGGCTCTGCCTCAAGTCTTTTTTTTTTTTTTTTAACTGTGCTTTAAGTGAAAGTTTACAAAGTCAGTGTCTCAAACAAAAATTTGTATACACCTTGGCATATGCTCCTTGCTACTCTGTCCCTCATGAGACAGCATACTCTTTTCCACCCTGCATTGCCCCGTCTCTTCAGCCAGCTCCTGTCCCTGTCTGTCTTCTCATCTTTCCTCCAAATAGGAGCTTCCCACATAGTCTCTTGTGTCTACTCAAGCCAAGAAGCTCACTCCTCACCAGTAATTTTATTAGACTTTCAAAAACTCTTTTAAATGTTGAATGATTGGGCAAGGGGAATAAGGAAAAGAACAGAATCAAGCACGATTCCCAGGATTTTTACTTTTGCAGTTTAGTTGTATCCTCTACTGAGATTGTAAAGATTAGGAAAGGAACGTGTTAGGGGAGTGAGGAGAGAAAATTAATTTAGTTTTGGACATGCTGAGTTTGAAATGTTTTCAGGGCATTTACTTAGAGGTGTATGATAGACAGTTGGATATTGCAATGGTTAAGATTGTATGTCAACTTGGCTAGGCCATGATTCTCAGTGTTTATATGGGATCACCCCCATGGTGCGATCTGCTGTGAGTAGCCAGTCAGTTCAAAGGTAGTTTCCTTGGGCTTGTGGCCTGCATCCAAATATAAGTGGACATTCTTCTGGCTTTTGCCCTCACTGGATCCTGCAGCTGCCTCCTGTTCATCTGACCCCCAGTTCTTGGGACTTTAGATAGCAGTACCTGCTGATCTTGGGTTTCGTAGATCTTCACAGCCTGTGAGCAAGAGCCCTGCTCTCTGACCTCCAGTTTTGAGTTCACCAGCCCCTGCAACTACATGAATCGGGATAAGCCTTGCGGTCTTGCCTGCGAATCTTGGGACTCGTTGATCTTCACAGCTTGTGAACAAGAGCCCTGCTCTCTGACCCGCCAGTCATGGGTTCACCAGCTCCTGTGGATGTGTGAAGCAGGAGAATCCTCTATTGTGACCCACAGGCTTGGGACATTCTAGCCTCTACAATCGTGAGAGCCGTTTCCTTCATAACCCAGTGCCCAGTGCCGTCGAGTCGATTCTGACTCATATATATATATTTATACACTTTACTAATTTTGCTTCTCTAGAGAACCCAGCCTAAGACGGATATAAAAGTCAAGTACAGGTATATGTCACTTAATGTCCTTTCGGGCAAAGCTGACCGCATATGCATCGGTAATCCCATGAGGTTTTATTTTTTCCCCAAAGGGAAAGTGGCTCTCCTTTTGTTTATTATTTCCCCCTAATGATTTTAAGGAGCCCTGGTGGTGTGGTGGTTAAGAGTTTGGCTGACAACCAAAGGCTGGCAGTTCGAATCTAGCGACTGCTCCTTAGAAACCCTGTGGCACAGTTCTTCCATGTCCTAGAGCGTCACAATGAGTCAAATAGACTCCAAACCCACACTCTTGCAACACTGGACCATGGGTGGGTACAGCCAGGGCTGCTTCTGCTGCTTAGATGGGCAGAACAGCAGGTGGGGCCGGGCATGCTCCGCTACCTTGGCTACTGCTGCCACCAGTGGTGCTCGTTCCTCTAGGTTCCACCACCAGCTCCAGCAGCAGCAGCAGCCTTGGCAGCAATGATAACAAGGACGGCTGAAAGTGGGCTTCCATAAGGTTTTGATTCAATGCTCAGACAATGTCCAAATCACATAACATCCTGTTTCACAGAACGTATTGGGAATGTTAAGCACATACCTGTACTTAGATCTGGGTGGTGATCATTATTTTGTACTCATTAGCATATGGATTAGTGGCTCTTAACATTTTAAGGGTAAGGACACCTTTTTCTTAAGAAAAAAAGCATACGTGTAATAAAACACATAATTTCAAGGTGTTTATGGAGTCCCTGAAACCTGTGCATCAATCCTGAGTTAAAAATGCCTGTTCTTTACTCTTCTGTACGTCAGTCAGTTACAAAAACATATATGTGAAGTTAAAAAGTCATTTTAAATCATTTTGGAATGGTAAAAATCATAACAATAAATTTTTAAAACACATGTAGGGTATCATGGAGGGACTTGACTCTGAAGAGCCATAATCTCTGATCTAAACTATGCCAGTCATCTCCTGCAAGGTGTGCTGAGTCTGCAGAAAGAAAGGGCTTTTTGTGTTACATAGCAGGGTTACCTGGAGATTCAAGTTAGGATGAAGTAAGGCTATTGTAGTATAGACACAGGCCTGGTGGGTTAGACAGAGATAAGAAGCGGCCCCGAAATACTGGCTTGGTTGTCACTGGCCACAGTGTGAATGACAGGTCAGACAGATAGTGAGCTGTACCATTATGGCAAAGCTAATACACCGCCAGCTGTCAGAAGAGGTGGGCTGAGGGCTGAGCCTGATCAAACACCATGGATAGTTCCAAAGCAAGGGTACTAATTGCCTTTAAGAATCTGAAGCAAGTATGTAAACCTCTTTTTTTCTTTTGAAATTGTTATTGTGCTTTAAGTGAAAGTTTACAAAACAAGTCAGTGTCTTGTATAAAAATTTCCCTACACCTTGCTGTGTACTCCTAGTTGCTCTTCCCCTAATGAGACAGCATACTCCTTCTATCCACTCTATTTTCGTATCTATACGGCTAGCTTCAGACCCCCTCTGCCCTCTCATCTCCCCTGCAGGCAGAAGCTGCCAACATAGTCTCAAGTGTCCGCCTGATCCAAGAAGCTCACTCCTCACCAGCATCCCTCTCCAACCCATTGCCTAGTCCAAACCATGTCTGAGGAGTTGGCTTCAGGAATGGTTCCTGTCGTGGGCCAACAGAAGGTCTGGGGGCCATGACCACCAGGGTCCTTCTAGCCTCAGTCAGACCATTAAGTCTGGTCTTATGAGAATTTGGGGACTGCATCCCACTGCTCTCCTGCTTCCTCAGGGGTTCTCTGTTGTGTTGCCTGTCAGGGCACTCCTTGCTTATAGCTGGGCACCATCTAGTTCTTCTGGTCTCAGGCTGATGTAGCCTCTGATTTACGTGGCCCTTTCTGTTTCTTTGGCTCTTAATTACCTTGTATCCCTGGTGTTCTTCATTCTCCTTTGATCCAGATGAGTTGAGACAAATTGATGCATCTTAGATGGCTGCGTGGTAGCGTTTAAGTCCCCAGATACAACTCTCCAAAGTGGGATGCAGAATGTTTTCTTAGTAGATTTTATTATGCCAGTTGACCTGGATGTCCCCGGAAACAATGGTCCCCAAATCCCTGCTCCTGCTACACTGACCTTTGAACGTTCAGTTTACTCAGGAAACTTCTTTGCTTTTGGTTTAGTCCAGTTGTGCTGACCTTTCCTGTATTGTGTGTTGTCCTTCCCTTCACCTAAATTAGTCCTTGTCTACTGTCTACTTAGTGAATACCCTTCCTCCCTCCCTCCCTCCCCATTCTCATAACCATCAAAGAATATTATCTTCTCTGTTTAAACTATTTCTCGAGTTCTTATAATAGTGTTCTCATACAATATTTGTCCTTTTGCAACTAATTTCACTCAGTGTAATGCCTTCCAGGTTCCTCCATGTTATGAAATGTTTCCTGTATTCATCATTGTTCTTTATCAATGCATAGCATTCCATTGTGTTAATATACCATAATTTATCCATTCATCCATTCTTGGGCACCTTGGTTGCTGTTGTAAACAATGCTTCAATGAACATGCATGTGTATATATCTGTTCGTGTAAAGGCTCTTATTTCTCTAGGATATATTCCAAGGAGTGGGATAGCTGGATCATAGGGTAGTTCTATTTCAACTTTTGAAGGAAGCACCAAATCAATTTCCGAAGTGGTTGTACCATTTTACATTGCCATCAGCAGTGTATAAGTGTTCCAGTCTCTCCACAACCTCTCCAACATTTCTTATTTCGTGTTCTTTGGATTAATGCCAGCCTTGTTGGAGTGAAATGGAATCTCATTGTAGTTTTGATTTGCATTTCTTTAATGGCTAATGATGGTGAACATTTCCTCATGTATCTGTTAGCTACCTGAATGTCTTCTTTGTAAATTGCCTGTTCATATCCTTTGCCCATTTTTTAGTTGGATTATTTGTCTTTTAGTAGTTGAGTTTTTGCAGTATCGTGTAGATTTTAGAGATCAGACGCTGATTGGAAATGTCATAGATAAAAACTTTTTCCCACTCTGTGGATAATCTCTTTACTCTTTTGGTGAAGTCTTTGGATGAGCATAGGTGTTTGATTTTTAGGAGCTTTCAGTTACCTAATTTTTCTTCTAGTGTTTGTCCATTGTTAATAATGTTTTGTGTACTGTTTATGCCATGTATTAGGGTTCCTGGCATTGTCCTTATTTTTTCTTCCGTGATCTTTCTCATTTTAGATGTTATATTTAGGTTTTTGATCCATTTTGAGTTGGTTTTTGTGCATGGTGTGAGGTATGGGTCTTGTTTCATTTTTTTACAGATGGATATCCAGTTATGCCAGCACCATTTGTTAAACAGACTGGCTTTTACCCATTTAACTGACTTTTGGCCTTTGTCAAATATCAGCTGCTTATGTGTGGATGGACTTACACCTGAATTCTCAATTCTGTTGCACTGGTCTGTGTATTTCTTCTTGTACCAGTACCAGACTGTTTTGACTACTGTGGTGGTAAAATAGTTTCTAAAATCAGATAGAGAGAGGCTTCCGACTTTGTTCTTTTTCGTTAATGCTTTACTTATCCGGGGCCTCTTTCCCTTCCATATGAAGTTGGTGATTTGTTTCTCCATCCCATTAAAAAATGTTTTTGGAATTTGGATTAGAATTGCCTTGTATCTGTAGATGGCCTTTGGTAGAGTAGACATTTTTACAATATTGAGTCTTCCTATCCACGAGCAATTCGATGGCATTAGCTTTTTAATATCCATGAGCAAAGTATGTTTTTCCTCTTATGTAGCTCTCTTTTGATTTCTTGTGGTAGTGTCTTGTAGTTTTCTTTATGTAGGTCTTTTACATCTCTGGAAAGATTTATTCCTAAGTATTTTATCTTTGAGGCTACTGCAAGTGGTATTGATTTGGTGATTTCCTCTTCTATGTTCTTTTTCTTGGTGTAGAGGAATCCAACTGATTTTTGTATGTTTATCTTGTATCCTGATACTCTGCTGAAGTCTTCTATCAGTTTCAGTAGTTTTCTTGAGGATTCTTCAGGGTTTTCTGTATATAAGATCATGTCATCTGCACATAGAGATACTTTAACTTCTTTCTTGACAATCTGGATGCACTTTATTTCTTTATCTAGCCTAATTGCTCGGGCTTGGACCTCCAGCGCAGTGGTGAATAAGATCGGTGATAAAGGGCATCGTTGTCTGGTTCTTGATCTCAAGGGGAATTCTTTCAGACTCTCTCCGTTTAGGATTATGTTGGCCGTTGGCCTTGTATAAATGCCCTTTATGTTGAGGAATTTTCCTTCTATTCCTGTTTTGCTGAGAGTTTTTATCATGAATGGGTGTTGGAATTTGTCAAATGCCTTTTCTGCATTAATTGAGAAGATCCTGTAGTTCTTGTCTTTTGTTTTATTTATGTGATAGATTGATAGATTATGTTGTTTGTTTTTCTAATGTTGAACCATCCCTGCATACCTGGTATGAATCTCACTTGGTCATGGTGAATTATTATTATTATTATTATTATTTGATATGTTGTTGAATTCTATTGGCTAGAATTTTGTTGAGGATTTTTACACCTGAGTTCATGAGGGATATAGGTCTGTAATTTTCTTTGTTCATGATGTCTTTACCTGGTTTTGGTATCAGGGATATGCTGGCTTCATAGAATGAGTTTGGTAGTATTCCATCCTTTTCTATGTGCTGAAATACCTTTAGTAGTAGTGATGTTAACTCTCCTGTGAATGTTTTTTGGAACTCTGCAGTGAAGCTGTCCAGGTCATGGCTTTTTTTTTTCTTGGGAGTTTTTTAATTACGTTTTTGTTTTCCTCTTTTGTTATGGGTCTATTCAGTTATTTTCTCTCTGTTTGTGTTAGTTTAGGTAGGTCCTGTGTTTCTAGAAATTCATCCATTTCTTCTACGTTCTCAAATTTGTTAGAGTACAATTTTTCATAGTAATCGATATGACTCTTTTAATTTCAGTTGGGTCTGTTGTAATATCGCCCATCTCATTTCTTATTTGGCTTTTTTGCGTCTTCTCCTGTTTTTCTTTTGTCAGTTTGGCCAGTGGTTTATCGATTTTGCTAATTTTTTTTCAAAGAACCAGCTTTTGGTCTTATTAACTCTTTCAGTTGTTTTTCTGTTTTCTATTTCATTTAATTCTCTAATTTTTTTTTAATTTTATTGTGCTTTAAGTGCAAGTTCACAAATCATGTCAGTCTCTCATACAAAAATTTATTTACACCTTGCTATATACTCCTAATTGCTGTCCCCCAGTGATACAGCCCACCCCTTCCCACCACTCTCTCTTTTCATGTCCATTCCGCCAGTGTCTAATCCCCTCTGCCCTCTCATCTCCCCTCCAAATACGAGATGCCAACATAGTCTCAAGTGTCTACTTGATCTACGAAGCTTATTCTTCACCAGCATCTTTTTCTGTTCCATTGTCCAGTCCAATCCCTGTCTGAAGAGTTGGCTTTGGGAATGGTCCCTGTCTTTTTGGGCTAAGAGAAGGAATGGGGGCCATGACCACTGGGGTCCTTCTAGTCTCAGTCAGACCATTAAATCTGGTCTATTTACAAGTAAGTCTGCTCTAATTTTTATTATTTGCTTTCTTCTGGTGCCTGTGGATTTCTTTTGTTGCTTTCTTTCTATTTGTTCAAGTTGTAGGGATAATTCTTTGATTTTGACGTTTCTTCTTTTTGTACGTGTGCATTTATTGATATAAATTGACCTCTGAGCAGTGCTTTAGCTGTGTCCCAAAGGTTCTGATAGCAAGTGTTTTCATTCTCATTGGATTCTGTGAATTTCTTTATTCCATCCTCAATGTCTTCTATAGCCCAGTTGTTTTTGAGCAGGGTATTGTTCAGTTTCCAAGTGTTTGATTTTTTTTCTCTGTCTTTTCTGTTATTGATTTCAACTTCTATGGCCTTGTGTTCAGAGAAGATGCTTTGTAATATTTCTATGTTTTGGATTCTGCCCAGGCTTGCTTTACTGCCTAATATGTGGTCTATTCTAGAGAATGTTCCATGTGTGCTAGAAAAGAAAGTATACTTGTCTGCTGTTGGGTTGAGTGTTCTGTATGTCCATGAGGTCAAGTTGTTTGAGTGTGGCATTTACATCTTCCGTGTCTTTGTTGAGCTTCTTTCTGGGTATTTTTTCCTCCACTGAAAGTGGTGTGTTGACATCTCCTTCTATAATTGTGGAGCAATCTATCTCACTTTTCAATGCTTTTAGAGTTTGTTTTATGTATCTTGCAGCCCTGTCGTTGGGTGCATGAATATTCAATATGGTTATATCCTCTTGGTATGTTGTCCCATTAATCATTATATAGTGTCTTTCCCTATCCTTTGTGGTAGATTTAACTTTAAAGTCTTTTGTCAGAAATTAATACTGCCTCTGTGGCTCTTTTTTGATTGTCGTTTGCTTGATATTTTTTTTTCCATCCTTTCAGTTTTAGTTTGTTTCTCTAAGTCTGAGGTGTTTCTTTTGTAGTCAACAGTTGATGGATCATGTGTTTTTATCCATCCTGGCACTCTTTGTCTGTTTATTGGTGCATTTAGTCCATTTATATTCATTGTAATTATGGATATGTATGAGTTTAATGCTTTCATTTTGATGTCTTTTTTTGTGTGTTGTTGAGTTTCTTTTTCACACTTAATTTTTTGTGCTGAGTAGTTTATATATTGTCTTTTTCTCTTATTCTTTGTTGATTCTTTTTCTGCTGAGTCTTTTTTTTTTCTTGTATTTTATTTTGATGAGTAGGCTTCTTAGTCTCCTTTTTGGTTACCTTAATATTTACCCCTATTTTCCTGAGTTTAAACCTAACTTTAATTTCTTTATATTGCCTTGTCTTCCTTTCCATATGAGATATCTATGACTACATTTATTAGTCCCTCTTTATGGCTGTAATGTCCCCTTTTACATAATGACATCGGTGTTTCCCTGTTCTGAGCTTTTTTTTTTTTATCTTGATTTATTTTTGTGCTTTCCCTATCTGGGTTGACATCTGGTTGCTCTGTCCTGTGTTCTAGTTGTGGGTTGATATCTGATATAATTGATTTTCTAACCAGAGAACTCCCTTCAGTATTTCTTGTAGTTTTGGTTCGGTTTTTATGAATTCCCTAAACTTCGGTTTGTCTGGAAATGTCCTAATTTCGCCTTCGTATTTGAGAGACAGTTTTGCTGGATATATGATTCTTTGCTGGCAGTTTTTTTCCTTCAGTGCTTTACGTAAGTCATCCCATTGCCTTCTTGCCTGCATGGTTTCTGCCGAGTAGTCCGAGCTTATTCTTATTGCTCTTTGTAGGTGACTTTTTGTTTATCCCTAGCCACTCTTAAAATTCTCTGTCTTTGGTTTTGGCAAGTTTGATTATAATATGTCTTGGTGACTTTCTTTTAAGATCTACCTTATGTGGAGTTCTGTGAGCATCTTTGATAGGTATCTTCTCATCTTTCATGATATCAGGGAAGTTTTTAGCCAACAAGTCTTTAACAATTCTCTATTTCCTGTTATCCCTCTCTGTTCTGGTACTCTAATCACTCGTGGGTTATTTCTCTTGATAGATTCCTATGAATCTTAAGGTTTCTTCTTTTTTTTTAATTCTTTTATCTGATTTTTCTTATGTTGGTGCCAAGTGTTTTACCTTTAGTCTCACTAATTCTGCCTTCCACTTGCTCAATTCTGCACCTCTGACTTTCTTTTGAGTTGTCTACTTCTGTAATTTTATTGTTAATCCTCTGAATTTCTGATTGCTGTCTCTCTGTGGATTCTTGCAGCTTATTAAATTTTTTGCTATGGTCTTGAATAACCTTTTTAATTTCTTCAACTGCTCTATCTGTGTGTTCCTTGGCTTGTTCTGCATATAACCTGATCTCTTCCCATATGTCTTGAAGAGTTCTTTATATTAACCTTTTGTATTCTGCGTCTGGTAATTCCGGGAAAGCACCTTCATCCAGAAGATACCTTGATTCTTTGTTTTGAGAGCTTGTTGAAGCAATCATGGTCTTCTTTATGTGATTTCATATTTACTGTTGTCTCTGAGCTATCTATAAGTTATTGTATTAGTTTATTTTATGTTTATTTACTGTGTCCTAGCTTCTTGCTTCATTTTGTTTTGATATGCCCACATAGGTTGCTCAAGTGAGCTAGGTGGATTATTTTTTCCTTCGAAGCTCTAACATTGTGTCACCAAATGGCTACAGCTGTTGCCAGTATATGAGCCTAGGAGTCCATTTGCTTTTCTTGTATGGATTCAGCTCTGGTATCCAGGTAGTTGGTCATCAAGTGTGTGGTACAGGCTCTGTCCTACAGTCTTAGAGGGGCAGGGGTGACTGGTGTAGATACCAGTATCTGGTTGCTGCAGGGGATCACACTCTGAACAAGGCAGGGAGCTGACACCCATCCCCCGAGTGTGAAGAAAGCGCTTCCCTGTTCCCTAGAGCGCACAGGTGGGTGGGTTCTGCAGATGAACCATGGGCACCCAGTGCTTTTGGTTGTCAGGACTGGGAGGTAACAGCTATCCTTGGACCCCTGTTGCAGGTAGGTAGGTGAAGTGAGTGGAGCCACCAGTCCTTAGTCCCCTGAAGTGGGTAGGTGAGGACCTTGTTTAATGGGTAAAGCGATGTCAAACATCAGACAGCCACCTCTCCATCACACAGCTGAAACAGTTGCAGTCTGCCAGCAAGGGCCTATTCTTCTGAAATAGGCCCACAGTGGTCCATGCACGGGGAAGAGGTATTCAAAGTCCATGAACTGTTTATTCCTGGGCAGGAGCCGCTTCTGTCCTGAGCTCCCCAGGTTAATGGAGCTAACAGATTATCTTTTCCCCCAGTTGAGAATTTATTCCTTCTCCAAGGCCAGGAGAATGGCTCAGGGTGCTCAGCAGGGCTTATCTCAGGCCCAGGGAAATCGACAGGCCCTGAAGCCGGCTTGGCAGCTGGGGGTATGGTAAAATATACGCACATACTTAGCCTTTGTCGAGAATGCCATTCTATGTTTCCAGAGGTGTGAGTAGGCTGCACAGCTGGCTGTTTTTTCCCGAGGAAAGCGGGACTGGAGCCACGCTGTGTTCACTGCAGGGAATGGTGCCTGAGGGTTTTTGATGATTTAGGTCCGGCAACTCCTTTCTTAACCGTCTCTCCCTCCCCCTGTTGCTCAGTCCGTTTTCTAACTTTACCTTTGATGTTCAGGGCTCCTAGCTTGTCATAAATATAGTCATTTCACTTGTTTTTTTTGGTCTTTGTTGTAAGAGGGATCACTGGAAGAATCTGACTTCTCCACCGTCTTGGCCCCGCCTCCTGTAAAGCTCTTTTTATCAGGAGGCAGCTCTGGCCTTTCTGAACAATACTACTTCTAGGTGTATCATGAAGGATGGTACCCAGGATCTCTAGGTCACTACATGATTGCAGCCTTCAATAATAGTAATTTAAACTGTGCTTGGACAATCCACATCAGTGTCTGAGTAGCCTCTCACTCTCTTGTTATGTCAGGATTGAGAAGCAGGCATTTGAATGCATCTTAATGGATTTTCTGGTCCATCTTATCGTCTTGGCAGGCATATAAACGAACCTGAGCCAACCTAGAGAATATCTGCATCTTTCTCAAAATCCTCACAACCCTTGTGCCTTCCTAAATGCCCCCCGAGAGTTGGTTCTTGTTCTTTTAGACTCCAGAATATGCCACTTTGCACCAGAGATCATTAGTCCATTTTCTCTGTCTGGAGGAATCTCTTCTTCATCCCCAGTTTTCAGGCATTCTCATTTACACTGAAGAAAAAAAGAAATGAAGGCTCAGAGTAAATAGGATTTAATAGTGAGAAGAAACCTTAAAGATCATCTAGGCCCAGATAGCTCTTTGTGGTTTGTACTATACTTAAAAAGGATAAACACTGGAGTAGCTGATTAGAAGTATACATACAAAATTGCTTACAGTTCTTCTGACCACCAAAGCATGTTTATAGCAATTGTTGAAATTATACAAGGAATGTAAGAATATTATCACATTAAAGCATTGAACACTTAAGAAAAAGTAAGAGATAGTCTTCACATCCCTTTTAATCTAATTGTGCTCTGATTTTTTTATTATGACAAAAAGAAACCCTTTGTGTGAGTGTAAAATTATGGGCCCTGCTTGGGAGAAACCTGCAGATAATCTTCAGTTCATCTTTGTCGTTTTTTATTGGGGAAATGGAGACTTGCCCGCTGTCATACGCTGTTATATAAAGTGTCAGATCTCAAAAAGCCCAGTTTTAAAAAAAATTTTTTGTGTGCCCAGCCTTACATTTTAGAAATTTATTTCCAAACGTTGAGTATTGATTTATTTACTATTTTAATAAATTCTCTTAACATGTAAAATCTGATTCTGTTTTCATCTGATTATTTGTGAGAAATTATATATGTATACTGTGTATACATACATACACACATATATGTGTGTATTTATTCATCATTGTATTTTGAGTTTAACAACCCCCCAAATCCAAACCCATTGCCATCGAATCAATTCTGACTCATAGAAACCCTAAAGGGTAGAGTAGAATTGCCCTATAGAGTTTCCAAAGAGCAGCTGGTGAATTTGAACTGCTGACCTTTTGGTTAGCAGCTGAATTCTTAACCACTGTGCCACCAGTACTCCTTTTGAGATTAAAGCAGATTATATTCTAGGAATCTCATTTGTCATAAGTATGTTACATTCTATACTGATGGAGCCCAACAGAACTGTGAAATGATGTTTAGAAACTTTTCAAAGTTGAGTACTAGAGTCTACAGAAAAGCAGGGCTTTGATTTAGCCTGGGGAAAGAAGGTGCTTTGAGCCTCTAGAAATATCATGAGAAAAAATCTAATGATAAAAATAGTTGCCAAAATAATATGTGAGGAATTTAAAAGAGCTGAATGTTTTAAATCTGATCAAGTCCTAATGAGGCCAAAAGCTTACCAGGATACGAAGAGCAAAAAACAAAACCAAACCCCAAAAAACCCCCAGCCTTTGTTTTAAATATTGCTGAGGTGCTTTCTTTTGATTTCTCCTGCTTTTGGTGGCAGGTGGGAATGGTAGAATACCTAGGAAGGACAATGGGAGCTGTCTGTAAGTAAAGGGTTGGTCTTTGTTGATAGTGTTATTCTTTTTTGTGTTGCTCCACAGGGAGGTAGATTTTTTTCCTGTCAGAATTAGGAAAGAATTGTTTTGTTTAACAATTAGTTTCATTTAATAGTGAAATGACCTCTCTGGCGGAGAAATACTGCACATGCCCAGAACTCTTTAAGCTGCAGTGAGGTTGTACTTAAGCTTTTGTGACTTTCACTATCTCACCAGAGCACAGCTAGAACAAATGGGGAGAAATATGATTTGAAATTAAGGCACAGTTTAGTAAAATGCTGCTTTCAAAAGTATTGATTTCTGATATTCTGGATTGTGGCAGCCCTCATGTCTTTAGGGACAAGTGGAACATATCAAGTGTCCTGGGTCTTTAAAATTAATTTGAGAATTATCTGAGCAGTGTATTTATTTGGCAGTTCAGAAAATTGTCAAAGTGACAAAAGGAAATATTTTTTGGACTGAGGATTTTTGAGGCATTAGAAAATCAAATTTTGGTTTCAAATTGTTTTGGGGATGGAGAAGAGGCTCCAGGCTCCTAGTTGACTAGAACATTCAGAGCTGTTTCAGTTAGTGGTTCCCAACCCTATCAGACTCAACATCCTCTTCATAATAACAGATATTTTGTAGTGCTTGTTGGCCATCCTGAAGTGAAATTCATAGATAAGTTAAATATCCTCATATGTAACTTTTGGCATAATGCCTCATCTGTAATAAGGGAAAAAGAGTAGGAAAACTAACATCATTTCAATGCTAAATACTCAGGTACTATTAACTAAAAAGAAGTAATAAAACTGTGATATGTTTGCAAATGACTATGAATGTGACAGCTACAATGCAGACAGATACAGGTATATTGAAATTGTTATGTAAATAACCATTTAAAGTGTTGCTTTTGATGTGATTTTCTGAAATAATGAACAGGTTTGGTAAAGTTCCTAACAAGACAGTATAGTTTTCATTCATATGGGAGTTGCATTCTTGGAAAATTGGTTGTTTATTAAAATAATAAAACCCAGACCCGGTGCCATCGAGTCGTACAAGGTATATTTTGTGTTTATATGTAAAATGGAGTTAGATTCTAG
This sequence comes from Elephas maximus indicus, assembly GCF_024166365.1. Classification (NCBI taxonomy): domain Eukaryota; kingdom Metazoa; phylum Chordata; class Mammalia; order Proboscidea; family Elephantidae; genus Elephas; species Elephas maximus. The sequence continues at coordinate 39,305,456 of NC_064844.1, read as the reverse complement.
GCTCAGAAGATTATAATTTGATTTTTCACCGACTTGACTGGATAATGGAAAGTGTTATGTGGGCCTGTTGTCCCATGTGGTCAGGTCCTGGGTTCTTAAGCAAGTGGGAACAGCTTTGAGGCCCTGGTAGTGCAGTGGTAAAGAGCTTGGCAAGTCACCAAATGTTGGCAGCTTGAATCCAGCAGCTGCTCCCAGGAAACTCCATGGGGCAGTTCTACTGTGTCCTACAGGATCGGCCTCAGTCGGAATCGACTGAACGGCAATGAGTTTGTTTTTTTAGCATCCCTAGTCCATGCATACTAGATACCAGTAGCACCTGTTGTCATTGTGACAGCCAAAATCACTTCCACAGATTTACAGGGTATATCCTAGGGAGTAATACTACCCCTGTTTAGATCTGCTGAGCATGTGGGGCTTTCTCAATGGCGTGTATATCTGAGCATACCTTCCTCTTTCTCTCCTGCAATTCTCCCTCTCCCCAGCGATAATAGTGTGGTTACAATATTAAAAAAAAACCCTGCTGCCATCAAGTCAGTTTCGACTTACAGCAACCCTATAGGACAGAGCAGAACTGCCCCATAGAGTTTCCAAGGAGGTTCTGGTGGATTCGAACAACTGACCTTTTGATTAGCAGCCAAAGCACTTAACCACTGCTGCCACCAGAGTTTCCATGGACATGGAAAAAAAGTGTGCTATTCAACATTTTTTCTCACAGCATGTATAACCCTCTAATATGTTTTATAACTTATTTATTATGTTTATTGCTTTTAATCTTTCTCCCTTTGTTGAAATGTAAGCTCTGAAAAGGTGGGCTCCCCCCCCTCCAGTTTTTTAAATAGTCTTTGTTCATTGCCTAAAACGGTGCCTACATAGCTGTTTAAACATTTGTTGACTGAATTAAAGAATATAACTTCAGCATTTTTTTTTTTTTACTTCCAACTGTATACTATATCGTTATGATACTAAATTGCATTTTATTTCTCTAACACACCATATTGCTTCAGAACTTTTTTCCATGTGTTCTGTCCACCTGGAGTCTCTTTTTTCACTTGGCAAATTAATACTAGTCTTTTTCATTAGACATCACCACCCATCCCATCCATAACGCCAGCTAATTGTATCTTCTGTGGACTGTCTTTTTACCTTCTGTTTACTTTTATGGTTGTGCTTCACACTCTGTAAGGTAATTTACTTGCTTTACATGTCTTTTTCCTTTCTATACTATGAACGCTTGAGGGTAAGCATCTTTATCTTTCTATTCCCAGCACCTAGTATAATACATGGTAAATTAAAGGTACTTACATATTGAATTTCAGCTTGAGATGGGTTTTAGACAGGATCTTTATAAAGTTCAGACATTCTGTTTTTTGTGTGTTGGTGGTTTATTCCTTTTCTCGCCAAACCAGGATTGCCCTTGACAGGGCTGAGTGATGAATATTTGTGAACGGTTTTATCTTGAACTTCCTAGTAGGAATGATTGACATATTACATTTTGATTGGCAGTCACTGGTTTAAACATTCATTTCCTATAGGATCAGAACTCCCCACTGGAAATTGTAGTATTTTCATGTCTAAAGAGCACATGAATTAAATGAGGAAATAGATGGAAAATGCACTGTAACATACTAAATAGTTTAATAATAAATAAATATTTTTATCTGTCTACCTTTTCTTTCTGAGTTGGTTATATGGGAGAGAGAATACTAAATTTACTACTCTTTGAATTATACCTTGGTGTTTTTAACTGTTATTTTATATTCTCTCTGGGTCCATGGTAGCACCTATAGTTATAATGGAAGTCAGTGATAAAAACTGTACAAATTATTACTCTGTACATTTTTCCTTTAGCATTTTTTAAAAATCTCAAGTAATGAAAGTTTAGATTTTCAAGTTCAGCCCTCAAATGCTATTTATTTCTTGCTTAGTACACAGCTTACTGTGAGAGTAAGCTGCTATCAGGTAAGGATAGAGATCTTTGAATAACTAGGCCTTAACCGTGAGTATGAATAAATGAGATGGGTATTAATGCACTTGTCTAAGCAATTATCTATTTGATAAAAATAGAAGCCTCCTGAAATCAATATTTGTATGGGCTTTTACTGTTTGCCAGGGGTTTTCCCTGTATGTTATCTCACTTGTTCTGCACTCTGAGCTATGTGATAACCTCATCATTTTATAATATGAATAAGCAGTCTCAAAATTTTATTTTTGCTCAAAGTCATAGCTAGTAAGTGGTAGAGCCAGGACTTAAACCTGAGTCTTTAAATGCAAAATCATTTATTCTTTCTATAACATGGTACCCAAGTATGATAGAAAGAACACTGTATTTTAATGTGGAAACCCTGGTGGTGTAGTGGTTAAGTGCTACAGCTGCTAACCAAGAGGTCGGCAGTTCAAATCCGCCAGGTGCTTCTTGGAAACTCTACGGAGCAGTTCTGCTCTGTCCTGTAGGGTCGCTATGAGTCGGAATCAACTCGACGGCAGCGGGTGGGTTTTGGGTATTTTAATGAGGTATAAATAAAGCAAAACTTTAATAAAGTGAACGTTTAACTGTTTGATGTTTTCTTATTAACCTTTAAACTATCATTCTTCATTGTTTAATAAACTCAGGATTTCACCCCAAAATGAATTGAACGCTAATTTCTAATTTTTGAGTTAAATCCCATTCATGGCAAGTCTGGGACTTAGCAATTCGGCATGGTTATAACCTTTTGGTTAGCAACCGAGCACTGAACCGTTGCGCTCTGAGCCAGGTTTTGAGGGTTTGCTAGCTCGTTTCTTTGAAGCTGTGTGCCAAGAAATTGAGGTCATAAGCCTGACCTTGGCTAGCTTTGCTCTTCTTCATGGGCATGGACTGTGTGTACTCTGAGCTTAGCTGACTTTTGGCAAATTTGCTCTATTGGTTGGGCGGACGGAGGCATCACTATGTGTACAAATCCCTTCCAGCTACTGGAAGCTATAGAAAGTAATTCAAAAGGGCATTGATTTTTTGAAAGGGAGCATGAAACCACATCTTGAAAGGACAGAATGTCAGGGACCCTCTTAACTTCCTTCCCTCCATGGGTAGGAGGGAAGACCCACTGCTTCTCGTATTTTTGGAGTAAACAGGAAGTACCCAGATCAAACTGTCCCTCCCCAGCCTCCACAGTGTTGTTGACAAAAATGAAAAGGGACCCCAAAATTCTTTCCAACCTGAGTTCCCCCCAACAGTTAAAGCCTCACCCCCATTCTTTGCCATTAGACCTTCAAGATTAAGTTCCTTATTTCTGTTTATATGAACTACCACAAGAAGCCCAGGACTTCAGGGTCATTCCTCATCCTCATACAGCTCTGTCCTTCTATTTTTCTATCCAGACCCCTTGCCTCTCCCCTGCCCCTTCTCTGAACATTTCCTTCATCTTTTTGCTTAGACTGAAACTGGACTTTTTCTCTGATGACATTTCTCCTTGCTTTCTCCTTCAGCCTTCTTAGCTGGTATCTGTTTTCCCTCCCATATTCCTCATGCCACTTGGCCCAAAGGTGGGGGTAGAGGTCCTCCTTGCTCCTTATTGCTGTTTTCAGACCCCTCTCTTTCCTTCTTCCATAAAAACTTCAATTTTAAATCTCATTAGGCTGTATGTTGTTGTAATCATCTACAGATCACCTGCATCACTCCTCCTCATTTCTTTAATAAGATTTTCGCTCCTAGCTCATGGTCACTCTATCTAGCACTACTTCTCTGATATGTTATGGAAATTTCATTATCCGAATAGACGATTTTTCTAAAACTCTGGATTTCTATAATGATTATATGCTCTGTTCGGCCTCGAGGTACTTGCTGCCACAGTCATTTCCTAAACCTTGACATTACCATACCCATTGCCATTGAGTCGATTCCGACTCATAGCAATCCTATAGTACAGAGTAGAACTGCCGCATAGGGTTTCCAAGGCATTAATCTTTACGGGAGCAGACTGCCACATCTTTCTCCTGCAGAGCGTCTGTAGAGTTCGAACTGCTGACCTTTCTGTCAGCAGCCAAGTACTGCTAGGCTTTGAATAACTAGGCTTTAACCACTGTGCCTTGACCTTGACCTTACCAGTAGCTAAAATTTCTCCATAATCTCGATTTCAAGCATCCTGGCCACTACCTTCTATCTTCCCAAACCACTCCTTCCACTACACCCAGTGAAAACAATTCTTCAGTCCCTCGGTTACCTATGGTCTCTTACCCCTACCACTTTTCACTGGTCTTCAGTAGGTTTATAATCATATCTTCGCACATTCCTCAACTCGGTTGACCCCTTCCTCTTGCTTTGTCATCCTTGCCTGGTGAAACTCCAGTGCTAGTTAAATCCACTCTCTTATCCGTGCCTGCCCTTGTGCATTTTAATATAGCTGGAGAAAAACACAGCCATACTGATTAGTCTCACTTTAAATTCAGAATGATGGATCTCAAGAAGGCCCTTCTGGTGTTCAGTGTCTCATTCTTTGTTCTCTTTCTTCAAACCACTCACATTTCTTCTCCCATTGTTACTCTTTGAGAAAATGGAATTAATCGGAAGAGAACGTCCACGAGCTCTCATACTCACCTAATTAATTCCCCCTGGTTATCGTACTTTCCACGCTCTACTTGGTGAGTAGATGCCGTCCTCTGTTGATTATTCGTGAACATTGTTGCAGAAGTTCTTCCCCACCTCATGCAGCATCACTTTCTCCTTCCGATTAAACATTTTCCATCAATGAATACACATGCTCTAATTTATTCCATCTCAAAAAAAAAAAAAGCTCTCCTGACCTCACATCTCCCTCTAGCTACTACCCTGTTTGTTTACTCTCCTTTACAATGAAACTCCTTGAAAAAATTGACTGTATTTCCTTTCTCTAATTCGTCTTCTCCCATTCTCTTGTGAACGCTCTTCAAGCATGTTTTGGTGCCACCACTCTACCCATACTGCTTTTGTCAAGATCACTGATGACCTCCCTGTTCCTAAATCCAGTGGCCGATCTTAGTCATCATCTTATGCTACACGGCAGTAGTAGGTGACAAATTTGATTACTGTCTCTTTGAAACACTCACTTAACTCCCTGGGTTTCTTCCCACCTCACTGGCTGCTTGTTCAAGTGCTTCAGAGCTCAGACTTCAGGTCTTGCTCTGTCCAGGTAACTCACTTGGTGAACTCATCCCATTTATGTCTTGACAACTCCCAGATTTGTATCTTGAGCCCACAACTCTCTCCTAAACTCTAGACTTAACATATCCAGCTGCCAGCTTGACATCCTCACTTGGATGTCAGTCTGACATGTCCAAAACTGAACTTTTCATCTCTCCACTCAAACCTGTACCTCTGACACTCTTTCTGATCACATTAACTCGCAACTCAAGTTTCCTAGGTGCTCAAGCCAAAAACCTTAAGTATTATCATTGGCTCCTCTCTTCTCGATACCTCACATCCAATGTGACAACGTATCCAATTTGACAGTCATTTCAGACTTCAAAATTTGTATAAATTGGACAGAATCTACTTTCATCACTTTTGCCATGGTCTCTGAAATAACAGCATTTCTGATTATTGAAATAACCTACCTAGTCTTTCTGCTTTTGTTCACTCTTGCCCCTACCTCCACACACGTATTTAAAAACCAGTTGCTGTCGGGTGGTTCCAAATCGTGGCAACCCCATGCGTGTCAGTAGAACTGTGCTGTTTAGGGTTTTCAATGGCTGATTTTTTGGAAGTACACCTACTGCTTACTTATCGACTCTCTCCTTATCTGACATTTCACATTTACGACAATAGTAAAAAATCTACCATCTGACTGTTTTGCATCTTAACAACATGCCTAGCAACAACAAATGCTGAGGTGTGAGGTGAGAGTAATGCTGGCTGAAGGGGTTAAGATTATGTGTCAGCTTGGCTGGGCCATGATTCTCAGTGGTTTGGCAGCTATGTAATGGTGTTTGGCAGTCATGTAATGATGTAGTCATCCTCCATTTGTGATCTGATATGGTCATCCTCCACTTTTGTATAATGACCTGGTCTTTGGGACCTAAATGTTGATAAGTGAGGAGTGGGTATAGATTGCCAGGCCTTTTTTCTGAGGTGCCTTTGGGTGGCCTTAAGCCTCCACCCTTTCAGTTAGTAGCTGAGCATGTTAACGGTTTGCACCAACCAATGACTCCACACATACACAGTGTCTATTCCTAAAGTGGCAACTGGGGTAATCCTTTTAAAACATAAGTCAGATTATGTCTCTATTTTTTCAAAACCCTCTAATGGCTTCCCAGCTCATTCCATAAAAATCAAATTCCTTATGATGACCAGCAGGGCTCTATACCAGTGCTGTCCAATGGAGAAATAATGCAGGCTACATAAGTAATTAAATTTTCTACTAGCCACACTATTAAAAATAAAAAGGAAACAGGTGAAATAATTTCTTATATTTTACTTAAATCAATGTATCAAAAATATTATTTTAATGTTTAATCAATATAAAAATTCTTAGTGAGATTATTTTACTTTTTTATATCAAGTTTTCAAAATATGGTATGTATTTTACACAATTTGGATGCTAAATTTTCATTGGAAATACTTGATGTGTGTTTCGGTTTCATAAAAATTACCGTTGAAAAAGTAGATTTACATATCCAAGTAGTTCTAAACATTCTTAAGTTTCCTAATAACTGAGTACAGTATTGGTTTTAAATTTTAGTTAAAATTAAATAAATTCAGTTCCTAGCCATGTTTAGAATGCTCAATAGCCATATAAGCTCCCCATTGCCATCAAGTCTATTCCAACTCCTAGCAACCCTATAGGACAGAGTATAACTGCTCCATAGGGTTTCCAAGGAGCCACTGGTGGATTTGAACTGCCATCCTTCTTGGTTAGCAGCTGTAACTCTTAACCATTGCACCACCAGGGCTCCATCGGCTATCATTGGACAGTACAGCTCTATACCATCTGGCACCTGTGCTCTGACTTCATCTCCTACCGCTTTCTCCTTTGCTCATTCTTTTCCGGCTCTAATGGCCTCTGGTCTTGGATCACATCAGACACTTCCCATTTCAGAGCCTTTGCATTCACTGTTCTCTGCCTGAAAAGCTTTGCGCCTAGATGGCTGCATATCTTTCTCCTTCACCTTCTTCAGGTCTCTGCTTAAATGTCACCTTCTTAAAGGGGCTTTTCTTCACTAATCTATTTAAAATTGTCTCCTGCATCCCCACTACACTCTCTGGCACCATACTGTGCTTTGTGTCCATAGCAGTTAATACCACCTCACATACTGTGTGCGCTTAATTCTGTCTCCCCATTCACCATGGTGTCAGCTCTATGATGGCAAAGATTTTTGCCTGGCTCTCTCACTGCTCTTAACGCAGTTTCTGGCACCAAAAAAAAAAAAAACAAAAAACCAAACCCATTGCCATGGAGTTGATTTTCGACTCATAGAGACCCTATATGACAGAGTAGAACTGCCCTGTAGAGTTCCCAAGGAGCACTTGGTGGATTCAAACTGCCAGCCTTTTCGTTAGCAGCAGTAGCTCTTAACCACTACACCTCCAGGGTTTCTTGCATCTGGCACAGTACCCCATATTTGTTGAATAATGAATGAAAGAGAAAAGGAACTTGTAATTGCAAAATCTCAAAGAAATGCTGTTAGTTCAGTTTTTTTTTTAATTTTTATTGTGCTTTAAGTGAAAGTTTACAAATCGTCAGTCTCTAACACAAAAACTTATATACACCTTGCTACATAGTCCCAATTGCTCTCCCCAGCCCACTCCCTCCCTCCACTCTCTCTTTCCATGTCCATTTTGCCAGCTTCTAATCCCCTCCACCCTCTCATCTCCCCTCCAGGCGGGAGATGCCAACATAGTCTCAAGTGTCCACCTGATCCAAGAAGCTCACTCCTCGCCAGCATCCCTCTCCAACCCATTGTCCAGTCCAATCCCTGTCTGAAGAGTTGGCTTTGGGAATGGTTCCTGTTCTGGGCCAGTAGAAGGTCTGGGGGTAGTTCAATTTTTTGACCTGAGATGTTTTTGCCAGCCCAGATCTAAATTTTCAGGGTTTTTTTTTTTTATGTATATATTCTGTTTCACAACTATATATGCTTAATCATTCTTTCTATATTCTTCTATGCTTTGTGAGATGTTTTGAACTAAGTATGAATGCCTTGGTCACATTCTGATGAATATTGAAGGCTAGCAGTCATATGTACCAATTGCCTTCTTTCCCTGTTAGGTGTCATCAAGTCGGTTCTGATTTGTAGCGACCCTGTGTATCACAGAACAAAATGTTGCCTGGCCCTTTGCCATCCTCACATCCTCCTTTCTCTAGCTCTTATGTTTCCATACTGCCATTTGAAAAAAGAGAGAAGAAGGCTGAGAGAGAAGGGGTGGGCTGATCTGCAAAGGGAAGCAGTGAAATATTAGGATCGTCCCGTACAAAGACGAATGAATATGTTAGGGGATATCAGGGCAGAAGCACACAGTAAAATAAGATTAGTAAGTGAATGTATTCCCTCAGCTCATTACTCAGGCGGGTCAGAGAATCATTGTTTGTGTATATGACTGATGCCCTTATAGATTGTAAGCTTCCTAAGCAGGACTTTGCCTTAAAGTCCCGTTGTACTTTCTTTGGCACCTAGCATAGAGCTTTGACCAAAAGGCAGTCTGAACTCTCAATTAGGGGCCACCTATTGGTTAACCTTTTACATTCTGTGGTCACATCTACACTCTTTTTCAGTGACAGCAATTGATATACTTGGGGATGGTATACATGTGTTGGCTTCACATGCCTGTGGCTGTGCTTGTAACATTGATTCCTTCTCTCTCCTCGTCCATCCTGGTGGACTCTTACTCATTTTCTAAAGCCAACACTTCTAAGAAGGCTTTCTTGATTATCCCAGTTTATTAACCCCCTCCTCAGTGCTGCCTTTATGTTGTGAATACTTATGTTTTTGTATTTTTATAGGAAACACAAACATGCGAACACAAATACAATAAAATATGAATTCTTGAGATCAGGGACTGTGCCTTACTAAATTTTTTATCTTCAATGCCTTCCTTAAAAAAAAAAGTCTGTTGCTGAGTAGATTCTGACTCAGTGACCCTATAGGACAGAGTAGAACTGCCCCATAGGGTTTCCAAGGAGTGGCTGGTGGATTTGAACTGCTTACCTTTTGGTTATTAGCCAAGCTCTTAACCACTGCGCCACCAGGCCTCCAGTGTTTTCCTTAGTGCCTTGTGTATAGTAGATGCTCAGTTAGTGCCTGCTGAATTGACTGAACCAGGGACAGAGAAGCAAAGAGAATTACTATTAGTGGGTGAAATATATGTTTAAGATAATAATCTTAAGCCTAAGGGCTTTTTTTTTAACCACATTGAAAGGCAAGAGATGTAGAGCTGCGGGGAGGGAGTGCTATGGGTAACAATAAACTCAAAAACCTGGATAGGAGGGAGACTAAGGGTCTCAGGTACTCAGAAGAACTTACTGTTAGAAAGCCAGGAAAACACATGTACTCAAATGGAGTGACAAAACTCACCAGTTTGTATCTCAGTAATACTAACCTTTTGGTTAGCAGCCATGGCACTTAACCACTACACCACCAGGGTTTCCTGATCTCATATAGACAGTTCTTAAAAGAGCATAATATTCAAGGTAGACACTTTTTACTAGTTAAGCTAAATCGCTGTTTGGTTTTAAGAAGACATCAGGGGACATTTTCAGCCCCAGGTTTAAAGATTATCTCAGGGCAGTAGTCTCAGGAGTTCATCCAGCCTTCATAGCTCCAGGAAGTCTCCAGCCTTTCAGAACGTGAAATTCTGTTCTACGTTTTACCCCCTTTGATCAGGATTCTTCTATGGATTCTTTGATCAAAATGTTCAATAGTGGTAACTGGCACCATCCAGTTCTCATGGCAAAGGAGGCAGTTGTTCACAGAGGCAGTTAGCCACACATTCCATATCCTCCCCTCCTATTCCTGACTCTCCTTCCTCTGTTGTTCCAGGCAAAAAGAGACCAATTGTTGTGCCTCGAATGGCCGCCTACAAGCTTTCAAGACCCCAGGCACTATGCATTTATTGAACTAGGATAAGAACAGAACCACTAAATATATTATTAGGCCAATTAACTGGGATATCCCATGAAACCATGAGCTGAAACCTCCAGATCAAGAAACCAAATCCCAGGATGTTTTTGGCTGTACGTAAGCAGGCTCAGCAGCTACTCTTTTTTTGTTGTTGTTCATTGTTCGTGTATCTTGTTACCAAGGGCCCCTTTCTTGGTTCAACCCAACTGGATTCGTGCCACCCAGTAAGACTATTGAGGCAGCCTGGAGTCACACAAGCAAATTTATTCTGCCAGCAGCTAGCAAAAGGAGACAGTAAGGGCTAGAACCTTTAGAGAGACTGTCTCACTGGTTTGGCTATGAGCCACATATTTAACGGTTTCGGCAAGGAGGGGAGGAGGGGTTTTAATGTTTATTCATGAGGTTTCTGGGGAGGGTGGAAAGTCCTAAGAAGGGGTTGGGTTATGCAGATACAGGTGTACACACAGGATTTCTTCAAAATGGAAGTCCTTCAATTCCCGTAACTCATTACGGGATGTGATGTGACGCAGGCACACTGTTTCTCTTTGTCACATCGCCCCCTTTGGCCTGCACGGGAAGGACAAACAGTGGTTGCTTTTATACACCTTCTGCTCCTGTGGAGTCTTGCAGGAACTATATTAACAGTTTATTTGCAACATTTCAGTTTGTACCACCCCTCAGCCCCTATCTCTTGCTCACAGGGAACTGTGTGTTCTGTTCTCATCCCCAGAAGTTGGGCCAGGTTGTTGACTCCACTCTCTGCCCAGCTTGTCTTTTTCCCCAGCCTACCTGCAAAAAGGGGGAAGGTGGGAGGAACCCAGCCGGCTGTGCTCTAACCTAGCTCTGTCCCACTGTCTCATTACCACACAACTTTTGCTAATACAGCTTTTTACAGGTGTTCAACTTACTGACAGCAATTAATAATCAGCTGTGCAACCCTACCCTTAATCAACATAGTATTTCCATCACCATTAAGACTCTCATTCCCCCTCCCTCCCACCCCTGATGACCACTAATTAACTTAGTTCTCTATACACTTGCCTTTTCTTGTTTTTTTATGTAAGTGTGGTCATACAATATTTGTCCTTTTGTGGTTGACTTATTTCACTCAGCATAATGTCTTCAAGCTCCATCCATATCGTAGACTTCTTTTCTCCTGCTGGCTGAGTAGTATTCATTGTATGTATGTACCACATTTTGTTTATCCATTAATCCATTGATAGGTAGTAGTTTGTTGCCACCTTTTGGCTATTGTGAATAGTGCTGCAATGAACATTGGTGTAGAAGTTTCTGTTTGAGTCTCCTGCTTTCAAGTCTTTTGAATATGTACCTAGGAATGAAATAGCTGGGCCATATGAGTCGGAATCGACTTGATGGCACTGGGTGTTTTTTTTTATGGTAGTTCTATTTTTAGCTTTTTGAGGTGATACGTTGTTTTCTTGATATATTTGTACAATTGTTTGGGTCCCTACTTAACATTTGATGACCTGGCATCTAGGTAAGGATCATGGGAAGCCTCATTTGTAAACCAAAGGATTGGGACAGATAATTATTAAGAGTCCTTCTAATTGTGATTCTGTTATCTTGACGATAAATGCAGGCTTTCAGGCTCCTAGAAAACACCCTGTTAACAGGAGCTTTAATGGTACCCTGGTGAGGCAAGAATTTCCATCAGTTTTGCTTGTTTACTTCCACTCTTTGGTCTTTATAAATGGGATGCATTCCAAAAGTGGGTATTTGAATTGTTTATGAGGCTATGAAAATATTTTGGTAGCAAGCTATAATATGAAATTATGCTTTAATTTTGGATAACTAGATTGTCAGGAAACTAGAGTTTACACAGTTCTACTTTAGTGTTATTTTTGATAACTCAGAAGTTTAGGCTGGCACTGCATGTTGGCAGTTCAACTACTAGCTCTTTTACTGATTTGGGGTTCTGGGTAAACTGGAAAAGTTATTTTTCCTCCCTGTATTAATTTGTTGCTAATGGGAAATAGTACATAAGCGTGTTCTAGCAGGCATCAGAAAGAAAGAGCAAGGAACAAAATTCCTTTTTCTCTGGTTTTTAAACATACATTTTTTGTTATAAAAAAAAGTATTGAAAAAAAATTAATTATTTCCCCAAAAAAAAGGAAAGAGTATTGCAGGAAGTAACATACAGCGTAAACCCCACAATACAAATAAAGGATGTTAAAAGTGTCTCCCCTTGTTCTGAAGCTGTAACTCTCCACTCCACCTACCCTCCTCATCCACTTCAGACTAAATAACTCTGCTGGACCTGATCAGTCATCCTAAGCCTTGATTGTTTCTTCCTGATGGAAAGTGTGACAACTCCTTGACTGTAGCTTTATTCTTTACTTGTACCTGCTTCCTAGCAGTGTAGGCCCTCTGCACCATTCTGAGGTCCTCTGAAGAGCTCTCTTATACCCAAACTACCCCTCGCTGACTATTTGATGAAGTCCTCACCTTTTTTTTTTTGCCTTGGCTGAGAGCCAGATTTTCTCTTCTTTAGTGGGTACCCAACAGAAGCAACATTCCTATCTATTATTTATACGTAGATGACATCCAGCAGTTAGCAATTAAGGAACTTAGCTTGTTTCTTAACACATACGCTCAGTTCTTCTGTTGGCGAAGCTGGCAGGGCTCACCACAAAGGCCCCAGTGTCCAGTTAGATTTTTAGTGAGAACTGGGTGTCTCCTTTCTCATCATACTATTCATCTTGTCACAAGCTTTTCTCGGAGTGAATTAATAATGTATTTACAAAAATATACTTAGTCTTTTTCCCTATGATCCTGACTTTTAAATGAATGAAATTATTATATGTCTTGATTATGTTGATTTCCCAATTCTGCCAATTTCAAGACATTGCAGAACTTGTAGTACTTACCATGAAGTTTCTTATTTTTAAAATTGGATGTTCTTAGAAAAATACTGATCTTTGGCATTTTAAACTAAAAGAACATTGCAGCTTTCGACTATTTTAATACCTGAGAGAAATCACTGTTTAATATTACATATCAGAAGAAGACATTATAATAAGTATTCTATAGAAATTTTAATACATCTACCTGAAGTTAGAGTATAGAGTTATTTGATGTTGTGGGTGATGCTGTGAATTTGTGATGTGCATGGCTTCAGATGTCATAATTTTTTCCCCCCGACTTTCTAGGAAGTGACAGCTAGCAGTCGCCACTATGTTGACAGGCTGTTTGACCCTGATCCCCAGAAAGTTCTACAAGGTGTCATGTAAGTAGTATATATTTATGAGTCTATCAAAAAGTTGTTTGTTTTCATGTTTGAGTCTGCCAAATATAATTCTGAAAATGCAGGGTTATATTTTTTTTCTTCTGTTTGGTTTCTTTTTGGAAAGACCTCTTGATGTTCACGATAACTTTAATATTGTACTGTAAGGACTTGGCCTGTTGGATAGTTGTTAATTAACATGGTTAGTTTCATTTTTTTGTAGAATACTTACTTCACATTTAAAATGTTTCTTTTGGAGAATGCTTTTGCTACTTTAATATCCAGCAAAGGCAAAAGAATAAAATTGATGATCTTTTATAATTGAAAAAGGGTGGGAAAGTAGGTCAGTAGAGTTTGTTTGGTTAACTCATTAGTGGTCTGTAAGGTTTGAATCTTCTAGTGATGTTGTAGATATCAGAATTTAAACAGCAATCATTAGAAAATTTAAATGAGCTCTTGATAACCTGAATGTCTTCCTTTTCTCAAAATCTTTCTCATGTTTAATGAGAGGAAACATTTTTAAGCAACATACCTGAGGTAATTATGCTTTAAAACAAGTAGAGCAGGTGGGATAAGATTTCAAGTGATTCAAAGATGAAGCCTCTCTCTTTTTTGAGAGGGAATCTCTTCTGTCCTTTTCCTTGAATGTTTTAGTTCTAAGGAAAAAAGCCTAGTTGCTACTGCAGCCCCATGTAGCCCAAGCCTCCTCACAAGGTTAGGAGACAGTGAGGGTCCATAGGTCTGAACTCACCAGGGGAAGGAGGACACAGAAAAGGGTCAAGATGAGATGCATTTGGGGTAACACTGAGGACACATAAATGAGTCGCTTTCTTCTTCCCTTACCTTGTGTTATCAGCCCAATAATACCTTAAGTTGAAATGTTGCTTAACCATAGCAAGGCTAGAGTGCTTTGTTTACAGAAGTTTCTGTTGACGGCAATTCTTTTTCAAAGCCAAAAAAGGTGGGGGGTGGGGGGCATGGGGGATGGGAAGGGGGAGCTTTGTAGAAAGTATGTCTTGGATATGTGAGTGAGTTTGTAAAGGGAAGGCAAGATAGAAGTGAGTAAGGCTGCTTGGCTTTTGAAGTTGAGCTGGAAGGGAAGGTGAGGAGCTGGATGGAGGCTCCCTTGGGGATACCTGACACCTTCACATCTCCTCAGTTTACAGAAAGAATGGGGAATGATATTTCCTGTTTTCTCATTACACTAATGTTGCCTTTGTCCCCTTAACTAGGAGATTTTTAGCAACTTAACTAGCTCCTTTTTAGACTAATTTGATTATTACAGGAAAAGTAGTATTAAATCCTACACAGACAGAATAGTTGAGAGGATAGGTTTAATTTAACACTGCTGAAGACAGGCAGACATTCCCCACACACAGCCCAATAGCTCTGTATATAAATACATCCTAAATATTACTTAAGATTCTTTAAGAAATAGTTTACTTGAAAATGTCAGACTCATTAAGCGTCCAGGAAATGATAATAGTAGATGTTGATGTTAATCATTATTATTACTGTTACTACAGTTGTTACAGGAAATAGCTAAATTTATCAATCGAGGACTGTGTGATAGAGTTGTGTTTCGAGTTGTATCTGATATGAATAGTTAATTGAAGTGCTACTTGGAGAAATTTTGTTATCAGAGAGGACTAGCTTCTCAAAATTGACAGAATAACAAAGGATAAAAGAACATTGGGAAAAGTATATTATAACAAAGCAGTAAACGTAGTTTGATAGCATTAAAACCAAAACCAAAGCCATTGCTATTGAGTCAAGTTGCTTCCAGCTCATAGTGACCCTATAAGACAGAGTAGAACTGCCCCATTAGAGTTTCCAAGGGGTGACTGGTGGATTTGAACTTCCAACCTTTTTAGTTAGTAGCCAAGCTCTTAACGACTGCGCCACCAGGGCTCCAGTGCCTCTTAAAAAATTATTAAGTCTCAGGTATACTTAGCTGTCAGCTAGACAGATAAGAAAAGTTGTTTTTGTGAAGAGATAGGAGAGTGGAAAGAACATGGGCTTGTGGTTTTAATGTTTCCTAGTGGGCCCCTTCCTAGCCATGTATTAGACAAGCTACTTAATATCTCTGAGCCTCAATTTTGCATCATCTGTAAAGGGAAAATAGCACTGCCCATCTTGTCAGGTGGTTGTGAGAATTAAATCAGAAATAAAAAATTCAGCACCTGGCATGTTGTAGATACCCCCCCAATTGGCACTTAAGCAGTTAGTTGTTATTGATCCTAATTTAAAGCAACTTAAAAATAAGTTTTTTTTTTTTCAAAGAAGAGAAAGGAAAACTCATTTTAAAAAATTAAATAAAATGATTTAAACTGAAGAAGAGGAAGAGTAGCTAGAATTCTTGATTTGAACAAGAGAATGAGAGTGATAATACTTATGATTGCTACTTATAATACCAAAATTTGCTTATAGTTTGAAGGGGACAGATCATCTTTTTGCTTGACTTCAGAGCAGAGGTGACCTTGTATGTGCAGTGGATTTCCCCAGATAGAAATTTATTCTTTCGGATCTAATTCTCTTCTGAACTTTGTCACTGAGAATTCAGAGATTTATTTTATTAATAAGGCTTTTTTTCAAAATGCAGACACATTTAGGAAGTTTTAGCAGTGGTTCTCAAAATGATTTGAATTTTGTAGATCTGAGAAAGACCTGGGAATCTGCATTTTTTCATAAGCGTCCAGATGGTTCTGCACATGTGTCACAGACTGCACTTCAAAATCCAGTTGCTTCCTTTCTGAAGTAGTTGATTTGGGTGCAGGAGTCGTTTACTGAACAAGCAGGGCAGAGAAGTGCGATGGGGGATTTGGGGGAGCTTGATGGCACTCCATACTTTTGGTGTGGTGGATAGAGTACCAGTGAATGAAAGAGGCAGGTAAAAAAAGGGACAGTTTACCAGTTTGATTTGCATATCTCTGAGATAGTTTATATTCTGGCCATTGACAGCTGTTTTACTTTGTCTCCTAGAAAAAAAGAGCTGTTTTTGTCCTTTAGGATAGACCATTGCCTTGGCAGCTTTCTTTGCATGTCGACTTCTCTAGCATTGGCAACCCTGAGGTGTGTCTTGCCCTTTTTTTATGTCGCCCATTTGTTCTGTCGCCCTTTTGTTCTGAGGGGCAAAGGAGTGTGGTTCTGTGGGGACACTAGACTTGGTATTCATTTAGCCAAATGGTTATCAGTTTGTCAACCTTTGTTGTATGTGGTCAAGAGAATGAAAAGTGAATTCTGTTTATTTTTAAATGGTCCTGTCTAATATTAGAATAGTATTGATAGAGGAAAGGAGGAACCAAAATGATGTTTAAGTAAAGAGAGTTGACCAGTTCTTTCCTTTTACACATTACACAGTCACCTTTGAGTCCACAGAGATCATTACTAGACCAAATTAGGTAGATAGAAGGGAGGTGTCCACAGAGTATAAACAACCAAAGGTAGCTGCCTAATTTTAAAATAAATTAGTCAAATGATCTCAAATTATAGGCCTAGTGAGAATGTAGAGAACTTGGGTGATTTTCCAAGGGCTGGAAAAGACAAAGGCTGAAGTAATTGGCTTTGGATTCAAAATACCCAAATTGACAAGACAATAAAGAATTTACAACTAGCTTTGGCTACAAGCCAATCACAGTTTTATCATTTTTCTAGTTATATTAAGTTTTATTTTTCTCAATAAAGATTATGAACACATAAAACACAATAGACTAGCAGGAAAAACGAAATTGAAGGTGAATAATGAGTTTTCATCATGATCTGTAACTAATTTACAACTCATTGAGTTACAGCCGTAGTCCTACCCATAGAGGAACTTCTTTGTAGATAACCCACATAAAGGACCATTTCACCTAGTTGATGAATATTCCCTCATCAAAACTGCTTAATTTCAGTTGTTTAAGAGTGGGAACTTATCTAGAAATAATTTTTATTAGTAGTAGTATATTTAACATAGACCTGAAAGGTTTATTGTATCAAAGGTTTAGTTACAGCATCAGATCCTTTCCTGTGAAAGTGCAAAGTTTCAAATGCATAGCTGAATAGAAGATTGTTAGGTGTGGAATAAGATATGAGCGGAGAGAAGAGGGAAGTCACTTGTGTAGGTCATAAACTATAGCCTTTGCAACTGTAACAGAGTAAGTAGATATATCTAAAAAACTATCCTGAATTGCAAATTCTGAGCTTCCTCTAGTGTCGAGATCTTAAAATAGTTGCAGGATAGTTTCTGGTGAAGTTACTGTAGTATTGATTCAACTACATTCAACTACATTGAAGACGAGTAACTATTCAATAGTTTTTGTAGATCGTCAAAGCTACTTATGCGTTGTGGTTTTTGAACTTGTCTAAATTAGCACACCGGATTTGATTTTTATGTTAGTAACTCTCAATGGAAAGATCAACAGATATCCCTGTGTTTTTGTTGGTATACAAAAGATGATATAAGTAAACATGGCTGACTTTGTAATTTCAAAGTTGAATAGAATCAGAAAGTTAGGTTAGACCCTCTGTTGAACTCAGTCAGGTAATTATGGATACTGTAGAATTGCGTGGTTTTCACCAAATATCCATGCCTAAAAAGTCTCTTCTGAAATATTTTAATGTATTGAAATGAATTTATTTTGGTAATGACTACTCAGTTTTCTGGTACTATGAAATTGTGTGTCTCTGGTTTTAGCAGAATATGGGCAGGTTCCATTTTCTTACATAAGTGAAAGACAAATGAGCTCCCATAAAAATGAAGGCTTTGGTTTTTGAGAATTTTTAAATGAAATGGTTAAGATACTTCAAAAGTTATATCCTAAAAAAGAAATATCATTTCTTCTATTTTTCCTTCCTAATATCTGTTACTTTAAAAGTTTTGTGGGCAGACATACTGAGATGACCTTATTACCCAATGCAATGGCCTGAATCTGAGTCTTACTTGTTGAAAACTATGTATTCTGAGGCAGAATTGAGTCTGAAGATTATGATTAAAAAGAATGGCAAGATGCTGTGTGAATTATTGAATTACTGACATAGTCTGTAGTTGCACACGTGTGTAGTATTAACTTTGAACATCAAGAATAAATGTACATTTATATGCATATGCATCTCTTCATATTGTATAAAGCACTTAACTATATGCTGCCATATTGTTCCATGATGCTCTAACACAATTTTTTAAATATCCTTTGAAATGACTAAGTATATAGAAAATATTTATTAGTATGCTGAAAAATATTTTGGCTTATTAAATTACACCCTTCACCATTTTTGGAGAATGTAAAATGATTTGTGATCATATATTGATAACAAAGAGTTAAATATAAAAATTACCCTAATTTCTGAGCCACTATTTAATTTTCAAAATTATGTATTCATTTATTGTCACTAAGGAAACATAAGATGCTATGGAAAGAAGATTAAGTATTATTTACACTAAATTTTTCATGATTTTATATGCAACTATGTACATTCTAAAAATCAATACCACAGCATAATTTGTTGACAAGAATGAACTAAATTACTGCCAATCCTCAGGTCTTTTCAGTTTTTATTTATAGTAGATGCACAATAAATGCCTGAGTTGAGTTGAGCTCAGGTACAGTGTGGATTTCTTAGGTGCCTCCTGAATCAAAGCCATATGTTAAAAATAACTTTAGTTCAAATGACAGATCATTGTTAACTGATTGGCAGTTCACAAATGGCAATGGTATCTTTAATCAGAAAATGAATATACCTCATTCCCTAACCATGCTGGATAACAGAAAGTTTGCTGTACTTGGATGTTACATTCTCCAAAAAAAACTCACAATAATTATAATCATAGGGATGGAACAGTGAATATGTTCATAATTTTTACAGTCCAAATTCTCTTATAAGTTGGTTACCATGTCACCTTATTCTGGCTACCTAGAAATATGTATTTTCTCCTATTTTTTGGATGAATTTCTCATAAACAGTGAGTTTTCAGAGTAGTTCAAACTTTACACTCAGATTGTAGTTTTTGGTATCCAGTACTTTTTGGCTACTTCACACCAGTTAGGGAATGAATGTACAATACAGTATTCTAAACAAAAGCTTCTTCAGGGAAGTGAAAAGTAATACTGGTTTAAAATGAAAATCATATAGTTGACCTTTAGATTGGGGCTCCAAACTTCAATACTTTTAAAGATAAACTTGTTTTTATTAGATGACATTAGGTTTTCAGTTAAAATATATGCTATTTTGACTTTAGGAATGAATATGCCCATACTTGATTGACTGGAACTTTGTTTCTCCAGCAGGTTTAGATCCCAATTCTTTTTTTACTTTTCCTGCTATTTTAATAGCAAAGTGTAATGTGAGAGTGTTAATTACCACAGTAAAACAGTGTTTCTTTCTCGGTTTTGATTACCATCATGTTTCTCTGATGTAGGCACATGCTGTTGAAGGCACCAAAAACCAAACCCATTGCCATCGAGTTGATTCTGACTCATAGTGACCCTATAGGACAGAGTAGAACTGCCATGTAGAGTTTCCAAGGAGCACCTGGTGGATCTGAACTGCCAACCTTTTGGTTAGCAGCCATAGCACTTAGCCTTAGTACACATTATTTTAGTATTAACACCCGTTTTCTCTACTATTCTAAAATTAACCTGTTTCAGAGCAAAGAAAGGAAGTAAAGTAGAAAGATTAGCCTCTGTGTAAAACTGGGTACCAATTCAGTCCATTTATTAGCAGGCAAATTTAAAACTCCAGCTAGATTTTAGCTGAAAATATTCCTGACAGATTCATGTTTGTAGCATCTTAATTGGCTCTTCTTCTCCCAACCCCAAAGAGTAGGATATCCTAAGGCTTACTACCTGGATAGTCTTATCTCACCTAAAAAATAATCCATTGTGTCTAAAATCAAGATCTTGCTAAGGGATTCCTTCTCTAAGCTTCACAGTTTTTTCTGTACCCAGGTGCCCACTCAGAACGTGTCACATACCACATTTTACCCTATCAAGTCATCTTGTTAACTGCTTCCTGAAAAATGTCCTTTGTACTGATGATTCCTGTGGTTTTCACCTGAATCAGTCTTGCATAGCCGGATACCTGAATGGATTGATTACTTTGTTCAACATTCACTGAGTGCCGACAAATGCTGGGCATTGTGCTAGTGTGGGGGTATAAAAGGATGAATGACATAGCCACTACACTGGAGGATCCAGAAGTCTCATGGAGGAGTCAGATGACTAAAGAAACAATCCACTATAGTTTGCTTAGAGAATGCTATGATAGTGATAAGTACAGAGGTCTTGGGACCACAAAGAAGGGGCATCAGTCACTTCGTTGCCTCTCGTTCTAGTAGTATCTGCATTCCAGTCCATTCCACATTCAGTTTATCTTCCTTAGTCACTGCTTCCTTCATGTCTTTTCTCTGATTAAAAACATGATAGCTCCTTAATCCATCCATTTTAGTTTGTCTCTTCTCCCTGTCTCTTTTCTAATTTTATGTTCCCTGCTACCCTAAAGTGAACCTTCTTTTTGATCCAGGCTCCTGTTACTGCCCTGGAAACATGCCATGTTCATTCTTAATACGGTCTTCTGTGAATAGTTTTTTCATTTGCTCTTCCCATCCGCTCATCCAAATCCCTGACCATTTTCTAAGGTTCATCTTAGTTCCTACCACTGCCTGAAAACCTGGTAGGCTTATTTAACATCTACCTGTCTCAACTCTGTAAGCACCGTATAACAATGGCTTAACACTGTTTGTGTTCCCAGATAAATTGTAAACTCGTTAGATCAGTTGTCTCGTATGATGCTTTTGTAGCCTTCGTAGAGCCTAGCACGTTGCTGAGCTCAAAAACTAATTGTTGAATTTACGTATAAGGACATTTTCCCCTAACATTAAAAATTGGTAGGCATGAGATTATATTCCTTTGATCTGTTGGGAAAATGATGTTTTTGACTAAAAATTAGAAAAGCCTTTATAAGAAAGTGAAAATTGGAAACAGGAGGAAAAAGGAAATATATTTACTAAATTCTTTTGTCTTTTCTATCATTTAGTTGTAAAGACCTGTTGTGCCGGAGGTAATGGAAAAAACACTTGACGTAAAAGACATGGGTTGAGACTGACTGTCATTTAATATGAGACTCTGAAAGAAGCTTCTAATCTGAGTTGTAGCATCCTCATCTGTAAAATGGGGTTAATATTACTCAAGGTTGTGATAAAAATTAAATAAAATAATGGATTTAAAATATTTTGTGATAGGTAATATGTAAATCTTGCATAGTTTTATTCTTGCTCCCATCTTGGGTGATAGTTGTGAGTTTGCATATTATAAAAATGAGGATTTCCAAGTGGTACGTTTTCTAGAACCACTTCTTTTAATGATGTGTTGATAGTAACTTCTCTGAATTTTCCAGGTCGGACTGGCTTTCTTGCCTGTCAGGGGAAGGAACACTTGTATCCTAACAAAGTGATGAGTATGCTGTGGTTGAGAACACCTAGGAAGCGAGCATAAGCCAGAACTGGGAGTGTCAGAGAATACTTCCTAGAGGAAGTGACATTGGTCTCTAAGCTCAGACCTAAAGGATGAGTAAAGTTAGTGAGAGGAAAGTATGCCGGAGGGAATAGGGAGATGAGAGAGAGAAAATAGCTACTTTCAGAAGCTTTATCTGGCTGCCTCAGAAATTGATTCTTTAGTTTAGGAATTAACCTAGATCTGCTGAAGATGAATATATATATGAAAAATATTGTCTCTTTTGGTATTAATCTTATAGAATTGATCACTTAGAATCCCTTTATAGTAACATCTGAATAGAATTTATTTGTTAGGTGTTAACATCTTTTTCTAGCATATGCATATTTTAGTTATTTACTATTTACAGCCATAAGAAGAATTTTTTTCTTCAGACATTGGTCCATTTTGTTAATTTCATTCTCTTTAATCAGCATTTACTATGTAGCTTATGGCTACCTCCTTCGTGTCCTTTTGTAAATTATTAGCAGAACTAGAAAATTGGTTTTGGAGGTGGTTTTTTTGGTTTGTTTTCGTCTAAAAACATTTACTTTGGCATGGTTTCAGATGTCTGGAATGGGTTCAGCAGGTGATATGAAGACATACCACATTTCTATTTGCTTTTAGAAGAATGGGAAGAAATCTGGGGAGATGTAAAGGTTAGGAGTTCCAAGGTAGATAGAGCACCCAAAATGGCGTGTGGCATGGAATAGGCTGTCAGTAGATAGCTGCTGGACAAAAATGAATGTGCTGCGTTAGCACAGGGAGAACTGAATTGTTGTATATTAAGATGATGAAAGTAAATGACAAGCTGCTAGGTTAGAGCTGACAATTAGGAAGTAAGCCTCTAAGAAAAAATAGCTGATATCCCAGGAGGCAGGAGCCTCAGTACGCAAACCATCTCTCATCAACTGTGCTTTGCTGAGCGAGACTTTGGCATCACATAGTTTTATAAATGTATCAGAACTTGCTAAAAACCTCAGCAAGCTTCATTCAGTTTACTCTCCATAAACAAAAGAATATTGCTACTTACCTCTGTAAAGCAGATGAAGGATCCGAGGGTAGTTTAGGAGGGATCAAGACCAGAAAAAAAGATATGAATTTGGGCACTGAGATGTAATGAAAGAAAAATCCAGGCAATTATAGTGTTTGATTCAAGACTTGTGAAAATGCTATTCAGAAACTTGTGGGGAAAAAAAATTTTTTTTTTCTGCAATAATTGAAGAAAGTGATTGAGGAAAGGCTTAATTATTACCAGAGTTTTTAATGTCAGGGAATCTGGTTGGTGTTGGAAATATATGCTGACTATAACACTCATTCATTGATTTTTTAAAATAACTTTGTTTGTTTTTCCCAATTCCCTATTTCCTACAAGATTGTGTTTTTACCAACTGTAGAACATTTTAGGAAATTTTGGTGGCGTAGTGGTTAAAAGTTTGGCTGCTAACCAAAAAGTTGGCAGTTTGAATCCACCAGGTGCTCCTTGGAAACTCTATGGGGGAGTCCTACTAGAACTTTTTAAGGTTTATAACTTTCAGAGGGCAAAAAATTTCTATATGTTACAGAGTTCTGCTACCTAAAAAAAGGTAAGTCAAAGGAGATACTCAATGAGTATCTTGGGGAAACTTATTTTGAGATATGACAAGAATGAGTGAGCTAAAAACTTCAAAGCTCTATAGCAATGGTCTTAACGCTATCGGACCTAACTTCCCCTCTGTTGTCTTAGGCTGGGTTCTTTAGAGTAGCAAAACCAGTAAAGTATATAAATATACAGAGAGAGGGAGAGACGTATCAGGGAAACAGCTCACTCACTTGTACGGGCTGGAACATCCGAAGTCCACGGATCAGGATAGAGTCTTCTGAGTCATATAGCCACAGGGGCTGGCAAACCCAAGATTGGCAAGTTGGAGAGCAGTGCCCTTACTCACAGGCTGTGAAAGTTGATGAATCCCAAGATGCGCAGGCAAGACTGCAAGGCTTCTCCTGATTCATGATGTGGCAGGGGATGGAGAACCCAGGATTGGCAGGTCGGAAAGCAAGACTTTTGCTCGCAGGCTGTGAAGATCAATGAATGCCAAGGTCAGCAGGTAAGCTCCTGGCTCACATCCCAAGAACTGAAGGTCAGACGAACAAGAGGCAGCTGCAGGATCCAGAACAAGCCAAAAAACCTTGCCAAGATGACAAGGAAGAAAGTAGGTGGCAGAGGGCAGAGAGAGGCAGTACCACTCAGCAGATTGCATCATGGGGGTGATCACATACAAATTTCAACAGGGAAGTGATCACAGCTTTATACACCTGCCAGAACACTGAGAATCATGGCCTAGCCAAGTTGACACACAATCTTAGTGATCACACTCCACCCCTTGTCAAGTTGGCACCTGTACACATCTTCCCAAACCATATATAACCTTTGAATAAACACAATTACAAAGTCTTACTTGGTGTCTAACATGACACAACTAACACACGTACAAGCAAAAACACACGAGCCCTGTTTACATCTTATATTTTATAAGTAAAGAAGACAAAAATATTTGATGCACACATACAAGGAAGAAATATTAATAACAATTACAGTCCTTGTTTCTGCAGCTGGTCACGTGGGCTTAACTGGCGTTTAGAACTGTCTTCTTCTACCACCCGTTCTGTATTTCCTTTGCTTTTAGCAAGCATCTCAGCTGGTCGTGGTTCTTTACCTGGTGGGGTGACCCAAACCTTCGTTCTTGAAGGGCCTGAGCTGTTGGTAGTCATGTTGGAATTTGGTTGCTGTAGTTTTCCATTGACTTTAAGAGACGCCCTAAGGGATCTCCTGCATTCCAGACATACTCTTCTTTACCTCCATTATGTAATATCAGTGTGATTTCCTCTTGATAATCAGGATTAATCACACCAGCCAGTATGGTAACTCCCTTCTTTGCCTGTTGATCCAGAGGCATAAGGAGCCCAAATTGGCCAGGTGGCATTCTTAGCTTCTAGTTCAGTGGAATTAGTGATGTGTCTCCAGGTGGGAGCATTCCTGCCTTTGGGACTAAGACCTCTAGACCTGCAGAGCTTAAGGTTGCAGGGACAGGAAGCAAAAATCTTGTGATTGGGCCACTAGGGGTAATAGTGAGTGGTGCCACTCCTACTTCCACCCCTTGATTCCTGGACTGATGAATCCTGGCTATGGGAGAAACAGCACCATATATTGGATGCTGGTTTAGAGCACATGCAGCCTATTGGAGAACATTGCTCCAAACCTGCAAGGTATTCCACCTAGCTCACACTGTAATTGTGTCTTTAGGAGGCCATTACATTGTTCTGTCAGGCCACCTGCTTCAGGATGATGGGAAACATGGTAATCACAGTGAATTCCATGAGCATGGGCCCACTGCCACACCTTTTTTGCTGTGAAGTGAGTCCCTTGATCAAACATAATGCTGTGTGGGGTACCATGATTGTGGATGAGACATTCTGTAAATCCACGGATGGTAGTTTTGGCAGAAATATTGTGTGTAGGGAAGGCAAATCCATACCTAGAGCAAGTGTCTATTCCAGTAAGGAGAAAACGCATTCCTTTCCATGATGGAAGTGGTCCAATGTAGTGAACTTGCCGCCAGGTTGCTGGCTGATCACCTCGAGGGATGGTACCATTTTGGGGACTCAGTGTTGGTCTCTGCTGCTGGCAGATTGGGCACTCAGCAGTGGCTGTAGCTAAGTCAGCCATGGTGAGTGGAAGTTCATATTGCTGGCCCCATGCATAACCTCCATCCCTGCTACCATGGCCACTTTGTTCATGAGCCCATTGAGCAATGATGGGAGTTGCTGGGGAAAGAGGATGACTGGTTTCCGTAGAACGCATCATCCTATACACTTGATTGTTAAAATTGTCCTCTGCTAAGGTCACTCTTTTCTGAGCATCCACATGCAACCAAATATCTTTACTTCTTCGGCCCATTCAAAGAGGTCTATCCACATACCTCTTCCCCCTAAATCCTTGTCTCCAGTTTTCCAGTCATGATCCTTCCATGACCCTGACCATTGACCATAGCCCATGAATCAGCATACAGTTGCACATCTGGCCATTTGTCTTTCCAAGCAAAGTGAACAGCCATGTACACTGCTTGAAGTTCTGCCCATTGGGAGGATTTCCCTTCACCACTGTCCTCCAGGGAGGTCACAGAAAGGGGCTATAGTGCTGCTGCTGTCCACTCTCGAGTGGTGCCTGCATATGGTACAGAGCCATCCGTAAACCAGGCACAAGTTTTCTCTTCTTCAGTCAGCTGATCATAAGGAACTCCCCATGAGGCCATAGGTGCAGAGTGGGAGATGGAAGGTAATGTGACAGATGTGGAGACCATGGGCATTTGGGTCACTTCCTCATGCAACTTACTTGTGCTTTCAGGTCCAGCTTGGCCCAATCTTGTATATGCCATTTCCATGTAATGATGGAGTGCTGCTGTGCACGTCCAACTTTACGGCTGTGTGGGTCAGACAACACGTAGCTCGTGATAGGCAGCTCAGGCCGCATGGTGACTTGGTGTCCCATGGTTAAGCGTTCAGTCTCTACTAAGGGTCAGTAACAAGCCAAAAGCTGTTCTTCAAAAGGAGAGTAGTGAGGCGGAGCCAAGATGGCAGAATAGACAGACACTGCTTTCGAGCCCTCTTTACAACAAAGACCCAAAAAAAACAAGTGAAACGAGTGTATTTGTGACAAGCTGGGAGCCCTGAGCATCAAAGGCAAGCTTAGACAATGAACTGAGGGATAGGGGAAGGAAGAGACCGTTCAGGAGCAGAGAGGAGTTACCGGACCTGAATCGCAGGGAGGCCTCAGGCACCATTCCCGGAGTGGCCGCGGCAGTGGGCTGGTCCTAGCGTTCGGCCACAGTTTCCTCAGGGAGAAGCAGCCAGCCGCACAGCCCACTCACACCTCGGGAACCTGAGGAGAAGGGCACTCTTGGCAAAGGTGAGTATTTGCATATATTTTACCGCACCCCCCCACCTCCAAGCTGCCTTCAACGGCTGAATCCCTGGACCTGAGATAGACCCTGGCGAGCACCTGGAGCCGTCCTCCCGGCCCTGGGGAAGGAAAAACTTTGCAACTGGGGGAAAAGATAATTTGTTAGCTCCATTGACTGGGGAAGCTCAGGACAGAAGCGGCTCTTGTCCACGCATAAACTGTCCGTGGACCTTGAGCACCTTTCCCTTCTGCGTGGACCTGTGTGGGCCTATTTCGGGAGAATAGGCCCTTGTTGGCAAACTCCAACCATTTCAGCGGTGCGGTGGAGAGGTGGGTGTTTGACGTTTGACATTTCTTTGCCTATTAAACAAGGTCTTCACCTACCTGCAACAGGGACCTAAGGACTAGTAGGTCTACTTAGGTTGCCCAGTAACCTGCGACGGGTCCAGGGATAACTGGTACCTCCCAGTCCTTACAACAAAAACTTTGGGTGTCTGTGGTCCCTCTGCAGAGCCCACCCACCAGCACGCTCTAGGGAACAGAGACACGTTTTCCTCAGAGACACATGGGGGTCAGTTCTCAGCCCCCTGCCTTGTTCAGAGCATGACCCCCTGCTGCAATCAAATACCAGTATATATACCAATCACACCTGCCCGTCTAAGACTGTAGGACAGAGCCTGTACCACACATTTGATATCAGCTACCTGGAAACCTGAGCTGAATTCATACGAGAAATCTGAATGAACTCCTAGACTAATATACCTGATAACAGCTCTGGCCAGCTGGGGACAGGACACCAGAGATCCAAAGGTGAAAATAATCAAGCTAGCTCACTCAAGCAACCCATAGGGGTATACCAGAACAAAACAAAGGAAGCAGCTACGACACAGTAAGCAAGCATAAACTAATACAATAACTTATAGATGGCTCAGAGACAACAGTCAATATCAAGTCACATAAAGAAACAGACCATGATCACCTCAACAGGCTCTCAAAACAAAGAATCCAGGGATCTTTTAGATGAAAGTGCATTCCTGGAATTACCAGATGCAGAATACAAAAATTTAATATACAGAACCCTTCAAGACATCAGGAAGGAAATGAGGCAATACGGAGAACAAGCCAAGGAACACACACATAAAGCATCTGAAAAAAACAGAAAGATTATTCAGGAATATAATGAAAAGTTTAATCAGCTGGAAAAATACATAGACAGCAATCAGAAATTCAGAAGATTAACAATAAAATTACAGAATTAGATAACTCCGTAGAAAGTCAGAGGAGCAGAATTGAGGAAGTAAAAGCTAGAATTCCTGAACTCAAAGATAAATCACTTGGCACTAATATATTTGAAGAAAAATCGGATAAAATAATTTAAAAAAATGAAGAAACCTTAAGAATCTGTGGGACTCTATCAAGAGAAGTAACCTACGAGTGATTGCAGTACCAGAACAGGGAGGGGTAACAGAAAATACACAGGGAATTGTTGAACGTTTCTTGGTAGAAAACTTCCCTGATATCGTGAAAGATGAGAAGATATCTATCCAAGATGCTCATCGAACTCCACATAAGGTAGATCTTAAAAGAAAGTCACCAAGACATATTATAATCAAGCTTGCCAAAACCAAAGATAAAGAGACAATTATAAGAGCAGCGAGGGATAAAAGAAAAGTCACCTACAAGGGAGAGCCAATAAGAATGAGCTTGGACTACTCGGCAGAAACCATGCAGGCAAGAAGGCAATGGGATGACATATTTAAAAAACTGAAGGAAAAAAATTGCCTGCCAAGAATTATATATGCATCAAAACCGTCTCTTAAATATGAAGGTGAAATTACGACATTTCCAAATGAACACAAGTTGAGGGAATTCATAAAAACCAGACCAAAACTACAAGAAATACTAAAGGGAGTCCTTTGGTTAGAAAATCAATAATATCAGGTATGGACCCAAGACTAGAACACTGGGCAGAGCAGCCAGAAGTCAACCCAGAAAGGGAAATAGAAAAAAACAAAGCAAGATTATTAAAAAAAAAAAAAAAGAGCCCAACACAGGGCAACAGCAATGTTATTATATAGAAGAAGATAACATTAAAATGATAAAGAGGGTCTAAGGAATGTAATCATACACCTTCTGTATGGAGAGGAAGATACGGTGATACAAAGAAATAAAAGTTAGTTATAAATTTAGAAAAATAAGGTAACCATAAAGGAGACAAACTATCCTACTCATCAAAATAAAATACAAGGGAAATACAGACTCAGCTGAAACAAAATCAAGAACGACAAATATGAGGAAAGGACAATATATAAAGAAAATCTACTCAGCACATAAAATCAAGTGGGAAAAAGAAGCTGTCAAAACACAAAAAAAGACATCAAAATGACGGCACTAAATTCATACCTGTCCATAATTACCCTGAATGTAAATGGACTAAATGCACCAATAAAGACACAGAGAGTGGCAGAGTTGATTAAAAATCAAGAGTTGTCTATATCCTGCCTACAAGGGACACACCTTAGACTTAGAGACACAAACCAAAACTGAAAGGATGGAAAAAATACATCAGACAAACAACAATCAAAAAAGAGCAGGAGTGGCAATATTAATTTCTGACAAAATAGACTTTAAAGTTAAATCCATCAGAAAGGATAAGGAAGGACAGTTTATAACGATTAAAGGGACAATACACCAAGAAGATACAACCATATTAAATATGTATGCACCCAATGACAGGGCTGCAAGATACAGAAAACAAACTGTATCAGCATTAGAAAAGTGAGATAGCAGGAGACTTCAACACACCACTTTTGGTGAAGGGCAGGACATCCAGAAAGAAGCTCAGTAAAGACACGGAAGATCTAAATGCCACAGTCAACCAACTAGACCTCGTAGACATATACAGAACACTCCACCCAGCATCAACCAACTATACTTTCTCTTCTAGTGCACATGGAACATTCTCTAGAATAGACCACATGTTAGGTCATAAAGCAAGCCTTAGCAGAATCCAAAACATTGAAATATTACAAGGCATCTTCTCTGACTAGAAGGCCATAAAAGTGGAAATCAATAACAGGAAAAACGGAAAAGATATCAAACACTTGGAAACTGAACAATACCCTGCTCAAAAAAGACTGGATTATAGAAGACATTAAGGATGGGATAAAGAAATTCAGAGAATCCAATGAGAATGAAAACACTTCCCATTAGAACCTTTGGGACACAGCAGAATCGCTGCTCAGAGGCCAATTTATATCAATAAATGCACACATCCAAAAAGAAGAAAGGGCCAAAATCAAAGAACTATCCCTACAACTTGAACAAATAGAAAGAGCAACAGAAGAAACCCACAGGCACCAGAAGAAAACAAATAATAAAAATTAGAGCTGAACTAAGTGAAATAGAAAACAGAAAAACAATTCAAAGAATTAACAAGACCAAAAGCTGGTTCTGTGAAAAACTCAAAATTGATAAACCAAACTGGCCAAACTGACAAAAGAAAAACAGAAGAGGAAGCAAATAACCCGAATAAGAAATGAGATGGGGGATATTACAACAGACCCAACTGAAATTCAAAGAATCATATCAGATTACTATGAAAAATTATACTCAAACAAATTTGAAAACCTAGAAGAAATGGACGAATTCCTAGAAACACACTACCTACACGAACTAACACAAACAGAGGTAGAACAACTAAATAGACCCATCACAAAAGAAGACATTGAAAAGGTAATCAAAAAACTCCCAACAAAAGAAAGCCCTGGTCCGGACGGCTTCATTGCAGAGTTCTACAAAACCTTCAGAGAAGAATTAACACCACTACTACTAAAGGTATTTCAGAGCATAGATAGCATGGAATACTACCAAACTCGTTCTATGAAGGCACCATATCCCTGATACCAAAACCAGGTAAAGACACCACAAGAAAAGAAAATTATAGACCTATATCCCTCATGAATGTAGATGCAAAAATCCCCAACAAAATTCTAGCCAATAGAATTCAACAACATATAAAAAAAATAATTCGCCATGACCAAGTGGGATTCATACCAGGTATGCAGGGATGGTTCAATATTAGAAAAACAATTAATGTAATCTACCACATAAATAAAACAAAAGACAGGAATCACATGATTTTATCAATTGCTGCAGAAAAGGCATTTGACAAAGTTCAACACTCATTCATGATAAAAACTCTCAGCAAAATAGGAATTGAAGGGAAATTTCTCAACATAATAAGGGCATTTATACAAAGCCAACAGCCAACATCACCCTAAATGGAGAGAGCCTGAAAACATTCCCATTGAGATTGGGAACCAGACAAGGATGCCCTTTATCACCACTTTTATTCAACATTGTGCTGGAAGTCCTATCCAGAGCAATTAGGCTAGATAAAGAAATAAAGGGCATCCAGATTGGCAAGGAAGAAGTAAAAGTATCTCTATTTGCAGTTGACGTGATCTTATACGCAGAAAACCCTAAGGAATCCCCAGAAAACTACTGAAACTAATTGTTCAGTAGAGTATCGGGATGCAAGATAAATATACAAAAATCAGTTGCATTTCTCTACACCAACCAGAAGAACATCGAAGAGGAAATCACCAAATCAATGCCATTTACAGTAGCCCCCAAGAAGATAAAATACTTAGGAATTAATCTTACCAGCGATGTAAAAGACTTATACAAAGAAAACTACAGTACACTTCTGCAAGAAACCAAAAGAGATTTACATAAGTGGAAGAACATACCTTGCTCATGGATAGAAAGACTTAACATTATAAAAATGTCTGTTCTACCAAAAGCGATCTATACATTTAATGCAATTCCGATCCAAATCCCAAGGACATTCTTTAATGAGTTGGAGAAACAACTTACCAATTTCTTATGGAAGGGAAAGAGGCCCCAGATAAATAAGGCATTACTGAAAAAGAAGAACAAAGTGGGAGGCCTTACTTTACCTGATTTTAGAACTTATTATACCACCTCTGTTGTCAGAACAGCCTGGTACTGGTAGAACAACAGATATATGGACCAATGGAACAGAATTAAGAATCCAGACATAAATCCATCCACATATGAGCAGTTGATATTTGACAAAGGGCCCAAAACTGTTAAATCAGGAAAAGACAGTGTTTTTAACAAATGGTGCTGCTCTAACTGGATATGCATCTGCAAAAAAAAAATGAACAAGACCCATACCTCACTCCATGCACAAAAACTAACTCAAAATGGTGGATCAAAGGCCTAAATATAAAATCTAAAACGATAAAGATCATGGGAGAAAAAATAGGGACAACATTAGGAGCCCTAATACATGGCGTAAACAGTATACAAAACATTGTAAAGAATGTAGGGGAAAAACTAGATAACTGGGAGCTCCTAAAAATCAAACACCTGTGCTCATCCAGAGACTTCACCAAAAGTGTAAAAAGACTACCTACAGGCTGGGAAAAAGTTTTTAGCTATGACATTCTGAACAGCGCCTGATCCCTGAAATCTACATGATACTGCAAAAAGACGAAAATGGGCAAAAGATATGAATAGACACTTCACTAAAGAAGACATTCAGGTAGCTAACAGATATATGAGGAAGTGTTCACGATCATTAGCCAATAGAGAAATGCAGATTAAAACTATGTTGAGATTTCATCTCACTCCACCAAGGCTGGCATTAGTCCAAAAAACACAAAATAATAAATGTTGGAGAGGCTGTGGAGAGATTGGAATACTTCTACACTGCTGGTGGGAATGTCAAATGGTACAACCACTTTGGAAATCGATTTGGCACTTCCTTAAAAAGTTAGAAATAGAACTACCATACGATCCAGCAGTCCCACTCCTTGGAATATATCCTAGAGAAATAAGAGCCCATACACGAACAGATATATGCATACCCATGTTTATTGCAGCACTGTTTAAAAAAAAAAAAAAGCACTGTTTACAATAGCAAAAACATGGAAGTAACCAAGGTGCCCATCAATGGATGAAGGGATAAATAAATTATGGTATATTCACACAGTGGAATACTACGCATCGATAAAGAACAGTGAGGAATCTGTGAAACATTTCATAACGTGGAGGAACCTGGAAGGCATTATGCTGAGTGAAACTAGTCAGTTGCAAAAGAACAAGTATCTTATAAGACCACTATTATAAGAACTTGAGAAATAGTTTAAAATGAGAAGAAAACATCCTTTTGTGGTTACGTGGTGGGGGAGGCAGGGAGGGTGGGAAAGGGGTATTCCCTGATTAGATAGTAGATAAGAACTACTTTAGGTGAAGGGAAAGACAGCACACAATACAGGGGAGGTCAGCACAATTGGACTAAACCAAACGGAAAGAAGTTTCCTGAATAAACTGAATGCTTCGAAGGCCAGCCGTAGCAGGAGCAGGGGTCTGGGGACCATGGTTTCAGGTGACATCTAAGTCAACTGGCATAATAAAATCTATTAACAAAACATTCTGCATCCCACTTTGAAGAGTGGCATCTGGGGTCTTAAATGCTAGCAAGCAGCCATCTAAGATGCATCAATTGGTCTCAACCCACCTGGATCAAAGGAGAATGAAGAACACCAAGAACACACAGCAATTATGAGCCCAAGAGACAGAAAGGGCCACATGAACCAGAGACTACATCATCCTGAGACCAGAAGGACTACATGGTGCCCGGCTACAACTGATGACTGCCCTGACAGGGAACACAACAGAGAACCCCTGAGGGAGCAGGTTAGCAGTGGAATGCAGACTTCAAAATCTCATAAGACCAGACTTAATGGTCTGACTGAGACTGGAAGGACGCCGGTGGTCATTGCCCCCAGACCTTCTGTTGGCCCAGGACAGGAACCATTCCCAAAGCCAATTCTTCAGACATGGATTGGACTGGACAGTGGGTTGGAGAGGGATGCTGGTGAGGAGTGAGCGTCTTGAATCAGGTGGACACTTGAGACTATGTTGGCGTCTGCTGCCTGGAGGGGAGATGAGAGGGTGGAGGGGGTTAGAAGCTGGCGAAAAGGGCATGAAAAGAGAGTGGAGGGAGAGGGAGGGCTGTCTCATTAGGGGGAGAGTAATTGGGAGTGTGTAGCAAGGTGTATATGGGTTTTTGTGTGAGAGACTGACTTGATTTGTAAACTTTCACTTAAAGCACAATAAAAATTATTTAAGAAAAAAAGAAGAGTAGTTACCTGCAGGGGATGACAGGGCTTTGCTCCAAAATCCTAAGCTTCTGTGCTGTGATTCACCAGTAGGGGCCTGCCAAAGACTCCAAACAACATCTCTGTCTGAGACAGACACTTCAAGGACCATTGGATCAGTCGGATCACATGGCCCAAGTGCCAGAGCAGCTTGCAGAGTAGCCTGAAGCTGTTGCAGATCCTCCTCTTCTCTTGTTCTAGTCCCCACTCAAAACTAGCAGCTTTTCAAGTCACTTGATAAATAGGCCAGAGTAACACACCCAAATGAGGAATATGTTGCCTCCAAAATCCAGAGGCCCACTAGGTGCTGTGCCTCCTTTTTGGTTGTGGGAGCAGCCAGACACAATAGCTTATCCATGTTAGAAGGAGTATCTCAACATGCCCCACACCACTGGACCTCTAGAAATTTCACTGAGGTGGAAGGTGCTTGAATTTTTGTGGGATTGATTTCCCAGCCTCTAGCATGGAAATGCTTTACCAGTAAGTCCAGACTCATTGACACTTCTTCCTTACTAGGTCCAGTCAGCATAATGTCATCAATGTAATGGACCAGTGTGATGTCTTGTGGAAGGGAAAGGCAATCAAAGTGCCTGCAGACTAAATTATGACATAGGGCTGGAGAGTTGATGTAGAACTGCAGTAGGCAACTGAAGGTGTATTGCTGGCCTTGCCAGCTGAAGGCAAACTGCTTCTGATGGGCCTTTGAAACAAGTGTGGAGAAAAAGGCATTATCTAGATGAATAGTTGCATACCGGGTACCAGGAGATGTGTAATTTGCCCAAGCAATGAAACTGTGTCTGGAACACAGCTGCAGTTGGAGTCATCACCCTGTTAAGTTTTCGGTAATCTACTGTCATTCTCCAAGATCCATCTGTTTTTTGCACAGG
Source organism: Elephas maximus indicus (assembly GCF_024166365.1). Lineage (NCBI taxonomy): Eukaryota > Metazoa > Chordata > Mammalia > Proboscidea > Elephantidae > Elephas > Elephas maximus. The sequence continues at coordinate 39,270,660 of NC_064844.1, read as the reverse complement.
CCACATAGGTGAGTCTAATGGGGATGTGGTGGAAATCACCACCCCTGTCCTCAAGTCCTTGATGGTGGCAGTAATCTCTGCAGTTCCTCCAGCAGTGAGGTATTGCTTTTGGTTTGCTATTTTCCTGGGTAGGGTCAATTCTAATAGCTTTCACCTGCCTTTTCCAACCGTAATAGCCCTTACTCCATTTGTCAGGATTCCGCTATGGGGATGCTGCCATTTGCTGAGTATATCTATTCCAATTATGCATTCTGGCACTGGGGAAATCACTACAGAATGGATTTGGGAGCCCTCTGGGCCTACTGTGAAACAGACATGAGCCAAGACTCCATTAATAACATGACTTCCATATGCCCCCACTCTGACTGGTGGGCCACAGTGACATTTTGGGTCTCCTGGAATTAGTGTCAGTTCATAGCCAATATCCAGTCATCCCCCAAAAGTCTGATTATTTCCTTTTCCCTAATGAACAGTCACTCATAACAGGCCATAGATCCCTTTGGGGAAGGCTGGGAGAGAGAACAGTGTAAGTTTTTGGCACTGTATTGGAGTCCTTCCTCAAGGGAACCCAGCCTCCCCTTCATTCAAGGGGTTGTGGGTCTTTAAACTCACTCAGGTCTGGGAATTCATTGAGGGTCTGTGACTCTCTCTTCTGGCAATTTGAGTTAGACTGCTGTTCACCTGACCTAGAATTCATTTGTTTGTACAGATTAAGTAAATATTTAATAGATTTTGTTTTACTCCTAGAGACACCGTGGCTAAGTAGCCAACGCCTTAAGTCCATAGGAGTGAGATTATTCTGATTACTGCTTTGACTTTGCTGTCTATTACTGTAACCATGCCCACCTTGTCTTTGTTGGTTGAATGCAACCACAGCAGCCTTCAAGGACACACTTTTTTCACAGTTGTGGTAAAAGGTCTGTCCTCTGGGCATTCCATATGTGGGTCTGTGCATCTAACCTGATCAATCCACTCTAGTATGCCAGTTTCCCTAAGCATTTGAATACCTTCCACAGTATACCAAAGTAGGTCTGGTGCTTCACCTTGATTTAGTGTAGGCCACTTTGTAATCCATTTTTCAGCAACCCAGCCAAATAAACTCTTAGATTCTTTCCTAATTTCTCCAGCTGAAACATTGATAAGGAATCTGTGCTTAGTGGACCCATATCAATAAACTCAGACTGATCCATCTTTATATTCCTTGTACCATTATCCCACATCCTTAATAGCCATTCCTACACATACTCCCCAGGTTTCTGTTTGTACATATTAGAAAAGTCAAGCAGTTCTCTTGGAGTGTAGTGTACCTCCTTCTGGGCCACATGTTGTTCTTCACCTTTTGGGGCTCTCTGGGACTTAAGTCTAGTTATAGGTCTAGAAGCTAGAATCAGTAGTGTGGCATTATTTTGAGAACATTCAGCATTGTCTTGTACAGCATTTGCCTCACGCGATACTACAGGCAATGACTCAGGCGAGGGCTCTTTAGAGGCAGCAGGGCTAGGGCTAATCTCATTAAATGGGAGTGAAGGGGCTAATAGTTTTTCTGAGCAGGTAGTGTAACAGACAAATATGAAGTAAACTCTTCAGATGGGAGTGGTTCTGTTGGCAGGAGTGTTGCAATGAAATTTTTGGGCTCAGTATCTCCAGCTTCCTGATTATCTACCCATATGTCCCCATCCCAAGTTTCAGGATCCCATTTCTTCCCAATCAGTGCTCTCACTTTAACTTCAGACATCTCTTGAGGTTGGCAATTGAGCTGACGTAATTCATCCACTTTTACAATAAGACTCTGGGTTTGGTTTGCAGCATTATCAGACCCGTTACTACAAGAAATAAGACTTTCTTTCAAAGCACAAGTGGAAGCTTTGAGGTTATTTATGTGGCACTAGAGCTTTGACTCTGAAGCCCTGAGCGCATCTCTGTCTTTCACCAGTTTGTCTAGTGAAAGTAGGACCAACCAACCAGATTCCTTATACTTCTCATTGTGGCAAAATTGTAGAAAGATATTATCCATGCAGTCAAGCAGAGCTTTGCCTTTCACCAATACCTGATCTATTTGTGGTGATGTTTTGCTTATTTGAATTGCCACCTCATGCCATGGATTAGCAATGCCCTCTTTACTACTGGAAACAATTTTGTTTCTCTAGAACCACTCACGTACCAAATGTCTTAGGCTGGATTCTCTAGAGAAGCAAAACCAGTGAAGCATATATATATATATATAAAACCATATGTATGTATATATAGAGAGAGTTATATCAAGGAAACATCATGCCATTGTAGATGCTGGAATGTCCCAAGTCCATGAATCAGGATAGAGGCTTTTGATTCATGTAGCTACAGGCGCTGAGGAACCCAGGATCAGCAGGTGGGAAAGCAGGGCTCTTGCTCACAGGCTGTGAAGGTTGATGAATCCCCAAATCGGCAGGCAAGACCGCAGAGCTTCTCCTGATTCATATAGCTGCAGGGGCCAGCGAACCCAAGATCAGCAGGCTGGAGAGCAGGACTCTTGCTCACAGGTTGTGAAAATTGACAAATCCCAAGATTGGCAGGTAAGCTGCTAGCTCAAGTCCCAGGAATCGGAGGTCACATGAACAAGAGGCAGCTGCAGGATCTAGAACAAGCCAAAAAACCTTGGCAGGGTGAGCAGGAAGGAAGTAGGAGTCAGAGGGCAGAGAAATGAAGGCTGAGGGGATAGTGAGCTGCCATAGGCCCTGTCTCCACCAGTACCGCTCAGCAAATTTTATCATGGGGGTGATCACATACCATATTTCAACAGGGAAGTGATGACAACATTATATTATTGTTAGGTGCCATCAAGTCAGTTCCGACTCACAGCGACCCTATTCACAACAGAAAGAAACGCTGCCGGATCCTGCGCCATCCTTAAAATTGTTAATGCTTGAGCCCATTGTTGCCGACACTGTGGCAGTCCACCTTGTTGAGGGTTTCCCTCTTTTATGCTGACCCTGTACTTTGCCAAGCATGATGTCCTTCTCCAGGGATTGATCCCTCCTGACAACATGTCCAAAGTATGTAAGGTACAGTCTTGCCATCCTTGCTTCTAAGGAGCACTCTGGTTGTACTTCTTCCAAGACATTTGTTTGTTCGTTTGGCAGTCCATGGTGTATTCAGTATTCTTTGCCAACGTTATAAAAAAAAAAAAAAATACTGAGAATCATGGCCCAGCCAAGTTGACACATAATCTTAACCATTACACCCTTTTGATAAACATTTTGTAACACTCCTTGTACTGTCCTGCAGTTAAATTCATAGTAATATAACGTACTTATATTATACACATAATTCCAAAAATAATGCTTCCCTGCCTGCAGTGTAAAGGAGAAACAAAGCAATTGATAATATTTCAATATGTGATTGCTTGGGCATGAAACTACAGTAGAAAGTTTCATGAAGAAGTATAAATTCAAGAGCTGCACATTTGGACTGATGTAGGTGTGTGGTATTGACAACTCAGATACCATGAATGCGCTTTGTTGGCGATATGATTTTCTAAAATGAATTACTTTTGATAAGAAGTATAATCTACCTTTAATTTGGAAACCCTGGTGGCGTAGTGGTCAAGTGCTATGGCTGCTAACCAAAAGGTGAGCGGTTCAAATCCACCAGGCGCTCCTTAGAAACTCTATGGGGCAGTTCTACTCCGTCCTATAGGGTTGCTATGAGTCGGAATCGACTCAATGGCAGTGGGTTTGGTTTTGGTTTGGTACCTTTAATTTACAGGGCAGATTACAGTTCTGAAAACTTCAGTTTCCTTTAAAGCTGTGCGAAAAATGCTTTCTGTCCATTTGTAAAACCACAGCCAGAAATTTTCAAGCATTCTCACAAACTCCTGAAATGCCCCTAGGGAGTAATAAGGACTCCCCCTCCCCACCTTTGAGAACCACTGTTGTATAGAACCATGTAGTGTTCTGTATTAAGACAGCATTTTATTAGTAGTACTGGCTTTGTTTTGAGCCATTTATTTTTTTCTCCAGGTGTCGTTTGGAACCAACCACACCTTTGTTAGCCTCATTGATAGAGGTACCCTTATTTTGGAATAGGGTTTTGCCCCGATGAAGTAAAAATCTGTGTGTATCCAGAATAAAAGATATTGGTGAATATGTGATAAATATGAAAGATTTTTCTTACTTTTGAGTGTCCTTCAAAGGTAATTGGCTGCTTAAGCAAAAATAGTAACACTGTATTGTTTCCAGCTCATTTAAAAGTAAATGTATTGGGGAGGCGGGGCCAAGATGGCGGACTAGGTGGACGCTACCGTGGATCCCTCTTGCAACAAAGACTCGGAAAAACAAGTGAATCGATCACATACATAACAATCTACGAACTCTGAACAACAAACACAGATTTAGAGACGGAGAACGAACAAATACGGGGAGACAGCGATTGTTTTCAGAGCCAGGAGCCAGCGTACCAGTCAGCGGATTTTCTGGAAAAACTAGTTTCCCAGTGATGGCTCGGAGACAGCAGTCCATATCAAACCACATAAAGAAGCAGACCATGACAGCTTCTCCAACCCCCCAAACAAAAGAATCAAAATCTTTCCCAAATGAAGATACAATCCTGGAATTATCAGATACAGAATATAAAAAACTAATTTACAGAATGCTTAAAGACATCACAAATGAAATTAGGCTAACTGCAGAAAAAGCCAAGGAACACACTGATAAAACTGTTGAAGAACTCAAAAAGATTATTCAAGAACATAGTGGAAAAATTAATAAGTTGCAAGAATCCATAGAGAGACAGCACGTAGAAATCCAAAAGATTAACAATAAAATTACAGAATTAGACAATGCAATAGGAAGTCAGAGGAGCAGACTCGAGCAATTAGAATGTAGACTGGGACATCTGGAGGACCAGGGAATCAACACCAACATAGCTGAAAAAAAATCAGATAAAAGAATTTAAAAAAATGAAGAAACCCTAAGAATCATGTGGGACTCAATCAAGAAGGATAACTTGCGAGTGATTGGAGTCCCAGAACAGGGAGGGGGGACAGAAAACAGAGAAAATAGTTGAAGAACTCCTGACACAAAACTTCCCTGACATCATGAAAGACGAAAGGATATCTATCCAAGATGCTCATCGAACCCCATTTAAGATTGATCCAAAAAGAAAAACACCAAGACATATTATCATCAAACTCGCCAAAACCAAAGATAAACAGAAAATTTTAAAAGCAGCCAGGGAGAAAAGAAAGGTTTCCTTCAAGGGAGAATCAATAAGAATAAGTTCAGACTACTCAGCAGAAACCATGCAGGCAAGAAGGGAATGGGACGATGTACGCAGAGCACTGAAGGAGAAAAACTGCCAACCAAGGATCATATATCCAGCAAAACTCTCTCTGAAATATGAAGGAGAAATTAAGATATTTACAGATAAACACAAGTTTAGAGAATTTGCAAAAACCAAACCAAGGCTACAAGAAATGCTAAAGGAGATTGTTTGGTCAGATGACCAATAATATCAGATACCAGCACAATACAAGGTCACAAAACAGAATGTCCTGATATCAACTCAAATAGGGAAAGCACAAAAACAAACAAATTAAGATTAATTCTAATAAATAAATAAATAAACAAAATAATACACATAACAGGGAATCATGGAAATCAATAGATAAAAGATCACAATAGTCAAAAAGAGGGACTAAATATAGGAGGCATTGAACTGCCAGATGGAGAGTGATACAAGGCGATATAGAAGGATACAAGTTAGGTTTTTACTTAGAAAAATAGGGGTAAATAATAAGGTAACCACAAAAAGGAATATCAACTCCATAACTCAAGAAAAAAGCCAAGAAAAACGTAACGACTCAACTAACATAAAGTTAAACATTATGAAAATGAGGATCTCACAATCTACTAAGAAAAACGTCTCAGCACAAAAAAGTATGTGGAAAAATGAAATGGCCAACAACACACATGAAAAGGCATCAAAATGACAGCACTAAAAACTTACTTATCTATAATTACGCTGAATGTAAATGAACTAAATGCACCAATAAAGAGACAGAGAGTCACAGACTGGATAAAGAAACACGATCCATCTATATGCTGCCTACAAGAGACACACCTTAGACTTAGAGACACAAACAAACTAAAACTCAAAGGATGGAAAAAAATATATCAAGCAAACAATAAGCAAAAAAGAAGAGGAGTAGCAATATTAATTTCTGACAAAATAGACTTTAGACTTAAATCCACCACAAAGGATAAAGAAGGACACTATATAATGATAAAAGGGACAATTGATCAGGAAGACATAACCATATTAAATATTTATGCACCCAATGACAGGGCTGCAAGATACATAAATCAAATTTTAACAGAATTGAAAAGTGAGATAGACACCTCCACATTTATAGTAGGAGACTTCAACGCACCACTTTCGGAGAAGGACAGGACATCCAGTAAGAAGCTCAATAGAGACACGGAAGACCTACTTACAACAATCAACCAACTTGACCTCATTGACTTATACAGAACTCTCCACCCAACTGCTGCAAAATATACTTTTTTTTCTAGTGCACATGGAACATTCTCTAGAATAGACCACATATTAGGTCATAAAACAAATCTTTGCAGAGTCCAAAACATCGAAATATTACAAAGCATCTTCTCAGACCACAAGGCAATGAAACTACAAATCAATAACAGAAAAACTAGGGAAAAGAAATCAAATACTTGGAAACTGAACAATACCCTCCTGAAAAAAGACTGGGTTATAGAAGACATCAAGGAGGAAATAAGGAAATTCATAGACTGCAACGAGAATGAAAATACTTCCTATCAAAACCTCTGGGACACAGCAAAAGCAGTGCTCAGAGGCCAATTTATATCGATAAATGCACACATACAAAAAGAAGAAAGAGCCAAAATCAGAGAACTGTCCCTACAACTTGAACAAATAGAAAGTGAGCAACAAAAGAACCCATCAGGCACCAGAAGAAAACAAATAATAAAAATTAGAGCTGAACTAAATGAATTAGAGACCAGAAAAACAATTGAAAGAATTAACAAAGCCAAAAGCTGGTTCTTTGAAAAAATTAACAAAATTGATAAACCATTGGCTAGACTGACTAAAGAAATACAGGAAAGGAAACAAATAACCCGAATAAGAAACGAGAAGGACCACATCACAACAGAACCAAATGAAATTAAAAGAATCATTTCAGGTTACTACAAAAAATTGTACTCTAACAAATTTGAAAACCTAGAAGAAATGCATGAATTCTTGGAAAAACACTGCCTACCTAAACTAACACATTCAGAAGTAGAACAACTAAATAGACCCATAACAAAAAAAGAGATTGAAACGGTAATCAAAAAACTTCCAACAAAAAAAGTCCTGGCCCAGACGGCTTCACTGCAGAGTTCTACCAAACCTTCAGAGAAGACTTAACACCACTACTACTGAAGGTATTTCAAAGCATAGAAAAAGACGGAATACTACCCAAGTCATTCTATGAAGCTACCACCTCCCTGATACCAAAACCAGGTAAAGACATTACAAAAAAAGAAAATTATAGACCTATATCCCTCATGAACATTGATGCAAAAATCCTCAACAAAATTCTAGCCAATAGAATCCAACAACGCATCCAAAAAATAATTCACCCTGATCAAGTGGGATTTATACCAGGTATGCAAGGCTGGTTTAATATCAGAAAAACCATTAATGTAATCCATCGCATAAATAAAACAAAAGATAAAAACCACATGATCTTATCAATAGATGCAGAAAAGGCATTTGACAAAGTTCAACACCCATTTATGATAAAAACTCTTACCAAAATAGGAATTGAAGGAAAATTCCTCAACATAATAAAGGGCATCTATGCAAAGCCAACAGCCAATATCACTCTAAATGGAGAGAACCTGAAAGCATTTCCCTTGAGAATGGGAACCAGACAAGGATGCCCTTTATCACCACTCTTATTCAACATCGTACTTGAAGTCCTAGCCAGGGCAATTAGGCTAGACAAAGAAATAAAGGGTATCCGGATTGGCAAGGAGGAAGTAAAGCTATCACTGTTTGCAGGTGACATGATCGTATACACAGAAAACCCTAAGGAATCCTCCAGAAAACTACTGAAACTAATAGAAGAGTTTGGCAGAGTCTCAGGTTATAAAATAAACATACAAAAATCACTTGGATTTCTCTACATCAGTAAAAAGAACACCGAAGAGGAAATAACCAAATCAATACCATTCACAATAGCCCCCAAGAAGATAAAATACTTAGGAATAAATCTTACCAAGGATGTAAAAGACCTATACAAAGAAAACTACAAAGCTCTACTACAAGAAATTCAAAAGGACATACTTAAGTGGAAAAACATACCCTGCTCATGGATAGGAAGACTTAACATAGTAAAAATGTCTATTCTACCAAAAGCCATCTATACATATAACGCACTTCCGATCCAAATTCCAGTGTCATATTTTAAGGGGATAGAGAAACAAATCACCAATTTCATATGGAAGGGAAAGAAGCCCCGGATAAGCAAAGCACTACTGAAAAAGAAGAAGGAAGTGGGAGGCCTCACTCTACCTGATTTCAGAACCTATTATACAGCCACAGTAGTCAAAACAGCCTGGTACTGGTACAACAACAGGCACATAGACCAATGGAACAGAATTGAGAATCCAGATATAAATCCATCCACGTATGAGCAGCTGATATTTGACAAAGGCCCAGTGTCAGTTAATTGGGGAAAAGATAGTCTTTTTAACAAACGGTGCTGGCATAACTGGATATCCATTTGCAAAAAAATGAAACAGGACCCATACCTCACACCATGCACAAAAACTAACTCCAAGTGGATCAAAGACCTAAACATAAAGACTGAAACGATAAAGATCATGGAAGAAAAAATAGGGACAACCCTAGGAGCCCTAATACAGGGCATAAACAGAATACAAAACATTACCAAAAATGATGAAGAGAAACCAGATAACTGGGAGCTCCTAAAAATCAAAAACCTATGCTCATCTAAAGACTTCACCAAAAGAGTAAAAAGACTGGGAAAGAATTTTCAGCTATGACATCTCCGACCAGCACCTGATCTCTAAAATCTACATGATTCTGTCAAAACTCAACCACAGAAAGACAAACAACCCAATCAAGAAGTGGGCAAAGGATATGAACACACATTTCACTAAAGAAGATATTCAGGCAGCCTACAGATACATGAGAAAATGCTCCTGATCGTTAGCCATTAGAGAAATGCAAATTAAAACTACGATGAAATTCCATCTCACACCAACTAGGCTGGCATTAATCCAAAAAACACAAAATAATAAATGTTGGAGAGGCTGCGGAGAGATTGGAACTCTCATACACTGCTGGTGGGAATGTAAAATGGTACAACCACTTTGGAAATCCATCTGGCGTTATCTTAAACAGTTAGAAATAGAACTACCATACAACCCAGAAATCCCACTCCTCAGAATATACCCTAGAGATACAAGAGCCTTCACAGAAACAGATATATGCACACCCATGTTTATTGCAGCTCTGTTTACAATAGCAAAAAGCTGGAAGCAACCAAGGTGTCCATCAACAGATGAATGGGTAAACAAATTGTGGTATATTCACACAATGGAATACTACGCATCGATAAAGAACAGTGACGAATCTCTGAAACATTTCATAACATGGAGGAATCTGGAAGGCATTATGCTGAGCGAAATGATTCAGAGGCAAAAGGACAAATATTGTATAAGACCACTATTATAAGATCTTGAGAAATAGAAAAAACTGAGAAGAACGCATACTTTTGTGGTTACGAAGGGGGGAGGGAGGGAGAGAAAGGGTTTTTTACTGATCAATCAGTAGATAAGAACTGCTTTGGGTGAAGGGAAAGACAACACTCAATACAAGGAAGGTCAGCCCAATTGGACTGGACTAAAAGCAAAGAGGTTTCCGGGATAAAATGAATGCTTCAAAGGTCAGCGGAGCAGGGGCTGGGGTCTGGGGACCATGGTTTGAGGGCACTTCTAAGTCAATTGGCAAAATAATTCTATTATGAAAACATTCTGCATCTCACTTTGAAATGTGGCGTCTGGGGTCCTAAATGCTAACAAGCGGCCATCTAAGAGGCATCAGTTGGTCTCAACCCACCTGGAGCAAAGGAAAATGAAGAACACCAAGGTCACACGACAACTAAGAACCCAAGAGACAGAAAGGGCCACATGAACCAGGGACCTACATCATCCTGAGACCAGAAGAACTAGTTGGTGCCCGGCCACAATCGATGACTGCCCTGTCAGGGAGCACAACAGAGCACTCCTGAGGGAGCAGGAGACCAATGGGATGCAGACCCCAAATTCTCATAAAAAGACCATACTTAATGGTCTGACTGCGACTAGAGGAATCCCGGCGGCAATGCTGCCCAGACCTTCTGTTGGCACAGGACAGGAACCATCCCCGAAGACAACTCATCAGACATGAAAGGGACTGGTCAGCAGGTGGGAGAGAGATGCTGATGAAGAGTGAGCTAATTAAATCAGGTGGACACTTGAGAGTGTATTGGCAACTCTTGACTGGAGGGGGAATAGGAAGATAGAGAGAGAGGGAAGATGGCAAAATTGGCACGAAACGAGAGACTGAAAGGGCTGACTCAATAGGGGGAGAGCAAGTGGGAGAAGGGAGTGGGATGTATGTAAACTTACATGTGACAGACTGATTGGATTTGTAAATGTTCACTTGAAGCTTAATAAAAGTTAATTAAAAAAAAAAAAAAGTAAATGTATTGGAAGGTCAGCTCAATTGGACTGGACCAAAAGCAAAGAAGTTTCCAGGATAAAATGAATGCTTCAAAGGTCAGCAGAGCAAGGACAGGGGTTTGGGGACCATGGTTTAAGGGGACTTCTAAGTCAATTGGCAAAATAATTGTAGTATGAAAACATTCTGCATCCCACTTTGAAATGTGGCGTCTGGGGTCTTAAATGCTAAAAAGCGGCCATCTAAGATGCATCAATTGGTCTCAACCCACCTGGAGCAAAGGAAAATGAAGAAGACCAAGGTCACACGACAACTAAGAGCCCAAGAGACAGAAAGGGCCACATGAACCAGAGACCTACATCATCCTGAGACCAGAAGAACTAGTTGGTGCCTGGCCACAATCGATGACTGCCCTGACAGGGAGCACAACAAAGAACCCCTGAGGGAGCAGGAGATCAGTAGGATGCAGACCCCAAATTCTCATAAAAAGACCATACTTAATGGTCTGACTGAGACTAGAGGAATCCCGGCGGGCATGGTCCCCAAACCTTTTGTTGGCACAGGACAGGAACCATTCCCAAAGACAACTCATCAGACATGAAAGGGACTGGACAGTGGGTGAGAGAGAGATGCTGATGAAGAGTGAGCTAATAATATCAGGTGGACACTTGAGACTGTGTTGGCATCTCCTGTCTGGAGGGGGGATGGGCGGATAGAGAGAGTTGGAAGCTGGCAAAATTGTCACGAAAGGAGAGACTGGAAGGGTTGACTCTTTAGGGGGAGAGCAAGTGGGAGTACAGAGTAAGATGTATGTAAACTTACATGTGACAGACTGACTTGAATTGTAAACGTTCACTTGAAGCTCAGTGAAAGTTAATAAAAAAAAAAAAAGTAAATGTATGACAACAGCAGCACAAAGAACACAAAAGAATGGATGGGGAAATGGAAGTATTCTCTTGGAAGGCTCTTACTATTCATGTGAAATGGGATAATATTTGAAGATTGGGATAAATGAAAAAAAAAAGATGCGTACTAGAAATTCTAAAGCAACCACTAAAAAACAATAAAACAAAACCAAAAGACGTACAGCTAATAAGACCATAAGGGCGATAAAACGGAATCATAAAAAAATAGCCCAAAAGAAGTTAGAGAAGGAGAAAAAAGGGAATAAAGCTATGGACCCTGAAACAAGGTCAGATGTGCTCTGTGGGTTGGGTTCATGTATTCCACTGCCAGAGCTGGGATTAAGCAGGTAATCTGTATTCCTTTATATTCAAAGGGCTGGTGGTTTTTTATTTTATTTTATTTTTTTAAACAACTCAATTTTCCTTGTATTGGAAGTCTTTTGCCAGTACTCAGGGTGTTTCCCACCTCCTTCTTACTCTGCTGCTCCCCTGTTGTTCAGCTGCCATGGTCACTCCACACCTATCCCTATCTCCTCTCAGGTACTCCAGGTAAAAAAGGGCCTGTGCCTTCACTTTGTCATTAGCTTCGGTACTTGACAACCGAAGATGTTGCATAATAAAGATAAAGCAAAATTTATTTTTTTATTTTTATGTAGTATTTCAACACACTTCATACCCTTTTCTCTTCTCCTGAATTCAGAGACATGAAGAATGCTGTAATTGGAAACAACAAGCAGAAAGCCAACCTCATTGTTTTAGGAGCTGTTCCAAGGTATGTTTGCTGTCACCCCACCTTCTGCCATTCATACAAAGTTTTTATTCTCAGCCAGAAGACTGTTTTGTCTGTTCTAGTTTTTAAAAGCCTTTTAATTTTTAAAAATAATGCTTTGAAGTATTTGAAATAGTTCTTAAAAGTATTAAAGCACCAGAGAATAGAATATGAAGTGAATGCTTCATATCTTGGAAATTGAGGAAGATCGTTGACTTTGCACTAAAAGGCTATATTTTAGGTAGATAAGCTGTATACACCAGCTGAGACTTTCTTCTTCTGTCAGAGCCCGGGCAGTTTTTGTGTGATTGGATAATAATGATTACTTAGCTTTCCTCAAGTCCTTTTTTTTTATTATATAATTTTTATTGTGGTTTAAGTGGAAGTTTACAAATCAAGTCAGTCTCTCACACAAAAACACCTTGCTACACACTCCCAATTACTCTCCCCCTAATGAGACAGCCCACCCTCTCCCTCCACTCTCTCTTTTTGTGTCTATTTTGCCAGCTTCTAACCCCTTCCACCCTCTCATCTCCCCTCCAGGCAGGAGATGCCAACATAGTCTCAAGTGTCCACCTGATCCAAGAAGCTCACTCCTCACCAGCATCCCTCTCCAACCCATTGTCAAGTCCTTTTTTGAAATAAAAAAAATAAAAACATTTGGTGTTCTATTTCTTTTGGTGAACTAGTTAAGCTTCATTTTGGGAGGCAGTGCCAATTAGGTAGTTTCCTCTTTGCCTTTGCTACACAGGACTAAGTTTTGTGTACAGTTGCTGTAAGTTTTTCACTCAGAATTTTTTAATGTTTTTTTTTCTTCTCTTATTTTCTATCTTTTGATATAGAATTAATGGTTTTAATGTTTTTAACATCATTGACCATATATATATATATATATATATATAGTGATTTAGGGAGCCCAGAGTTCTACCTTAGAACATAGGGGAATTGGTTGAAAGTGGTGGAGGGTTAGAGTTTGGGTAGTAATTATTTGGCAAGCTGGGCTGAAATGGAAATGGGAGGATCTCCTGACTCTCCAAATGGGAGAATTGTGGAAAGAGCGAAGTTTACCTTTCTCGAGGAGCTGCACAAGGCTCTGAATAATCTATCTCGGCTAGACCTCTCTGACCTCTGTACTACTGCTCTGAATCTTCAGAATCCATTTCTAGACATACCTCCACTCTCCAACCTTTTTACCAATTCTGACATTAGCTGTCCTGTCCATGGCACTCTCTGCTTCTCTGCTGGGTTTGATAATCCGTTGCACTGGCCACACACAAAACTCACAGACCAAAAATTACAGTATAATGGTTTATTAAGGAAGCAACAGCATACAACTTGGGATCAGAATCAGGAAGCATGTAGGCAAGGTCTGGAAGGCTCCCCTGAAGTGAAGAAGCACATCTTTTAGGGCAGGACAGCTCTCTCAGCTACTCTCAACTGTGCAGGCCTGTCCTTAGCCCCCTCACAAATATAAGATCCGGCAGTACGTGGTATTGGGAGTCTTCTTGTTCTGAAGAGACCCACTGGGAAATGGCAGATAACATGGTCTATGGTGCTGCTATTTCTACGGAGACCACTTGTGGATAACTTTCAGATTTATAGCTTTGCTAAATTGAGATTACATGATAGTTCTTTTGTTCAAGTGAGAGATATTTTTTCAGATGTTCCTTTATTGAATTAGCAGCTAATAAAAACTGGTGGCCATTTCCTAGAGGATTCACATAAGCCTAATCACTCATATCCTAAGTAGTATGTGGTATTGATTGCCTTTTTCTGTCATGTTACTTTTAGCTAATTTACTTTCAAGTTTTTTAGTCTCTTCTGTTTATCAAATTCCTTCTTCTTAGGTTGTTGTACTTGCTTCAGCAAGAAGCCTCAAGCACAGAGCTGAAAGCTGAATGTGCAGTGGTATTGGGAAGTCTTGCTATGGGTACTGAAAACAATGTCAAGTCTCTACTGGACTGCCATATTATCCCTGCCTTACTGCAAGGTATGTTAGGAAGCCATTTTTGCACAAGTAAAGATTAGAGTCGGTTTGCAGTATTTTAAATACCAGTTGAAAGGATGAGTCCCAAATCTGGCTTCTATTACTAGGACTACTGTCCCCAGACCTGAAGTTCATTGAAGCTTGCCTCCGATGCCTGCGCACCATCTTTACCAGTCCTGTCACTCCTGAGGAGCTACTGTACACGGTGAGTTTTAGATGTTTTTGAGTCATCAGTTACATTTCACCAACATCAAATCCTAATTTACTTGGCATCTCAAAATACAATATAACTGTTATAGAAAGGTCTCAAGTACTATATAAGTTTTTGCTTATTTGCAAATATGAAATGTGCTAGGCTGTGTGAATAAGTAAAAGATAAAGTCTCAGACTTTGAGGAATTTACAAGCTGTTAAAAAAAAGTGCCATTTTTATCTCTTTACGTGTATAAATTGAGGCAGTGTATTTAATGCTAAGTGAGCGATAGGGAGTTCAGCTCACTTTAGGTTAAAGTCCAGCAGAGTAGATTTTATGGAGAAGCTAGAATTTGACCTGGATCTTGAATAATGGATAAGATTTAGAGAACTGAAGAGGGAAGAGACCATTCTAGAAAGGATCTGTATGAGAGAGAATATGCAGGACGGTGGACTGAATACTTAGTCTAGTGGCGGGGAGGGCATTAGTGTTAGTTTTCCACTGGAGAGGTAGACTAGAACCAGCTTGCAAGAGGCTTATTTGACAGGCTAGGATAGGTCTAAGAAAGTCCAAAGATCTTCACAGTTATTCAGAGGTTTTCAAAAGCCTCAGAGGTTGTGACGAGGTCCTTTTATCTCTTGATTACATGGGACTTTTTTCCTTTTTGGTGGCGTTGTTTACTTTGATCAAGCTGTGCCCATTACACCCACATTTGGTGTTACTAGTGATTCCTCCTTCCCCTCACCCATCCCTGGTAACCACCAGTGAACACGGATCTCTATATATATCTGTTTTTCTTATAAAAATGGGATCATAGAACATTTGTCCTTGTGTGATTGATTTATCCACACAGCATTATGTCCTCCAGATCCATCCATGTTATGTTTCGTGGACTCATCCTTGTTCTTAATGGCTGTGTAGTATTCCATTGTGTATATGTACCACATTTTACTCATCTGTTCATCCGCTGAAGGGCACTTAGACCGTTTCTTTTTTTTTTTGCTATTGTGAATAATGCTACAGTGAACACAGGTGTGCATATGTCTGTCTGAGTCTCTTTTCTTAGACCTCTAGAGTGTACACCTAGGAGTGAGATTGCTGGATCGTAAGGTATTTCTATTCCTAGTTTTTTGAGGAAGTGCCATACCATTTTCCATAATGGTTGCAATGATTACATGGGACTTTCTTAATGAAAATTATCAAGGCCAGTGTTTTGTGAACACATTATCCATACCTTAGGGTAAGAAAAACATTTTACATTGCCATACTGTATAAAGAAAAAAGGTTTATACTATATACACATGTAAATTTATGTGCGTGTGTGTGTTTGTATGAATTCTGAAACAGAAGTTTCATAAAACAAAATCCTGAAACAGAAGTTTCACCAGGAGGTTAAGTGAATTTCTCAGTGGGAAGTGTCTAAATGATGAAACGTCATGATTTTATGCCTCAAAGATTTTATAGCTCAGAGAAAGAGAATCTATGAAAGATGTTGGATGGGCGGACAAATGACAGGCAGCAGTGTTTCAGTGTAACTAACTGACCTCTGTGAGTTGGATTGTGTAGAGGTCAGCTGTTCCAGCAACTCAGGCACTAGAACCAGGGCAGTCTAGTCAGGATGGCAGGGTTTCTAATTTGAAATTCTGTTTACCGGTTGGATGACTTTCGGCAAATTATGTAACTCTTCTTTACCTGTTCAATCAACTATAAACTGCAGATACCTAGCATAATTGGCAGAAAGGGGGCAAGTGTGAAGAAATGGGATGAGGGCTGTTGTAACCAAGGAAAAGGGAGGGATGGAAGAGCAAAGGAGGAAAGGAAGGAAGTGGAAGTAGCTTTCAGAGCCTCATACAAGTTTTCTTATTTACTCCCTAATTTGCTTGTTCTGTCTTAGCAGTTACCTGCTTCCCTGTCTTCTGCCAATGAAACCATTGTTTCCCCTCCCTCCAGTCTCATATTGTCCTTTTTTTCTTAGAAAATTAAGTACCTGACTTTCTTTGAGGTTTTTAAGTTTTTCATTTTGTTTTTAAACTGCTTGTGATAACACAGAGGGTTATACAAACAAACAAGAGAAAGAGATTCTACTTGTAGGGAATTGGCAGCCTTCTCATTTCCCTACTTAGCTTTTGTATGTCTCAGGCATTGTTTTCTTTCTAAAGGAAACCTCAAATCTTGTTCATTCCAACAATGATGTTCTTGTGAGTTTCCTTCCTTGCCCTCTATTGTCTTTTGTGAGATTTCTCAAAGTGTAGTCTGGAGACCAGCAGCATCAGCCTGCAGAATCTTGGGTCTTACCTCAGACCTACTGAATCAGAATCTCTACATTCAGGAGATCCCCTGGGAATTCGTATGCACATTCATACTTCAAAAACAGCTGTAGACTTGTGAGAGCCTGGTTAAATTAACCAGGAGACTTGGGCTAAGTCTCATTTTCCATCTGTGGTTCAGGCCAAATTCCTCTTTCAACTTTCAGCTCCTTTTGCTTTCTAAATAAAAAGAAATTACTGCAGAGCCCTGCAACAGGATGGGTTGACTCTTGTCTCTTGTCCTGTACCACCCTATGTGTTGCTAAGTGTCAGCAATAGGCAGAGTGGGCTGTAAAACAATGCTAATTGTATAAACTGTCTTGTACAGATTGAAAATAGCTAACCACTGTCATGAGAGATTGTTAGTGGTTAGTGATACTTACCGTAACATCTCAGAGTCCAAACTGTCAGGTTTTATTTTTATACAGTAATTCCTTCTTTAAGCTATTAGTTATTATATATCTTATTAGTTACCTCATATTTCAGTTTCAGAATTGATTTCTATGAAGAATGTATTGAAATTATTTTGTTTTATTGTGGGAATGTAGGCTGTTCATGGGAGAGAAAGTGATAATTTCCTTACTGTTACAAAACAATGCTGCAACAAATACTTTGTGCATGGAGACACTTTATAAGATGTGGATGTTGCCATGGATGAATATTGAAACCCCTTTCCTTGCCCTGTACTTAGACGGTTTTGATGGCCATGTTACTTTTATTTTGCTATATTCTTTAAAGAGACTTGATTTACTCTTAAGATAAGAGGCTTGACTATGTACCTGCTTATTGAAGTTCCTGTTGTGTTCTCCTTGCCATCTATTTCAGGATGCCACAGTGATACCGCACCTTATGGCACTGCTTAGCAGGTCTCGCTACACCCAGGAGTACATCTGTCAGATCTTCTCACACTGCTGTAAAGTAAGAACCAGGATCAATGTTCTCTAATATGTTAAGTCTTACCTGCCCTCAAAACATGTGCTTCACTGTGTATCCTTCCAGAGATAGTCTGTACATATATAAGCAAACCTATTTTTCCTTTTTCTTTTTTTTAAACAAATGGTAGCATACCATACATACTGTTCTGCATCTTACATTTTTCGCTTAACGTATCTTGAAGGCTATTCTATATCAGTACATAAGCAGCTCCCTCATTTTTTTTAAGCAGCTGCATAGTATTCTACTGTATAGATGTATGATAATTTATTTAACCAGTCCTCTGTTGTTGGACATTCAGTTTGTTTCCAATGTTATGCTATTACAATACAGTTCTGCAACAAATACCTTGTACGTAGGGACATTTTATAAGAAGTAGAGGTCAAAGATTATGTGCACTGTAATTTTGCCACGTGTTGTCTTTCATAGGGGTTGTGCCATTTTATACTCCTACCAGCATTTTATATCTGTCCTAAAGGGTTGCTATGAGTTGGAATCAACTCGACGGCACTGGGTTACCAGCATTTTATACTCCTACCAGAAGATCATGACTGTTTCCTCACACCTTTTAGTTTCTATGTTGTTGGAAACTGTTTTAAGCAATCTCAAGGAGGAGAAATGGGAGAGATTCTTCCCTGCCCATTGTTGAGAGAAGTTTTTCCGTTAGTAAAAGGATCAAAACCTAAATTGAAGAGTGTTGTCTTAGTCATCTAGTGCTGCCATAACAAATACCACAAGTGGATGGCTTTAACAAAGAAATTATTTTCACCCAGTCTAGCAGGTTACAAGTCCAAATTCAGGGCGTTGGCTCCAGGGGAAGGCTTTCGCTCTCTGTCAGCTCTGGCCTAACCAAGTTGACACATATTTTTGGCGGGACACAATTCAATCCATGATAAGTGCTGTGAAATGTTGCTTATTTTGCTTTATACTTTATGTATTGAGTGTAGTCTTTTGATAACCGTGATGATTATTTGTTTGAGACCTCCCTTTTATGTGATGGGGAGAATCCTGAGTACCAGAAATAGCTAGCTAGTGACCTGCAAGCAAATTGAGAGAGGGTGAGGTCCACAATTTTGGGGCGAGTATTGAAATGAAATCTTTTTGTTTTTTTGTTTGTTAAATATAAAGATGAGTAATTGCAGTTTAGGAATATAAAGCTTTCATTATTTAGCAAGGTGATTTTATAAAGCCTTTTTTTTTTTTTTTTTATAATAACTTTTATTAAGCTTCAAGTGAACGTTTACAAATCCAATCAGTCTGTCACATATAAGTTTACATACATCTCACTCCCTACTCCCACTTACTCTCCCCGTCTTGAGTCAGCCCTTTCAGTCTCTCCTTTCTTGACAATTTTGCCGGCTTCCCTCTCTCTCTATCCTCCCATCCCCCCTCCAGACAAGAGTTGCCAACACAATCTCAAGTGTACACCTGATATAATTAGCTCACTCTTCATCAGCGTCTCTCTCCCACCCGCTGACCAGTCCCTTTCATGTCTGATGAGTTGTCTTCAGGGATGGTTCCTGTCCTGTGTCAACAGAAGGTCTGGAGAGCATGGCCGCCGGGATTCCTCCAGTCTCAGTCAGACCATTAAGTTTGGTCTTCTTATGAGAATTTGGGGTCTGCATCCCACTGCTCTCCTGCTCCCTCAGGGGTCCTCTGCTGAGCTCCCTGTCAGGGCAGTCATCGATTGTGGCCGGGCACCAACTAGTTCTTCTGGTCTCAGGATGATGTAGGTCTCTTGTTCATGTGGCCCTTTCTGTCTCTTGGGCTCTTAGTTGTCATGTGGGCTTGGTGTTCTTCATTTTCCTTTGCTCCAGGTGGGTTGAGACCAATTGCTGCATCTTAGATGGCTGCTTGTTAGCATTTAAGACCCCAGACGCCACATTTCAAAGTGGGATGCAGAATGATTTCATAATAGAATTATTTTGCCAATTGACTTAGAAGTCCCCGCAAACCATGTTCCCCAGACCCCCGCGCTTGCTCCGCTGAGCTTTGAAGCATTCATTTTATCCCGGAAACTTCTTTGCTTTTGGTCCAGTCCAATTGAGCTGACCTTCCATGTATTGAGTGTTGTCTTTCCCTTCACCTAAAGCAGTTCTTATCTACTGATTAATCAATAAAAAAAACCCTCTCCCACCCTCCCTCCCTCCCCCCCTCGTAACCACAAAAGTATGTGTTCTTCTCAGGTTTACTATTTCTCAAGATCTTATAATAGTGGTCTTATACAATATTTGTCCTTTTGCCTCTGACTCATTTTGCTCAGCATAATGCCTTCCAGGTTCCTCCATGTTATGAAATGTTTCAGAGATTCGTCACTGTTCTTTATCGATGCGTAGTATTCCATTGTGTGAATATACCACAATTTATTTACCCATTCATCCGTTGATGGACACCTTGGTTGCTTCCAACTTTTTGCTATTGTAAACAGAGCTGCAATAAACATGGGTGTGCATATATCTGTTTGTATGAAGGCTCTTGTATCTCTAGGGTATATTCCGAGGAGTGGGATTTCTGGGTTGTATGGTAGTTCTATTTCTAACTGTTTAAGATAACGCCAGATAGATTTCCAAAGTGGTTGTACCATTTTACATTCCCACCAGCAGTGTATGAGAGTTCCAATCTCTCCGCAGCCTCTCCAACATTTATTATTTTGTGTTTTTTGGATTAATGCCAGCCTTGCTGGTGTGAGATGGAATCTCATCGTAGTTTTAATTTGCATTTCTCTAATGGCTAATGATCGAGAGCATTTTCTCATGTATCTGTTGGCTGCCTGAATATCTTCTTTAGAGAAATGTGTGTTCATATCCTTTGCCCACTTCTTGATTGGGTTGTTTGTCTTTTTGTGGTTGAGTTTTGACAGAATCATGTAGATTTTAGAGATCAGGCGCTGGTCGGAGATGTCATAGCTGAAAATTCTTTCCCAATCTGTAGGTGGTCTTTTTACTCTTTTGGTGAAGTCTTTAGATGAGCATAGGTGTTTGATTTTTAGGAGCTCCCAGTTATCGGGTTTCTCTTCATCATTTTTGGTAATGTTTTGTATTCTGTTTATACCTTGTATTAGGGCTCCTAGGGTTGTCCCAATTTTTTCTTCCATGATCTTTATCGTTTTAGTCTTTATGTTTAGGTCTTTGATCCACTTGGAGTTAGTTTTTGTGCATGGTGTGAGGTATGGGTCCTGTTTCATTTTTTTGCAAATGGATATCCAGTTATGCCAGCACCATTTGTTAAAAAGGCTGTCTTTTCCCCAGTTAATTGACACTGGTCCTTTGTCAAATATCAGCTGCTCATACGTGGATGGATCTATGTCTGGGTTCTCAATTCTGTTCCATTGGTCTATGTGTCTGTTGTTGTACCAATACCAGGCTGTTTTGACTACTGTGGCTGTATAATAGGTTCTGAAGTCAGGTAAGGTGAGGCCTCCCACTTTCTTCTTCTTTTTCAGTAGTGCTTTGCTTATCCGGGGCTTCTTTCCCTTCCATATGAAATTGGTGATTTGTTTCTCTATCCCCTTAAAATATGACATTGGAATTTGGATCGGAAGTGCGTTAAATGTATAGATGGCTTTTGGTAGAATAGACATATTTACTATGTTAAGTCTTCCTATCCATGAGCAAGGTATGTTTTTCCACTTAAGTATGTCCTTTTGAATTTCTTGTAGTAGAGCTTTGTAGTTTTCTTTGTATAGGTCTTTTACATCCTTGGTAAGATTTATTCCTAAGTATCTTATCTTCTTGGGGGCTACCGTGAATGGTATTGATTTGGTTATTTCCTCTTCGGTGTTCTTTTTGTTGATGTAGAGGAATCCAAGTGATTTTTGTATGTTTATTTTATAACCTGAGACTCTGCCAAACTCTTCGATTAGTTTCAGTAGTTTTCTGGAGGATTCCTTAGGGTTTTCTGTGTATATAATCATGTCATCTGCAAATAGTGATAACTTTACTTCTTCCTTGCCAATCCGGATACCTTTTATTTCTTTGTCTAGCCTGATTGCCCTGGCTAAGACTTCCAACACGATGTTGAATAAGAGCGGTGATAAAGGGCATCCTTGTCTGGTTCCCGTTCTCAAGGGAAATGCTTTCAGGTTCTCTCCATTTAGAGTGATATTGGCTGTTGGCTTTGCATAGATGCCCTTTATTATGTTGAGGAATTTTCCTTCAATTCCTATTTTGGTAAGAGTTTTTATCATAAATGGGTGTTGGACTTTGTCAAATGCCTTTTCTGCATCAATTGATAAGATCATGTGGTTTTTGTCTTTTGTTTTATTTATGTGATGGATTACATTAATGGTTTTTCTGATATTAAACCAGCCTTGCATACCTGGTATAAATCCCACTTGATCAGGGTGAATTATTTTTTTGATGTGTTGTTGGATTCTATTGGCTAGAATTTTGTTGAGGATTTTTGCATCAATGTTCATGAGGGATATAGGTCTATAATTTTCTTTTTTTGTAATGTCTTTACCTGGTTTTGGTATCAGGGAGATGGTGGCTTCATAGAATGAGTTGGGTAGTATTCCGTCATTTTCTATGCTTTGGAATACCTTTAGTAGTAGTGGTGTTAACTCTTCTCTGAAAATTTGGTAGAACTCTGCAGTGAAGCCGTCCGGGCCAGGACTTTTTTTTGTTGGGAGTTTTTTGATTACCGTTTCAATCTCTTTTTTTGTTATGGGTCTATTTAGTTGTTCTGCTTCTGAATGTGTTAGTTTAGGTAGGTAGTGATTTTCAAGGAATTCATCCATTTCTTCTAGGTTTTCAAATTTGTTAGAGTACAATTTTTCATAATAATCTGAAATGATTCTTTTAATTTCATTTGGTTCTGTTGTGATGTGGTCCTTCTCATTTCTTATTCGGGTTATTTGTTTCCTTTCCTGTATTTCTTTAGTCAGTCTAGCCAATGGTTTATCAATTTTGTTAATTTTTTCAAAGAACCAGCTTTTGGCTTTGTTAATTCTTTCAATTGTTTTTCTGTTCTCTAATTCATTTAGTTCAGCTCTAATTTTTATTATTTGTTTTCTTCTGGTGCCTGATGGATTCTTTTGTTGCTCACTTTCTATTTGTTCAAGTTGTAGGGACAGTTCTCTGATTTTGGCTCTTTCTTCTTTTTGTATGTGTGCATTTATTGATATAAATTGGCCTCTGAGCACTGCTTTTGCTGTGTCCCAGAGGTTTTGATAGGAAGTATTTTCATTCTCGTTGCTTTCTATGAATTTCCTTATTCCCTCCTTGATGTCTTCTATAACCCAGTCTTTTTTCAGGAGGGTATTGTTCATTTTCCAAGTATTTGATTTCTTTTCCCTCGTTCTTCTGTTATTGATCTCTAGTTTTATTGCCTTGTGGTCTGAGAAGATGCTTTGTAATATTTCGATGTTTTGGACTCTGCAAAGGTTTGTTTTATGACCTAATATGTGGTCTATTCTAGAGAATGTTCCATGTGCGCTAGAAAAAAAAGTATATTTTGCAGCAGTTGGGTGGAGAGTTCTGTATAAGTCAATGAGGTCAAGTTGGTTGATTGTTGTAATTAGATCTTCCGTGTCTCTGTTGAGCTTCTTACTGGATGTCCTGTCCTTCTCCGAAAGGGGTGTGTTGAAGTCTCCTACTATAATTGTGGAGGTATCTATCTCGCTTTTCAGTTCTGTTAAAATTTGATTTATATATCTTGCAGCCCTGTCATTGGGTGCGTAAATATTTAATATGGTTATGTCTTCCTGATCAATTGTCCCTTTTATCATTATATAGTGTCCTTCTTTATCCTTTGTGGTGGATTTAAGTCTAAAGTCTATTTTGTCAGAAATTAATATTGCTACTCCTCTTCTTTTTTGCTTATTGTTTGCTTGATATACTTTTTTCCATCCTTTGAGTTTTAGTTTGTTTGTGTCTCTAAGTCTAAGGTGTGTCTCTTGTAGGCAGCATATAGATGGATCGTGTTTCTTTATCCAGTCTGTGACTCTCTGTCTCTTTATTGGTGCATTTAGTCCATTTACATTCAGGGTAATTATAGATAAATAAGTTTTTAGTGCTGTCATTTTGATGCCTTTTTATGTGTGTTGTTGACAATTTCATTTTTCCACATACTTTTTTGTGCTGAGGCGTTTTTCTTAGTAAATTGTGAGATCCTCACTTTCATAGTGTTTGACTTTATGTTAGTTGAGTCGTTACGTTTTTCTTGGTTTTTGTCTTGAGTTATAGAGTTGTTATACCTTTTTGTGGTTACCTCATTATATACCCCTATTTTTCTAAGTAAAAACCTAACTTGTATTGTTCTATATCGCCTTGTATCACTCTCCATATGGCAGTTCAATGCCTCCTGTATTTAGTCCC
This sequence comes from Elephas maximus indicus, assembly GCF_024166365.1. Classification (NCBI taxonomy): domain Eukaryota; kingdom Metazoa; phylum Chordata; class Mammalia; order Proboscidea; family Elephantidae; genus Elephas; species Elephas maximus. The sequence continues at coordinate 39,246,496 of NC_064844.1, read as the reverse complement.
TCTTTTTGATTATTGTGATCTTTTACCTATTGACTTCCATGATTCCCTGTTATGTGTAATTTTTTTTTTAATTAATCTTAATTTGTTTGTTTTTGTGATTTCCCTATTTGAGTTGATATCAGGACGTTCTGTTTTGTGACCTTGTGTTGTGCTGATATCTGATATTATTGGTTCTCTGACCAAACAATATCCTTTAGTATTTCTTGTAGCTTTGGTTTGGTTTTTGCAAATTCTCTAAACTTGTGTTTGTCTGTAAATATCTTAATTTCGCCTTCATATTTCAGAGAGAGTTTTGCTGGATATATGATCCTTGGTTGGCAGTTCTTCTCCTTCAGTGTTCTGTATATGTCGTCCCATTCCCTTCTTGCCTGCATGGTTTCTGCTGAGTAGTCAGAACATATTCTTATTGATTCTCCCTTGAAGGAAACCTTTCTTTTCTCCCTGGCTGCTTTTAAAATTTTCTGTTTATCTTTGGTTTTGGTGAGTTTGATGATAATATGTCTTGGTGTTTTTCTTTTTGGATCAATCTTAAATGGGGTTCGATGAGCATCTTGGATAGATATCCTTTCGTCTTTCATGATGTCAGGGAAGTTTTCTGTCAGAAGTTCTTCAACTATTTTCTCTGTGTTTTCTGTCCCCCCTCCCTGTTCTGGGACTCCAATCACCCGCAGGTTATCCTTCTTGATAGAGTCCCACATAATTCTTAGGGTTTCTTCATTTTTTTTAATTCTTTTATCTGATTTTTTTTCAGCTATGTTGGTGTTGATTCCCTGGTCCTCCAGATGTCCCAGTCTGCATTCTAATTGCTCGAGTCTGCTCCTCTGACTTCCTAGTGTGTTGTCTAATTCTGTTATTTTATTGTTAATCTTTTGGATTTCTACATGTTGTCTCTCTATGGATTCTTGCAACTTATTAATTTTTCCAGTATGTTCTTGAATAATCTTTTTGAGTTCTTCAACAGTTTTATCAGTGTGTTCCTTGGCTTTTTCTGCAGATATCCTAATTTCATTTGTGATATCATTAAGCATTCTGTAAATTAGTTTTTTATATTCTGTATCTGATAGTTCCAAAATTGTATCTTCATTTGGGAAAGATTTTGATTCTTTTGTTTGGGGAGTTGGAGAAGCTGTCACGGTCTGCTTCTTTAAGTGGTTTGATATGGATTGTTGTCTCCGAGCCATCACTGGGAAACTAGTTTTTCCAGAAAATCCGCTAAAAAAAAACTGCAGTCAGATCCCTATCAGAGTTCTCCCTCTGGCTCAGGCTATTCAGATGTTAATGAAGCCGCCTGGGGAGGGTGGGGGAGGGAACAGAGAGATAGGAGAGTAGCACCTCAGAATATAGCCAGAGTTGCTTGTCTTGCTTGGAATGACTCTTATATCTGAGATTCCCGCGGGCACGTCGCCTATGTGTGCTGTCTGTGTGGAGATTGCCCCCGGGGGGTCTGGCCCGCTGGAGTCACGGTCAGATCCTCCGCTTCCAGCCGCACGCCCAGCGTCAAGGCTCCCCTACTGGGACGGTGCACTCTCGACTCCAAAATCAGTCGCTGCCTCCCGGGGACTTCTCGTCCCTCCAGCCGCGTGGCCGTGCCGCCCCCGTGAACCAGGTGGGCCCCCTCCCGGGGTTAGTTCAGATGGGTGGAGTAGCTCCCCGTGCTTGTGCCGCGACCGAGTGTCCCGGCTGGAACGCTGTTCTCCCCGCTCCAATACCAGTCGCTGCCTCCCGGGGACTTCTCCTACCGGCTGCGTCCCACGCTGCCCGCGCGACCCGGATGGTCACCTTCCCGGGGTTAGTTCAGGGGGTGGAGCAACTCTCCGTGTTTATGGCGTACCTGCGTGCAGTCCAAATCCCTGTGGGACGGTTCCCCGGCTCGGATGCTACTCTTTCTGCTCCAAGTTCAGTCACTGCCTCCCGGGGACTTCTCCTAACGGCTGCGTCCCACGCCGCCCGTGGAACCGGCTAGTCCCCCTCCCGGGGTTAGTTCAGGGGGGTGGAGCAGGTCTCTGTGCTTGTGCCGTACCTGACTGGTATGCTGGCTCCAGGCTCTGGAAACAATCGCTGCTTCCCCGTATTAGTTCGTTCTCCGTCTCTAAATCTGTGTTTGTTGTTCAGGGTTCGTAGATTGTTATGTATGTGATCGATTCACTTGTTTTTCCGTGTCTTTGTTGTAAGAGGGATCCGAGGTAGCGTCTGCCTAGTCCGCCATCTTGGCTCCGCCTCCCCTTTATAAAGCCTTTTTAAGTCTGATTCGTAAGTCCAACTCCATTCACCAAACAGATACAGTTCCTATGCCAAGTGAGTTCCTATGCCAGGTGCTTTAATAAGATCAGTGTACTAAATTGCCATCTCAGTGGATTGGTTATTTCAGTTAATTGACTGTGATTACCAGTGAACATCATATACACTACATGGGCCGCTAATAGTTTAAGAAAATACCCTTGCCATTAAAATTATATTGATTATAATTTATTTTTTCCATTTAGTTGAAGCATATTACAATGCTTTATGATTTGCCATGTAAATATTGATTACTTGTGCAAATTGGATCCAGAGTGTAGAAGTAGGTGGAACCTGTGTTGGCTTCATGATATATCGTGGAAATCGTGTTTCTAATATCTGATGTCAGTTTGTATATCTATATCTTTTGCCTGTAAAAATAGAACACAATTCCAAATAGCCTTTAAAATAGTTTGAATTAAAAAACAGTAGCATTTACTATATGAAATCAGTGGTACTCCTCAGAGTTAACAAATGCTAAAGAAATTCCTCAGTCAAAATCCTTTGGAAAAGTAGGAAACAGATAAAAATGAAGACAGTTCTAGATCTTCATACATTTCGTTCATTCAACAAATATTTGAGTACCATTTATGTGCCATCATTGTTTTAAGCATTAGGTATCCAGCAGTGAGCAAAACAGACAAATCTCATGGAGCTTACATTCCAGTGGAGGGGAACAGAAAAACCCAACCCAGTGCTGTCAAGTCAATTCCGACTCATAGCGACCCTACAGCACAGAGTAGAGCCGCCCCACAGAGTTTCCAAGGAGCGCCTGGCGGATTCGAAGTGCTGGCCCTTTGGTTAGCAGCTGTAGCACTTAACCACAACGCCACCAGGGTTTGGGGGCGGGGACAGACACCTAGTAATTTATATAGTTTATATGAAAGTGTTAAGTGCTGTAGAGAAAAATAAAGCATCAGAGAAAGGCATAGAGGGTGCAGGGAGTGGTGATGCTTTACCAATAAGAAGGTGACATTTAAGGAAGGACTAGAAAGAGATAGAAGAGTGAGCCATATGGGGGAAAGTGCATTCTAGCAGAACGACTAGCAAGTTCAAAGGCCCTGAGATGAAAGTATGCCTAGATTATTCAGGGAACAGCAAGTAAGCTGGAGGGGAGTGAGTAAGGGGGTAAGAAGAAGATGAGGTCAGAGCAGAGTCAAAATATGACACCAAGGTTTTTAGCTTGAGCAACTAGGTAAACCAGTTTGCCCTTAACAGAGGTGGGTTTGTGGGGAGAAATGAGACATCCAAAGATGTTAAGTAGGTAGCTGGATAGATGAGTCTGGAATTCAGGGGAGATATCTGGGCTGAAGATAAAATATTTGGGGGTTTGTCAGGTTCATAAATAGTACTTAACAAGATATTGAAGTTACAGATTATCCACTTTGCATTTTTAGCTTTGAGTCATTTTTCCTGCTTCCTTGTTTATATTTTGGTGTTGTTCTGCCTTAATCCTCTGATTTTGACCAGAAATTAATTTTGAGGAGACCATAATTAGGAAGGCAGAAACTTCTAATAGGCAAGTGACAAGTACTAAAGCCAGATGACTTTAAGATATTTTACTTGAATGAAGTAATATCACTTGTCTTTGATGTGGGTTCTTTTTCACTGTTATATTTTTCTCAGTGAAGTAATTAAGTATTTTTAAAAATGTTTTACATTGAGTGACTGTGTCTCTTTGAAAGTATTCTTTGAATTACTTTAGAGTTTAGGATATAAGCCACTTAACACAAATCAGTTTTATAGAAAGGCAATTGTGAAAATGCTATTTTTAAAAACTGCCTCTGAGCAACAAAGGCACAGGTGTGACAGTATGTTGAATGTTTCGTGGGATGCCCGTTTTTATTGCACATGCTGCTCCATTGCTGGATGATACAGCAGAAAGTACACAGAACCAAGAGAGCATATTTGAATTTGATTATGGCTCTACTGCTAGCCAACTACAGGAGAAAAGACTTGGTGATCTGTTTCTGTAAAGATTATAGCCTCTGTAGTAGGGCAGTTCTGGCATGTCATACAGGGTTGCTATGAGTCGGAATTACTTGACAGCACACAACAACAGCAGCTAACTAACTCGTTAAGTGACCCTAGGCAAGTCTTCTAACCTCTCTAGACCATTTCCCTTATGACAAAAATAATGCACTTGAATTGGCTGGTCTCTATAACTTGTTTTAATTTTAAATATTCATAACTCTTATTATTTGAATCATTTGAAGAATCATAGATATCACCAAATAATCAACTTTTAGAACATGTCGTGCCAGTAATAATATTGATAATTGTTTGTAATAACTATTTGTGTGGAAATGCAGCCATTCGCTGTCTATATTTTTCTTTTTAAAAAATGGGTATAAAATGAGTATATAAATAGTGCCGATTTGAATTCCTGTAGTTTATTTATTCATTTGTTCATTCCATAGCTTTGGTATGTTAAATCCAGTTGTTGGGATATGGCCCCACAGCATTTCAAATTTTATAATCATACATGAAATTTGAATACTGCATTGGTTTAGAGGCTCCCAATTAAGATGGAGTTATATTTAAAAATAATGGTGAAAAGCGGTCATGGTCCCCAAACCTTCCTTCTGTTGGCCCAGGACAGGAACCATTCCCGAAGACAACTCATCAGACATGAAAGGGACTGGACAGTGGGTAGGAAAGAGATGCTGATGAAGAGTGAGCTAATTATATCAGGTGGACACTTGAGACTGTGTTGGCATCTCCTGTCTGGAGGGGGGATGGGAGGATAGAGAGAGTTGGAAGCTGGCAACATTGTCACGAAAGGAGAGACTGGAAGGGCTGACTCATTAGGGGGAGAGCAGGTGGGAGTACGGAGTAAGGTGTATGTAAACTTATATGTGACAGTCTGACTTGATTTGTAAACGTTCACTTGAAGCTCAATAAAAGTTAATAAAAAAAAAAATAAGGTGAAAAGATCAAACACAGTGCATTTCTCTGCATACATAATTGTTCCCTGCTGCTTACAAGACATCTTACTTTTTATCCTTCAAATTCTTTACCCCAAAGATTATGGGAAGTATTTGTTACAAAAGAAGTTTTTTTCCTCTCTGGGGTCACGCATAGGATTGAGTAAAGATTGCAAGGAAGAAATTAGTGACTGAACCAACTAAAGAGGAGAAGCTATGGTTTGACAGTTACCTAGTCTCTCTTTAGCCTTTCTCCAAATCACCCTGCGTGAACGTGGGGTTAGTAAGCCAGTTTCCACAGTGTGTATGGGAAGCACATAAGCCCTCACCATCTTAAACTCCGAAAGATAGTTCTCAGAAATCCTGAGCAACTGTTTATGAAATGGCAACAATTTAGAAGTTAGAATTCCAATTATATTACTACTGACCTTTTTTATTCTTCAATAAATCAAGGAATTTCAGAGAAATAATGATTTACTCATAACAAATACTATAGTAAAAAAAAAAAATTTTTTTTTAATTTTTTTTATTTAGTAGCTCTCCCCTTTTTCTATGTCCCCTTCTCAAGTATGTAGATTTATTTAGTATTAATACCGGTATGTGCACATTAGTAACTTAAAGTGTTATCTCACTTAATTTCAGTGAAGGGAGCCCCTGTGAATGAGCCTTAAAATTTTATTATGGATCTTATTTTGGGCTTACATGTAAAAATAAACAACATAAAAATGAAAGGTTTTTATAAGTATGTAGATTTATTTAGTATTAATACCGGTATGTGCACATTAGTAACTTAAAGTCTTATCTCACTTAATTTCAGTGAAGGGAGCCCCTGTGAATGAGCCTTAAAATTTTATTATGGATCTTATTTTGGGCTTACATGTAAAAATAAACAACATAAAAATGAAAGGTTTTTATAATTAATGACAATAAAGAGGCCATCAGATGGGTTATTTTCAAAGTTACATGTTGTTAGTATGTCCGTGGAGAAGCTTATCTTATATTTTAGGCTATTGCTATTGTCAGTGGGTTTAGAAATGCTGTAATGGTTTCTTGAGATCTGGTTATATCTCGGAGTTCCTGGGTGGCACAAATGGTTAAGTGCTCGGCTGCTAACTGAAATGTTGAAGGTTTGAGTCCACCCAGGGGTGCCTAGGAAGAAAGCCTTGGTTATCTACTTCTGAAAAATCAGCTGTGGAAAACCCTGTGGAGCACAGTTCTACTCTGACACACATGGGCTCACCATGAGTGGGAACCGACTCAACAGCAGCTGGTGGCTGTATTCTAGAGCACTTAAATTTGGCCATTTGTTTATAGTGGCAAATACTAATTAGCAGACTAAAAGAAACCTGAGTCAATATGAGTTTTCTCTTATGACATTCTTCAATTCTGTCAGTGGTGCAAACATGGCTGAAATCCTTGCAGAGCATTTAAGTTTCTCTCCTGCAGAAGAACTAGTAATTTGATGGTTTTTTTTTTTTTTTACCTAGGATATCAGCTAAAACAACACTGAGACGTTTTGGATGACCAATCCTAAAAGGATTGAGAAGTTTCTGATGAGTAATCCTAAAAGCTATTTGGGTAACTTTTCAGGACTGAGATTATTCAAATTTATCATAATTTAGAGCACTCAGGAATAGACGCTAGAAGATTTTTAATGAGGCCCAGAGTTTTGGAGTATCTTTCCTTTACCTCCTTGTCAGGGTTGACTATAAAACATCATTTCATTGTTGGGAAATCCTGGACTGTGTTTGAGGTTTGAGCTCATTTTTAGCAAATGAATTGCAGCAAAACTATCATTTTCTCAAAGCCTTTCTTTACCCACCTCAAAAGAGTATGGAATTGTTTGGCATACCTAGTCCTATGAGTTGACTTACACACTGTAGAGCAACCTGAGCAACCTTGAATATTTTTTACAAAAATCTTCAATTCTAAATGTCTTAAAATAGAATTGAATATGGTATGATAATAGCTAGGATTTGGGAGCAAGTTTAAATGTTTAAATTATATTCTAGCTACTTTTTCTAGAATCAAGCACTTTAATTTTCATTTATTGGGGAAACTGTTCTAAAATAGCATAGACCTATGATCTCCCTAGTTTGGTATGTGAACTTTCACTTCTCTTTCCCTTCCTTCCTCTCTTTGTATTGTAAATGACAGGAAGGTGGGAAATGCTGTCCTGAAACACAGAATCATCAGAATATAACCAATTATTTTTTTCCATTGGAAGTTAGAAAATGTGTAGAAATTGAGTGAAATTGATGAACTTTATCAAAAAGAATCCTTTTAATAGAATATAAAATGCTTAGAATATAAAATAGCATATGACTGTTGTATATTCAGAAATATGAACGCTAATGTTCCCTCTTCAAAGATGGATGTTTTGGTCTAAGGAATAATGAGCATCTGCAAAATAGTTGTTAGATAGTGGTTTGGGAGATTGGTTTGGGGTTTCTTGTTCTGGACCGATCGCTGGTTTCCTCTGGTGACCCTGACAGGTAGCCTACTTTCCAGTGCTATGTTTTTCTTCTGTGAAGAATGATTAGCATGAAATAACATCCTTGTCCTGGCTGTAATTGGCTTTTTATTAATTGAGTGGATGAGGTGGGACATAAAATGAACAAGAATTGTGGCTAATGCTTAAGCCATTAGCTTTTGCCACTTTGAAGATCTTCATTAAAGTGATAATTAGAATACAGAATTGATGAAAAATACAAAATGCCTTGATTTTCCTATCTCTTTACCGTCCTATGCCAAGAAGTGATAAAATTGAAAAAAGAGAGAGATAACTAATTATGAGATAGAAATAGAAACCAAAACACATTGTTCACTTCTTAGTGGTGGAGCATTGTTTCTTAACCATAGCATTACTCACACTTCCCTTACATGATGAGGGTAGCCTCTGGCCCAGTTCCTCCTGCAGTTAGCTTTAGAGTTCCCCCTGACTAAGCTCATCAGTCTTAAGTTGTGAGAATGACTGTGCCACTGTCTTCTGTGGGCATAGGGTGAGGGTGTGCATATGAAATGCAGAGTCCGTATTGGCCATGATGCTGTGGTGGTGTGCTATTGAAGAATTGTAAGGGCCTGTGCCAGGATAGCTTCTGTGCCTCCTTCCTCATTTTGGGGAAGTAAAGAAGCAGCAGTTCTAGAGCTGGGATGAGGTAAGATATGGCAGCCCTATGTAGGACTGAAAACAACATCTACCCTGCTTTTTTGCAGTGTCTGATAACGTTACTGATTATGCAAGGAAAAGGTAACTAAGAATTTTACATTGTGGTGAATTTAAGTAAATGTGGTTTAATTGGAACAGATCATTACTCTTCTTAGTGTGTTATTATATTCTCTTTTCTTACAGGGGCCAGATCATCAAACAATTTTATTTAACCATGGTGCAGTTCAGAATATTGCTCACCTACTAACCTCAGTGTCCTACAAAGTAAGATGTTAAAAATTATGGCCAGATTTTTATAACTTGTTTTTGGTTTCTAGAGTCCTGCTTTAGAAAGAGGCCCACATATTTTATTGCTTCTTTGATAGGTATGATCAATAATAATATTTTATCAGTAATATGGGGCGTTGTTTTACCTATAGAATGCTCTTTTAAAAAAAGAAAGCAAGCTTCCTTCGTATTTCCATTTTTTCAGGATATGGTTGTGGTGTGAGTTGCTATTGATTTTACCTGTGATCATTAATAGTATTTAAAGTCGTTCCTTGTTTATATAGAAATATGTAGAAAAAGTGGCATGCTATATCCAGAAGATTTTTAATTTCATATTTGAGAAATTTATTTAGCCACAGTGACTCAAACTTATAGCGTATATTCACATACGCATCAACATTTAACATGTGTTCTGTTTTGTATTTTGAGTTAAAAAGTCAAGTTTTTAGGTTTGTTCACTACATTTTCTCTGCTGTCTGTTACATATAGGTGAGCAGCATCATAATGTATTATCAGGCATTGAGTTAAAACTTTGGCCATTCATTGTTGCCTATCTAGCAAGTTGTAGCAAATTTGAGAGTTGAGACATTGTTCTTATTATGTTACATTAGACTTGGGTATGCCAGGAGTTCCCTGCAGAGCAGGGAAGCAGTAATTTTTGTCTTTTATCCACATGCACTGATTCTAGCCTGCTCTTTTGGTCCTTATCATTATTACAGGCTAAGGCCTGCAAATGTGTACGTTCTTCCTATACTTCAGACGTCCAAAATTCCGTCTTGGTGAACAGTTCACAAGGGTAGGCATGGAGGATGGAGCCAGACTGAGACCAGCCAGAGGCAGGGGAAGGAAATACACACTGAGAGCTGCCTTATCTGCTCTGCCCATGCAGAAGCTGACATCAGTCAGATTTTATGTCTAGAATCAGTTGCTTGGTACTTTTTATTGCTCCTCTTCTTCTGTGTCCTTTAGCTTCATTAATTCCACCTGCTCTTCTTCCATTTCTTTCTCTCCTTTTCCTTGCTGGACTTCCATATCTGCCATAACAAATTTAAAAACTTACAAGTTGTGAAAGGAAAAAGTGTCTGGTAACATTGCTGTTTTGCCACGGCAGCATCATTGTCAGTGTCATTAAGATGCTCCAGGTTCCACCTGTGGGCACATTCTTGTGTTGTAGAGCAATGCCTAGGTGAGGAACAGGGCTTCTTCATACCCCAGTGATCTTTCCTGCTAACCTCCGATTCCACACAAGAAAATCATGTATAGACTCCATCTTGGAAATGACTAGATCATCTGGTGAAAATTGATCCAGACGAAGAATAATGGCTCTTAGAGGAGCCTTGGTCTTACCAGCATTGTATTTGGTGCAGTGTTGTCCTTTTAACTTTGATTAGGGATTGATCTAGTTCAAGTTGGTTAGTTCTTCCTTACTATTTTTTCTATTACTTCAAAATTAATTTTAGCTTTCTATAGTTCATTTTAACTCTTAAACTGTACTGTTCAGATGTCAAGTGTTATTTTTATTCATTTGAGGCCTTTTGTTAGTATTTTAAACATGTTTAATTTAGTTATTTCTTTAGAAGAAGAGTTCAGATTCTGAAAGATTAAGATTCTTATTTGAAAAATTCATATAAATGCATATTTTGTTCATTTATTTTTACAGGTTCGAATGCAAGCACTGAAATGCTTCTCAGTTTTAGCTTTTGAAAACCCCCAGGTATCGATGACCCTGGTAAATGGTAGGCTGGAACTTTTAGTTGAACTACATGATTTAATTAATGAACTTTGTAGATTAAAGAATTTCATTAATCCTTCTTTGTTTTATTTTTAGTTTTGGTTGATGGAGAATTGTTACCACAGATTTTTGTGAAGATGTTACAGAGGGATAAGCCTATTGAGATGCAGCTCACATCAGCAAAATGGTAAAAGTCAAGACGATGGGAAGAAAGACAGTGTTTTATCAATACCCTAGAGTATTTTTGGACAGCCTAATTAGCTAACTTTCAATCTACATCTTGTTTTGGGATTTTGAAATCTGGAAATCATGGGATTGTCTCACACTTTATTAAATGGATGTGAGCATTTTCCTCAGTTTACTATTAGTAGTATGCAGAACAGGAACTATAATATAACATCTAATGCTACAGAAAACTACTTTAATACTTTCTCAACTTATTCTCTTTGTATTTCAGTTGAAATAATACAAAATTAGATCAGATTTAACTAACATATATTGTGCTAAGTATTAAGCCAGGAAAATATAAAAATGTAGAGGCATGGAGAAAAGTTGAAATTAATTACCAAGGCATGGTTTCAGAGAATGCGCTTGCCCATCTTTAGAAGAACAAAACAAAAAAATCCCCATAGAAACGTGACAGTTTATAAGATAGTTAGGTTCTTATTAGTTCTTATTGGTGTAATTCCTTGCTCACCTGAGCACTCAGCACATGATCATTCTGTGATTACTGTCTTCAGCAAATGTGTTGAACACGTGTTGTATAGGGTTCTGTGCTAAGTGAATTGTTGAGTATCAGTATGTAAGAACCTGTGTCTCTCTAATGTTTTGGTGAGGAATTTTCAAAGAATTATTCATCCATTTATATTTATTGCTTATCTATTATTTATTTGTATTTTTTGTTGCTTTTGTCTTCAGAACTGAGCATTTGCCTTGTTAGTAATGTTCTCATGTAAAAGGTTTTAAAAACAATGTGGTAGCAAGCCTCAAGATACTAATAACAGCTATACAGAATGCAGTCCTTTACAATACAAGTAAAAGAATTTTACTAATTTGCTTAGAGCTGTCTATAAAATCCAAAATGGGGTGTTTAGGTTTTTTCCTTCAGCTTACTAAGGAGTCTAATTTAAAGAGGAAATTCATTAATTTAAATTTCTGAGGTGCTTAGTGTTCACTGCCTGCCTAGGGAATTCAAATTAATTTTATTCTTATTCAAAGCAAGATATAATTGTGAAGATAAATTGTTTTTAATATACCCAAATCATTGACTCGTCTCCAAAGCCACTGCTGGAAATCTCTGAATGGTTAGTTAATTTCTGATGGATAGTTATAAGTGATATAAGTTAAATGCCTCTTCTGTGGTACTCCTACTGCTGTTGGAGTTGGAATAGCCCAGACTAACTTCATTTAAAGTTTGATACTCTGTTAACCTTGTATTTTATTTTTAATGATTTTTTTTCTTCCTTTTTATTATGGAGGAGGCCTGGTGGTACAGTGGTTAAGCATTTATTTGGCTACTATCCAGAAGGTCGGCAGTTCGAACCCACCAGCCGCTCCTTGGAAACTATGAGGCATTTTTACTCTGTCCTGTAGGGCTGCTGTGAGTCGGAATTGACTTGATGGCAATGCGTTTGGGTTCAGTCGTTTGGGTTTTTTATTATGGAAATTTTCAAACATAAAAATACAAACAAAAGTACAAAGAACCCCCTCAATGTCCCCAGCAAAATTTATCAACTCATTAGGACATTTATTTTTAAAAACAATTTTGTACGTATTTTTTTAAATATCTGGCTTATTGTCTGTATATATCAGTTAGTTCTCTTTACCTGAACCCCTCAGATAAGAGAATGTCAAAACCTTTTCCCTCAAGAGGAATGATAGTACTTGTCTTTTTTTTCCACATAATATCTTAAAGGCAAGCAAAAACTTACTTTCTGCCATCTTATTCCAGTTTAACTTATATGTGTAGAGCTGGAGCAATTCGTACAGATGACAGCTGTATTGTATTAAAGGTGAGCTAATTAATTCTCTCAAAAATATATTGTAAAAATTATCCAGTCATGTAAATGTTGAATGTAAATATTAGTATTCCTGTTTGTTTTTTACGCATTAATAATGGTATGTGTGCATAGCATAAAATAATATTAAACTTTTCACTGGAATGCCACGTAGTTTTAAAAAAATGGTTTTAGATGTATTTTGAAAGTCCAAGTGAAATAGTCCTTTCCTTATCACAAATTCCCAGTTTTTATAGTAATTAGGAGGACATAGAATTTGCAAATTCAGGTGAAATAGGTAATACTATATTCTTGATTTTCATTCAGTTTGCAACATATTTTGTAGGCAAGCAGTTTGCCAACTGTATAGATAAAGACTTTATATCACTGCTATGGTATATAATCAAAAGGCATAATGAGAGATAATAAGTAAATGATGCATAAAGGCAATCATCATCATCATGGTTTGTCAAATGCAACTAGAACTCAGAAAAACCTGGGGAAGAAACCAGTTCTAAAAGTCATAAGACCTGGGTTCTGGTTTTAGCACTCTAACCACTGGTTGGCTTGATAACCTTGGGCACACCCAGACTCCTAATGCAAGTGGAGGCAGTTATTCTTGCCTATCTATCCCACAGGGTTATTGTGAGGATGACAATATATTAAATACATTAAAATTTCTTATTAGCTATATAGAACAAAACAAGTATAAATAAATTGATCGTGTGCTGTATAATGAATGTGAAATATCTAATTGTCATTGTTCAAAAGGTGAAAGCAAGGATAAAAGAGCATTAAGAAGACTAATGTTTGCTTTAGTCTTTGGTGAAGAGCCAATTTAATAAGATCTGATGACTCCCTAAATAAACAGCCCTATATAGAGTGCTAAGGAATGGCATACACATGACCTTGGTTTATTTACTTCTCAACCCTTCTTTTCTTCCTTGTTGAAACTAAGTTAATAGTATCTTCCTTGTGGGGTTGTGAACATTAAATTCAATAATCCATGTAGAGTATGGTATTGGTAAATATACCATACATTGATAAATATATCTTATTATTCAAAGAAAAAATAAGAATATATCTTACCCTCATGAGCCTAGGATTGAGTTGTAGAGCCCGAACTAATATGTAGGAAATCGATAGTGATCAGTAAAGCACTAAACTCTGTGGTAAAGATGTAATAGGAACTTAGAAAACATCAGAGCACAGTCGACTGCAGTAGTTGAGGAGGGGACCCTATAATTACAACATTTCAACTTATACTTCCATATTGTCCTTTAAAGCAGATTAATCAGCCTTAGAAATAGTAAGGACATGGGATATTTTCTTGAGAACCTAATGCAGATAAATCACCAAGACCAGCGGCCAAGATTTTCGAAGGACCGCAGAGGTGAATTTGGACTAGTTGATACCACCGCCATTCCAAAAGTCCTTGGGAAAAGCTAGGAACTGTGACTGCTGCATTTCACTTGCATTATAGGAGAACTGGTGGGATCTGAATAATGCTAAGATCACCAAATTTTTAAAGCTATATTTTGTTTTTGCCACTGTAGATGTTAATCTCCAAACAAAAAATAACATCACAGCCATACTACTTGCTGAGGAAATAATAGCATAGTTTTTCTAAAGCAAGATTTTTTCTGATCAAAGTACTGCATCTCTTTTAGGTAAATAAATACATACGTGGAACAGAACCCTCAGAAATAACTTGTTAGAGATCCTTAAATGTCTTTTATAAGGTTGTATAAAAACCTTCAGTCTTACCGATCACAAAAGCCTGATTAGAGTTTGTATTGATATAGTTTGAATGTATGATTAGCATTTAGTATGTCAGTTCACAAATGATTAATATGTGCTGAATTTGTTTGTTTTTGCATTCCAAAAAAAACCTTTCATTATTTTTTTGGAAGTCATTAAGGGAAACATTGACCATAAACATGACTCCCAATAAAAACCATTGAGTTGACTCAGTCACTATATGCCTCCATCAAACTGTCTTTACCTTTACCAAAAAATAAATAATTAATCTCACTACCTTTCAGACATTGCCTTGTTTGGTTCGAATGTGCAGCAAGGAGAGATTACTGGAGGAGAGAGTTGAAGGAGCTGAGACACTGGCATACCTGATTGAACCAGATGTTGAGCTACAGAGAATTGCTAGCATAACTGATCACCTCATTGCCATGCTTGCTGATTATTTCAAATACCCCAGCTCAGTGAGTGCCATCACTGATATTAAAAGGGTATGTTTTCTTTTCCCTTTCAGAAGCTCAAGAGAGAGATCTTTTTTTTACTGCTTCCAACTTTGAAACAATTGATAATTACAGTTCAACACCCTTTAAAATAAAGAAATCTGTTACTTTTGCTAATGTATATTATATTGCTTCAGAAGTTTTTAAATCTGATTTAATGTTTATTGTTAGAAGTTTTTATACTAAGCAGATAAACAGGAAAAAAGACAATTCCATCCCTAACTCCCCACTAAAGCCCAAAGCTAGTGGGGTCTGTGAGCTGGGCATTGACATATCAACATCATCTGATCCTATTCGAGGTCACAGGATCATCCCTGTTGCTATCTCTCCTCATTCTTTAGGTCAAGAGTAATCTTTTGTCACAGGTGTCTAACTGGCCTTTTTTTACCCTCCACTGTAGACTTTTCATACCTTTTCTTCTAACTTTTGCTGTTTCCTCTTTTCTCCACTTTTATGCTGTGCTTTGGGCCTGCTGGTGGTAGCTAGAGGACCATTTAACCCCTAGTTTGGGATGCTAAAGGACCGAATTTTGCTAACTTCTTCTCAAAATATAAGTTTCTTAGAAGAGATAGATACTCCCTTTAACTTTTTGCTTCTCAACCTGTTTGTCAGATCCATTTCTCTAAGCATAAGAGATGTCACTCTATAAGAGAAAGTTTGTTTAAACAGGCTGTAGTAGGGAAAGCATTGCCCCTTAATTAGCAGCCTCTACTGTTTCTACTTTTTTATGCTGATGGTCCCTTTTTTTTGAATAGTTGTTCTCTCAACTTCCCTGTGTTCCTCAGTCCTAAACCTCTCAGCTGCCTCATCCAGAAGGCAACTGTTCATTTGGCGTTGAATATTAAAAATGAAACTGTTACGGTTGTGGCTGTTCTCTGCCTTAGGAAGGGCCCAAAATAATATTCATCGACATTTGCATTAATTATGTACACTGACCTCTGTGTATTAAAGTTAGGTGTTTGTTCTTCCTTCGGTAGTGTTGTTTTTCCCAATAGACGTGACGGGGTTAATTGAAGTAGATACGCTCCCTTGCCTGTTTTCCCTCTGGCCACTTCTTGGCGCAGACACTGTATCACATTGGTACAAAGATACATGAATAAGCCCTAACTATGACCTCACAAATACCCTGAGTTGACCACCCCAGCAAGCCAGGTAAAATACTTTGATGGCCGTGAGAGTGAGGAAACATAGTTAAAAGATCTTTGGTGGACATGAGGATGAGGAAACATAGTTATAAAAACTTCTAGCCTATGCATATGCAAATCGTTTAATATGTAGAAGACCCTTTTGTTAGGAATTTTCCATTTCATTTTCATCATGGTAAAACTGGAATGGCAAAAATTATTTAAAAATAACCTAACACCAAATTTTGTATGAATTTGTTTTGTCATCTTTAATTTTGATGATCAGTTATCTAATGGTTTCGGACCATAAGCCTATAGCTACTAGAGTCGTAGAGAAAGTCTCACATGTCGATACACCAGTGTGTGATTTTCAAGGTGTATTAGTTCAAATCAGTATTCTAATACATGTTATGACTAGTAAGTAGTTGAGACTTTAGAAGTAACTATTTTAGAACTTACATATCAAAATGAGTATTGTATATTGGAAAGTTCCTCCTGTAATCCATCAGTGGCTGCTTTGATCAGAACAGTTTTGAAACTACCCTTACCAGTTCCCCTCAGAACCATACCAGATCAGTTTCAGTTTTTTTATTGTGTTTTTCTTTACCTTAAATGATATTTACCCAGCTGGATTTCCCCATCTTCTCCCACCACAATCAGTGGCTATTAACTTAAAACTCTCTTAGTTGATAAAGGTATGCCACTGTCATGGTTTTCTAGCCATATGCCATTTAGCTCCTTAGGAGGTTTCAAAAAAGGCCTAAGAATGTTATGAATAACACTTACATCATAGGATAACAGTGAACTTTTTCAAGGTAACTTCTATGGTGAAACTGGTTTTCGTTTGGTGATATAGTCAGGTTTATGGAAGAATTGATAACTTAAAAAGCCAGTTATGCATGTAGAAGAATAGGATTAATTGTTTTATACCAGTAAGTAATTTTAGTAATTTTCTTTAAAAAAAATTCCAGAACATAAATTTTTGATAACTGCAATAGCTTAAGAATAGCTAGTAATGATTATTATGGCATATTGTTTATTAAGCTTTTTCACAAAAGGATCCCTGTTTCTAAAAGATTTAAATGCAAATTATTTTTAATTGGGTTTAGGTGAAAGTTTATAGCTCAAGTTAATTTCGCATACGAAAATTTGTACACACATTGTTACACGACCCTAGATGTATTCCCTAAAATGTAACAGTACACTCCCCCTTTCCACCCTGGGTTTCACGTGTCCCTTCCACCAGCTCCGATGCCTTTCTGATTTCTCATCCTGCCTCCTGGCAGGAGCTGCCCATTTAGTCTACTGTATTTGCTAGAACTGCGAAGCACACTCTTCACGAGTATTATTTTATGTTTTATGCTCCAGTCTAATCTTTTTCTGAAGAGTTGGCTTTGAAAATGGTTTTAGTTCTGGGTTAACAGACAGTGCGGGGGCCATGTCTTCTGGGGTTCCTCTAGTCTCAGTCAGATGACTAAGTCTCGTCTTTTTACGTGAATTTGAGTTCTGCAGCACACTTTTCTCCTGCTCTGTCAGGGACTCTGTTGTGTTCCTTGTCAGGGTGGTCATTGGTGGTAGCTGAGCACTGTCTAGTTCTTCTGGTCTCAGGCTAATGGAGCCTCTGGTTTATGTGGCCCTTTTGTCTCTTGGGCTAGTATTTTCCCTGTGTTTTTGGTGTTCTTCATTCTCCTTTGGTCCACGTGGGTTGGGACCAATTGATGCATCTTAGATGGCTGCTCATAAGCTTTTAAGGCCCCACATGCCACTCACCAAAGTGGGATGCAGATCATTTTCTTTTTTTTTTAGTTGTACTTTAGATGCAGGTTTACAGGCAAAATAGTTTCTCATCAAACAATTAGTACACAGATTGTTCTGTGACATTGGTTAACATCACCACGACATGTCAGCACTCTCACTTCTCCACCCTGGGCTCCCTATACCAGCTTTCCTGTTCCCTCCTGCCTTCCATTCCCTGCCTTAGGGCTGGTGCGCCCCTTTGGTATTGTTTTGTTCCATGGGCCTCGTCAATATTTGGCTGAAGAGTGAACCTCAGGAGTGACCTTATTTCTGAGCTGAAAGGGTGTCTGGGGGCCAAACTCTCAGTGTTTCTCCAGTCTCTGTCAGGCCAGCAAGTCTGATCTTTCCTTCTGAGTTAGAATTTTGTTACTACATTTTTCTCCAGCTCTATCCAGGACCTTCTATTGTGATCCCTGTCTCAGCAGTCAGTGGTGGTAGCCGGGCACCATCTCGGTGTACTGGATTCAGTCTGGTGGAGGCCGTGGCAGATGTGGTCGATTAGCCCCCTAGACTAATCTTTCCCTTGTGTCTTTAGTTTTCTTCATTCTTCCTTTCTCCTAAAGGACCGAGACCAGTGGAGTATCCTAGATGGCCATTCACAGGCTTTTAAGACCCCAGATGCTACTCACCAAAGTAGGATGTGGAACATATTCTTTATAGACTGTTGTTGTTGTTGTTGTTAGGTGCCATCGAATCAGTTCTAACTCATAGCGATCCTATGCACAGCAGAATGAAACACCACCCAGTCCTGAGCCATCCTTAAAATCATTGTTATGCTTGAGCTCATGTTGCAGCCACTGTGTCAGTCCACCTGGTTGAGGCTCTTCCTCTTTTCTGCTGGCCCTGTACTCTGCTAAGCATGATGTCCTTCTCCAGGGACTGATCCCTCCTGACAACATGTCCAAAGTATATAAGACGCAGTCTCACCATTCGTGCTTCTAAGGAACATTCTGGTTGTACTTCTTCTAAGACAGATTTGTTTATTCTTTTGGTAGTCCATGGTATCTTCAATATTCTTTGCAAACACCACAATTCAAAGGCATCAATTCTTCTTCAGTCTTCCTTATTCACTGTCCAGCTTTCACATGCATGTGATGTGATTGAAAATATGATAGCTTGGGTCAGGCCCACCTTAGTCTTCAAGGTGACATCTTTGCTCTTCAACGCTTTAAAGAGGTCCTTTGCAGCAGATTTGCCCAATGCAATGTGTCTTTTGATTTCTTGACTGCTGCTTCCGGCTGTTGATCGTGGACCCAAGAAAAACGAAATCCTTGACAACTTCAGTCTTTTCTCTGTTTATCATGATGTTGCTCATTGGTCCAATTGTGAGGATTTTCGTTTTCTCTATGGTGAGGTGCAATCCATACTGAAGGCTGTGGTCTTTGATCTTCATTAATAAGTGCTTCAAGTTCTCTTCACTTTCAGCAATCAAGGTTGTGTCATCTGCATAACGCAGGTTAATAAGTCTTCCTCCAACACTGATGCCATTCTTCATTCACTCCAGCTTCTCGTATTATTTGCTCAGCATACACAGTGAATAGGTATGGTGAAAGGATACAACCCTGACGCACACCTTTCCTGACTTTAAACCAATCAGTATCCCCTTGTTCTGTCCGAACAACTGCCTCTTGATCTATATAAAGGTTCCTCATGAGCACAATTAAGTGTTCTGGAAGTCCCATTCTTCGCAGTGTTATCCATAGTTTGTTATGATCCACACGGTCAAATGCCTTTGCATAGTCAATAAAACACAGGTAAACATCCTTCTGGTATTCTCTGCTTTCAGCCAGGATCCATCTGACATCAGCAATGATATCCCTGGTTCCACGTCCTCTTCTGAAACCAGCCTGAATTTCTGGCAGTTCCCTGTCCATATAATGCTGCAGCTGTTTTTGAATGATCTTCAGCAAAATTTTGCTTGCGTGTGGTATTAATGACATTGTTCACTAATTTCCACATTCAGTTGGAACACCTTTCTTGGGACAAGGCACAAATATGAATCACTTCCATCAGTTGGCCAGGAAGCTGTCTTCCATATTTCTTGGCATAGACGAGTGAGCACCTCCAGCGCTGCATCTGTTTGTTGAAACATCTCAATTGATATTGCATCAATTCCTGGAGCCTTGTTTTTTGCCAATGCCTTCAGATAAGCTTGGATTTCTTCCTTCAGCACCATCGGTTCCTGATCATGTGCCACCTCTTGAAATGGTTAAACATTGACTAATTCTTTTTGGTTTAATGACTGTGTGTATTCCTTCCACCTTCCTTTGATGTTTCCTACGTCATTTAATACTTTCCCCATAGAATCCTTCAGTATTGCAACTTGAGGCTTGAATTTTTTCTTCAGTTCTTTCAGCTTGAGAAATGTCGAGCATATTCTTCCCTTTTGGTTTTCCATCTCCAGCTCTTTGCACATGTCATTGTAATACTTTGTCTTCTCGAGAGGCCCTTTGAAATCCTCTGTTCAGTTCTTTTACTTCATCAATTCTTCCTTTTGCTTTAGCTGCTTGATGTTTGAGAGCAAGTTTCAGAGTCTCCTCTGACATCCATCTTGGTCTTTTCTTTCCTGCCTTTTTGATGATCTCTTGCTTCTTCATGTATGATGTCATTCCACAACTCATCTGGTCTTCAGTCAGTAGTGTTCAGTGTGTCAAATCTGTTCTCCAAATGGCCTCTAAATTCAGGTGGGATGTACTCAAGGTCATATTTTGGCTCTCGTGGACTTGCTCTGATATTCTTCAGTTTCAGCTTGCACTTGCATATGAGCAACTGATGGTCTGTTCCACAGTCAGCCCCTGACTGATGATATTGAGCTTTTCCATCGTCTCTTTTCACAGATATAGTCAATTTGATTTCTGTGTGTTCCATCTGGCGAGGTCCATGTGTATAGTTGCCGTTGATGTTGGTGAAAGAAGGTCTTTGCAATGAAAAAGTAGTTGGTCTTGCAAAATTCTATCATTCGATTTCTGGCATTATTTCTATCACCAAGGCCATGTTTTCCAACTACTGAGCCGCCTTCTTTCTTTCCAATATTTGCATTCCAATCACCAGTAATTATCAATGCATCTTGATTGCATGTTCAATTTCAGACTGCAGCAGCTGATAAAAATCTTCTATTTCTTCATCTTTGGCCTCAGTGGTTAGTGCATAAATTTGAGTAATAGTCGTATTAACTGCTTTTCCTTGTAGGCATATGGGTATTATCCTATCACTGACAGCGTCGTACTGCAGGATAGATCTTGAAACCTTCTTTTTGACAATGAATGCAACACCATTCCTCTTCGAGTTGTCATTCCCAGCACAGTAGACTATATGATTGTCCAATTCAAAATGGCCAATACCAGTCCATTTCAGCTCACTAATCCCTAGGATATTGATGTTTATGCATTCCATTTCATTTTTGATGATTTCCAGTTTTCCTAGATTCATACTTCGTACATGCCAGGTTCCAATTATTAATGGATGTTTGCAGCTGTTTCTTCTCATTTTGAGTCATGCCACATCAGCGAATGAAGGTCCCGAAAGCTTTACTCCATCCACGTCATCCACTACTTTGAGGAGGCAGCTCTTCCCCAGTCATCTTTTGAGTGCCTTCCAACATGGGGGGCTCATCTTCCAGCACTATATCAAACAATGTTTCGCTGCTATTCCTCAGGTTTTCACTGACTAATGCTTTTCAGAAGTAGACTGCCGGGTCCTTCTTCCTAGACTGTCTTAGTCTGGAAGCTCAGCTGAAACCTGCCCTCCATGGGAGACCCTGCTGGTATTTGAATACCGGTGGCACAGCTTCCAGCATCACAGCAACATGCAAGCCCCTACAGTACAAACTGACAGACATGTTATAGATTATGTTGTGCCACTTGAGCTAGACATTCCCCGAGATCATGGTGCCCACAGCCCTCAACCCAGCAGTTTGGTCCCTCAGGGAGTTTGGATGTGCCTATGGAGCTACCATGACCTTGCCCTGTACAGGTTGTGATGGCTTCACCAGTATTGTGTACTATCTTACCTTTCACCAAAGTTTGCACTTACCTATTGTCTGTTAAGTGTTTTTCCATCCCCTCCATCGTAATCATCAAAGATTGTTTCTTTTTGCATGTAAACATTTTCATGAGTATTTACACTAGTGGTGTCATACAATATTTGTCCTCTTCTGATTGACTTACTTCACTCAGTGTAATGCCCTCCAGATTCATCCACGTTATGAGATGCTTCACAGGTTCATCCTTGTTCTTTATCGTTGCTTAATACTGCATTGTGTGTATGTGCCACAGTTTGTTCATTTATTCATATGTTAATGGGCATCTAGGTTTCCATATTTTTGCCACTATGAACAGTGCTTCACTGAACATGGATGTGCATCTGTATATCCGTGTGATGACTCATATTTCTTCAGGATATATTATCAGGAGTGGGATTGCTGGATGATATGGTATTTCTATTTCTAGCTTTCTAAGGAAGCACCATATCGTTTTCCGAAATGGTTACATCATTTTGCATTCCCACCAGCAGTGCATAAGAGTTTTGATTTCCCCACAGCCTCTCCAGCATCTGTTATTTCCTGTTTTATTGATTCATGCCAGTAATGCTGGGCTGAGATGATATCTCATTGTGGTTTTGATTTGTATTTCTCTGATGGCTTGAGATCATGAGCATTTCCTCATGTGTCTTTTGGCTGCTTGAATGTCTTCTTCGGTGAAGTGTCTGTTCATTTCCTTTGCCCATTTTTTAATTGGATTATTTATCTTTTTGTTGTAGAGGTGTTGAATTTTCTTCTAGATTTTAGGGATTAGACCTTTTTCTGATTTGTAATAGCCAAGAATCTTTTCCCAGTCGGTAGGTTCCCTTTTTACTCTTTTGGTGAAGTCTTTTGATGAGCTTAAGTGTTCAATTTTTAGAAGATCTCAGTTATCTAGCTTATCCTCTGCAGCTTGTGTGTTGTTGGTTGTGGGTTGTATCCTGTTAATGCTGTGTATTAGGGCCTCTAGTGTTGATCCTATTTTTCCTTCTATGAACCTCGTAGTTTTTAGCTTTAAATTTAGGTAGTTGATCCGTTTTTAGTTAGTTTTTGTATATGGTATAAGATATGGGTCCTGTTTCAGTTTTTTGCAGATGGACATCCAGTTGTGCCAGCACTATTTGTTAAAAAGACTGTCTTTTCCCCATATTATGGATTTTGGTCCGTTGTCAAAGATCAGGTGACCATAGATGGGTAGATTTACATCTGGGCTCTCAGTTCTGCTCCATAGGTCAATGTATCTATCGTACCAGTACCAGGCTGTTTTGACTACCGGAGCTGTGTAGTACATTTTGAGTCAGGTAGTGAGAGTCCTCCTACTTTATTTTTCTTCAGTAGTGCTTTACTTACCTGGGGCTTCTTCCCTTTCTATATAAAGTTAATGATAACTTTTTCCATCTCTTTAAAGAATGTTGTCGATATTTGAATCAGTATTGCATTGCATTTGTAATTGTAATTTGTAATTGTCATTTTCACAGTGTTGAGTCTGCCTATACATGAGCATAGTGTGTTTTTCCATTTATGTTGTTCTCTTTTGGTTTCTTGCAGTAGTGTTTTGTAGTTTTCGTTGTATAGGTCTTTTACATCCCTGGTTAGATTTATTCCCAAGTATTTTATTTTTTTAGGGGCTTTTATAAATGGTATTGTTTTCCTGATTTCCTTTTCATCATTCTCTTTATTTGGTATATAGGAATCCAACTGATTTTCATATGTTTATCTTGTATCTTGCTGCAGTGCTGAATCTTTCCATTAGTCCCAGTAGTTTTCTCATGGAGTCTTTTGGGTTTTCTATGTATAGTATCATACCATCTGCAAAGAGAGAGTTTAACTTGTTCATTACCAATTCAGATGCCCTTTATTTCTGTTTCTTGCCTTAGTGGTCTAGCTAGGACTTCCAACACAATGTTAAATAGGAATGGTGCTAAAAAGGGCATTCTTGTCTTGTTCCTGTTCTCAAGGGGAATGTTTTCAGCCTCTCTCCATTAAGAATGATGTTGGCCATTGGTTTTGCATAGATGCCCTTTATAACATTGAGACATTTTCCTTCTATGCCTATTTTATTGAGCATTTTTATCAGGAATGGGTGTTTGTCGAATGCCTTTTCTTCATTGAGATGATTATGTGATTTTTTTCTTTTTATCTATGTGGTGGATTACGTTGATTGCTTTTATAATGTTGAACCATCCTTGCATACCTGGTATGAATTCTACTTGATTGTGGTATATTCTTTTTTTTATATTCTGCTGAATTCTATTGGCTAGAATTTTGAGAATTTTTGCATCTATATTCATGAGTGATATTAATTTGTAATTTTTTTTTTTTGTGGTGTCTTTGCCTGGTTTTGGTATCAGGATTATGCTGGCTTCATAGAATGAATTCAGAGGTATCACTGAAACAGTTTGAGTACTGGTGTAAGCTCTTCTCTTAATGTTTGGCAGAATTCTCCAATGAATCCATCTGGGTCAGGACTTTTTTTGTTGGGAGGCTTTTTTTCATTACCTTTTCAATCTCTTCTCTTGTTATGGGTCTGTTCAGATTCTCAACACCATTTTGTGTTAGTTTGGGTAAAAGCAAACACGAAACCTACTGCCGTCAAGTCGATTGCAACTCCTCATAGCAACTCTATAGGACAGAGTAGAACTGCCCCATAGAGTTTCCAAGGAGCGCCTGGCAGACTCGAACTGCTGACTTCTTGGTTAGCAGCCATAGCACTTAACCACCACGCCACCAGGGTCTCCTTAGTTTGGGTAAGTAGTGTGTTTCTAGAAATTTGTACATTTCTTCTAGGTTTTCAAATTTGAGTACTTTTTCATAATACTCTGTTATGATCCTTTTTATTTCAGTTGGGTCTGTTGTAATGCCCCCCATTTCATTTCTTATTTGGGTTATTTGAGTCCTCTTCTGTTTTTCTTTTGTCAGTTTGGCCAGTGGTTTGTTGATTTCGTTGATGCTTTGAAAGAACCAACTTTTGGTTTTGTTGATACCGTCTGTTGTTTTTCCGTTCTCTGTCTCATGCATTTCTGCTCTGATCTTTATTATTTCCTTTGTTCAGGTGGTTGTGAGCATCTGTTGCTGTTCTCTGTTTGTTCAAGTTGTGTAGCTAATGTTTTGATTTTGTCCCTTCTTTTTGGATGTGGTCATCTATTGCCGTAAATTGACCTTTGCCCTGTCCCAGAGGTTTTGGCATGATGTGTTTTCATTCTTGTTTTAGTCTAGGAATTTTTTGATCTTGTCTCTGATTTATTCTATTACCCAGTGGTTTTTAAGCAGGGTGTTATTCAGTTTCTATGTAATTGATTTTTTTCCCTTACTCTTCCAGTTGTTAATTTCTACTTTGATGGCATTGTAGTCAGAGAAGATACTTTGTTTTATCTCAGTGTTTTGGATTTTGTTGAGGGTTCCTCTGTGGCCTAAGATGTGGCCTGTCTTGGAGAACGTTGCATGTGTGTTGGAAAAGAATGTGTACCTTTCAGCTCTTGGGCAGAGTTTTCTATATGTATCTGTGAGGCCAAGTTGACTGATTGTGCTCTTTAGTTCTTCTGTATCTTTTTTGAGTTTCTGTCTAGATGTTCTGTCCCTTACCGACTGTGGTGTGTTGAAGTGTCCTACTATTATTGTGGAACTGTCAGTTTGTCTTTTCAGTGCTGTTAGAGTTTGTTTTATGTATTTTGGAGCCCTGTCATTGGGTGCGCAGACGTTTATTATGGTTAAGTCTTCGTGATGGATTGACCCTTTAATCATTATATAGTGCCCTTCTTTGTCTTTTATGGTGGATTTTGTTTTAAAATCTGTTTATGTAAGATTAGTATTGCCACTCCTGGTCCTTTTAAGTAGTTATGTGCTTGATATATTTTTTTTGATCCTTTGATTTTTAATAAATTTACATTGTTATTTCTAAGGTGTGTCTTTTGTAGACAGCATTTTGATGGATCCTGTTTTTTTATCCACTCTGTCACTTTGTGTCTCTTTATGGATGCATTAGGCCATTTACATTCTGTGTCATTATCGATAGGTGTAAGTTTATTGCTGTCATTTTGTAGTGTTTTTTTTTTGTTGTTGTGCTAACATTTTCTTTGCTCCTCTTAGCCTCCTGTGCTGAGTTCCTTTTGTTTGTGGATATACTTTTCGTTTTTGTGGATTTTGTTTTTATTGAGACTTTGTTTTTCTTCTTTATTTTGAAGAGTAGGTTTGTTAACTTTCTTTGTGGTTACCTTGAAATTTACCCATATCTTCCTAGGTTCATACCAGCCTGTCATTACTTTGTATTGCCTTGTGTTCCTCTCCATTAGAAAGTTCTGTACCTTCACTGTATTCCCTCTTTTATTGTTCTGACATTGCTCTCATTTACAGATTAACCTCTCTGGTTCCCTGTTGCTGTTCTTTTGATTTTGAATAGTCCTTGAGACTTCGCTCCCTGCAGTGGCATCTGGCTGGTTCAGTCTTGCATCTGAGATTCAAACTGTCGTCTGATATTGTTTATTCTCGGACCAAAGGACTCCCTTTAATATTCTTGTAGGTTTGGTTTTGTTTTTACATGTTCTCTCAATTTCTGTTTATCTGGAAATGTCATAATTTCACCATCCTGTTTGAATGAAAATTTTGCAGGATATATTATTCGTAGTTGCCAGTGTTTTTCTTTCAAGGTTTGATATATATCATACCATTGCCTTCTTGCCTGCATAGTTTCTGCCAGATAATCAGAGCTTAGTCTTATTGTTTCTCTTCTGTATGTGACTTGTGTTTCTTGAGCTGCTCTCAGGACTTTGTCTTTGTCTTTGGTTTTAGCGAGTGTAATTATAATATGCCTTGGTGTTTTTCTTTTGGGGTCTGTCCTATATGGGGTTTGTTGAGCTTTTTAGATGTTTAGCTTTTCATCGTTCATGATCTTAGGGAACTTTTCTGTCAGCAATTCTTCAACGATCCTCTCTGTCTTTTCCGTTTTCTCTCCCTTTTCTGGACCTTTGATCACTTGCAAATTTCTGCTTTTGATTTTGTCCCACATAATTCTCAGTGTTTCCTCATTTTCCTTCATTCTTTTTTCTGATTTTTCCTCAAACAGAGTTGTATCCAAGTGTTTGTCTTCAGTTTCACTGATTATATCTTCCATCCTTTTAAACCTGCCCTTCGGCTCTTCTATGACCCTGTCCATTTCTGAAATCTTGATGGTTATCTTTTGAATTTCTAATTGTTGTTTTTGTATGATTTCTAGTTGTGAATTTATTTTGGCATTTTGTCCCTGTATTATTTTCCTGAATTCTTCCATTTTTTTGGTCTGTATTTTCCAAGAATTTGTCTGCCTTCTCCATGAATTTGCCTATTTTTTCCTCATTTTTATCTACTTTTCCCTTCAACTCTTGCATAGCTCTGGATATTAGAGATTTGAATTCCCTGTCAGATGGTTCTAGTGCCTTTGTTCTACTGTGTTTTATTTTGGTTCTACTGGTGTTTTATTTTGGATGCCTACAGGAACCATCTTGTCCTGTTTTCTTATATGTTTTGGTATCGTCTGCTGTTTTCGGGACATTCAGTAGTTATTTTCTTCGTTTCTTGATTGTAGTTTGTTTTGCCCTTGTTTTTTCTTTTATTTGGTTATGTCTGAGCAGGAGGTCTGTGTGCTCTTTATTGTTTGCTCATCTGTAGTCGCGATACTTTTCACCTCCTTGTCCAGTGGGTGGGGCCAGTCACTCAGCTGTGGTGCAGCAGGGCAGGTCCAGCTGAAGGGTAGGGGCTGGAATGGGGTGTTTGTGGTACGTACTAGGACTGACAGGGCGGGCCAGAATCAGTGCCAGGCAGGTTCCCCTAGGCCATGTCCGTGCAGCTCAGAGGTGTGACTTTTGCATACAGTGCAGGTAGGCAGGAAAGAGGGGGAAGGTTGTAATGTATGGAGCTATCATGGGTATGGGAAAGGAGGGAGAAACAGGAGCCAAAAACAAACAAAGAAAAACAGAGAGAGAGAGAGAAAAAGTGCAAAGAGACTTTGCTGTGGTAGTGGAGCGATGAGAACTCAAGAAACGGAGAGAAGCAAAGAGGAAAGAATAAAACAGAGAGAGAAAGGGAAACAGAAAAATAAACTAGAGAAAAATTTGGAAAAGAAAATAAAAAAGAAGAAAAGCACTCCCGGGGTCCCACCAGTGTGACTGTGAAGACTGGGGAAGTCTCCCAGGTTGTATAGTATAGAGGGGGTATAGATGTCACACAGCATCAGGTATTCAGGAGACAGGAAAAGAAGGTAAGCATAGACAGACAAAAAACCAAACCAAAACCAAGCCCAGTGCTGTCGAGTCAATTCCGACTCATAGTGACCCTATAGGACAGAGTAGAACTGCCCCATAGAGTTTCCAAGGAGTGCCTGGCAGATTCCAACTGCAGACCCTTTGGTTAGTAGCCATAGAACTTAACCACTATGCCACCAGGGTTTCCATAGACAGACAAGAACTGAGAAATGATAACAGACATAAGGAAAAAAGAAAAAGAGAAATGCTCCCAGGGATCCTGCCCAAGCATCTGCTCAGATTGGGGGAGTGGCTCCTAGGCAGTCCAGTGTAGCCCGGCTAGAAGGGCTTCCAAATGTGAAAAGAGAAAGAGAATAAAAAATACAGAGCAAAGTAAAACAAAACAAGCAAAAAAAAAAAAAAAAAGAAAGCTCCAGGTATACCACCAGTGTGGTGTCAGGGACTCAGCAAATGGATCCCCAGTCGATTGGGGCTTTACAGCCTTTCAAGAAGACACAGAGATGGCAAACGGAACCAAGTGTTCGTGAGAAAGGAGGGGGAGGTCGTGGGAGGTACAGAAGAAACCAAAAGAGACGGAAAGAAGCTGCCCCAGCTCAGGGACCTGGCCAGTGTGGATGGGATGAATCCAAGCAGCCTGGAGTGAAAGCAGCTGCCTTCTGGCCAAGAGAGTACGACAGCTGGAAGCAGAGGAGGCCGAAGGGGGAGGGGAAAAAGGGTGGGAGTTAGGAAGGCATATATCACTTGTTAATGGGTGCTGTGTCTACTCCTGGGAACTTTGCAAAGCTGCTTTCCCGCACTACCTGTTCGCTGATCTGCGGTGTGGGTGGGGCGAATCCAAGTGGCACAGACGGTGCACGTCTGGGCCGGCCTAACCACTGCAGCCAGCCAGGAAGCTCAGAGGTAGAGCAGCAGAGAAAGGGTGGGGGAGTGGAAAGCACGTATCCCTGGTTACTGGGTGCTCTGTCTCCTGCTGGGGGCTCCGTGAAGCTGCTTTCTGGTGCTCCCTGTCAGCCAATTTCTGACAGGAGTCCAAGGTGTTGAATCTGTGCTCTGTTAGCCGATAAGGAACCTCGGCACTTATCTCTCCTCGTTCTCAGTCCTGTCAGTTTCTTATTCCATTTGGTGTTTGGCTGAGTTCTTTATCTCTTCATTTGACACTAAGGGTTCCAGGAAAGACTTTTGTCTTTTACTTAGCTTTTCAGGTCTTTGTTGTGGAGGGATGGTGTGGTGCTTCTGTCTATGACACAGTGTTGGCTGGGAGACCCCGCTTGCAGAATATTTTCTTGATAAACGTCATGCCAGTTGACCTAGATGTCACCTGAAAGCATGGTGTGAAGTTTGGGCCATGTTTCATTTTTTTCATAGATGGATATCCATTTAGACCAGTACCGTTTGTTAAAGAGACAGTCTTTTCCCCAATTAATGGACTTTGGGCCTTGTTGATTATCAGCTGCTCATAAGTGGATGAATTTACGTCTGGATTCTCAATTCTTTTCCATTGGTCTATATATCTGTTGTACTACTACTAGGCTGACTACCGTGGTAGTATAATAAGTTCCAAAATCAGGTAGTATGAAGCCTCCCACTTTGTTCTTCTTCTTAAGTAATGCTTTACTTATCTGGTCCCTGTTCCCTTTCTGTATGAAGGGATTGGTGATTTGTTGCTCCATCTCATTAAAAAATGTCATTGGAATTAGGATCAGAATTGCACTGTATCTGTAGATTGCTTTGGGTAGAACTGACATTTTCACAATGTTGAGTCTTTCTATTCATGAGCAAGGTGTGTTTTTCCACTTATGTAGGTCTCTTTTGGTTTCTTTGAATAGTGTCTTGTAGTTTTCTTTGTATGAGTCTTTTACATCTCTGATTAGATTTATTCTGAAATATTTGATATTCTTGGGAGCTATTATAAATGGTATTGATTTGGTGATTTCCTCTTCAAAGTTCTGTTTGTTGGTGTAGAGGAATTCAACTGATTTTTAGATGTTTATTTTGTATTCTGATACTTTGCTGAAATCTTCTATTAGTTCCAGTAGTTTTCTTGTGGATTCTTTGGGGTTTTCTGTCTATAATAGCGTATCATCTGCAAATAGGGATATTTTAGGGATACTTTTACTTCTTCTTTACCAATTTGGATGCCCTTTATTTCTTTCTTCTTGCCTTATTGCTCTGGCTAGGACCTACAGCACAATGTTGAATAAGAGTGGTGATAAAGGGCATCCTTGTCTGGTTCCCATTCTTAACGGGAATGCTTTCAGATTCTCTCCATTTAGGATGATGTAGGCTGTTGGCTTTGTATAAATACCCTTCATTATGTTGAGGAGTTTCCATTCTAATCCTATTTTGCTGAGAATTTTTGTAATGAGTGAGTGTTGGACTTTGTCAAATGTCTTTCCTGCATCAGTTGATAAGATCATGTGGTTCTTATTTTATTTATGTGACAGATTACATTGATTGTTTTTCTAATATCGAACCATCCCTGCATACCTGGTATGAATCCTGCTTTGTCATGGTGAATTAGTTTTTTGATATGTTGTTGAATTCTATTGGCTAGAATTTTGCTGAGAATTTTTATGTCTATGTTCATGAGGAATATTGGTCTGTAATTTTCTTTTTTTTGTGTGGTGTCTTTACCTGGTTTTGGTATCAGGGTTATATGCTGGCTGCATAGAATGAGTTTGGGGGTATTCTATCCTTTACTATGCTCTGAAATACCTTTAGTAGCTCTAGTGCTAACTCTTCTCTGAAACTTTGGTAGAATTCTCCATTGAAGTCTCCAGGGCCAGAGCTTTTTTTTGTTGGGAGTTTTTCATTGTTGTTGATTTTGTATTTGCTGAGTGTTTATGTTTTTCTTGTTTTTTTATTTTGATGTGTAGGGT
Organism: Elephas maximus indicus; assembly: GCF_024166365.1. Classification (NCBI taxonomy): domain Eukaryota; kingdom Metazoa; phylum Chordata; class Mammalia; order Proboscidea; family Elephantidae; genus Elephas; species Elephas maximus. Next base: position 39,215,821 of record NC_064844.1, on the reverse strand, counting down.
TTTTAGTTTCCTTTGTGGCTACCTTAATATTTACCTTTATTTTTCTAATTTTAAACCAGCCTTATTTCTTGATATTGCCTTGACTTCCTCTCCATGTGAAAGTTCTATGACATTTAGTCCCCCCCTTTTTTTTTTGGTGTTCTCATCTTTTACATATTGACATCCCTGTTTCCCTATTTTCAGTGTTTTAGCTTTGATTTATTGTTATGACTTCTCTATCTAGGTTGATACCTGGTTGTTCTGTCCTGTGTTCTAGTCTCGGGTTGTTATCTGATGTTAATTGATTTCCTAACCAGATGACTCCCTTCAGTATTTCTTGCAATTTTGGTTTGGTTTTTACCAATTTTCTAAACTTCTGTTTACCTGGAAATGCCTTAATTTTGCTGCCATGTTTGGGAGACAGTTTTGCTGGATATATAAATCTTGGTTAGCAATTTTTTTCCTTCAAGGCTTCAAATATGTCATCCCTTGCCTTCTTGCCTGCATGGTTTCTACTGAGTAGTCTGAGCATAATCTTATCGACTGTCCTTTGTAGGTGACTTCGTTTCTCCCTATCTGCTCTTGAAATTCTCTTTTTATCTTTGGTTTGGCAAGTCTGATTATAATATGTCTTGGTGACTTTCTTTTGGAAGCTACCCTGTGTGGGGTTTGATGAGCTTCTTAGATATCTTTTTGTCTTTCGTGATGTTAGGGAAGTTTTCTGCCAACAAATCTTCAACAATTCTCTTTGTATTTTCTGTTATCCCTTCCTGTTCCTGTACTCCAATCACTTGTAGGTTATTTCTCTTTATAGATTCCCACATAATTCTTAGGGTTTCTTCATTTTTTTTAATTATTTTATCTGATTTTTCCTCCAATAAATTGGTGTCACATCGTTTATCTTCAGTCTCACTAATTCTGACTTTGACTTTATTGAGTTGTCTAATTGTGAAATTTTATTGATAATCTTTTGGACTTCTGTTTGCTGTCTCTGTATGGATTCTTGCAGCACTTTAAATTTGTCATTATGCTGTTGTATAACCTTCTTAAGTTTCTCTGTTGCTTTGTATGTGTCTTCCTTGGCTTGGTCTGCATTTTGCCTGATCTCTTGTAGAGCTCTGTATGTTAATCTTTTGAATTCTACCTCCAGTAATTCTGGGAACTTTTCTTCCTCCAGGTGGTCTCTTGGGTCTTTGTTTTGGTCACTTTCTGAAGCCATCATAATCTGCCTCTTTATATGACTTGATATTGACTGTTATCTCCAAACCATCAATAAGTTATTTATTTATTTTATGTTTGCTTACTGTGTCCTACCTTTTTGTTTTGTTTTGATATGCCCAAATAGGTTGGTCATGTGAGCTATTTTGATTATTGGCATGTTTGAAGCTCTCACGTCCTGTCATCGGGTGGTTAGAGCTGCTATTAGGTATTTGAGCCTGGGATCTGTTAACTTTTCTTGTTGTATTCAGCTCAGGTGTCCAGGTTGTCAGTCACCAAGTGTGTGGTTACAGGCTCTTACCTACAGTCCCAGATGGGCAGGACTACGTTGGCGTGATTCTGGTAGGCACAGGTATCTGGCTGCAGTAGGGGGTTATGTTCTAAGCCAGTTAAGGGGCTTACAACTGCCCCCGAGTGCCTAGGTCGAAGGCATGTCCCTGTTCCTTAGAGTGCGTAGATGGGTAGGCTTTGTAGCGAGACTTTGGGGACCCAGTGCTGTTGGCTTTAACAACTGGGAGGCACCACTAATTCTCAGACCCCTGTCAATGGGTTGCTACATGGAGTAGGTGGACCCACCAGTCCTCAGGCCCCTGATGTGGGGTTCAATGAGCTTAATGGGCAGGGCAGTATCAAATGTCACAAATCTGCCACCCTTCCTTAGCTGCTTGGAAACCTTACGGGGCAGTTCTGCTCTGTCCTACAGGGTCGTTATGAGTCAAAACCAACTCAGTGGCAACGGGCTTGGGTTTTTTTTTTTTTTTTTTTAGGCAATTTACATTTAATGTGATGATTGATATCTTTTGGGTGGAATCTGTCGTTTTTCATTTGTCCCACCTTTTCTTTTTATAATTATTTGTATTTTTGAAAAACTTATTCATTGTGGTAAAAATACATATAACAAACATTTGCCAGTTCAGCAATTTTCATATATGCAGTCAGTGACGTTGACTGTGTTCCTCATGCTGTGCAACCATCACTATTATTACTGTGTGAATATGTAGGGATTACCACATTATCCCTTTCCAAGTAATTTTACCACCATTGACAGAAAATGTATTTTGTATTTTTTATGATTGTGTTTTATCTCTACTATTGGCTTATTAAGGAGCCCTGGTGTCACAGTGCTTAATCACTCAACTGCTAACTGAAAGGTTGGTGGTTCAAAACTACCAGCCGCTCTGCAGGAGAAAGAAAGCCTGTGTCTGTAAAGATTTATGACCTTGGAAACCCTATGGGACAGTTCTGCTCTGTCCTATAGGGTCGCTGTGAGTTGGAATCAACTCGATGGCAGTGGGTTTGGTTTTTGGATTGACTTCTAAGTTAAACTTTGTTTTAAGTTTTTAGTGTTTGCTCTCAGGTTTATAATTTGCAGTTTTCACATCCTACTGTCAAGTAGCATTATACCAGTTTAGACATAATGAGAGCCTTAAGACAATATACTTCCTGTTCCTGTCTTTGGTGCTGTTTTTGTCATACATTTTACTTCTGCATATCTTCTGAATAGCATGATACTTTGTTACTTTTTTTACTTTAAACATTCAATTATCTTTTAAATAGACTACAATAATAAGAAAAGTATCTTATATTTATCGCATATTTACCATTACCATTGTTCTTCATTCTTTTGTGCCAAGCCAAGCTTTCACATATTAATATTTTCCTTCTGCTTTCACTCCTTTAATATTTCTTGTGATACAGATTGTTGGCAAAGTGTTTTCTTAGCTGCGCTACAAAGTTTTTTAATGTTTAAGAATATTAGGGAAAACCTCCTAAGGACATTGTTGCAGCAGCACTCAAGTTACCAGCTGTGTTTTCGGGCTAGAAAGGCCTGGGAGTGCTTTCCTCTTGAGGAGAGCATTCCAAAGAGCTGCTGCAATTAAACATCAACGCAAGTAAAACTACCACCTAAGAACAATGAAGTTTTGGGATTGAAGGCTTACAAAGGTTTTTCATGTATCAGTGTCAAGTGTTAGAGTGTGAAGTTTTAGATAGAAGCAGACTGTATGCATTTCAGGTCATGCTGACACAAACATAGCCAAGCCGTGGTCATGTGTATACAGAGCCCATAAATAACTGGGAAATTCAGTTACAGCAGTAAATGTATTAATAGTTGTTAATTTTTTCTTCAGCTCTACTTGATATGTTTTATTGAAAATTTAATTTGTGGCCTGAGTTGGAACATATCTTTTTTCCCCTTCTGTAGCTTGATCATGACTTAAAACATGCTCATGAACTCCGCCAGGCCGCATTCAAGCTCTATGCCTCTCTAGGAGCAAACGATGAAGACATCCGGAAGAAGGTGAGTCTGGGAGAGGGGCGTCCCCCAGTCCTGACAGCCAGCAGGCAGGGAGTGACGTCAACCTGAAAGTCGTGGTGAAGAGCAGCACTAACAGTGACTGTTTGAATATAATAAAGCAGAGTGACTAAAGGCATAATTGAAGAATGAATGGGACCTGGATTTGGGGGGCTGTTTGTTTGTTTTTAGAACCATAGAGTGGCATGGCCGTGCTGGAATGACAAATAACTGGTGTGCTTTTTGTGTCATTAATATGGATTATGTTGCACATTTTTTGCATGTGTTCTCATAAAAATCAATTCTAGCACTGTGAAGCTTCAGACACCTTGAAAGACCTAATAGTAGAATTGTAAATGTTATTTATGGAAATACTTTCTTTCCAATGCCATTGAAAAATACAAATTTTTATTGTATATTGTTCTTTGATATGTGGCTTGGTTGTGTTTTGATTTTTTTGCTACTGTGCAAGTATAATTGAATAAAATATTTGTGGAATGATGATTTTATGTTTAGTGAGTGGTCATCTGAATTTTCCAGCTCCCCAAGAGTGTTCACTGGTATAGCATTCTTACGTTGTTTAGCCTAATCCAACACCAAATTCGTTTATTAGAATAGTTCTAGGCAAGGAGTAAAGTATGAATGGCAACCTCTGACCTAGCTCCCTATACAGACCAAATGGCTGGAGCTCACTACTCAAAATAAATAAATAAATTCTACACAAGGCTTTTAGAACCATCAATGAGCAAAACCACATGTTCTATCTTGATGAGTAATAACAAAAATAGCAAATTAGGCATTACTTACTGAACATGAGAGTTTACTAAATCGCCCCATCTTCATTGGTATTTCAAGGAGCACTGTGAGATAATCACAAAGTATTGAGTGTTTACCATGACTCAGGGAAGTACTTCAGGCCTGTAGAGAGAGTACTGAACAACCTTAGGTTTGTTGAAATTAGAAATTGAAAAGGAAACATTTTTGGATAGCAGTAAGTTTAGATGTATGATTAGCTTTGATTTATAATCAGTGCAAAAAGCAGAACAAGCCGAATTTTCTCCATGTACCTCAATTTAGTTTAGTTAACAAGATGTTTTTGACTTGAAGTGATTTTTGTAAATGTCTATAAAAATCATTTTTGACACTGTTAAACTCGTTAGTAAACTGTTACTTCAAGGCAAACACACAGTGACATCTAAACATGATTTATGGGTGTTGATGCTGGTATGTTTCATTCATTTTAGGTACATGGTGTATTGCAAGGGAAGTGGCTTTTATGACAACTCATATAGAAAAAAATTTTTTTAATTGACACGAACTGTATAACTTAAATATATGCTAGGTTGTTCCTGGATAGTTATTAGGGCCTGTTGGAAACAGAAAAATTTTATCCATTCTTATAGCTTCCAAAGGTCATGTCAGGAATTAAAAGGGAGATAGATAGATGGCCATAATGGGGGGAAATAGGATGTCCGTTTGTACTTCTTTGTACTTTTTTGTTAATAAACTATTGTTTTGGATTTAATGGCTTAATTTGTGATACCATGTTCTAGTCATACTTGCAACATAACAGTCTGATCAGTAGTTTATTGGAACTTTTGTATTTATGTGTATAATTTTCTGGTAAGGCTAGCTCTGGTCATTTCTGTAGAAATATGACAAATAAAGAAAAAGTTATAATTATTATAGTTTTTCGTGTGGTGAAGAAAAGATATTGTGACATTCTTATTTAATGGGGATTATGTAGCATTTTTAGGGAGATATGTAATTTCTGGGAAACTGATTAATTCATAGTTCATAGTAACTACTGAAGAGAAATTGTAAAATGGAAAATATGAAGTAATTTTGTGATGAAATTCACTCGGAGACTGTTCTTAGGAGTGAAGAATTCTTATTTTTAGTGTATAAAAATGATGAATGATAACTCTTTTGCTTTAAATGCATTTATTTCTAACCCATTTTTTGGTTGAAATAATCTGGATAGATTTTTATTTATTTTCTCCATGAAATATTTATTTACATTTTATACTTGTGCCTTATGAACTTTGATTGTATTCCTTTTTTGTATAGATTTTTGAAGTACAATGGTTATTATCGTTTTACTCTTAATGTAGTATCTGTGCTTGCCAAAATGGAATTTCATTTAAGCTGGAGATTCTCTGAAAGAAATTTCAGGGAATATAGACCTACTCTTATAACCTCAAATCCTGCCCCCCCCCACCCCCCGCTTGCCCTACAAGCAACAAAAGGCTTTTTTGTTTGTTTGAAATGTTCAGTTGGTCTGCCTTTTAAATTGAAAGTGGGAACATAATTCAATAAGTACAGTAAATAATATACCTATATTCCAGTGCTGTATTCTGGCCAGTTAAGGAAAAGAGGCAGAATGAGGACGAGAAAACAAGAGCCAAGAAGTAGAGACAGAGATGTATACAGCCAAAAAGGAGAAATGTACAGGCCTTTTCTCTTCATAGAATTATGTCTCCATCTTATTGCTTTCAAAGACTTTTAAAGGCCTGCTGTGTTTTCATTTCTTGATACCTGCCTGCTCTTTGGACAAGACAGAATTAAGCTGACAACTGGATATGCCTATAGGTCAGAGATATACTACTCCTGCATTGGAGCAGTGTTGATGTATTCCCATTCAAAGAAACCAACTGTATAGTAGCTCCTGGAACATAACAAGCACTCAATGAATATATGTTGACTAACTATGGAAATGTAAATGTAGAAATCATACACGGAGTAAATGATTTCCTTATGCCTGGATGTTTCTGAATCCTTTGGTGCAGAGCAAAGCTGATATTGTAATTCCTAGCTTTGCATCTTTTATCACTCTGTGGCATACTTGTAGATTTCCTAACTTCTCTGTTAGCTGGAGTGAAGGGAGACAGTGCTGGTGGAGTGAATTCTGCAAGTCAGAGTGAAAACATCACCATTGGTAGTGACATGAAGAGAGAGGAGAAGCCCAAGGAAAGATGAAGGACCACTGAGTGGCAACAGTATGGCCTGGCCATATTAAACTTAATGAGGTTAGATGTGCGGTGATAATTGACCTTGACTTTGGATGGATTTTGATTAGGGAAAGTAAAGGCAGACGCAGGAATCGAGGGCAGGATGAAAAAAGGGTCCAGAGCACATTAGCAGTAACTGCACTTAGAGCAGTGCCAAGCGAAATCAGCTGCAGCCTTTGTCTAGGGGAAAGTAGTCTCTAACGATAGTGTTTACCACATTTTAATCCTGATTGAGAAGTGTAAGTCCAGTTAATGGGACAGTACAAAAGAAGGAAGTTAATAGAACCAAACAAATAGATCAGCAAATTCAAGTCCTTACATCTCCAGTCAAAATCCCAATTTATGGTTAATGCCGAAGCAGCACTGGCAAGCAATCCTGTAATTATGAAGCAGATTCTTTTATAACAAAGAACTGCTCTCACGAAGACCATCACTTGATTAATACCTATTGATCAGCAGTCTGTTAGGTTGGAAATTGGAAAAGGGTTATCTTTTATTCTCTTCAAGGAAATAGTAGAATATGTCAGAAATAATGAGTATAAATAGAGGGAAATTCGAAGTAACAAAGCATGAATTAAAATTCAAGGAAATATAGAAACTAACCAGGATGTTTCCTCCTATTTTTGATAAAAATGTAATGCATTATGAATGTCAAATGAAGTACTTACTGTAGGCCTTTGCTCCTCTGGGACAACTGACTGATGGAGCCTTTCAGAAAGCTTTCCTCTTGGATTTTGAATACTTGTGTTTTAGTTGGAGATCCCTTTTGAGGAACTAGAATGTAAGCTCCGTGAGGGCAGGGAACTTTTTGTGTTTTGTTCAGTTCTGTATTCCCATCATCTACAACAGTGCCTGGTGCATAGTTGGCACTTAAAAATGTTTTAATGAATTAATGAACAAACGAATGAATGAACAAGTGGGTGAATGAGCTGTATTGCAAAGACATTATTAAGCACCCATTATTGTATTATGTAATAGATTTTAAATGAGGGAATGTAGATCATAATTATGTAGATAAGGAGTTTCATTATACTCAGAATAGAGAAAATGCAGGAAATTCCCATTTTTCAGAAGGCAGGCAGTCCCCAGCACGTGTCTTCTATTCACTTGGATATAGAGCGAAGAGAAGATGTTTTATGGTATGCCACTTGTTTGTTTCATTTTGCAATAATTTTGACCCATTATTTCTTAATTAGAAAATTATATTTGCACTTTTCTAAATGTATGATTAAAAAAATTAATAGCTTGCACAAGTGTGAATATGGGCCAATTTTTTCTCCTAGGGCTGAGGTACGATTTGGTTTGCAGAAATTAGCCTGACTTTAAGGAATCAACCTGTTCTGTAAAGTGATATACATCTGTTTAAAATATTACCTTCCCAATTAATGAGTGTCTGATTTTTAAGGTCGGTAACTTGATTCTACACGGATTGATTGAGCTACCTTCACTGTGTATAAACACTGCCACTGGTTGGGGGGAGCAAGCAGGGAGTGAAGATAAAAAGCGAGGAGACATAGCCTTAAAACTCAGCATTTATAATAATACCTTAGTTTTTTTTTTTTTTTAAGTTAGAGAAAATAATGACCAGTAAAAATTTGCTGGGGACTCAGAGAATTCTTTGGAACTAGTTAAAATGGACACTTTTATGTTTATGGAGCTGTCCTCGAATTCACTTTGGAAATTTATAATTTAATACTTTTTTGTAATTTTAATGCTTTTCTAGGTGCTTTTTTATATTTCCAAGAATTAAAATCTTAAGTTTTCATTCCTTGTGGGGAAAAAAAAATCAATCGAGTGGTTTTATATGACATGTAAGAAGGTACCTAAAGGTGGTTTTTTTTTTTTTTAACTGAACATTTGTTTGTTTTGAAAAGTATAGGCAGGGGAAAATTAGAAAAGAGAGAAGGAAGACAAGGAAGAATGAGAATTTGTATTCTACCTTCTTTTTTCTAGCAAAGGAAGTTATAACTACAGGGTTATTGTGAGAAGGAGATAAAATGTATTTAATGGTGCCGGTCACATAGTAAGTGCTCAATAAATGGAAATATTTATTAAGGGTATATTAAATGACTTCATTTGTAAGATTAAAAATGAATGTGTATTTACAAATGTATTTTTTAAAAAGATGGACAATGTTGGGGTATAAATAAGAACAGTTTGTGAAGAAGAATGTGATTTTATGCTATAAATTTCAAAAATTGTTATTCATATCCAGTAGATGAATTCTTATATTTCAGAAACACAGGCTCTTTCTATAGTTAACATCTCATTAATGACAAGAGGTCTTCTTACTTTTATGATTGTTTTAAAATACTAATTTAAAAAACTTTTTGTTGTCATAGCATGTCCCCCCCAGCCACCAAATATGATTTTATTTGGTTTTGTTGAAGTTAAATAGAAAATACAATGTAAATCAATAATTAGTTGAAATCATAAACATGTCTTGCAACATTGGTATATTAGAAAAGGAGGCCAAATTTTATTTAGATAACCTTTTTTTTTTTTGGCTAAGTATTACTATCCGTGGATGCCTGTAATTTCTCCAAAGAGTCATCGTTCATATGAAACCAATCCCAAGTATATATATATATTCAAATTTTGAAGAAATGTAATTTTTTTCCTGTATTTTTAAAGCTGTAAGATTTTAAAGTATATTAGTAAATTTAGGTCAGTTTTTCGTAGTATCTTTCTGCTATCTCAGCAACTTGCCAAACATTTTGCTTTGAACATCTTTCTTGTTTGTTACAGCTTGACTTTATTACAATTGGTTTTCTGATAATGGTTTAACTGTACTATGAATTTATCTTTTAAATATTTTGCAAATTTCAGTAATTCTAAATTGTGACTTAAAAGGTACAGCTTCAAAATTGTGTGTTCATGTCACACAATCAGGCAGGTGCAAGAAATTCTTTCTAAGACAAATACCTTGAATATTTTGAAGGTTTTCCACAATACCACAGAAGTAGCACTCTTCAGAACTTTGCTCTGCTACTGAATGTAGCAGCAGATTCATTCAGAATTCATTGCCTTAATCTGTGATTATATTGTTAGTTATCGTCTTAAAGCTAACCTACCAAAGAATTTTAAATGAACCCTGCAGCATTTGTTCACGATGGTAAGTATGTTTAAAGAGTTAACCATGACAAGACCAGGTTTTGCCGCTAGTCCACAGTGTTGATACCCTTGGCCTTCAGTACACTGAAAGAAGCAAACCTGGGAATGATAATGCTACATACGTAATAGAGGTATTTATAAAATAGACAAAATTTTTTTCAGAGTTTTACTAAGTGGAGATAAAGTGGAGTGTTATACTCTTACTTGTGGTATTAAAATTGGATAAATCATTAAATTACAATTCCAGTTTGTTTTTTTTTTTATATGAAGTATAGGTTGGTTATTTTGTTAGTTTGTTTAAAACTTAGCTGAGAGACCCATATTTTTTAAACCAAAAAATGGACTAAAATATCATTATTAGATCTATAAAGCGAAAATTAGTGACTTGTTGAATTTTGAAAAACATTCTATCGGGAAGTGAATGAAATGTTTGGAATGATTGAATATTTGTGGAGTGGTAGACCTTGAGAAAATTGAGCTTGTGATGAAGAATCAGGTGTGTCGTTACTCTCTTTCCTGTGACTAAAATGCTAGCACAGGGGTCGACAAACTAGAGACTGGGCACCTGTTGGTTATAATAATTTTGTAGCCAGTAAGCTAAGGGTAGTTTTTACATTTTTTAGTGGTTAGGTGAAAAAATCAAAAGAAGAGTAATGTTTCGTGGCATGTGAGAAGTACATGAAATTCAAATTTGTGCCCATAAAGTTTTTTTGGAACACAGCCATATTAATTTCTTTATGTGTTGTCTATGATTGTTTTACACTACAAAGGCAGAGTTGAATAGTTGAAATGAAATCGTATAGCTTACAAAACTAAAATATTTACTGCCTGGCCCTTTACAGAAAATATTTGCCTACCCAGTACTAATACTGCATAGTTAAATAGAAAGTATCATAAACCAATGTGATGAAAAACTACACTTACTATTTTTTGCGGGGGGGGTGGGCTACTATTTGCCTGTATATCCCGGACTATAGAAAGAAATGGGGCCTTACCAAAGCTGATTTCTTTGTCTGAATGATTTTGGCATGTAGCAGACCCCAGACAAATTGCTTTGGGTTATGGTAGGAAATGTTACTGAATTCTGTGTACTGGTTAATTGAGTTGCCTGAATAAGATTTTTCATCATGTGGAAGAGATAAAGATCCAGTTAATTTATGAAGGGAATATTTATTAAGCCTTTGCTAAGTACAAAGCACTATATTTAGTGGCATGCAAAAATCATGTAATTCAAATACTTAACATCAAAAGATAATCTGTTTGGGAAACAAAATTTAACATAAACATAACTACTACTGTTTCCTAAGCCCTTACTTGTGTGCTCATAGCAACTCTATAGGACAGAGTAGGACTGCCCCATAGAGTTTCCAAGGAGTGCCTGGTGGATTCAAACTGCCGACCTTTTGGTTAGCAGCCATAGCACTTCACCACTACGCCACCAGTGTTTTCCTACGCCACACAGGGTTGCTATAGGGTCTCTATGAGTCAGAATCAACTTGACAGCAATGGGTTGGTTGGGTTACTGTGTGCTAGGTACCGTGCTGAGCATTAACACATTATTTCCCTTCAGCTCCATACAACCCTGTGAGACAGGTGTTGCCGATCAGGAAACAAGACCACCCAGGTCTAATACGTGGTAGAGCCTAGGTTATTTCCCAGTCTCCCTCACTCAAAAGCCTGTGCTCTTAACCATCACATCACTTTTAAACTCATGTAGAGCTGTATACCATTAGTACAGCCAAATTATAATAAAGGATAGCAAGAAATTTCACAGAAAATGAAACATTTTTTTTTTTCACCTGAAATGGGTGGGGAAAAAATATAAATTTAGAAAACTTAGTATGTCACTTCATATTTTATACTAGTTGGTTGTAAAGCGTGAGATTCAGAAGACATTTTTTTCTCTGTCATGGTTTTTGGTACTAAATGGCTAATGAGGTGCTTTAATTGTGTTTATTTGTCCACTTATTCATCTCACATTTATGATGTACGTCCTGTGTGCCCAGGAATAAAGCAGAAGACTGGTCTACTTTGTGGGTGCTTAAAATTTCAAGTAGTTAGGGAGATGAGACATTAAACTACTGTGTGATAATTTCAGGGCCGCATATGTGTATAAATAGTCTTGTCTATATTAAAAGCCAGTTTTGTCATGGTTAATATGCCAGATATGACTAAGATATGACTATAATTGAAATAGTCTTTTATGAATGAGTTTGGACATGTCCCCCTCTTGTAAAGAAGCTTATTTGAAAGCTTTCTCACCTTCTTCCATAATGTTAAAACCAGTTGTTTTAGAAGTTTTGACCCACAGAATGAGGGCTCGCCATATTTGTGTTCCTTCTGCATATCAAATGAGAATATTTTTTGAAGGGCACTGTTTACATAGGATCACATTGACACTTATTCTAGAGAGGAAGCACCTTTTAGAATGATGTAATAGAGGTACTATTTCAACATTTATTTCATAGATAGCTTCCTTAAGGGATAGATTGAAGCTTGAGGCAACATTTTTAAATCCTTGGATCTTCTTTAAATACTTGCTCTCATGTCAAGTTATAATGTTGGTTGCTAGAATATAAACTCCATAAAAGCAGTACCTGGCATATAATAAATATTCCACTTCTATTTATTGAATAAATTGTATATATCTGGACCTTGAGGTTTAGCCAGCCAGTGACCAGCGAAGTAAAGACTTAAGTGCATGGCTATGTATAGAGGGGTAGGAGCTGAGTAAGGCCATTGTGTTGCACAATTCCTGGGCAGTGCGTTATTCACATTCCTGGACAGAAAACAGTAGGAGATGAGGGGATTGTTTGAATAGTAATTTATAATGGTTTTATTTATACGTTAAATTCAAAGCGTAATTCGATGACTGTTTATGTTTTATTCTTCTGTTAAGTTAATGATTGTACTTTAAAAGTGAAACTCATGTGGAGAAATATTTTTTTGATAGGGGAAGTGTTCATCTATTTTTAGATGTATTTCTGTTACACTGTGTCTATACTTTTGGCTTTAGGGTAAGAAGTCAGACCAAGAGAGAGCTTCTCCCACTTTCTATTTCCCAAAGTATAGATACATTTAGAACTTCAATTCGGTGTTTCTTCTAAACATGCAACATAAGCAAAAATTTCCCAGCTATCTAGAAAATAAAAAGGTATTACAGTAGAGAAATTAGAAAATATCACTTAAGGTATTAAAAGAAGCTTAGATGCAGGGATGAAATACAAAAGTTTAAGAGTGGATCCACCATAGGAACTCTCCTCTTGTCCTCCATCCCTAAAATGAAGTGATACTGCTCCCAGCCATAGTCACATCTGCAGGGGAGGCTATTTTCAATAGAAAATGACCAACTGTTTTGATGTTTTTTTTCTTTCAGTTCTTTAGCTGAGAGGAGGCACCATTCCCCTCCCCCCGCCTCCCCGCCACCCCCCATGCATCCCAATACATGGTTCTACTGATCCAAGATCATACTGTTAGAGAAGTTTGGTATCAATGTGGGAGTGGATACAATGAAAGAGTGAGAGGAGGGAAGAAATACTTCGTAAAATGTTTACCGAACAGTACTCTGTTCTAGAAGGGCCTAATCAGCACAGTTATTAAGCGCTCGGCTGCCAACCAAAATGTCAGCAGTACGAACCCACCATCCACTCCACTCGAGAGAAAAGACCTGGTGAGCTGCTCCCGTAAAGATTTCGGCCTAGGAAATCCTGGAGGGTAGTGCTACTCAGTCCTATAGGGTCACAGTGAGTTGGAATCAACTTGGCAGCACACAACAACAATCTGTTCTAAGAGAAGCTATATCTTTTGGAAAAAAAGAGCCTTTGGTAAAAAACTGCCCTTAGAAAATATTTGCTAGAGGAAAATGTCAGAAAATCTTATATTGGAACAGTGGCAGAGATATTATATTGAATAGGCTGTGGTTGAGAAAATCTGCAGTTCTCATCCAGAACAGATGGAGCTGTGGTTTGAGAATAGTAGAATGTTTATTCCATTTAGTTAGTATCTGCTGAAGTTAGATCCAGATTCTAAAATGGAGATCAGATTGTAAGGGAATTGAATTTAAATGTCAGTGCAACTCTTGTGCTATCGGCCTAGTTTTTTCTTGGCTTTTGCTCTCTCACCTTTGACATTCTTGGCTCCCAGCCAAAGCTAAATTGATTGATTTGTTATTTTCTCTTTTGGAGGCCCTGTGAACCCTCTCCTGCTCTCCTGGGTCAGTTCAGTTTATTAATGGTGACTTTTCTCTTGCCTAGTATAGTATACTAATCTTTTTTTGGCCTAGGTATAGTCTGTGGTTCCTGCAGCACTGGTACTTTTTAAAGTTCTTGTCTTCTTTCCCAGTTTTCAAAGTCAGATCTCAATTTAGTTAATAAGGCTAAGCAAATATCTCATTTTTACAGTTCAGTGAGTAGAAAGGACCTCCAATTGGAAGTAAAAAAACATGGAGGAACCCCAGATCTGCTCCAATTTGCCTAGAGAACTTGGGCCAGTGACCTAATCTCTCTGAACTTCAGAGACCTCATTGATTAACTGAAGAAGTTAGATGAAACAATTTCTAAGTCTCCCTTCTGATTTTAACATTATTCTACCCCAAAATTAACAGTCATAAATGTGTTTAGTTCTTTCAGATAGTTTGCTGCCTTTAAGGCCATGCAGAAGGATGCAACAAGAGAATTGGTTTCCCAACTGAATCTGTTTGAGAGCAAGCCCTACAATGGCCCTTACCTGATTCATTGAAGACCTTGTGCTATTTTTTGTTTTGTTTTGTGTTTTGGTTGTTGTTTGTTTTAATAAAAAGGAAATGATATAAGGATATACTCAAAATAAATACTAGGTAATCAAGCATTTCATAATATACATGACATCAAGTCCTTTAGTTATTCTGTGACAGAATCATTATGGTCCCTTCATAAAACCTAGAAAGAATTTGGTTTCGCATTTTTGAGACTAGATTTTTCTCCAGGTCCCTGCTGATTCTACTCAGTCCACCCGGATAAGCTGGCTGAACATGCTTATTTTACTCTAGTGTCTACCTTCTTACCTCTTAACCCCTCTCTTTTCTCCCCAGCATCTACCCCATTTCCAAGATCAGTCTCTTGACTGTGCTGACATCAGATCTTGTGTTCATAGTGCTTACCATAAAAAACCAAACCCTTTGCCGTCGAGTCATTTCCAACTCATAACAACCCTATAGGACAGAGTAGAACTGCCCCATAGAGTTTCCAAGGAGTGCCTGGTGGATTTGAACTGCCAGCCTTTTGGTTAGCAGCTATCATAGTGCCCAGCTCCTTAAAAAAAAAGATAGATGAGAGTCTGGGCCCTTAATTAAGTGACTCCTCTTAGAAAAGACTCAGTGTGTGCCATGGGTCTCATCTACATTGACACTTACAGACAGAAGTGTTGCCGTCTATACCTAAGAGCTAACACCTAACCATTTTTCTTTGTCAGGCCTGCACTTTCTTCCTGACCTTCCTGTGCTGCACCCAGCTTGGCTGCTTAGTCCCTGCTGCTTTAACTAGACTTTCTGGATTTTATACCTTGTCCGCTTAGGTCTTAGATGGCTGCTTCATCTGACTTAAAAAGTTGGATTCCAGATATTTACCCTTTTTGACCAGTTCTGTCTTGTTAGCACCCATAATTAGAACTTTTTCTGAGAACATTTCACAGAAGTCCATTCAAAAATAAATTGTATTTGCCTGGCCATTTGTTGTGGTTATACACATTAGCATAAATTATTGATGTTAAGTGAATGCCCCTTTGCTACCCACTCTCTGACCCCAAGCCCACCTGCCCTGAATTGTCTGTGAAATTTGGTGACAACACTAAGAATCTGCCTGGTTTCAGGTTCCACATCCTCTGCTTTACACATACACCTGGTTTCAACACAGTTGAGTAGACCCTATCATAAGCCCAAGCCAAAGTTTCTAGTATCTGGAGAATGCTTCACTCCAGGTCATGCTGGAGGAAGAATAGTTGGGTCTGGTTTTTTGAAGACCGTGTTTCTAATTATTCCTCTTCTTCATAGTCTGAGGAGAAGATGGTTCATGACCTGGCCACAATTAAGTTATAGGTCCAGTAGGGCTCATGGAAAACTTGGCAGTTGCCTTATAACCCAAGGCCATCTTTGTCTTGTTACGATTCCCATGTGTGCCATAAACCTCTGTCTTAGGATTATCTGGGTTCTGCCTTTCCCTGTGGTCTTCTTGGCTGACTGCCCCTCTCTCCCACAGGCCATAGGGGTTTCAGATTTGTTCCAATAGGTCCTTATCGACCCCTGCAAGAGTTGCAATATCAGAGACAAAAGCTTAGCAAAAGCATGTAGTCCTGGAGACTAGAGATACCAGCAGGGAGGTGTACAACATTTGGTCTGTTGACCTAAAACTTAGTCATTTTAAGAAGCAGCATTTTTTCTTTATTTAAATGTGATTTAACTCTGTAGTTAAATTTGCAGTGCAGGCTCACAGAAGAGAATTCTGAGAATTCTCCACTCTGAGAATTCCATCCAGCACCAATTCTCCTCCTGCCAGACACAGTGTTCCACAGAGAGCACTATACCACAGGGCATTTTTGCTAGTTTTGGTTGAGGAGTTTTAACAAGAACTCTGAGGCAAAACAATTTCCAGCTCCACTTGATATTACTCTTACATCCTGGAAGGACTTAATGCTAGGAGTTTGCACCTTCCGTCATTATCAAGGCTTTGGAGCATGATCCTAAGGTCCTGGAAAAGTACCATGGTGAACATGTTTTATTGCTCCTGGCTTTCCAACTCCAGGTCTAAAAAGCTGTCCGGTGCTGTTAGACCTTCATTTGGGTCAAACATCTGTGGCAGTAGCCACTGCCAACTCCTTCCCTGCTGACCCAAAAAAAAAAAATCTTTCCCTTGATTCAATTCCAACCTTTCCCTTCTTTAATCACATTTTTATCCTCATTTTGGTTAGTGTATTCACCATAATATCCCTTTTATTCCTGCACAGATGATCTCAGTTCCCTCATAGCTGCAAAACCTTGGTTAAATCATGCTGTTTATTCATGATCAGTGACCCTTTTCAATTGGAATCTACTGTTCACATTCTAATTTTGCATTATTTTCAACCTCTCACCCCGAGACTGATATCTTGATGGAGAACGTGAACCAGACTCTCAAGTAGAATGCTTTCTGAAACCCTAGCAGAGTTATTGACATACCTCAATAACAAGTTCAGTTGCAAATTTAGACCTTCTACTACAGACTGACAGACCATGAGACCATGGCCTAAGAAGGATCAACTTGTGCCTGAAGGGAAAATACTTCCAGATTGTGCTAGTGTTTTCTATCCTGACCCTGTCAGGGGAAGGGTTTACCAGCTTTCTCAAAGCTACGCTCCATCCCTAAAGTGTTAGTCACCACAGTCCCCCAGAAAATGTAGAAGAAAGCATGAAGCTATGTGCTAATGTTACAGTGATTGTGTATTAACACAGTAACTATCCTCCAGCCTAAGCCTGAGTATTCTCTGGGAAGGTTATTAATGGCCATTTCTCAACAGATAATAAAACTCCAATTCTTGAGAATGGATATTTTTCTCTTTGTACATACTTATTTCACTCTATGTCTTGAGACTTGTGGCCCTTGTCATTCCTAAGGTGCTCTTGCTGTGTGCTGCCACGGAATCAAGTGCCATACATTCTCTACACAGCTGATTGCACTTGCTTGTTCCACACTAAATTTGGTGGGAACAAGGTGCTCTCTCACTCATCACTGTATCTTCATGTTTTAAAAATTATGCATTGCACTCAGTGAGCACTCAAATATTTGCTGAGTAAATAAATGCAGGCACATGAATAGGAGTTGTGTCCTATTTGCCATTTCTTGCCTTCTCCCTTATTTTGATCTAATTAGATCTGTACCATCTCCAGTCTTTTCTAACCTACCTTGTGTCCCATGCCACTTCTGAATAACTTGATAATTTTGCTGCAATAAGACTAACACAATTTTTGTTCACCTGCTGATTGCAAAGGGTTGAAGGTAAAATAGCCATTGGTATTTTACTGAAAGCCCAGGGAGTCAAAGTGAGTTGCTCAGAATTGTACAGCAAATCCACTCCATAACATTCCATTTCACTGCTTTAACCACTAGGCTGGCTACTCACTCGTTTCTGATCACCACCTCCCCCCTCCCCCCAGGTTCTCTCATTATCAGTCCTCCTAGCTTTGGAAGGGGCTATAGTCTGGACTTACACCCTTATTAAGCTTATAAAATTTTATGGCCCATCTCTAGTGTAGAATTAGGGTTTTTCATGGCGCTAGGCAATTTGGGGGATATGTGACCTATTGCTATGGTGAGATAAATACACCGTATTAAATACCTACATGATTGGCACATCTATCATGCCCCTTAGAAAATTTATATCTTTGGTTGAATATGGCCAGTAGACACTATCCAAAAGCATTTTTCAAGTCTTGCTTGTGCCCAAGTTTCCCGAGCACCTAGAGACAGTGCTAATAGTATTTCTCAATTCTTCTCGGGGAGTATCATGTGTCCTCCCCTCCCCACCTTATTCTCTAATGATATAACTACACTCAATACAGGACAACTATTTCTCCCAAGTTACTTACTCTTTATTCCTAGGAAAAATAATTTCCCAAGCCACCAGAAGCTTTCAGATGCCTGAGACATTTGCCCCAGATTTTAGTTTCCTTCCCATTTTGAAGGTCCTGATTTGGCTTTTGTCTGTTTCAAGAAGAGTGACTAATGCTTGATTGAAGTAACCTGTAGCCAGCCAGTTTTGGTTTTTTTCCCCCCTTTAAATTCTATTCTGTTGTTGAGAATATACACAGCAAAACATACACCAATTCCAACAGTTTCTCCACGTGCAATTTAGTGACACTGGTAACGTTTTTTGAGTTGTGCAACCACTCTTACCCTCCTTTTCTGAGTTGTTCCTCGCTCAGCATAAACTTACTGCCCCATAATGTTCCTCTTCTAGTCATCTAGTGCTGCTATAACAGAAGCCCCACAAGTGGATGGCTTTAACAAAGAGAAGTTTATTCTCTCACAGTCCAGCAGGCTGGATGTCTGAATTCAGGGCGCCAGCTCCAGGGGAAGCCTTTCTCTGTTGGCTCTGGAGGAAGGCCTTTGTCATCTGTCTTCACTTGGTCTGGGAGCATCTCAGCGCAGGAACCTCAGGTCCAAAGGATGTGCCCTGCTCTTGGTGCTGCTTTCTTGGTGCTATGAGGTTCCCAACCTTCTGCTTATTTTCCTTTCCTTTTATCTCTTAAGAGATAAAAGGTGGTGCAGATCACACCCCAGGAAACTCCCTTTGTATTGGATCAGGGATGTGACCTGGTAAGGGTGTTAAAATCCCACTCTAATCCTCTTTAACATAAAATTACAATCACAAAATGGAGGACAACCACAGAATACTGGAAATCATGGCCTAACCAAGTTAATACACACATTTCTGGGGGGACATAATCCATGATAGTTCCCATCCAGTGTTTCCAGTTGCTCTTGTCAATTCAATCCCGTACAGTTTTAAAAAAAGCATAATGCTCAAGACAGACCTTTTTTTTTTTTTACTAGTTAAGCTAAACCGTTATTTGGTTTTAAGAAGACTTCAGGAGGTATTTTTGGTTCAAAGCTCAAAGATTATCTCAGGGCAGTAGTTTCAGGGGTTCATCCAGCTGCCATGGCTCCAGAAAGTGTAGAGTCCATGAGAATTTGAAATTCTGTTCTGCATTTCCCCCTTTTGATCAGGATTCTCCTATGGAACCTTTGGTCAAAGTGTTCAAATGGTAGCCAGGTACCATCTAGTTCTCCTGGTCTCATGGCAAAGGAGGCAGTTGTTCATGGAGGCAGTTACCTACACATTCCATATCCTTCTCCTATTCTTGACTCTCCTTCTTCTGTTGCTCCAGGTGAATAGAGACCAGTTGTTGGCCTTGGATGGTTGCTTGCAAGCTTTTAAGACCCCAGGTACTACACAACCAACTAGGAGGTAGAACAGAGGCACTAAATACATTATTAGGCCAGTGAACTGGAATGTCCCATGGAACCATGACCTTTACCCTCCAAACCAAAGAACCAGACCCCCTGAGGTGTTTGGCTGTACATAAGCAGCCTTAGCAGCTACTCTTGTTGTTGTTGTTATTATAAATATGTCACACAACTTTTGCCAGTTCAACTTTAAGTATACAACTTATTGATAGCAATTACAGTAATCAGCTGTGCAATACTACCCTTAATCAATGCGATTTTCCCATCACTGTTAATCCACTTTTTTCCCCTTTCTCCCCACCCCTGGTAAACACTAATAATCTTTGTTCTGTACACATTTGACTCATTTCACTCAGTATAATGTCCTCAAGGTCCATCCATACTGTAGCATGTACCAAGGCTTCATTTCTCCTACTGGCTGAGTAGTGTTTTGTTGTATGTATATACCATATTTTGTTTACCCATTCATCTGTTGATGGACATTTAGGTTGTTTCCACTTTTTGGCTATTGTGATTAGTATTGCAGTGAACACTAGTGTCCAAGTCTCTTTTTGAGTCTCTGCTTTCAAGTCTTTTGGGTATATACCTAGGAGTGGAATTACTGGGTCATATGGTTGTTCTATTTTTAGTTTTTTGAGGAACCACCACACTGTTTTCCACAGCAGCTGTACCATTTTGTATTCCCACCAGCAATAGATGAGGGTTCCATTTTCCCCGCATCCTCACCAACATTCGTTATTTTATGGTTGTGTTTTGTTTGTTTTTTAATCTTAGCCATCCTAGTAGGAGTGTAATGGTATCTCATTGTGGTTTTGATTTGCATCTCTCTGGTGGCTAATGACGCTGAGCATCTTTTCATGTGTTTGGTAGCCATTTGAGTGTGCTCTTTGGTGAAATGTCTATTCCAGATCCTTTGCCCATTTTATGATTGGGTTTTTTGTCTTGTTAAATTGTTGAAGATTTATATATTTTTTTGTTAATTAGATTCTTCTCCAATACATGTTTTCCAAAGATATTCTCCCAGTTGGTAGCATGTCTTTTCAGTTTTTTGGTGAAGTGTTTTGATGAATGAAGTTTTCTAATTTTTGTGAGGTCCCATTTATTTATCTTTTGCTGTTTGTGCTTTTGTTATTGTATTAGATAATCCATTGTTGAAAGCTAGGCCTGACAGCATTGTCCTTGCCTGTTCTTCTGAGAGTTTTATGATTTTAGTTTGCACATTTAGGTCCTTAATCCATGTTGAATTTGTTTTTGTATATGATTTGAGGCAAGGATCCTGTTTCATTTTTCTGCGTGTGGGAATCCAGTTTTCCCAGCACCATTTATTGAAGAGGCTCTTCTTTCCCCATCGAGCACCTTTGTCAAAAATTAGTTGACTATAGATGTATGGGTTTATTTCTGAACTCTCAACTCTATTCCATCAGTCTGTTGTTACACCAGTACCAGGCTGTTTTGATTACTGTAGTTGTATAGTAAGTTTTAAAATCAGAAACTAGGAGTTTTTCTACTTTGTTCTTCTCCTTCAGCATTATTTTAACTATTTGGGGCCTCCTGCCTTTCCGTATAAAGTTAAGGATTGGTTTTTCTGTTTTTGTAAAGAGGGCTTTTGGAATTTTGATCAGGATTGCACTGAATCTGTAGCTCTCTTTGGGCAGCATTGACATCTTAATAATATTAAGTCTTTCAATCCATGAACATGGCACAGCTTTCCATTTATTTAAGTCTTCTTTAGTCTCTTTCAGCAGCATTTTATAATTTTCATTGTATAAGTCCTTTACGTCTTTGATTAGATTTATTCCTAGGTATTTTATCTTCCTAAGTGCTATTGTAAATGGAATTGTTTCACTAATTTCCTTTTCACATTTCTCATTGCTGGTATATAGAAACTCAGCCGATTTTTGTTTGTTGGCCTTGTACCCTATAGCTTTACCAAATTCCTGTATTAGCTCTAGAAATTTTCTTGCAGACTCTGGGATTTTCTGTATATAGGATCTTTTTAGGATCTTGTTCGCAAGCAGAGGTAATTTTACTTGTTTTCCAATCTGGATACCATTGATTGATTGATTGTTGTCTTATTGCTCTGGCTAGGGCTCCTAATACAATATTGAATAGAAGTGGTGAGAGTGGGCACCCTTGTCTTGTTCCCGATTTCAAGGGGAAAGCTCTGAATCTCTCTCCATTAAGTATAAAGTTGGCTGTTGGTTTTTTATATATGCCATGAATCATATTGAGGAATGTCTCTCTATTCCAGTCTTCTTTGGGGTTTTCATCAAGAAAGGGTGTTAGCTTTTACCAGATGCTTTTTCTGCATCCATAGAGATGATTATATTGTTCTTTTTCTTTGTTCTATTGATGTAGTATTGGTTTTCTAGTGTTGTGCCACCCTTGCATTCCTGGAATAAATCCCACTTGGTCATGGTGTATGACCCTTAATTTGCTGTTGGATTCTGTTCGCTAGTATTCTCTTGAGGATTTCTGCGTCTATATTTGTAAGAGATATTAGCCTGTAGTTTTCTTTTTTTGCTGTCTTTGGTTTGGGTGTCAGGGTTATGTTTGCTTTGTGGAATGAATTAGGAAGTATTCCTTCCTTCTCCATCTTTTGGAAGAGTTTAAACAGTACTCGTGTCAATTCTTCTTTAAATGTTTGATAGAATTTCCCAGTGAAGCCATCTGGTCCAGGACTTTTTTGCTGTTGTTGTTGGGAGGTTTTTGATTTGTGTTTACTAGACAGTTGGAAATATGCAGCTAGGGATAGAGCTCTGGGACAGAATTAGAGATTAAGGAATTATCTATACCAAGCTGGTTTCGAAGCCACAACATTGTCAAAGTGTAGAGTGAGTTATGGACATAGCCTTGGGAACACATATCCATTCAAGGAATGAAGAGAAAAGCGGATTACAGCTTGAAAAGGTTAAGGTTTAGGTACTTTTGTCTTTTAAATTGAGGTGGAAGATGGGGCTTGCTGAGCTAACGGATCCAGTGAGTGGGGCTGAGTAGAGATGCAAGAAAGAGATATGGGAGGGTAGTTGTTTGATCATAGTGGAAAGGCTTGAGCTTGAAGTACCCAACTTCATTGTAACAGGAATGAAGAAAGAGAAATGAAAGACTGGAGGCATTTAAGGAGGAGGGAATTTGCGGCATCCTGTTTCCCAGGAATGAAGCAATGTCCCATCAGAGATGAGGTGTGCAAGGGTGTGAGGGAGGTAGGAAGAATTTGAAGTTGACTCTGTGGGGAATTTGAGGATCTCCTGAAGGTGAGTACAAGGCTATTCAGGCAGCAGTGAGGGTCCCACAGAGGTGGGATAGCAAACATTGAGAGATAGGTCAGCCAGTTTGGTGATTTTTCAACTCAACATCAGCAATTTGGGATCTGCAGCAGGAAAAGTGAGTGGCGGGAGGACAAGGAGGAAAGGAAGTCTGTTTATTTACTAAGTAGAGTGTGGAGCAGGGCATCCAGGTTAGGGGAAAAGGTACAGAGGGTCAGAAAGCATAGGTAGACAATGAGAAGAGGGAGAAATCTAGGGGTTAGAGAGCACAGTGAGGACAGAGTGGGTGTGTGTAAAAGAATGGGTGAGATTGGATTTGGTCTGTGGTTGGAAGTGGATCGATATGTAAGTCTTCTTTGGCCAGTTTGGAAAATGCAAAGCACTATATAAAAATTGAAATTTCTAACATATAGCTAAAATGTGGTTCCCTGTTTTTAATAGTTTATGCTCTTGTCCCTGGTCACTGCTAATTTCAACTATGTATTTTTCTCTTTTAGCAAAAGAGAAACACTCTTTGGCTTGAACATCCTGAGATTCCCCATCCCTTCCTGTTCTGAATTCAGCCTTCTGAATCCTCCCACTTTAGTATCTAGGTCAGTGATGCTTAACCTTGGCTGCCCCTGGGCTGACCTGGGGAGCTCTTAAAAAATACAGGTGTCTGGTCCCACACCAAATTTAATTAGTCTGGGTGAAGAGTTTTTAAAGCTCCACAGGTGATTCTTCTCTGCAGCCAGAGTTATGATCCATTGGTCTAGGTCTTGAAACCACAAGCGGCCCCGCAAGAGAAAGATGTGGCAGCCTGCTTCTGTAGAGATTTATAGCCTTGGAAATCCTGTGGGGTCACTGTGAGTCAGAATTGACTTGACCGCAGTGAGTTTGGTGGTTTTGGGGCCTAGGTCTAGGAGCCCCTGGTGGCTGCAAACCAAAAGGTCAGCGGTTTGAACCCACCAGCTGCTCCGTGGGAGAAAGATGTAGCAGCCTGCTTCCGTAAAGATTTACAGCCTTAGAAACCATATGGGACAGTTCTACTCCATCATATATAGGGTCACTGTGAGTCCGGATCAACTGGACAGCATTGCGTTTTTTTTTTTTTTTTTTTTTTTGGTTGGTCTAGGCCTTCTCCTGGAGGCCTGATGGCGTAGTGGTTAAAAGCTTGGCTGCTAACCAAAAGGTCACCAGTTCGAATCCACCAGCCGCTCCCTGGAAATCCTGTGGGGCAGTTCTCTGTCCTGTAGGGTCACTATGAGTTGGAACTGACTCCATGACAATGGGTTTGGGTTTAGGTCTTCCCCCAGGTGAGTGTAATGACTCCTGTTAATGATTTCCCCATAATTTGAACTACCCGATGTGCACAGGACTACTACTCTAACCAGGGACGGATTACAAGTAAGGCTAAGCACATGGACTGTGGAGTCAGATGCCTGGCTTGCAGTCTCAGCCCTGTGATCTCAGGCAAGCTGTGTATTATCTAGGCACCTTGATTCCCTATATATTGATTGGGGTAATCATAATTCCTACAAAGGGATGAGGATTACATTTGAGATAACGTATAAAACACACTTAGCACAATACCTGGCATATAGAAATACTGAATAAAACTTAGTTGGGTTATTAATATTGCTAGTGTGATTGTATTAGCATTTTATACTAATATAAAGAATTTTTTTCATAGGACTATACTCTGTCTTATAGGGTCGCTATGAGTCGCAATCGACTCGACGGCACTGGGTTGTTGGGTGGGTACACAAGTTAAACTTAATCTCTTCTGTATACTATTTTGTATCTATTGCCTGCTTGTTGAAGGAAAATTGTAGACTGTATTGTTTTAAGTTAGAAAAGCTTCATGATTACAATGATAACATGTAGCAGGACTTGGTATTACAGTGGAACATGGCAAGGGTTCCTTTTCCAAATATTTAACTTAATTTCAGTTTGCTTTGTAAGAAAGTAGCCACAAGGTGGCTCTCAGAACCCATGGATTTCATGAAGGCTGAGTTTTTCTGGGTTTGAGTGAGGACTAGTTTTTCAAAACTTTCACTGTGTAAGGAATTTGCCCAGTGGGAGTTCATCTATATAAAAACTCTTTTAAAAAACAACATTAAACTTTTAGTGGGTGTTAACATTCTTTTATTTACAAGCAGTGAAGTCTATCATCTTCGTGTTGTTATTTATGCAGCATTAACCTTTTTCTCCAGATCATTGAGACTGAAAATATGATGGACCGAATTGTGACTGGCTTGTCTGAGTCTAGTGTCAAGGTGCGGCTAGCTGCCGTCAGGTATGAGCTTTAAATGGTCCTAATAAAAATCCCTTGCCTTGTCTTTGACCCGTTTTCTTTCTGGACCTTCTGTGAGTAAGCTCAGAATGCAAATGTTATTTGAAAGTGTGCTCAGGTGAATCTCTACAGTGTGTAATATTATTTAACAGACAACCTAAGCCTCAGAAGCCCACAAATTGTTCTGAAGCAATTACATTAACAGTCTCTGTAGATATACTTAAAGTATATATTAGTAATTGTGAATGGCCAAGCAGTTTGTGTTTTAAAAGTGTTGGCTTCTTGTGAAGCTAATTTTGATTATTCTTTGTAGGTGTTTGCACAGTTTATCCAGATCTGTGCAGCAGCTTCGAACCAGTTTCCAGGATCATGCTGTATGGAAACCTTTAATGAAGGTAAGAAGAAAGGCCAGCAAGTAACACCTTTAGTGAGCAGCAGTAGCTGAGAGTGCTCACCGTGACTAGGAGTGTGTCTAATTTTTGTATAAAGCATTTCGAATATCTCTCGTCCTAAAATCTGATATTCTAAGCATCTACAGACTGCAGAATGTGTTTCTGAAGTCAGCATTCTGTGTGCGAGGGTCTCCTTTTATGGGGTGAAGCTTTAGTTTATCATCTCCCTCGTGTGTTTATTATTACACCTTATACTATGTAAAAAACAATAGTTGTTAATAGGAAAGGAATCAGCCATTACAAGTGTAACCTATTGTTCTTAGGCTTTTGGCAAGCTTGGTTATTTTTTTTGAGACAGCTGTGTTTAATTTTAGTTACTTCCTGCTTCTCTGCTCCAGAGTACCTTTTTTTCATCTTAGGTCTTCTCTCTAGAGCCCTCCTTGTCCCCCACCCCAAAAAAGATTTGTATCAGATCAGTCTGAATTAGGACTAAGAGTATGCGTCAGGTTGCTGCTTATAATGTTATCACCTGATATATCACACAGAACCACAGGCTAACTTGGTCTTTGGTCCTTTTTTTTTTTTTTTTTCAAGTACTACTATGTGCTAATGAGCAAAGCCTTCAGGCACAGTGAGACTACTAAATATACTGTACTACAGAGCTCTTGCCCTCAGCCTAAAACTTAAGGTGAGAGTTCTTGTTGTTAGCTACCAGTGAGTTAGCCCCCAACTCGTGGTGACCCAGTGCACAAAGGAACAAAGTGCTGCCTGGTCCTGTGCCATTCCCGTGATCAGTTGTGGATTGGATCATTATGATCCGTTGGGTTTTCACTGGCTGATTTTCAGAAGTAGATCACCAGGCCTTTCTTCCTAGTCCGTCTTAGTCTGGAAGCTCCACTGAAACCTGTTCAGTATCATAGCAACACGCAGGCCTCCACTGACAGACACATGGTGGCTGCGCATGAGGTGCATTGCTGAGAATCAAACCTTGGTCTCCTGCATGGAAGGCGAGAATTCTACCACTGAACCACCAGCGTCCCCTCAGGTTAGAGTGTTATTGTTAGGTGCTGTCAAGGCGGTCCTGACTCATAGCCACCCTGTGTATAACAGAAAGAAATGTTTTCCGGTCCTGCGCCACCCTTACAATCGTTGCTGTGTTTGAGCCCATTGTTGCAGCCACTGTGCCAGTCCATCTCATTGAGGGTCTTCCTCTTTTTGCTGACCCTCTACTTTACCAAGCACCATGTCCTTCTCCAGGGACTGCTCCCCCCTGACAACATGGCCAGTGTACATGAGACAAAGTCTCACCATCCTTGCTTCTAAGGCGCATTCTGGCTGTACTTCTTCCAGGACATGTTAAAGTAGGGGCATCCAATGTGGCAGAAGGAGTCAGGGAAGCCTTCAGGCAGGAAGAATATGAGGGAAGCTTGGAAAGCAGAAGGAAAGCAGGAGGATGTTCCAGGGAAGGGAACAGCATGAGCAGACACATGATGTATGGTATATGTAGGAAACAGTGTGATGCTTTTATAACTAGAGTAGAGAGATGGGATATAGTAAGACAGGTAAGAACCAGGTGGAAGACTGATGCCATAGGCCTCTAGGCACTAACATGCTGAGAGGAATCCATCTCATAGCAGGGTTCGTCTCTGAGAGGACACAATTTATGTGTTAAAGGTCCTGGAGTAAGGTGGGAGCAGTGGATTAGGAAAGAAAATGTGACCCCTGGAGATACTTTTGTACGATGAATGACAGAATTAGGTGTATGATTCAGGACATGTCAGGGTGGCACCAGGTTTCTAACCTAAAAATCAAGACATGGCCTTGTAAGGCTTACTAAGAGAGTAGAATTTTCTTCCGTTTCTTCCCCTTCCTGAGGTATCCAGCTTTTCCCATCTCTAGACATTGGCAGACCTCCTGAAGTTTTGCTCTCTTTCACTGTATTGAACATATGTCAGCTTTTCTGAATATTCCTCACTCTCTGCTATCCTTTCACTTCCTGAGCCCCATTAAGTGCCCCAAATCTAAGAAAAGTGATTTACCCATCTCGTCACTCTCTGGGTACAACATCATTGCCTTTCCACACTGCGAAGACATTGCCCAGGGAGTGTGCAACAAAAGGTCATTTCAAATCTACAATCCCTTATCTAGAACCCTTTGGGCCAGATTTACCATTCCTGGATTTTTCAAGGCTCTCTTCAGTTCCGTTTTACTATTTTGCAACTCTTTTTTGTTCTTAAATTGCATCTTTTTTTTTATAACAACTTGATTTTAATTTATTCTGTCCAGTCAAGATTTTTTAAGTGCTCTCTTGTTTCCTGAGACATAACTCCCATTTCATCAGGAGCCATTTCCTCTGATTACTCAGCCCAGACTATCATACAAATCAGAGGATGGAGCAATGCATGGTTTCTAACTAATTCTACCATGGGAAAAGGTCTGGTGGGTAATCTAGAAGGGTTTTGTTGGCTTGGGTACATGTGGATATACTTACTATCAAACACTTTGTTGCACATTTAAAGTAGGATTATGAGGTTGGAAGTAATTATTGTCACCTAAAAAAAAATTTTTTTTTTTTATTTTTTATGATATACTTAGGTTCCTCATAGCTCAGAGGCTGTTGGTATACCTATTGATTTTTTTTCCCTTTTACTTCCCCATGTTTTTAACTGTTGGCTAGCAAACCACAGAAGAGTAGTCATTTGGTTTTAATTAAAAATTTTATTTGTGATTATTTTTTGTTCCTGTTTTGTGAAATTAAAATTGGTCATTATCAAATGTTGATGTCTGAATTTTTCATTTTATATCTTATGCTGTGCTTAATGAATGCTTTTAAGAAGTTTTAGTTTATCTTTAAATGTTATATAATGGGAAAATAAAAGTTCATAAAAGGAAATTAATCTTTATAAAAACTATAATATTTTAAAGAGAATCATATCAACTGAAGCAAGTTTTTAAAGTTTCCAAACTTTGGTAGGTGGTACTCACTTATTTTAATCAATGATTCTAAGCAGTATGATTTTGGAAAATGGTTATTTCTCTTATTCAGTCCATGACATTTATTGAGCACCCATGTGTGTAGTACCTTGGGTTGCACCAGGCCAAGATGAATTAGACCTCAAGAATTTTAAATCTACTAATAGAAGGAGGAAGATAGGCATGGCTAAACAAAGACTTTGAATAGTATGGGACAGTAATGGGGTCCTCAAAGGCGTTACAAAGAGTGACTGAGAGCTCAGAGGAGGCTAGGATGACTTCTGACTAGAAAGATATTAAGGAAGCTTCTGGAATGGGATGACCTTAAAGCATGGGTACACCTGCAGAGATGTAGGAAGGGCGTGGCAAGGCAAAGGAAGGTTGAACAGAGTCTTAGAGGGGTTGTGGCAGACACAGAGGTCAGCATGTACAGTTTATGTAATTTGATCTTTATCACCTAGCTAACAGTTCACAGAAGAACTGAAACAAAATCTTAGAAGAGTTGCTTTGACTTTGTAATTCTTGCTACTTTTAACTTGAGAACTTATGAATTAGTTTAGCTGAACAAAGTAGATATTTAACTCTGTGATTTTGTGTGAGTATTCATTTCCAATTTGTGTAACTAGAGCTCCTAGGGCTCCTTTTGGATAATAAGCCTAAGCCTGATCTGATCCCAGAAGCCCTGGTGGCACAGTGGTTAAAGTGCTCAGCTGCTAACTGAAAGGTCAGTGGTTTGAACCCACCAGCCGCTTGGCAGGAGGAAGATGTAGCATTCTGCTTCTGTAATGATTTACAGCCTTGGAAACCCTATGGGGCAGTCCTACCCTGTCCTATAGGGTGGCTGTGAGAATTCAACTTGATGGCAGTAGGCTTGGTTTTTTGGTTATTTAGTGGTTACACTGGAGTTTGCCCCCAGTCTGTGCTCTTAATCTCCATGCTATGCTGCTTCCCTTATTATTCACCATATGACTTTTAATCTCCGAAAAATAATCTTATTAGGGAAGTCTTGTTTTCATGGGTTCATAGATGAAGAAATGAAGGCTTGGGGAGGTTAAGAAATGTGCCCAAGTTCACACACCTAGTAAGTGACAGAGTCAGAGCTGGAACCAGAGCTGTGTGATTCCAAACCCTGAGAACCCATGCTCCATATTGGCCCCCTATGCAGTAGCTTCATCCTTCTGTACTCCTGTTCAAGCAGCCCCATCTAGAGACACATCAGAAAATCTCAGGCTCTAGGATAATTCTGTGATTTCATAAGTGGTCTGATTTGACCACTTTTTACCTACAGCAGCCCCCACCAACTCTCTCTCCTTTTTCCTGTAGTAGCTGCCCATCTGGAAGTGGGGCTGCAACATCTCCAGCAAAATAGACATGAGGGCCCTAGTCAGTCATAATTCAAGCACTAGGTCAAGTGGGTCTTTCCTAACCACGTGCAGTAGGAGAAATCAGAAAGGTCAAGTGTTTTTGTTTTCATTTATTCTTATAATCTCACCTCCATGGTTCCAAACCATTAATAGTATCCCGTTTTTAATTCCGTAGGTTTTACAAAATGCACCAGATGAAATCCTAGTAGTAGCATCTTCCATGCTCTGTAATCTGCTTCTTGAATTTTCTCCGAGCAAAGAGGTTAGTATTAATTTTGTCCTAGACTTTATCCAGTCTAGTTAGAGTTTAGTTAGATAATTTTCATAGTAGGTGGCATTGAAACTTGTGGTTTGGATTTAAAAAAAAACTTCTGAATTGTTTGATTTCTTTTTTCTTAGAAAAATTAATTCATATTTTAAATATAGCTATCATTAACTCTCTTCTACCTAGCATGTTCAGCATATTTAAAAGATACTATAGTTTATAGCCAATCTAAACTGTGTGAAACTGCAAAAATAATTAAACAAATAATAGACTGTTCTCAAACTATATTTACTAAAGAATAAATTAAGAATTATGTAAACCAGGATTGTAAGTTGTTTTAAGGAATATAACCACTGGTGATGGAAAATAATTTTTTTTATATTAATGGTAGTTGTTTGGGGGGAGGGATTAAGTGTGGGGATATTTTTCCTTCTTTTCTGCATTTTATAAATTGAGGATATATTACTTTTTAACTATGGGAAACTAAAACTTAAAGGAAGGAGGAGGGAAACCTTGTACAGTCAGTTTTGTCATGTTATGATATCTCCAATTTGCCCAATTGTGAACTGAGGTTTAGACACTATTGTGCATCGAGTAATCCCATTTTTGTTGACTTTATTTTCTGCGTTACAATACCTGCAGACATCTGGTCGGTAATTAGGAAGGCAGTATTAACGGGTAGAGGTTCAAAGACAGTTGTTCAACAAGCAAAAATCTTGGAACAAGAGGGGAGAGACTGGTAGTTACTGAAGGAAGAAGGTGGCAAGATGGGATGTCGGAGTTTCCATCTGTTCTTTCTGCCTGGTAGTGGGGTCTTGGCCTGATGATGATCTGGCTGCAGCCAGTGCCTCACCATTAATCATCCTAAAGAGCCCTCTGGATAACTCACAAGTTGTTTCAGATTTCCCTTCAGAATGTTCAGAGTCTGGTTAGGAAACAAGGTGAATAAATGCAGGCACAGGAATCCACATGAGGGATGACTGTACAATGAGAGCACTAGTTTTTATACTAAAAGTAGACTAACTGGATCCTGAACTAGAAGGGGCAGAAATGCTATAAGAACATTATTGGGCCAGTGGACAAAATTGGAATATGGACTATAGATTGGATACAAATATTGTTTTAATGTTAGCTTTTCTGAGTTTGGTAACTGCACTGTGGCTGTCTAAGAGAATATCCTTGTTCTTAGGAAATATACATTGAAGTAGTAAGGATAGAGGGGAATGAGGTATGCAATCTACTTTCAAATGGTTCAGAAAAGATAATGTTGATGTTCATGTACAGTACTGAGAAAAGATAATGATAAAGCCAGTATAGCAAAATGTTAAAAATTAGTGAACCTGGGAAAAGGATATGTGGGAGTACCTTGTATTATTCTTGCAACTTCTCTGTATGCTTGAAATTATTTCAAAATTTCAAAAAAAAATTTTTTTTAATACCACAATTTGTTTGCCATGAGACCAGAAGAACTGGATGGTGCCTGGCTACCATTACTGAACATTTTGATCAAAGATTCCACAGAAGAACCCTTATCAAAAGGGGAAAAATGCAGAACAGGATTTCAAATTCTCTTGGACTTTCTGAGGCCGTGAAGGGTGGATGAACCCCTGAAACTATTGCCTAGAAATAAACTTTAAACCTTAAACCAAAAATATCCCCTGAAGTCATCTTAAAAACAAACTCTAGGAGCCCTGGTGGTGCAGTGGTTAAGAGCTATGGCTGCTAACCAAAAGGTTGATAGTTCAAACCCACCAACCACTTTTTCGAAACCCTATGGGGCAGTTCTACTCTGTCCTATTGGGTCCCTATGAGTTGGAATCAATTCAATGGCAATGGGTTTGGTTTGGCTTATAGTTCAGCTGAAAGAGGAGAAAAGGTCTGCCTTGCACATTATGCTCTCTTAAGGTCTATCTATATGGGATCAAATTGACAATAGTAACTTGAAAGATTAGATAGGAACCTTACGGAAGTGTGAGTTTATGTTAATGACGAAGAAACAACTCAGAAAAGGAGGGTAAGAATGGTTGTACAGCTTAAAGAATGTAGTGTCACTAAATTGTACATGTAGAAACTGTTGAATTGGTATATGTTTTGCTGTGTACATTCTCAACAACAACAAAATAAATAAAATTTAGGGAAAAAAATACCACAATTTTTACAAGTAGAGGAAATATCATTTAGAAAGGTACTGCCCTTTTTTTCTAGGTATGTAGGTCTGAATTGTTAAGACAGCTCTATAATCCTCTTGAGGGATAGCTTTTAAGCATTACGTCAATGATAAATCTTAGTCCTCTAAAGTTTGATTTTTTTTTTTTTTTATATTGCCAAAACACATTCTCAGCCAAGTATCTTAAATAGTGTTCAGGCTAAAGCATGTGTTTTAGGTGTAAAATGTGGTGTGACTATAAAAGTACAAGACTGTTTTGCTTATGTGAAAGCAGTTCTAAATGATGAAATCTGCAGCATGTTTGGAATAGGATAGCAAGATGATAACTTGGAAGGAGGATGGTTTGGATATCTAAGTTCCATTACATTTCTTTCCTAAACCAGCCACATTGCTTAATAGTCACGCCTGTGAACAACACACAGATACATGTATACACAGCAGGGAGTGAGAAAGTACCAGAGGGTGGGGAGAATGAGAAGGTAAATAATGAGATCATAAGGGTGTTTGTGAAATGTACAGATAATAAGGATGTCTCGTAGATGTGAGTTTTGTCCTGATTCCTCCAGGACTACAAAGAAGAAGGAAATGACAGAGATCCTTAGTTTTGTTTTGGGATTTTGTGAGAGATAATTGTCCTTGCCCTTTTCAAGGTCATTTTTGTGGCCACTTCGTTCCTTGCTTTGTGAAAGAAGCTTGGAATGGGGTAAGAGTGGGGTTAGACGTCTTAAGCAGAGTGCCAAAGTCTATACACATTTAATTTACAAACCTGACTTTAAAGTTGTATCCTTTTCTTTTCCATTCACAGCCGATTTTAGAATCAGGAGCTGTAGAGCTACTTTGTGGATTAACCCAGAGTGACAATCCCGCTTTAAGAGTGAATGGAATTTGGGCATTAATGGTACGTTTTAGCTTCTTATATATATTATCATTTACAGAGAGAACTATTATCAAAGGTAGAACTAAAGAATGTATTACATACAGGCAACTCCTACTTGCACTTTAGTGTTATGTAAATTTGCCCTCACTTTGAAGGCATCAAGCCCCTATTAGCAACAGATTCTTCATCTCAATCACCTTTGCCTGCTACATGTGCAGCTTTTAAATCACTGAAAAGGCTTCCAGCCTCTTCTTGCACTAAAGCCAAAAAAAAAATCCCCTTGCCATTGAGTCAATTCCCACTCATAGCGACTCTATAGGACAGAGTGGAACTGTCTCATAGAGCTTCCAAGGAGTTCATGGTGGATTCAAACTGCTGACCTTTTGGTTAACAGCCATAGCACTAAACCACTGCACCACCAGGGTTTCCTCTTGCATTAAAAAAAAAAAAAAAAAAGCAAGGCTAAATAAGAACCTAATGCACCTGTTCCAACTTACCTATGTATTCGACTTAAAGACACAGGAGTGGATCTCATTTGTAACCTGGGGACTGCTTGAATTTGAAATATCTGGAATTTTTTTTTTTTTTAAATGTCTTGCTATTTTGGCCTGGTATTTTTTTTTATTCTAATGACCTAGGAACTAGAAGACTCAACTATTCAGCTTTCAGGTTTTACTGTAAGCAAGTTGCTTGGCCACCATGTGCCTCAGTTCTCCTTTATATTGTTAAGAAAAGGTAGACAAGTGTTGAAATTTGACTTACCTAGTTTTGGAAAAACATTTTTTCCTCATCATGAACATATCATATAGGGCTATCTACTTTAAAGTCCCTGGGTGGTACAGTGGGTAAACATTTCACTACTACCCAAAAGATTGGCAGTTTGAACCCACCCAAAGAAAGGTGCCTTGGAAGACAGGCCTGGTGATCTGCTTCTGAAAGATCACAGCCTTGAAAACTGTATGGAACAGTTCTACTCTGTACACTTGGGGTCACCATGAGTCAGAGTCAGCTCAGCAGTAATTAACAACAACAATGTACTTTACAGGAGTCCTTGGGTGGCACAAACAGTTAAGCACTCTGTGACTAACCTTTCGATTGGTGGTTCAGATCTACCCAGAGGTGCCTTGGAAGAAATGCCTGGCAGCCTACTTCTGAAAAATCAGCTTTTGAAAACCCTGTGGAGCACAGTTCTACTCTGACACACATGGGCTCACCATGAGTTGGAGTCAACACGATGGCAGCTGGTTTATTTGTTTGTTTGTTGTTGTTTTAAAATCTACCTTACAAAATACTTTCATGTCTCTTTTGATCTTCATAATAACTTTATGAAACATGAGTATTCTTATCATATTTTACAGATGAGAAAACTAAGGTACAGAGCAATTTAGTAACTTGCCCAAGGTAACAGAATTGGTGCCTAAATGCTTAATAATTTCTTAACTAAGCAGAACCAAACCCACTGCCATCAAATTGATTCCAACTCTTAACAACCCTATAGGACAGCGTAGAACTGCCCCATAGGGTTTCCAAGGCTGTAAATCTTTACGGAAGTAGACTGCCACATCTTTCTCCCGCAGAGCAGCTGGTAGGTTCAAACCACTCATCTTTTGCCTAGCAACTGGGCACTTTGACCACTGCACCACCAAAATAAAAAAAAATTCATTGCCATTAAGTCAACTCCGAGTCATAGTGACCCTATAGGATAGAGTAGAACTGCCCCATAGGGTTTCCAAGGAGGAGCTGGTAGATTTGAACTGCCAACCTTTGGGTAGCAGCATAGCTCTTAACCACTGCGCCACCAGGGCTCCTAATTTCTTAACAGTTTCTATTAAATAATGTATAATAATCTAGATTCTAAAGCTATATAACCATGAGTTAGGAGACTTAATTTTAAAAATTTATTGAAATTGAAAATGGAGCAGTCCTACAGGGATTTTTTTAAACATGATTATAGTAGTTACAATTTAATGAGCATTTACTGTGTGCTAGGCATAAGCTAAGTGTTTTACATTTGTTATTTCTAATTCTTAAATTATATTTTAATGTTTTAAGTTATATTGGTATATATCCACCTTAAAAATGGGAAACTGGGACCCAGGGAGGTTAAATGAATTGCCCAAGACCTCACAGCTAATAAGTGATAGAAACAGATTCTGAACCTGTTCTAAAACCTGTACTCTTCTCCCTGTTCCATGTTCTATTTGCTATCTTTTCTTGACAAACTCTGGGATAGAAATAATCATCTTCTAAGAAATCATTGAATCCAGTTTCACAGTTATTTTTCTCCTTAATTTTAAAATAGCTTTTAGCACTTTCTTTCCCAATACTTGAGTTTTTTTTACTTCACTTTCTACCTTGCCTCTTTTTCAGGGGACATTCCCCCAAGTTTCAGTTCCCAGTTTCCATTTCCTTTACCATTTTCCACGACTTCATATACTTTCATGTTTCCAGTACTGTCTAATAGAAGAGCTTTTTTCAAAATTTATGTTTCAGATGTAACTGTCCCCTGTTCCCCAGGTCTGTCACTTAAATTCTCTGTAGGCCTTCACTTGAGAGCTCCCTGACGTGCACAACTTTAATATTGAAAACTTAACTTATCATCCAATACCTTATATCATACTGTCTTATTCTCATCAGTTTTCATATCACCAGCTGCATGTCCTCTCCACAGCATATAAAACCTTTTGACACCTAGCCCAGTACTCTTTTTGCTCTGCTGTGTTGCTTTGTATCATTAGATAACTTGATTGCTTATATGTCTTAGCCCCTTAACTAAAATATAAGTTCCTGGTGGACAAGAACCACATATTATAAAAAGTTGGTAATTTACAACAGATTTTGTACCAAAGTTAATTTGTGAGTTGTTATTTGGAATTTGCAATTTTTCTTTTTTTCAGAAATGTTACCATATCTTGGGGTTTTAAGCTGGGATAATCCATAATGTGTCCAGAATGGAGAAAAAGGAACAAAATAGCTACTGGCCATCTGGAGTTACTGTTAGGTCAGAAATATTTCCGACTCCATAGAGGGCTTCTGTGTGACATGACCCAGTCTTATCAACATTCTCACATAGTATTGTGAACCTATAGATATTTTAATATGGGTAAAAGAAACAACATCTACTTCTTTTAAATCATTCTCAGAATTCATGGCAGAGTATAGGTGTTAATTCACAGAAGGCAACTTGATAACTACAAAGATATTATGCTTATTTGAGATATATTAAGACGCCCAAATGCCCACATCAGAAAGCAGTTGTATTATTCATATATAAGTATATCTAAGAGTGACATTTATCTTCTTCTTGATAGAAAGAATTATAGGTGATTTATTAATAGGAATCATGAAAATATTATGACTTACACTTCGAAAATTCTCTTTCTACTTTGAAAATTATCAGAATTAATAAAAATATAATAAAGCAGATGTAGACATTATTCTCTTTCTACTTTGAAAATTATCAGAATTAATAAAAATATAATAAAGCAGATGTAGACATTATTCTTGCAACTTCTTTAATCCTTTCAGAATATGGCATTTCAGGCTGAACAAAAAATAAAAGCTGATATTTTACGAAGCTTGAGTACTGAACAGCTATTCCGGTTATTATCAGATTCAGATTTGAATGTGCTGATGAAGACATTGGGACTTCTTAGGAATCTCCTCTCTACTCGTCCTGTAAGTAAAATCACCCAGGTTTCCAGATTTAACTTTGTATACACATTGCAAGGGTCCCTGGGTGACACAGACAATTAAGCGCTCGACTACGAGCTGAGAAGTTGATGGTTTGAACCCATCCAGAAAACCACAAAACCCGCTGTCAAGTCGATTCCGACTCCCAGTGACTCTATAGGACAGAGTAGAACTGCCCCTTAGGGTTTCCAAGGAATGCTTGGTGGATTTGAACTTCCGACCTTTTGGTTAACAGCTGTACCTCTTAACCATTGCGCCACCAGGGTTTCTGAACCCACTCAGAGACAGCTTGAAAGACAGTCCTGACAATCTGTTTCTGAGAGGACACAGCCTTGAAAACACTATGGAACAATTCTCTGCACACATGGGGTCTCCATGAGTTGGAATTAACTTGATGGCAACTAACAACAAAACATGCGTTCCAAATCATTGTAGTTGCTCTTTGTTCCCATTGACATCTGCCCATGAGTGTCGGTACATTCAAATGCAGCCCTTCCCAGTGGAGCAAGGTGATGATGTCCAGACCTGTCTCCTTCATAGTGATTGGGAGCTCTTTCACCATACAGCCACCTGGCCCTTCACTCCTGTACTGCCTATCCTCTCTTCCTTGCCTCCTACAGTGCTGGATGTGTGCCTACCTTGTTTTATTTATTTTTACCTGGCTTGCTGGCCAGGTTGTGTTTAGTCCCTTATCTCTGGAGCCTCTGCTTCTTTCTCTTTACAAATCCTTCTCAGAACCATTCCATAGTTGCCTCTGCCACCCCAATATCAGAATTGACCTCTGAGGTTGTCAGTGTGGAGGACAGCGGGAGTGTGTCAGAGTAGAAGCTGAGCCTCCTGCCAGTATCTCTCTTGACGTTATTCTCTAATTCTCCCTGAGCAGCATTGCCAGAGGCCTCACTTTGTACCTGAAAAAACTCTTCTGAATACACTTGTGCCCCCAGATAGTATTAGCAAATCTACACCATATTTGCCAGTTCTCTGGCTTTTTCCCCCCATCCATTGGTTATGCTCCCTTTTTCTTTAATATCTTTGGGCTTGGGGACCACTAGTGATTGAAATTCTATATTCTGTAAAGCCAAATCTATGTTCTCTTCATCTTTAAGTTGTCAAAAATATTTTTGTAATTGAAGGCAAAAACCCACTGCTGTCGAGTCGATTCCAACTCATAGCGACCCTATAGGACAGAGTAGAACTGCCTCATAGAGTTTCCAAGGAGCGAGCGCCCGGCAAATTCAAACTGCCGACCTTTTGGTTAGCAGCCGTAGCACTTAACCACTGCGCCACCAGGGTTTCCATTGAAGGCAAAAAGCAGCTTCAAAATATAACATGTCCTTTGGCATCTACTTCTATATGCTGTGGTTTTCTGCATGAAACAGTTTTGTATCTTATTGTTTAGCTTTTAGAAGCCTTCTATTCTTTCCTGTGGTCTTTTTCTTTGTGTGACAGATAATAATTGAGAATTTCCTATTTTTTTACAGCATATAGATAAAATAATGAGTACCCATGGAAAGCAAATTATGCAAGCCGTCACCCTTATTCTAGAAGGGGAACATAACATAGAGGTCAAAGAGCAGGTATGTGTTCCTTTTTGTAGAATATCTTCTGAATGTAAATGCCAAGAGTGATTTTAGTTAGGAGTCTCCTAAAAGACTCAAATCTGCATAAAGCCAGGGTGCTGAGATGGAGGTGCTGTAGAAACAGGAAGAAAGATCAGAGAATGGGCTGAAACCAGTTCTACCATCCCTTAAATCAGTTTCTCCCCCTCCTCCTGGAGTAGAGGAAATCGTTTCCAGAGTCTGTAGTTATGTCCTCTGTGTGACACACTATACATACTGCCCCTGTCTCTACAGGGGTAGTCACCTTCTCCGGGATTTAATATTTCTAGCCCTCTCTACCACATGCTCTGAACTCAAATTCCAGCAAAACCCTGATAATCCCTTACCTTGGAGAGATTTTTTTTCCTTCTTTACTCTTGCACATTTTTCTTATACCCCACCCCATATGCCTACTTTCCATTGAATTTTAGTAGGGTAGGCATAAAAGTACAGAGGCTGTGCATTTATCGGGGGACAGTTTGGGGATTACTTTTTTTTATATTTTCTGGGATGTATCATGGAATCCTTAATATAGCATATATTTTACCATAAAAATAAAAGTCACCTGCAATTTTAAAAATTAAAAATTTGGGGAGAGTAAGTGGGAGTGTATAGTAAGGTATGTTATATAAGTTTATATGTGAGAGACTGACTTGATTTGTAGACTTTCACTTAAAGCAAAATAAAAATTATTTAAAAAAATTAAAAATTTAACATAGGATCTGAGAGGCTGGTAATGTTCAGTTTCCTGCCTTAGACGTTGACTACATGAATGTTTTCACTTTGAAAATTCATTGAGCACTTAGGGTTTGTATGCTTTTCTGTATGTCTGAAAGAAACTTACCCAAGGTCATCAACTTATAAGTAGAGACATGTGCGCAGAGAGTCTAACTGTAGTGTCCGTGCCCTCCACTCTCTGTATTCCACGAATTAGAATAACTAAGCAGGCTTCAGGTGAGCAGTCCGGGAGGTATGAGTGCTAGGACATGGGAGCTATGATGGAATTTGGGAGCCAGAAATGTGATAGATTTGACAAAGCAGTTTCAAGATGAATATTTTAGGTAATTTTTCTTTTAAAATTAAATAGCAAATGGCTATGTTTTGATAAACAGAAATTTAATACAGAAAAAGTATAATCTTATAGACATCACTGAAACTAGGTTGAATGAGATCCACTACTAGAACAGAACAGTGAAGACACGTTCTTCAGAAGAAACAATTCTACTTAGAGGGGGTAGGAATCACTTTTGTCTATAAAGAGAGCTCACCTGGATAGAATTCCACTAACTTGAAAGGTGAACTAAGGTAGAAAGATGAGGCAAGGCTTGGATGAGGGCAAAAGAAAAGGTCAGCATTTTGGGAGAACAAAAGTGATATTCTTCCATGCAGATTACTAAGATGGTACAAAGGTAGGAGACTATGAGAAGTCTTAAACTGTCTGGTTGTCAGCTGGAAGTTTAGTTCTTCTCAAAAACACCTGATAAAATTATTTCTTCTTCATCTTTTTTTATTGAGATATAATCGACATAAATAGGCTGCATATATTTAAAGTATACAATTTGATAAGTTTTGATATATGTGTACACCCATGAAGCCATCACCACAATCAAAATAGTGAACATACCCATCACTGCCTTTCAATCAGGAACAAGACAAAGCTGTCCATTCTTATTACTCCATTTCAATATTGTACTATAATTCTTACCAAGCACTGTATGGCAAGAAAAATAAGAGGCATACAGATAGGAAAGGAAGAAATAAAAGTCTATGCCTAGATGACATGAGCATGTATGTAGAAGTCTATGTAGAAAAGGACATGGAATCATCAAAAACACTCCTAAAACTAAGTGAGTTTAGAAGGGTCACACACACACACACACACACACAAAATTTAATTGTTTAAGCAGTGAACAATTGGTAGTTGAAATTTTTAAAACAGTAGCATTTACACTGGCTCAGAAAAAAAAAATGTGTAAATCTCACAAAATATATGCAGGATCTACAAAACACTGATAAAAAAATACAAGACCTAAATAAATGGACATATATACCATATTAAGGTGTCAGTTCTCCCAAACCTGATTTATAGTTTCAACACCAACCCAGTCAAAATCCCAGTACAATTTTTTTTTTTTGTAAATTCTTAGATAGAGATTTTAAAATTTGTATGGAAAGACAAAGGAACTAGACTAGCCAAAACAGTTTTGGGGAAAAAAAAAAAAAAGTTGGAGAACTCATACTACATGATTTCAAGACTTACTATAAAACTGAACAAGAAGACTGTGCTGTTAGCAAAAGGATAGACATATGCAGATCAATGGAATAGACTAGAGAGTCCAGAAATAGACGCACACAAATGTGGCCAGTTGATCAACTGGCAAAGGCAATTCAGTGGAGAAAGGATGGTCTCTTCAATAAATGATGCTATAAGTAATCGAAAAAAAAAAGAACAACTTTTAACTACCTCACACCTTAGGAAAAAA
Organism: Elephas maximus indicus; assembly: GCF_024166365.1. Taxonomy (NCBI): domain Eukaryota; kingdom Metazoa; phylum Chordata; class Mammalia; order Proboscidea; family Elephantidae; genus Elephas; species Elephas maximus. The sequence goes on along the minus strand of NC_064844.1, from coordinate 39,174,879 downwards.
AATTAACACAAAATAGGTGACCTAAATGTAAAGGTAAAACAAAAATTTAAAAAAAAAAAAAAAAAAGGCAGGAGAAAATCCTTGAGATCTTAGGTTAGGCAAAAATCCATAACCCATTGCTGTCAAGTCAATTCTGATTCATAGCGAGCCTATAGAGAGGGTAGAACTGCCCCATAGGGTTTTCAAGGCTGTAATCTTTAATGAAGCAGTCTTCCACATCTTTCTCCTATGGAGTGGCTGGTGGGTTTAAACCTCCCACCTTTAAGTTAGCAGCCGAGTGCTTAACCACTGCACCACCAGGGCTCCTTGAGGTTAGGCAGAGTCTTCTTAAATATGACATTAAAAGCATGATCCAGAAAAGAAAAAAAAAAAGGTAAATTGGACTTCATCAAAATTAAAAACTTCTGCTCTATGAAAGAGTCTTACGAGAACGAAACAAGCCATTGCTGGAAGAAAATATTTGCAAATCAGATATCAGACTTATGTCCAGAATAAAGAACTATGAAAACTCAACAATAAGAAAACAACTGACCAGAAAGAAAACTGAGCAAAAGATGTAAACAGACACTTTATAACGAAGATATAGATTGCAAATAAGCAATGAAAAGTTGCTCAACATCATTAGTCATTAAAAAAAATTTTTTTTTTTAATTAGTCATTAGGGAAATGCAAATTAAAACCACAGTAAAATGCTACTACACATCTCTTAGGTTAGCTAAAATAAAAAAAAAAAAACCTGACAGTACAAGTGCTAACAGGAATGCAGAGCAACTGGTGGGAGTACAAAAATGATTCAGCCACTTCGGAAAAGTTTGTTAAAATACAGCAATCCCACTTCTAGGTATTTACTCACATAAAATGAAAACCTGTGTTCACCCAAAATTCTGTATGTAAATGTTTGTAACGGCTTTATTTGTAATCACCAAAAACTAGGAACAAACCAAATGTCCTTCAACTGGGGAATGAATAAACAAACTATGGTACATACATATAATGGAATACACACAACAACATGCATGAATCTCGGTTGCATTATGCTCTGCAGTGGTCATTCATTCAGCTGCACCACCCTCACACTGCTTGAACTCCTCGTTGCAGCGACTGTGTCATTCCATCTCATTGAGGGTCTTTCCTGTTTTTTTTTTTTTGGCTCTTTATCAAGCATGAGGTCCTTCTCCAGGAACTGGTCCCTCCTCATAACATGTCCAGAGTACGTGAGACAAAGTCTCACCATCTTCCCTTCTAAGGAGTGTTCTGGCTGTATTTCTTCCATGACAGATTTGTTCGTTCTTCTGGCAGTCCATGGTATATTCAATATTCTTTGCCAACACCACAGTTCAAAGGCATCAATTCTTCTTCGGCCTTCCTTATTCATCATCCAGCTTTTCATAAGTGGTGATTGAAAGTACCAAGGCTTGGGTCAGGTACGCCTTAGACCTTAAACTGACATCCTTGCTTTTCAACATATTAAAGGTCTTTTGCAGCAGATTTGCCCAGTACAATATGTCCTTTGATTTTTTGACTGCTGCTTGCATGGGCATTGATTGTGGATCCAAGTAAAATGAAATCCTTGACAACTTTAATATTTTCTCTGTTTATCATGATGATGCTTATTGGTCCAGTTGTGAGAATTTTTGTTTTCTTTATGTTTAGGTGTAATCTATACTGAAGGCTATAGTCTTTGATCTTCATCAGTAAATACTTCAAGTCCTCTTCACTTTCAGCAAGCCAGGTTGTGTCATCTGCATATCACAGGTTGTTAATGAGTTTTCCTCCAATCCAGATGCCGCGTTCCTCATATAGTCCAGCTTCTTGGATTATTTGCCGTGCATACAATAGGTATGGTGAAAGCTTACAACCCTGACACACACCTTTCCTGATTTTAAACCACGCAGAATCCCATTGTTTTGTTTGAATGACTGCCTCTTAGTCTATGTACATGTTCTGCTTGAGCACGTTTAAGTGTTCTGGAATTCTCGCTCTTCAAAATGTTATCCATAATTTGTTATGATCCACACAGTTGAATGCCTTTGCATAGTCAATAAAACACAGGTAAACATTTTCTGGTATTCTCTGCTTTCAGCCAATATCCATCTGACGTCAGCAGTAATATCCCTCATTCCTCTTCCTTTTCTGAATCCAGCTGACTTTCTAGCAATTCCCTGTCAATGTACTGTTGCAACCATTTTTGAATGATCTTCAGCAAAATTTTACTCGTGCATGGTATTAACGACATTCAATAACTTCCGCATTCTGTCAGATCACCTTTCTTTGGAATGGGCACAAATATGGATCTCTTGCAGTCGGTTGGCCAGGTAGCTGTCTTCCAAATTTCTTGGCATAGACGAGTAAGCCCTTCCAGCATTTAATTGCATCCATTTGTTGAAACATCTATATTGGTATTTTGTCAATTCCTGGAGCCTTTTTCACCACTGCCTTCAGTGCAGCTTGGACTTCTTCCTTCAGTACCATTGGCTCTTGATCATGTGCCTTGTTCTAACTGATCATATCAAGCATCTCCATTGTCTCCTTCCACAGATGTAGTCTATTTGATGGTTGAATGTCGACCAGTTCTTTTTGGTAGAGTGACTCTGTGTATTCCTTCCATCTTCTTTTTGATGCTTCCTGCATCGTTCAGTATTTTGCTCATAGTATCCTTCAGTGTTGCAACTCAAGGCTTGAATTTTTTTTTTTTTTTTTTTTTTTGAGAAATGCTGAGCATGTTCTTCCTTTTTGGTTTCTAACTCCAGGTCTTTCCACATTTCATTATACTTTACTTTGTCTTCCTGAGCCACCCTTTGAAATCTCCTGTTCAGCTCTTTTACTTATTCGTTTCTTCCGTTCACTTTAGCTAATCTACGTTCAGGAGCACATTTCCGAGTCTCTCCTGATACCCATTTTGGTCTTTTCTCTCTTTTTAAGGACTTTCGTTTTTTTCATGTATGATGATGTCTTTGATGTCATTCCACAACCTGTCTGGTCTTTGGTCATTAGTGTTCAGTGCGTCAAATGTATTCTTGAGATGGCCCCTAAATTCAGGTGGTATATACTCAAGGTTGTACTTTGGCTGTCATGGACCTGTTTTAATTTTATGCAGCTTCACCTTGATCCTTTAGGGTTGCTATGAGTCAGAATTGACTCGATGGCAATGGGTTATGGGTTCACCTTGAACTTGCATATGAGCAATTGATGGTCTGTTGTGCAGTTGGTGTCAGGCCTTGTTCTAACTGATCATATCGAGCTTCTCCATTGTCTCTTTCCACAGATGTAGTCTATTTGATTCCAGTGTTTTCCATCCATTTATGTTGTTGAAAAAAAGGTATTTGCGACAAATAGATCGTTGGTCTTGTAAAATTTCTATCATGCCATCTCTAGCATCTTTCCTGTCACCAGGCCATATTTTCACTCCTTTTGCATTCCAGTCACCAGTAATTATCAATGCATCTTGATTGCTTGTTTGGTCAATTTTGGACTGCCAAAGTTGGTAAAAATCTTCAATTTCTTCATCTTTGGCATTAGTGGTAGGAGTATGAATATTATCCTATCACTGACAGCATTGTACTTCAGTACGAGTCTTAAAATATTCTTTTTGACAATGAACGTGATGCCACTTTTCCTCTTTGTCAGACCCACTGTAGTGCCAAGATGCACCCATTTGTGAATAATACCTTTCCTTAAGTTCTGGATAACTGATCTGTGTCACCCAGTTTCTTCTTCTGTTTAAAGCCTCTGTCCCTGCTCTGCTCCTCTGGCCAATGAAGAGAGACCTCTTTCCCCTGCAGACTCAGCCAATGCTCTTGAGGCTGATTTTCCATCTTGGCCTGTGGATTGTTGCCTAGCCATCATCAAATCAGAACGATATGAGGCATTTCAGGCCAGATCTCACTTGTTTGCTTCACTACCAGTTAAGCTTTCTTATTTTTGAAGACTGGTTTATTCACAATGAGCCACATAGTATATATTACAGTTAAGCATTTTATTGCTGAGCCTTTTTTCTGAACTTTGTATGTAAGTAGATAGATAAGATACATCAGATAGATATCTTGTTTTTATTTGTGCCCCTAGCTCTAATGTTGAATTGGCCCAAGAACTCATTGATCTCTTTAAGATATTTCCAGTAATGGTTGTATGAGCTTCAAAGCAGAACTGTAGCTCACTCTGCCTTGCTGTTCAGGCCTGGGGACGTATGGGTATATTTAAGTACTCCAGAATGGGGAACTGCTGACCTGTCTTGCTGACCCGGTCTATTCTGAGGAACGTTTGCTGAAATTCCCCCCATATCCTGTTTTGGTAGTGAGTCTAAAGGTGTTTGCCATTTTCTTCCTTTTCTCAGGTATACCTAGGTTATGAAGCCCTTTAAATTCTCATCAATGATTAGGACTACCTCCATTATTTCCTCTTAAGCTGCTCTGGCCAACTCAGGACTGAACTTTCCTGGTGAGGAATAAGGGAAAATTGAGAATAAAAGAGAAAGTACCTATGGATTCTTCTGTGTGCTGCCTTTTTCCCCAACCCCAGTCACACTGTACTTCTGTTCCCATCACTTGCCTCACTCTGTACTTCTTGGTTTTGTCTTAATAAATCTTGGCAGAGCCTAGTTGATGAGGATTGGATCACTCCACTGATGAATGTCATCTTGCTGGCTTGCTCTTGGAAGGTGGGGTTATTATTTTAAAGCTTGGCCTTCTGAATCTTTCGATAATCACCTGAAGGAAGAGAAGGACTAGAAGGAAGATGGTATTTCCACACATAATTTTCATTTTGTTTGCATTAATGAGTCTGGTGTTGCCAGATTTAAATTGCAAGAATATCAATACATAGGGTGGGCAGGAGGAAAGAGGGAATTGAATACAGTGTTCAGTGACTCTCCACTCTAGGCTCAAGTGGGGCTAGAACATGGGTGGAGCAACCATCATCACATGAGCCTGGTGTCATCTTTGACTTGGACAACCCTTTAAAACAGTTGAGTATCAACTCCTTCCAGAACTAATGGTCCCTGTTAATTCCCTTTGTCATACTCAGTAGGTATTCCTTCATAGGGTTTTTCCCGTAAGATAATAACCAGAAAGTACAGATCAATAATATTAATTTTCTTAGGTATAATAATGGTACTGTAGTAATGTAGGAAAATGTCATTATTCTTACACAGTATATTCTAAATCACTTAAAGGTAAAATATCATGAAATGTTTCAGAAAAAATATATATATACATATACATTCACATCCATGCATGAATAGTCATATGCTTTAAAGAAATACGGCACAGTGTTAATGGATGTTCAGTCTAGGTGGTATATATATGGCTGGCTGTTCACTGTGCTATTCTTTCAGCTTTTTTTGAAATTTAATAATTTTTACTAATAAAAAGTTAGAGAAGAAAGTATTCCAAACCTGTTTATTCCCCTTGCTGTTCCCTCAATCCTGAGGAACTTGAGGCTCACCATATACCAGTGCTCATAGGCCAGATCACTTTGAAATCTGACATTTCCCCCACTCTGAGACATAATCAAGGTCCCCTAATCATGATAAAAAGTGCTCCGGAATAAATAATCCTCCAGTGTACGCTCAGGCCTTGGATTATAAATAGCACCTTTCCATGTTTCAGGTATCCCAGAAGCAGCCTTCTCTGGTTCAAACCTCAGGACTTAACTCTCTAATAATCTAGATCCTGCAGTGTGTTAATCCAGGAGAAACAAGCCACGTACGCTTTGAAATATTTGAGGGTTTGGGCCATTGTAAGAAAACAATCTTCTGAATTAGCTATAGCCTGCAACACGAAGTCTTGTAAAGAAGGTTAGAGTTGGAGAAAATTCTTTGAAATCTGGCCCTTATCCCCACCTCTCATCTATTTCTTTGGCTGATTTCTGACTATCCTCCAGGACTCAGTGACACTTCCTCCAAGAACCTTCCCTGGCCTTACAGTATTAAAAACGTGCTCTTGATGTTTCTCAGTTCTCTGTTTACTTCATTCACACCATGGTGAAATGTAATTGCTTATATGACAGTTTCAGAGTTAGGGAATGTGTCTTATTCCTGTCTAACCCTGATGCCCTGCAGCGTATCTGCACATTATAGGTGCTCAGTATATGTTTGTTGAATTGCTAAGGCTGGCACAGGCCTTCATCCAGAAGGTCATGAGCTTGGGAGCAAGTAGCAGGTGAAAGCCTTGGGGACGGAGGAGAGTTGTGACATCTATGAAACTGTCTCCAGAGAGAGCACATCTTTGAAGAAACCTTGTGGGTTAGTAACAGGAGCTTCTCTTGGAAATGAAATTTTCTAGAAAAAAGTTACAAATCATGTTTTTCCTTTCATTTGTGTGATAATATGACCTATAAGACATCGCTGTCTTTGCCTAGCTTATGCTTATGCCCAGAAATGTTCGGGTTCTCATTTGCCTAAAGTGACATTCAGAGTGGAAGCTGCATGAATCCATACACATTCAGGTGGAAAATTGCCCAAGCCCTTGAGAGCTCGATCATGTTGAGTCTTGGGACTTCAGAGCTCTCCTGACCATTGGCCCTTTGTTCTTTTCCAGACACTGTGCATCCTGGCCAACATAGCGGATGGGACAACGGCAAAAGAACTTATTATGACCAATGATGACATACTGCAGAAAATCAAGTATTACATGGTAGGCCCTTGTCCCCTTTCACTGCTATATACTGGCTGCAGAATTAGAAGTCAGGAACTATAGTATTGTTAGCTCAAAACAAATTGTGCAGAGACTTAAAAAAAAAAAAAGGAATTCTGTGACAGAGTCAAGGAACTTTCTTCAATCCTGAAGGGAAAGGGAAAAGTAAAATACACCTATTGCTTGAAGCTTATGCCATTTGGCAATATTACCATCCACCACCCCACAACTTGCCCTTGTCATTGGTCAGTTGCCTCCCTCTCGTTCATTGAGAGCTTGGGCTCTTGTCTTCCTCTCAGCCCTCCACCCCTGATGCCTATCTTCCCTCTCAAGGCTTCAACACCATGTGATTGAATCCTCCAGTCCTCTGGTGCCTTAGATCTTTGACCTGTTCACTTCCAAATACAACCTGCCACTTCCTTCCAAACACCTCAGCCACCTATTGCTGTGGCCATACCCTGGATCTTGTCATCACCAGAAGCTGCCCTGTTGGCAAAATCTCAATTTCAAACTTCCTTCCTTTTTTATTCTGTCAGTGTCTCCTAGCGAAACTCTAACTGTGGATGAATCCTACTTTCCTGAATCCCATTTAATCTGTGTTTGCTTTGCCTGCTCACTTCAGAGCTGTCCACCTTAGAGTAAGGTATGGAATCACGCTGACTGATTTGATGTTAAATTCACATTCACAAAACCCAGATGAGCACTCAGCACTGCCTGGTATCCTTCCTTTATTCTCTAGTAAGCCAGCACCCCCATTCTCCACAAAGGTTCTTACCTACTCCTCACTTTTTAAACCTCTCCTCTTCCCTCCCTTATCACTCTTAGTGATGATGTCACCTTGTGCTCTATAAAGAAAATAGAGGCCAAAATCCTCCAGTGGCTTCCCATTACACCCTGAGTAAAATCCATACCGTCTGTAAATCCTGCGTGCCTGACTCATCTATATAACCCCAATTTGTCTCATTCCCCTCTTGCCTTTGTCCACTAACTACACTGGCATTTTTCATGTCCTCAAAAAGGCCACACCCTTTCTTGCATCAGGACCTTCTCACAGGCCAACTACACTGCCTGGAACACTTCTCCCAGCTCCGCGTGGTATGCCTTCTCACCCTTCTGGGCTCAGTTACTGACACTTTCTCGGTGGGCTCTTCCCTGGCCACCTTATCTGTGTAGCTTATTTGTTACTGTATTCTCTTCCCTACCTTCAAAGCACTTAGCTCAATTGTAGTGATAGATATTTGTCTGTTAGGTGCCTGTCGAGCGACTCCTTTACCAGTGTAAGTTCCATGTGGGCAAGGACATGTCAGTTTTTTGCACAGTTGTATGTCCAGCATCTTGTACAGCGTTTGGCCCTTAGTACATGCTCAGTAAATATTTGTTGAATGAAAGCCTAACTGATTTAACCAGGAATTCCCTTATCTTCCCAATACCATATCCACATAATATCTCTATCTTTAAAAAGTTTCGCTTAACTTCTCATATGCATTGAAGTACACTGAATTTCCCTGCTGTCTTCAAAGCCAAACTTCTTAAAAGTACCTTCTGCACATGCGATCTCCTTCCTGTCCTCTCAATTAACTCTTGAACCTGTTTCATTTGGCTTCTACCCCTCCCCCATCACCCAGCTGGACCTGTCTCGTTAAGGTCACCAATGACCTCTGTGATGCCAGATCCAAAGAATAGTTTTTTCTCCTCATCCTGTAGCAGACTTTAACACAACTGACCGTTTGCTCCTCCTTGAAACATTTTTTTCTCTTGGCTTCCACGACACTGTATCTCCCTTTTTAACCCTGGACTCTCTTCTGTTCTCTCCTGCGTGCTCTCCTGAATTAAGTGGTTCACAACCTTGGTTGCACATTGCAGTCTCCTGGGAAGCTTTAAAACATACTGCTGCCTTGTCCCCCTCCCTCTTAAGTTTCTGATTTAATTGGTCTGAGTGTAGCCTGAGTGTCAGGATTTTTTAAGTTCCCCACATGGTTTTTATATACATCCGGGGTTGAGAACCACTGGCTTAGGGGAATCTCATCTATTGCCATAGCTTTTTAATCATCATCTCTGTGTTGCTGACTTCTGTGTACCTCCAGCCTAGACCTCTCTTCTGAGCCCCAGACTCACATATCCACCTGCCTACTTGACATCTCTACCTACATGGCTGTCTGATAGCCTCTTGAAATTAATTTTCAAGAATGAATTCTTAAATATCTCTCCTAAACCAACATTTGTCTTCCCCTGGTCTTTCCTCTCTCACTATAATGACTCTACCACCTACCTTGTTCAAACTTGGGAGTCAATCTTGATTTCTCCAGCTGTGTCACCTCACGCATCTAACGTATCAGCAGGTCCTATCAGGCCTGCCTGCAAAGCCCATCTTGAGTCTATTTACTTCTCTCTATCTCTACTATATTATCTCTGCTGCCCTCACCCTAGTCCAAGCCACAGCCTCTCATGCCTAATCTATAACAGCCTCCTAGATACTTCTGTACTTCCACTCCAATTCCTTCAGCCCAAGTGGTTTTTTAAGATGTAAATCAGCTCTTGTCCCTTCCCTGCGTAAATCCTTCAGGGGCTTTTTGTTAACTCAGAATGCAATCCAGAGTTCTTATTGTGTCCTACTAAAACCAAACCAAACCCATTGCTGTCGTCGAGTTGATTCTAACTCATAGGGACCCTATGGGACAGAGTAGAACTGCCCACATAGGGTTTCCAAGGAGCTGCTGGTGGTTTTGAACTACTGATATTTTGGTTAGCAGCTGAACACTTAACCACTTTGCCACCAGGGCTCCTTGTGGCCTACAAAGGCCTATAATTCTGCCAATGCTTACTTCTTCGAACTACTGTTATTCCACTCTTCCTTCCCAATATACATGAGCCATACAGCTCTTTCTCACCTTGGGCTTTTTCAGGAATTTTTCCCTCTTTTTGGAGCCCATAGCCCCTTGCTCTTTGCATAACTGGCACCTTCCTAGCCTTAAAGTATGCTTAAATGTTGCTTTCTTCAAAGAAATCTTTTCTGTGCGCTCCACTTAAATTAGTATCCCACCTTCCACTTTTCTCTATCATAGCAGTCTGTCTCCTTAAAAAATAGTGAACAAATGGAAGAATAAATGATGAATGAACTAATATATGTTGTTATTGTGTGCTGTCAAGTCAATTTCAACTTATAATGACCCTCTATGGCAGAGTAGAACTGTCCCATAGGGTTTCCAAGGAGCAGCTGGTGGATTCGAACTGCCACGTTTTTAGTTAGCAGCTGAGCTCTTTTTTTGTTTTTCCTTTTAATTTCTTCTTCTTTTTTTCTTTTTAATTGTGCTTTAGGGGAAAGTTCACAGAGCAAATTAGTTTCTTATTAAACAGTTAATACACATATTTTGTGACATTGGTTGCCAACCCCATGATGTGTCAACACTCGCTGTTTCGTGACCTTGGGTTCCCCATTTCCATTCATCCAGCTTTCCTGTCCCCTCCTGCCTTCTTATCCTTGTGCCTGAGCTGGTGTGCCCATTTAGTCTTTTATATATGGTTGAACTAAGTGTTTTATGGGCCTGTCTAATCTCTGACTGAAGGGTAAACCTCAGGAGTGACATCAGTACTGAGTTAAAAGGGTGTCCAGGGGCCATACTCTCAGGGTTTCTCCAGTCTCTGTCAGACAAGTAAGTCTGGTCTTTTTTTTTTGTGAGTTTGAATTTTGTTCTACATTTTTTTCCCACTCTATCCGGAACCCTCTGTTATCCCTGTCAGAGCAATCGGTGGTGGTAGCCGGATACCATCTAGCTGTTCTTGACTCAGTCTGGTGGGGGCTGTGGTAGTTGTGGTCCATTAGTCCTTTGGACTAAACTTTCCCTTATGTCTTTGCTTTTCTTCATTCTCCCTTGCTCCAGAGAGGGTGGGACCAGTAGATGTATCTTAGATGGCTGATCAAGCATTTAAGACCCCAGACGCTACTCACCAATGTAGGATGTAAAACATTTTCTTCATAAACTATGTTATGCCATTTGAGCTAGATGTCCCCTGAGACCATGGTCGCCAGCCCTTGGCCTCATAACTTGGTCCCTCAGGGAGTTTGGATGTGTCTGTGAATCTTCTAAGACTTTGCCTTGGTCAAGTTGTGCTGACTTCCCCACTTTTGTGTACTGTCTTACCCTTCACCAAAGTTACCACTTATCTATTTTCTAGTTAGTGTTTTTTCCTTCCCACCACTCCCCTCCGTAGTAACCATCAAAGATTCTTTCTTTCCTTGTAGAAACCTTTTCATGAGTTTTTATAATAGTGGTCTCATACAGTATTTGTACTCCTGTGATTCACTTATTTCACTCAGCATAATGCGCTCCAGCTTCATCCATGTTGTGAGATGTTTCACATGTTCATCATTTTTCTTTATTGTTGTGTAGTATTCCATTGTGTGTATGTACCATAGTTTGTTTATCCATTCATCTGTTGGTAGGTTCTATCTTTTTGCTCTCGTGAATAATATTGCAATGTATGTGGGTGTGCATATGTCTCTTCATGTGATGGCTCTTACTTCTCAAGGATATATTCCTAGGAGTGGGATTGCTGGATTGTATGGTATCTCTGTTTCTGGCTTTTGGAGGAAGCGCCATATTGCTTTCCCAAATGGTTGTACCATTTTGCATTCCCACCAGCAGTGCATAAGAGTTCCAGTCTCCCCACAGCCTCTCCATTTGTTATTACTGTTATTTTTTTTATTACTGCCAATAATGTTGGGGTGAGATGGTATCTTATTGTAGTTTTGATTTGCATTTCTGTTATTGGAGACCCTGATGGCGTATGTTAAGTGCTACAGCTGCTAACCAAAAGATCGGCAGTTTGAATCTACCAGGTGCTCTTTGGAAACTATGGGGCAGTTCTGTTCTGTCCTATAGGGTCTCTCTGAGTTGGAATTGACTCAAAAGCAACGAATTAATGGCTAGTGATGATGAGTATTTCCTTATGTGTCTATTAGTTCAGCCAAGCTCTTAACTAATCAGAGTGGAAACTTGTACTGTATACAAGTTCACTCATGCAACAAATACTCATTGATAGTGTGGGGTTGGGAGCAGGTGATGAGTTTTGTCTTGTCAATTTGCCCATATTGAACATCTCGCAGAAAATCTCAGCAGGTGGAAGAAGAAAGAATCACTAATCATAGAATCCCAGTGGAGGAAGCCAAAGTCCATTTCTCTGTCTCTGCTTAGTTGACATATAGACTGATGTGAGGAGATAAATCTGTCTTAGCTTTCAAGAAACCACTGAGCACATCATGCCACTGGCATTCTCTCAGATATGCATAAATTATTTAAATGTACTGGGAAGCTTTTATTGTTGTTTTTAATTGACCAGTAGGAAATTATCTATAAACATTGTTTTATCTTGGCTCCTTTTTCATTTAGGAGAAAGCACACTTATAAATGGTCCAGCTTAACACAGGAATGGTTGTAGTCTCAGTACATAAAGAAAAATAAACAAGAACTGCTTCAGAAGAATAGGTGGCTCCTCAACCATAGAAGAGATATTTGATAAATCAAGTAGAGAATCAATCAAGTTCTTGGGGGATGTTTCTATGAACATAGGAGCAATTATTCCAAAAGCCAAATGTATAATCATTCTTATTTTCAGCAAGTGGTGTGAAAGGAGTAAACCATTTATAAATTGGGGGGGGGGGGGTGGGGAGTCCAATTGTTACAGAGCTCCCTGTCTCACTTTCGTCCCTAAAGGAAATATTAGACCATTGGAACAAGGTAATCAGTAGCTGAAGAGATAAATACCAAATGTACATCCACCCAACTTGCACTGGCCTCCAGCAGCTTGAAAGTTTCCTAATGGAAATAAAGCAGAGCCTAACTGAAAAGCATAGAGCTTTCATATGCCAGTGTTTCCATGTGCTCAGGTTGAATCATAAATTGCAGTATGCACCTATGCCCTCAGAGGTGTTTTGTTTGGCCACCTCAGAGGGTTTTGAAAATTTGAATTTCAGTGTCTTGGCAAAGCTTGCACTTCTCAGTTTGCCAGAATCCCCACCATTCCCTCTTATCTTCAGCTCAACTCTTTTGCTCATTAGTTTTAACTTCTTGCCTTCTCAAGGCATTTGAGTTTGAGGCCCCTGGTTCAAACTTTTCAGCTGTTGGGATTGCTTATGGCATGTTATTAAAAAATAATCTAAATTGCAGTTACCTCCATTTTCCCCCCTTTTCTGCATCAAATAGGGTCATTCACATGTCAAACTGCAGCTTGCTGCAATGTTTTGTATATCAAACCTCATATGGAATGAAGAGGAAGGTAAGAAATTGGTGAGATTGTTCTGAAGAAAATTCTGGGAAGAGGGTGTCACACAAGAAGGCAGCAGGTGCCCCTGAGATCCTGGGCAGGGCCCCCACTCATTGGGTTGCTTGACCCCAAGCCCCCAGCAGAGTCACTCTGGTATGAGGATTGGTGGGACCAGCCTGAGCCAACTGGATAGCAGGTACTGATGCCCCTCCTTGGAGTCAACACTGTATTGGGTAGGGGTGAGAAGACCCTAGAGAAGTGACAGTCCTTGTACTTGAGAAAGCTGAGGAGGAGGACGGTGAGAGGAGCAGGAGGGTAGGCCTTTCATCGTGAGCAGAGTAAGCACGTATAAAGACTATATATAGCTTGGTGGAGAGAGGGCTGCATCGGTGAGAAATGAGAAATACAGCACATCTAGTGAAGCAGAAGCTGCCAGTCTGTAAGGAGGTGTCTGTAGATTCTGGCTGCATGTTAGAATCACCTGGGGATTTTTACACCAGACCAATGAAATCAGGATCTCTGGGAGATGGGCTTCAGTCATACATATTTTTTAAAGCTCCAGGTGATTTCAGTGTAAAGCCAAGGTAGAGAGCAGGTGCAGGGGAGCAGTGAGTCTTGGTCCTATACTGGCTGCATGAATCATGTGGGGAACTTTTTAAAATGCAGATTTCTGGGTCCTGTCCCCAGAGATTTTGGTTTACTGGGTCTAGAGGGGTTGGTGCATGAGTGAGTCACTGTAGGCTGTTCAGTGGGGAAGAAAGACTGCAGGAGGATTATTCTACTCAGCATCTGTGTCTAGAACAAAGTGGAAGGAGAGGAAATTCAACCCACAGATACTAAGTGCTGTCTGGATACCAGAGGCTCTGCTAAGATCTTAGGGGAGACAAAGAAACCTATAAGAAGGTCCTTTGTAGTCTAGTAGAGCAAGAGCCGTGTGAAATTGGAACTGCCACTTGCTAATAACCAAGAGGCAGCAGGAAGTGCTGGGAGGCCAGAGGAGGGAGAAGAGAATAGAAGAGGGAAAGCAGGAGCTGTAGGAGTAGGAAGAACCTGACTTGGCGAGGGGCATGGGTATGTCCAAATAGAAGTGCTGAAACTGGGGCCTGCTGGCAGAAGGCCTTGTGCCAGACTGAAGAATCTGACCTTGACCCTATAGTTTCTGAATCCAGCAGGAGAACCCAGGATAGACTTGAGGAAGGAGGGTCAAGAAGCAGGGAGACCAGTTAGCAGACTGTTGGAGAGTCCAGGTGTGAGGGGATGAACTACAGTGGTGGAGGGGGTGGTTGGGGGACAGAAGGGGTGCTGGATGAAGAACACTGGTAAGGCTCTAGATTGTTGATTGTGCCTTAAGGAGGTCAACGTCTGAGTCATGTTCCTGGTAACCTGCTAGCTTTAATCTTTTAGGCTCACAAGAACGTCAGGATAAATTACGAGACATGGGCATCGTAGATATTCTACATAAGCTGAGTCAGTCACCAGATCCAAACCTTTGTGACAAGTGAGTATCAAAGTAAAAGGGCTTTGCTTTGGGGAACATTGGATTCTTTTAAAAAAGGGTTTGGATTGCCTGGTAATTCACATGGCCAAACTTAAAATGTTTTAGATTTTTGGATTCCCTTTTTAATATTATGTGAGCCAACATTTGGATGAGATATAAACTAGAAATCAGCAAATTATCAAAGACTCTTCTCTTTCCTCTGAACTAACGTGGGCCTGCACCATCTTAGTGAGTGAATGGATAGGATCCAGAAGCAGCTGTCTTACAGTCTCTCAGTTGACAGAACAGAAATGTATGTGTCCTTTTGGAAAGCAGAAATCCCAATAATGAGAATGTCCGTTATCTCAATAAGTGAATGCCTGCCCTTTGCCAACCTGGCCTGGCTGCTGGAGACACAGCAGTGACCACTAAAGGGCCCCTGCCTTCAAAGAGCTTACCATTTCCTGGGAGAGGCAGGAGCTATCATCAGAGATGCCTCTAACCTAGAAATAGCCATAAATGATCCTCCCAGCTGAGTACATTCCCTCATAACACAGTCATCACTTGCCAGCTCACATCTATGCATAACAATAACAACAGCAGGGAACTTAATTAACTCTTTCATTCTCCAGACTCTTGAGTGTGACCCCTTCATGGTTTGGTTCTGCCTTTCTATCTCCCATGTCCCCCCAGTGCTCAAACTACATTCCAGCCGTACCTGCCTATTACAGTAACACAGTTTCATTTTTTTACCCATCTGGTCTGCCATCCCAGTCTTTGCTCCTCTGAGCAAGCGAATATGTAATATATCAGGTAATGAGCAGTGCTATGAAGAAAAATAAAGTGAGGGAATGGAGAGGAAAGAAAGATTGTTTTTAGATAGGTTAGTCAATAAAGGCCTTTCTGAGGATATGAGATTTGATCAGAGACCTGAGTGAAATGAGGGTGTCTGCCAGGCAAATGTTTGAAGGAAGAGTATTTTGGGAAGAGGGAATAAATACTTGAAAGACCCGGAGGCAGGAATGGGCTTGGTATGTTCAGGGAACAGCAAGACCAGTGGGGCTGGAGAAAAATAAATGAGGAAAGTGATAAAAAGTGGAATCAGGAGGTAGCAGGGGGCCAGATTATGAACAGCTTTGTGGACCATGGTAAGGACTTTGCATTTTGTTCTGAGTTTAATGGGAAGTCAATTGGAGGGTTTTGAGCAGAGGAGATACTACCTGATTTGAATGGGGCTGTGTAGAAAATAGTCTATAGTACAAGAATGGAAGCAGGGAGGCTAGTTAAAGGCTAATGCAGTGATGTAGGTAAGAGATGATGGTGACTTGGATGAGGGGTAGTAGTGGTGGAGGTGAGAAGTCGTTAGGTTAGAGATTTAATCTGAGGGTAGAACCAACAGGACTTCATCATGGATTAGATACAGGATGTTAAAGAGAGGAGGAAAGTGCTTAGAGTTTTAGCTTAAGCAACCAGTTAGTGTTACCATTTACTGAGATGGTTAACAATACAGTGGGAGTAGGTTGGGGTAGGCAGAATCAAGAGTTCCTGTTTGGGCATGCAAAGTTTCAGATGTCTACTAGACATCCAAGGGACTTTGGAGAGTAGGGCTGGAATAAGAATTTGGAAGGTTTGTAAAGCTAGGGGCTGGATAAAGTCACCTAGAGGGGGTATAAAGAGTGAGAGGAGAGGAGGGCTGAGACTAAGCTCTGGGACTGGCCAACATTTAGGGGCAGATGAGGGAGGGAGTATGAAGAGAGAGAAGAGAAGAGGGCTGAGACCAAGCTCTGGGACTCACTGACATTTAGGGGAGAATGAAAGAATCCTGCAAAGGAACAGAAGGAACAACCAGTGAGGTAGATAGAGAATGCCTGGACAGTGGCCATTCACCCTTCAAAACTGAGGACAGTTTGGCTCCTCCTCCAAAAGGCCTTGCCTGATGCACTCTTCCCTCCCAGCGCCCCCAACCTCAGGCTTTGCCAGGGCCCTTTCTGTGCTCCTATGATTTTCAAATACCATGCTTAACAGTTGAGGAGCTGTTGCTAACCAGCCCTTTCCCCCCACCTAACCACTGGCTGAAAGTGCCTCAGGTTTGTGGGGAACTGGGACTCCCACCTCTATTGGGACTGCTTTCCTTAGCATCTTTATGGATCTTGGGGGAGGCGGGGAGCGGGAGGTGGATGGCCATTAAGGGGTAGCCTGTAGCATCATTTATAAACTTGATTCTATGGGAAAATGACCTGTAGAACCCAGCTTACCCATAACTTGGGAACAGTCTGTCTAAAGCTTTCTATTCTGATAGATTGGACTGTTAGCAACTATCATCTTTATAGACTCATGTATTGCAAGAGTATTCCTTAATATGCCATATATCTACTACTTATACTATAGAAATTACACTCAAGTCCAACTTCCCATATGCCCAGTCTACTTGGCGTTGCTTTCATCAGCTAACAGTAACTGAAAATTTTAGCCTTTTCTTTCTATAGTGTAGCTTGCTGTCCTAACACCCACAAGTGTGGCCTCTTTGGAAACTGGAAGCTTATGATGAGAGTGAGCAGTAAAGGAGACATCCTCAGGCCCAGCTCAAAGGAGTGTACTTTGAAAGGGATCACGATAGGTTAAGCCCCTGTCCACATTGTATCTTTCCCTCTCCACCTGGCTACCTTCTTCCCCAATCACCATAACAACACACATCCCATAAAAATTAACTGGTGGTGTCTGTCATCAAGCATGATGGGAGGAACAAGATGAAATTTTAACCTCCTTCCCCAATTTTGGGAAACGCCGGTGGTGTAGTGGTTAAGTGCTACAGCTGCTAACCAAAAGGTTGGCAGTTCAAATCCACCAGGCGCTCCTTGGGGCAGCTCTACTCTGTCCTATAGGGTCGCTATGAGTCAGAATGGACTCAATGGCAATGGGTTTGGTTTTTGGTTTTCCCCAATTTTGAGGCATTTGAGCTGTGTGGCAGCCTCTCTCATGGGCTCTTGGTCCTTGCCATGTACCTTCTAATCAGTGCTTGACCACTTCCTTCTGGGTCATTTTTCCTCTTAGCTTCTTAGAACCCTCAGTGTCCTCTCCCATGTCCTACATCACTAGGCAAAATCTACATGGCAGTAGGAGAGAGTAAAGAGTTCCAGATCCATCACATTGTACACCAGTGACCCAGGAAAACTATAAAATGTCAGAACATACAAGAGATGAAGTGTCTGCTGATTGCAGATCTCTGCCCCTTAAAATAGGTACCCAACGGGGCTCAGCTCAGTTCCTCTTGGGGATCTACCTTTTTAGGCCTCCCCAGCTACCATCATTAAGCCACAGGTATTCTGCCCCAATTAAAATTCTAAGATGATGGCTGACAGGACCTTTGTGATTTCAGGGCAAAGACGGCACTGCAGCAGTACCTGGCGTGATGGGAGGCACCCCCGGGCACCTGCGAGCACCCCGCATCCTTGTTAAGGAAGTACAGGAATTAGCCTCATTTGATTCTTTCTATTTGCACAAGTCACCTTGGACTGCAGGGAGCTGTTTTGCAAAAGCAGTTTAGTAGGCTTAGATCTCAAATTCATCTCGAGAACACTTTTTTTGAGGTAGTAATTTCCTCAGAGGACTTTTGTGTTTTTTGTTTTCTGAGCTACCTGGACTTTTTATTAGAACAATCAATCATCATTTTCCTTTGGACCTACAATTTTTTGCCTATGCTGCAGCCACTTTGTGAATGAGAACGAATGTGTCTGTGTGTACGCACAGGCATGCGTGTACGTGTGTGTGTGTGCGCGCACCTGGGTCAGCGTGGATGTATGTGTGTGAGAGGGATACCTCAGAATTTTCTTTTCTTATTTTGTGTGAAAATCTCTTTTCTACAGATTTTCCAGGGTTTAAGCGTTGCTTGCTGTATAAAAACTTTACTGAATTATATACAGTTTGAATGAAATGTTATTTTAAAAACAAAATAATTGTTAAGTGTTCCATAAAGGTTATGTTAAATTTTGGTCAGATGAATATTTGTAAGTAAAAAATATATGCATTTCTGAACCTCAACTTACATAGATTTTCTTTATAAAAAAAAAAAAGTTGGCTAGAGTCGGCCTGAATAACAGGCACTATATATGGTGCTGTGCAAAATAGTGAGCTAGCATCTTACTGCCGTCAATATTAGCAGGTACAGAGCCTTTTTTCAGCTTAATTCAATAAATTCTCAGGCTTCCAAGGCAGATGGACAGGGTGGAGTGGAGTGAGACAACAGATTCACTGTAGGATTTTTGAAACCTCTAAGGGAAGTATAACTACTGATAGTGAGAGCCCAGCCATGGCTACGGTGAGCTGTCTGTGCCAGGAACTGGGACTTAGAGCCGTCCCGCTGCCCCAAATCCTGTCAGTGGTGTGACAGTATCCAGCAGGATTAACAGGCAGTCATGGAACTTTAATTTCAAAGTGAAGTAGGTCATCACTTCCTGCAAACAAAGTCAGGTCACCTGTGCTTCCTGAACAGCATCTATCACTGTGAAACTAAAGAATATTCTACAGAACCCTCTGTAGAGAGAAGCAAAGAACAGGATAATTAGGAAAGCTGTCTTTCTCTCAGCTGTGCTCTGCAGACTCCATAGTAGTTGCTCAGGACTGATGTTCAGTGTGCTTTTGCAAAAGGAAGTCAAAATTTTAGTAAAATATGCGGCTAAGAACTTTTCCTGCATGAAGCTAGCAGCACTGAAGTTGAGAGAAGGAAAGGGAATCTCCCCAAGATGACCGAAGATGACTTCGTTTTACAGCAAGTACTGCTTAGCCCTCTGCAGCCCTTAGCTTGGCACCTGCTCCTACTTCTGGGTCAGCTTCAAGGCAGAATTCAGCAGAAGTTGCTCTTGACTGTTTGAAGGTAGAACCAGCTTTCCTTTTCCCTTTGCTAAAAGAAGGTCAAAAGTACCATGTCCGGGAAGCAAGGTCTGCAGCCTGGGCTCATGGTGAGTGTGTGTCCTGGAGGGGCCCAGACCCACCTGCCACTCCTGATGGGGTTGCTCACGTCTCAGCTGCCCTGTCACCAACCTGCACCTTCCTTGGAAGAGTTTAAGTATGTTTGATTGCAAAGGAATGTTTTAAAAATGTATTTAACGCAGTTTTTCCTAGTCTCAATATGACCTCCTAAAATTCAAACACAGAGATTTTCAAGTTGTTATTTTTTCAGAACATCACTGATTTAAAAATCTTTCAGAACAGGGACTTGGGCTTTGTGCAGACATCAGAGTGCTAGTGTGGGAATGCCAGCTTAACAAAAATTTAGCTTATGAGAAATAAACGTGGTATAGTTTCTAGTACTGAGAAAATATCCTGGATTAGAATTTGTAGCATGAAAACACTGTAGAGTCGGTATTAAAAGTACCAGGTAATAAAAAGAAAACAGTTATGAATTGCTGAGACAATCTTGAGCCCAAATAGCATCAGAAAGCTGAAGGCCCAATGAAATAACACTTTGACACTTAAGCTCTGTGGATAAATCTTGCCTGTGGGCATAAACAAATGGTCAAGCAAAAAAGTGCTTTATGATTTAAATGAAGGAAAATGTATTTATTTAGAAAAACCTGTTTGCTGCTTCATGCAGGTGCAGTGTTCAGTCGGCAAGGAAGTGGGAAGAATGGAATATGTTCTTGTAGGACAGCCGAGTTCTTAACTAAGCTTCTTGCTCTCTCTAATACTGCATTCTGTTTCTCTTTTTGTGCCCTGATTGTAACCCAAAATTTATGAACTAGAAAAGACTGTCCAGTTTAATAAGTTGCATTTTTTTTTTTTTCTTAAGCACTTTATTCAGAACATTACATGTTCTTCTGGTAGTGTTTGGATAATATGATTTTAACACATGCTAATAAAAGCCAAGAAAAATCATGGCAACTTCTAAAAACGAGTCTGTTTTCCAAATGTCTAGAACATTAGGAAACATTAGAACCTGGGAACCTGTGGCTCTTGGTGAATGAGGGGCTGGGAAGTGGCTTTGCATTTCAGAGTGGAGGCCGGGCCCTCGGTTGACCCCAGCTCCCAGAAGTATTCGCAGTGGCCTGGGAACCCCCCTCCTAACCTCCTTCTGAGGGCCAGCAGACTTAAAAATGCCTGCTCCCAGCCACCAAGGCTTCCCTAATGTAGGGCCTACCTCCTCTGTCCTGTTCCCCTTCAGGTATCCACACCTCCGCTGCCACCATCTGCTGGACTCGAGTCCAGAGTTTGGCACATGATCCACTGGCTGTGCAGTCTTCTTACCCCATCTCTAAATGGAAAGAACACCTCCCATCTCCCTGCCTCACTGGAAACAGAAAGCCAAGGACACATGCCCCAGAGTGTGGGGGGAGGACACTCAGGGGGCTGCCAGAGGGGATGCAAGTAGAGGGAACCTCTGAGGGGACCCAACATGAGGCCAGGTGAATAGAGGGAGGGCCACACAGGCCTTTTTTCATGACTATCACAGGAGAAACTTAGAAGTGGGGGCCTGAGACAGGGGAGGAAAGGGAGACTCCCACCCTAGGTTATGATGGATGGCCTACAGAAATAGGTCCCAACACCTTTCCACCTGGGATAGGGGCTGGTCTGCCCAGTCCCACCCTCTCTGCTCTGACCTGACCTGATTGCTGGGCAGAGAGGCACCTGTCAGTTTCCAGCAGGGAAAAGTTTTGGTCCAGGACCTGACCTCAGGAAAGGCTGAGGGAACCCCCCCAAGGACCATGGAGTGGACTGCTGAGGCACCGTTCCTCCTGTCTCTGCAGCCCCTGGCTCCTGGCTCTGGTTCTGCCTAACAGTCAGGAGGCCCTGAGCCAGTCTTTAGGAAGGAGCCACCCTTCTTGACTTTATGGGGCAGGGCCTGCCAGCCACCTTGTCAATCAGTCATGCCTAGGAGCTAAGAGGCCTTAATGCCAAACATGGTGCCCATCCTCCAGCCCCTGGTGTGCTGTGTTACGGGAGGCCAGGCCCAGCATCTCCGCCATGGAGCCACCTCCTATATAGTCAGGACATTTTTGCCACCTTCAGGAGCCCCCCATTCCTGATGTAACAGGCAGAGAAGGCTGAACCCACAGTATCCCCCCAAAAAAGAAGCCACCAGTAATAGGGAAGAGGGCACATGTCACTACCTCTTCCACTCCGCCCTCCCCAGCCTTGCCATGCCCAGCTACTTCCTAGATGCCTTAAAGGGCCATCACAGACACACAAACACATCACCCCCACAAGCTCAGTTTCTCTACCTACAATTCCCTTCTCTCCCCTGCTTTTGGAGTCCCTGGTCACTCTCTCTCTCATCTTGGCCAGTGATGGAGGATCCTTGGCTTCCAGAGAGATCAGACAGCCATTAGCTGGGTGCATCCCTGCCCCCAGGTACTCATTCAGCACTGTGGTGTGGCAGCCCAGGCGTGGGCTCTAGGGCTCCTCCAAGTTGTCAGCTCTGAGGTGGGCACAGAGCACAAGGATCCCCCTCTTAAGCCCACTCTCAAAGGGAAGAGCATAACCCATGGATTGTGGGTCTGGAACTGGGGATCCACCTTTCCAGGCATCTCCTGTCAGTGAACGCTCCAGTGAACACCTCACTTAATGTAAGGGTCCCGTCCAAGTCCTGTTGAGCACAACGGGCATGCGTGTTTCCATCCAGAAGTGACAGAGAACCATGGCTACCCACCCAGTGTCACAGGCCTTAGTCCCACCTTCAATGCATCCTGCCTCATTCTCTCCCCAGTGCCAGCACTGGGCCTGGCACAGAGTACCTTGTGCTGCAGGCTGACAGAAAGATTAATGCAACCATGAAGAACAATCTTCTGGTAGCTCCCTGCCCATTTTACGAACTTCTTCAAGTCATAGCAAACACCTGGAGAAAACCAGCAAATGAGAAGGAAATTGCTGACATTTACCCTATGGTGCAGAAGAATATGGTCTTTTTCTCAGTCAGAGAGAAAAGAGTACAACTGAGCTTGATGAATTTACAAATAAACCAAAGAGCAAACTGGTAAAGAGCGAGTGACTGTGCATGTTAACCTTCAGAGAAGTAATAACAGTTAGTTTTTGTGAAACCTCCTTTCAAGAGAAGAACCATGAAGAGGCAGCTAAGCCAGGCAGTTCAGTAGAAGCTGAAGGCAGCCTGGCCCCACAAGGAGTCCTCAGGTTTTAAAATTAGGTTTTATCTAAAATCAGAAACCAAAGAAATAGGGGAGAGAAAAGGTTTACAAGAAAATAAGGTGAACCCTGGTTCCAACTATAACCTTTGAGCATTGCTCTATGAACGCGCCCTGGACTGTGGAGAACCACGGGCTGGCACATCTGTCCCTGTGACCATTCAGCAACGTGAAGAGGTGTTTAGAGCTGGTTTCTATCTGCCTCCGCGTCGATGTGCCTGGAAGTGTCATGCCCAATCTTGTTGCACTGTTTTCAAGTTCATAGTTACCAAGTTAATCTCAAAGTTTTTAATTTATAAAGTATATTAATGTTGGGGAAACATTGTCCTATGTAACTCAGTGTCTCCTGAAATGACACCATGTCACAACAGAATACAGTAACTGATGTTTATTTATTTTTAAAAATTCCAGAGACAGCAAAAAATGTTAGTGTATGTTCAATATACTGTTTAATAAGAAAGGAAAGTGTATCTTTTCATTGCCCATGAAAGATAGTTAAACGAAAAAAAGTATTGTTGCTCAAAAAAAAAAGAGTGAGTTCCAATTCTGGAGGCATCCTTAATGCTGCAGATCTGAGTGCACTAACATTTGATCCTGTGGCCTGACCCCTGATCATGTGCTCAGGAAGAGCAATACAGCCATCTCAATCCACGTTCTTGGGGAAGCCCAGCAACTCGGTGGGGCCCACTGCTCCTTGGACCTGGCTGCCTGTGAGACAACAGATGTGCTGTAGGGTTTCCGAAACAACCCTCCCAAGTCCTTCTGCCCTACCCACCATCCACAAGGAGGAAAAGAGGACCTAACTACATCACTGACGATGAAGTTAGGGGTGGGGGTGGGAGGGACACCAAAGAGGGGTCCTAATATGTGTGTTAATAAACACGCATAGAAATTAAGAATTAGGAGAATGAATGACATTTCTTGAGCACTGAAGATGTGTCAAGCGCCAAAGCGCCAAGTAAGGTTTACATTCTTTGTCTCCTCTCATCCTCACAACAGCCCTGTGAGGAACGCTGTTCTTATGGGGTCATAATGGAGCTGTTATTATCTCCATTTTACAGATGAGGAAACTGAGGCCCAGAAAGGGTAAATAACTTTCCCAAGGCTATTCAGCTGGAGTCAGGATTCAAACCCAGGATTGATTGTCTCCAGAGCCCTTGTCCTCTACCCCCAATGCCTCTTCTTCGCAGGAAAAGTGCTGGGTAAGTTGAAAATAACACTGCTCCTGAAACCTCAGAACGCATGACTCTGACATCAAAGCAATGAGCATAACAGCAGCACCCCAACGAGGGTAGTTCTTCAAGTAGTGCCTGTAGAAAGCTGTGCACTTATTCCGGGATGTGGTCTGGCCTCAGGTCCTTCTGGAATTGTCCCTTTTGCTTATTATTACCCGAGACCCCTTATGATGAGTCTAGCCAAAAAGCCAATCTCGTGATCTCCCGACTCTCCAATACCCCAGCGAGTATTTCTCAGCTGGTTCACCCTCCTCGTTCCCCAGACTTGGCCCTGAGTTACACCTGTTTGCTTCCGATCACCTCCCAAAAGGATGAGGGGTGTCCACAACCCTGGACATAAGAAAGTGCATCCTTCTGAGGGCAGGTCCCTAGAGGAATGTTGGCCCTGGCGATGCCTCCCTCACTGAAGTGAGAGCAAGGGGTGACTGACAAACAGCTGGCACAGGAGGTATAAACTTGTGTCTGATCCATAGCACAGCCACACTTCCCATGATCACATGACTCCCTAAATTCCATCACACTCTCATCTTGTTCCTCAGCTGACAGTGGGAGTACTTACGCTATAGGGTAGCACAAGAATTAAAAGGGCTGGATACAGGTCACCTCCTGCCCCACCTTACAGTGCCCTCTGACCACCTGTTTTTCCTTGACTGGATTTGAGATCTTGAGGAGACCAAAGCATAACAAACATTTGAGCAAATATGTCAAAGCCCAAACACTTAGGGAACACATAGCTTACTACCATTGTAGATCTGTGTGTGGCCTTCTCCCAGGAACTACAGCCAGAATTTTTATTCCCTGGCCCCTTCTACTTTACCTTGGGTTCAAACCATAGACACGTGAGTCTACAGCAGGAGCAACAGGGACTAGGCCTAATGGAGCAAATCACATTATCTCTGGATCCTTTGAGTTTCTCACCCAGATTTGGGTGCAGTGGGGACCCTGCACACCTTTCCAGGTCTGGGAAAGCTCTATATGGAGGGGAAGGGCCCTGAATCAGATACTCCTCAGGGATTAGCATGGTGCAAAGCGCACAGGAAGTGTGGGGTGACAACTGGTCGATGACTGGCTTTGAAGGCACCTTCCATAAAGTCAATTCAATTTTCCCAGTGGTTTCCAAAGGAAAATGAAAAGTATCTTTGCAACAAAAATATAATCCCAAAATAAGGTTCATGCTTAAGAATGCAGCAGAAATTTTACTGAGGTGTTAAAATGCAGCACTGTTACTCTGTGAAAGCACAAAACAGTTCAGGACTGACGCTAACGTTATGTAACCAAATCAGTTGTAGTTCAGTTGATTCTGACTCATGGGGACCCATGGGTGTCAGACTAGAACTGTGCTCCATAGAGTTTTCAGCGGCTGATTTTTCAAAAGTAGATCACCAGGCCTTTCTTCCAAGGTACCTCTGGGTGGACTCGAACCACCAACCTTTTTATTAGCAGCAAGCAAGCTAACTGTTTGCACTACCCAGGGACTCCGAAATTATATAATGACCCCTATTTTCAGAACAAGGAGCCCTGGTGGTGCAGTGGTTAAGTACTTGGCTGCTAACCAGGTTAGTGGTTGGAACCCACCAACTGCTCCTCAGGAGAAAGATATGGCAGTCCACTTCTGTAAAGATTTACAGCCGTGGAAACCCTATGGGGCAGTTCTGCTGTGTCCTTACAGGGCCGCTATGAGTCAGAACTGACTTTTTATGAGTCAGAACTGACTTGATGGCAATAAGTTTAGTTTTTTTTGGTGGTTGTTTTTAGAACAGGACTTTATTAGATTGAAGACAGTAACCAAATAGTGATTATCAGCCCTCACACACACTCAAGTACATAGTCACAAATTCCTTTTCACCTCAGGTTTAAAAAGACCAAATCTGCCTGATGACTTACCCTGAGGGGCTTCTGTCCCTTCGTCTGAAATCTTGAAACTGGGGAAGAGCAGCGCCAGTTCTCTGTTGGCATCTTCTCTGTCCCGGCTTCCGTGGACAGCGTTAAAGGGCATTTGTGTGCCATACTGAGCTCGGAGGCTGGGACATTGGCAAAATGTGAAAGAAACAATTGTTTCATTTGAAAAGAAAGGTTTTGCTTTGTGGCAACATGATCACCAACTATCAGTCAGCACTCTGCATTCCCGTGAAGTTGCTTTCCCTCTGTTGGAAATACCAAGAACAGCAGCAGTGAAAATAGGACAGCTGACGTGTATTCAGTCACTGCCATGTCTAGGCACAGTGCCAGAGCCTTACATCCATGGTTTTGTTTCATTTGCATCATAGCTTGTGAGGGACACTTGGTCATCATCTCCATTTTAAAGCCATGTGAGTAATGGTGTAATCTCAGGAGCTGCCATTTTGTTGATATTATTACTACCAGGGACCAGCACAATGCCAAGTGCTTTATATAGGCTTGCCAGGTAATCTCACAATCTCTAGGTAATCTCTCCCTATGAGATAATGTTGATATTGCTAGGACTTGCTGTGTGTCAAGTACTGTCCTAAATGTTTCATACATATATTAACGCATTTAATCCTCACAACAATGTCTCAGGCAGCTCCTGTTATAGTACCATATTTGGGATGAGGAAATTGAGGGATTAAAGCATGGCCCAAGGTCACACAGTTAGTAAGAGGAAGCCAAGGGATTCTGGAGTCTGTATTCTTAACCCTGACTGTATGGCCTCTCATGACAGGTGCTCATATCCCAGGTTACAGATGAAGGGACAGGCTCAGAGAGGGGCTTGCCCAAGTATGTGGTGAGCTAAGATCTGAACCCTGGGTTGCCTTTCACTAGCCCAGGCTGCCTCGTAGATGAATGCTCCCGGCCCCCTACTCCTACAGGGTACAATCGCAATTTCCTGGCCTCTTGCTAATTTCTGATTTTCTCCTGTTAGCTGGGCTTCTCTCAGCTTCAAGAGCCAAGACACAATGGATTTGGCATCAGCTCCATCAGGCTAAATAGTCACAGGGCCAAGGAGCAGACCAAGCGAGCCTGTACAAGCCAGTACAGAACAGTGCTCAGATGCTAGGGGGCCTCAGGACACCCTAGCAGGGAGGGGTGAGTCTACAGTGCAGATTCCACCCCAGAATCTCTGACTTGGCAGGCCTAGTTGAGGTCTTGGAATCTGCATTTTCCTGATAAGTCTGTTGTAAGTGTTCCTGAACCCATATATGGGACCCACTGTTGCGGCTGAGGACCGAATGCAGCAGCAGTTTTCAAGAGAATGCAGAGGAAGAGAGAAGGCAGCAAGAAGGCAGCTCCCAGGAGGTACTCAACAAAGGGCTGGTGAAGAGACCAGAAGGGGAGCATGTTAGGGTCTCTCCATATAACAAAGAGGTCATAGTCCCCCAAATATACAATAAAGAAGGGGCCTCCCAGCTGTCAGAGAGCCTTCTGTGTTACACACAGTTCTGGGGCTGAACATCAAGTGGAGCTCTCAGCATCCTTGGATATGGGTTTTGAGATGGATAAAAGGACCACAGCTGGTGGTATCACCTGTCAGGTTGCTCCCTCCTGGCCACGTTGGGGTCACAGGGCCCCATGAGGGTTCGCCAGGCAGTGATCACATCCTCAGCACCCTCTGTCCTGGTAAGGATCAGGAGATGGCTTGGTCCACTGCACATATGATGTATCAGCTTCTCAAATGCTTCCTAGGCACAGGAGGGAAGATAATGATCCAGGGCAGGGCCACTGGGGCATGCAGAGGGCCAGCCAGGCCCATCCCACCTAAGATATGGGAGGGGGTCAGTGAGCAACCTTTCCACCAGTCGGCATGCCTGTGGACACCCAACCACTGCACCTCCCCTGTCGGGCCACCGCTCCCTGCTATGGAAGACCCAGAGAGGGGTGGTGGTGATGACCAAACACACGCAGAAAACCCAGATATAAGTTAAGGGCAAAAAGAAAAGACTTGGTTGACTCATTTTTGATTGAACATGGAATGATTATATTAAGTTAGGCAAGGGCATTAAAAAGACTAAAAAAAACCAGTGAGTTGATTCCAACTCATACCAACCCTATAGACAGAGTAGAACTGTCCGTAGGGTTTCCCAGGCTGTAATGTTTATGGAGGCAGACTGCCACATCTTTCTCCCACAGAGCAGCTTGTGGGTTCCAACCGCTGACCTTTGGGTTAGCAGCCAAGCACGCAACCACTGCACCACCAGGGCTCCTTATTACAAAGGCCATACAGGGTAAAACCTGTGAATGCTGAAACCTATATAAGGCAGAGACCTGTCAGAGAAGGAAAACTCAAATATTTTCCACTAAAACAAGCAAAAGAAAAGTGGTGAGACTGCATCCTGTCAAAGGCAGAAAACTCTTGAGACCTGGAAAAACAAGGCAGTCCCATTGAGTTCGGCTCTTACTGTATCAGGAAATATAATCTTGTATGGATACTGGATAGCTAAGGGGTAGAATATAGTTGAGAACTTTTTTCTCTTATTTTTATTTATTTTTTGCAATGCCTTGCAGTCATTCTCCCTTTTTCAAGTAACAGTACCCTAGTTGTCCTTTGGGGAACAACCCTTCCCCATTCCACTTGGTCCTAATTTAACTAACAACCGTGATGTCCCCCCCACTAACACACACACACACACCCCCCTAACCCAAGAGGCGTGACTATGACCCAGGCTAGGTCAACCAGACTCTTCTCCCCAAGACCTTATTGTTAAACTCTCCTTGTAATTCTTTTTCTTCAATTCTGTAAGTCATGGAGTATCCTTCTAATAATTCCTTATTTTGTCAGATAAGTTAGAGTCAAAATCTTTTCCTTACAAGCAAAGAACTTTAACTGATACAGCCTGCAATCATTACTCTGAGAGCAAATTTACGGCCCACTTGCTGCCCATATTCTAGTTCTTCATTATAACCTACTTTCTCCCAAACTAATACCAATCTATAAACACAATGTTGAAGGAAAGAAATGAGAGTGTGCTGAATGTATGGAAGTAGATGAGCTGACCTCTCCAGCTCTGTGCTGATAGAAAAGCCGCGTTTCTGCCTCTGTCATGGTTCTCTCTTCGTTGGTTAAAATGTCAAACCCAGCTTCTTGGATCTGTAGAAAATATATATATACACACACACATACATATAAATGTTGTGAAAGGATAAGTCAAGCCCAGATTCACATTTTTCTTAGCTGAAAGGTAAAAGAAAAAGATAGACACCACTAAAAGTTGTGGAGACCCTCTTCACCAAGGTATCAGTCCCAATCAGAGTTAACAATTTTCATTTACTGAAATGGAATTTCAGTTAAAACTCCTTAGAAGCCTCCTTATTCCACCAGGACATCCCCTTGCATGACACACTGCCCCTGTTTTTCCCTAGAGAAGACATGAAGACAGTTGTGGAGGGCAAGTTTTGTCTCCCTTACCTTCATTATGAGCTCGTCAGTGTTTCCATGTACCACTGCATCTGGTTTAATAATGGCCAAGGTACAAGTCTTTCCCAGTGAAACTGAAAAGAGCCGAAGGACAGTGCTATTGGACGCTGGGCTCACAGCACAGCCTCTAAGTCTCTGCAGAGGTCATCCAAGGAGACCACTGCAGGCTCCACAAAAGGCTTCACTGCCCCAAGTGCCAGGCACAACCCTGGGCTTCCCTGCAGCCCCTCGACTGGCCTCTTAGCTGGGCCTGCAGCACCTGACTCTGGTCGGTGCACAAATCTGGCTGCAGATCTTGATTTCCACCTGGCTATGAGAGACAGAGTCTGGCTCAGTGAGGCTCAGGGGAAGGGGCAGGGGCCTCTGAAAGACAGCTCAGGAGGAGAAACCGGAAACAACTGATAGAGTACCGGGGGTTGAGGGGGAGGGGGGACTGGAACTAAGGCAGCCCGAGCCTGGCCACTCTTGTAGCTTCCTGTCACCCTCTTGTGACTTCTCAGCCTCTACTGCTGTCTATGTTCTCCACTCACTCCTCCTTTAACTTTTCTGGCATGTGGCCAATAATGATTGCCCCAGGTCATGAGTGTGCAAGACCTTTCATGATTTTTCAGCTCCAGCACATACTAGCAAACTATGACTTCAGGCCTCTCTTGCTCAGTTTAAATTCTCCTGAGAGAAGATCACATTGGCTCAACTTGTTCTGAGCCAAGGCACCAGTCACTGACCAGTCTCCTAATTGGCTGCCCTTGGGTCTGGGCCCACCCATCCCAAATGGCTGTGCCAGTGAGGGAGATGTCACCTGCTCGGACCACAGAGGCTGGAGACGGGACCTGTGTCTAGCACACAATCCTGTCTCTGTTTTACTCCTGCTTGCATTCTCCTGTAGCCTATATTCGGCTGCTCTGTCAGTTGTATTGCAGTGAAACTTGATATCTGCATTTAAGGAGTGCTTTCTACTATGGGAACCTCAAAAATGTGTACTCTACACACCTGTGTTCATTGCAGCACTGTTTACAATAGCAAAAAGGTGGAAGCAACCAAGGTGCCCGTCAACGGATGAATGGATAAATTATGGTATATTCACACCATGGAATACTACGCATCAATAAAGAACAATGATGAATCCATGAAACACTTTATAACATGGAGGAATCTGGAAGGCATTATGCTGAGTGAAATTAGTTGCAAAAGGACGAAGATTGAGACCACTGTTACAAGAACTTGAGAAATGGTTTAAACAGAATATTTGATGGTTACGAGACTGGGGAGGGAGGGAGGGGGTATTCACTAATTAGATAGTAGACAAGAACTATTTTAGGTGAAGGGAAAGACACACAATACAGGAGAGGTCAGCACAACTGGACTAAGCCAAAAGCAAAGTAGTTTACTTCTTGAATAAGCTGAATGCTTCAAAGGCCAGTGTAGCAGGGAAGGGGGCTTGGGGATCATGGTTTCAAGGGACATCTAAGTCAATTGGCATAATAAAATCTATTAAGAAAACATTCTGCATCCCACTTTGGAGAGTGGCCTCTGGGGTCTTAAACGCTAGTAAGTGGCCATCTAAGATGCATCAATAGGTCTCAACCCACCTGGAGCAAAGGAGAATGAAGAATACCAAAGACAGGCCCAGGAGACAGAAAGGGCCACATAAACTAGAGACTACATCAGCCTGAGACCAGAAGAACTAGATGGTGCCCGGCTACAACCAATGACTGCCCTGACAGGGAACACAACAGAGAACCCTTGAGGGAGCAGGAGAGCAGTGGGATGCAGTCCTCAAATTCTCCTAAAAAGACCAGACTTAATGGTCTGACTGAGATTACAAGGACCCCAGGGGTCACGGTCCCCAGACCTTCTCTTAGCCGGAGACAGGAACCATTCCCAAAGCCAACTCTTCAGACAGGGATTGGACTGGACTATGGGATAGAAAATGATGCTGGTGAGGAGTGAGCTTCTTGGATCAAGTAGACAGATGAGACTATGTGGGCAGCTCCTGTCTGAAAAAGAGATGAGAGGGCAGAGGGGGTCAGAAGCTGGCTGAATGGACACGAAAATAGAGAATGCAGGGAAGGAGTGTGCTGTCTCATTAAGGGGAGAGCAACTAGGAGTATATAGCAAGGTGTATATACATTTTTGTATGAGAGACTGAGTTGATCTGTAAACTTCCACTTAAAGCACAATAAAATTTTTAAAAATGTGTACCGTAAATGTGCAAATCATTTTAAGCAAAGGCACTAGGTTGGGTTATGAACACTTAAGACTGTAAGGACTCTTATGATAAATTCCATTATAAATTGACTGATTAATGAGATCACCTATAGGTGTAGAGTAAAAAGAGAAAAGACCAAAGCAGAGGCCTGGAGGATTCTGGCTTGAAAGAGAAGCACAAGAAAAGAAGCCAAAGAATGAGAGGCCAGAGATGTAGGAAGATAACAAAGGTACTGGCATCTCAGAAACCATAAGAGAAGAGGGTTTGGAGAAGGAAAACATGAGTAGCATCACCCAATTCTGCAGAAGACCCTATAGGCTGTGGACTGAAAGCTGCCCACTGGATTTGGCATGAAGGTCACTGGTGTGCGGGGGAGCACCATTTCAGAGAGCAGTGGGCACAAGGCCATACTGCACTGGGTGTGAGCACAAGGTGAGGGGTGGGCCACTGAGTGTGGACAAAGGCCCAGAAGCTGGGCTGGAATTTCGTTTTGATTTCTAGGCAGAAGAGGCTTGAGTTGAGAGAAAATATCAGGGAAAGGGAGAGAAAGATAATCCAAAAAAGGAGGCAACAAACGTTTCATGCAGATGCTAAATCACTGATTTTCTTTCACACTTGAAGTCGTGTTCTCTTAAACTGTGCTTTTTCCTTGTTAGAACCCACACAAGAAAAAAAAAAAAAGCCTTTCTCCCTTTTGTAATAATAAAATATAATCATCCTTCTCTTATCAACTCGGTTCCTGAACTTAATCCTGGCTTCCTCTGATGTCCCAGTCACCAAGAGACACCTTCACAGCAACAGCCTAACTTCTGACTTTTCTATACACTGTTGCTGGAGTCCTGAATGTGGCCTTCACCTTGGCAGGTCAGGTTGTTCTTATGTTAAAGTTTCAGGAAGAGCTGTGTTGTCCAAGAGTGTGAAATCTGTGAGCTGATACTTGGAGAGTAAGGGGACAAGGGTGGAGGCTGTGGGGGAGGGAGGAAGGTTTTCAGTACATCAGCCTTTCTGATGCTTCAAAAAGAAGGTGAAAAAAAGCAACTTGAGATCTTTAGTTCAAGTAAGGAATAAGGAAATACCATCGTGAGGATTTTAAATGAGTAGTGTTACTAAAAAGAAAAAAAAATTACTACCCTCTATTAAATGGAGCTTTTCTTTTGCCAGGGAATTGCCATTAAAGTCACCCTTGCTAGATTTGATCATGATCCGAAAGCTATGAAATGTGCTCAAGAGACCATTAAAAGGCAGAAGGGAGCTCTGACACAGTATCCTTAAGTCAGGTGATTGAAGACAAAGCACTGTATGGAGATTCAGACCGTTCAATAAACTGGTTATGCATATATTTGAAAACCCACATCAAATCTGAGTCTCCTTTGCCTTTTGTCTTGCACTGGTTCTGAACTCACCCATGTCCTCATCTTCACCATCATCCTTTTCATGGGAAAAACATTCATCTTCATCAGTAAGAAGCTCATCTTTGATCTAGTACAAATTGGTAATGATCAGAAAGACCTTCAAAAACCAAAGAAGTAAAGGTCCAAACTATGGAGCAAAAAGAGGATCAGGATTATCAGTCTTGGAAACTTTACAAAGATCCTTTTTAGTAGCTGGGTGATGGTGAGGGGAGTTAGAAGACAAGTAAAATCCATGCTGTTCTTAAGTTATACATAGATTCTTCCCAATTTCATTAGTATCAAGTAGAAACTAAGGAAAAATAAGAAAGAGAATTGTCTGGAAGACAGAGGAATAATGGAAATACAAGAAATAATGAGCAACAAGCTACAAAGTACAGGGCAGTAGTAAAGAGAGAATTTTCCCTTGGAAGAGGCACATGAAAATGTAAGCATTAGCAGTTTTCTTTCTTGGGCGGGGAGGGGAGGGAATTGCCACTTTTCTTGGGAAAAAAAAATAAAATTTGATTCTAATCCAGTCTATAAAAATAGGGCTTTGCTATTTGGAGTCAAATATGGAAACTTGAACACTGTTAAGCCTCGTCTGGCAGGTGCACAAAGTGCGAGGAAATTCTCTCTGCCTCCGGTGTGTTGGTTTTAAAAGACAGCCAATAATTTGTGAAAAACTTGCAGTCTGGGTTATCATGAAAATAGTTTACCAAAGGCACAAATTCTGCTGATCCTATTTCTCACAGTAATGACAGAGCTTAATTTCTAAATTAAGATCACAAGTAAAACCTTCAGGAATGTGAGGTGAGGACCTGTCAAAAGGAGAGATTTCACAGGTTGAGGGGACCCCAGGCCACTGACTTTTCTCCCCACTACTGGATTTTACTGGATTCTATAACTTTATTTCCAGATCTATCATCAGGGTTTCAGAAACTCCTGTTAAGAGTTGAAATGGAAGGTGAAAGCCAAACGGATAAAAGAAGTTAAAGGGTTCTGGCTGAAGGGGAAGACTTCTTTTTTTAAAAGAAGGCTCCAAAATATGTACGCATCAAAGTGGACACCACACTCTCCCCTGAGCTCTAAGTGAGGAGCGAATCTAGTGTGAGAATTTTAGGAATCTCTCCACTGAAAGCTCCAGAAAATTTAGTGGGGGAATAAAACAAAGCCCTGCTGGCCTTGCCACATGAGCACACTTGAGCGTTTGCTGCTCGCAGAGTTACCACTTTCCGTTCTCTGCCTTCAGTCAACACCCTTTCCTCCGCCGCCAGCTGGTCGAGGATGGTTTTCTGCAGCAGTGGGGCGTTTGCTCCTCTAACCACAGCCACCAGTTCTCCTCCCTAGAATGTTACACAAGGACTGGTCACACCTCATGAAATCTTCCTCTCACATATTAATAATCTCTTTCAAGCTACAGCAAGAAAGTCCAAGAGTTTTTTTCTGGAGTGTAACCAAGATCAGGCAGGGTCTCTGGACCCAGGCCTAGAGCCTCCACTTCCAGGTGGGCTCTCACGACTGCTGCTGCCTTCTACAGCCCCTCCCATGGCAGGACACCCTCAGACGTGCCTGCCCCTAGTTCTCAAATGATTTCTCTTCTTTGCTCTTTATCTCCTCCCCCATGTCTCTCCTTTCAAAACTTCCTTCAGAGCAACTAGGAGTTAAGAGGGAACAATGCATGGTAAAATTCTGAGTGACCAAGTGTGGCTTACATACAGCTTATTCAGTCAAAAACTTTTTACCGAGGACTTACTATGTGCCAAGCACCAAGTCAGAGGCAAAGGATTTGAACGTGAAAAGGCGGTCACTGCTCTCAACAAGTGGGGAGATAGACGGGCAAAGAAACAATTACAATAAGATAATTGCTTTAATAGGGGAATGACAGAGTGCTAGGAACTGAGGCAAGAATAGATGCCCAGCTCCGGGATGGTCAGGGAAAACTTCACGGCAGATGTGGTGTTGGCATGAACCTGAGTTTCCCGCTTCAGCTGCATTGTCTGCTTGTTTGCTACAATGGAATGGGTCTGGAGAAAGAGTTCAGGTAGAGTGGGGTCCTCCTGCAGTTTCTACACCACTTCTCAGTGAACCACCATAGGGTTAACGATCATAATGGAGTCTGCTGGCTGGGCACGTGTTGCCACACAGCACATTATGACTTATGCTGTAATCACCACAGAGCTCAAGCAATCAAACCCCTATGGTAATGACCCCATTTCTGCAACTGACCTCTGATGTCAGTTTGGCTAAAGGTATGTTCATCTCTCTGAGCTCCTTCCTGCCCTTCTTCCTTGCCTCTCCTCCAACCCTCTTCTGTTTTATCATGTAACTTTACTCTTCTACTAAAACCTGAAGCTCAAATAATGTTTCTTTACCTACCTCCTAATTCATAATACTTGCAGTGCTAAGGGCAGGAAGCCAAAGTTTTCCAAAGAAAATCACCCCAGTCTGGTTACCAGGAGACCTGGGTGTGCAGACCCGTTTATCTGCCTGCACAATGAGGGAGCACTGGAGTAGCGTTTAGGCCTGACAGGTGATCTAAACCTAGGAAGTGCGGGTGTGAGATGGTGGGCCCTAAGGGGCATGGAAGCCAGGGCATGGATGTCATACCCAAAGACATTCAAATAATTTTTCAAAACATTGACCCACTTTGATTTTCCTCAATACTCCCTCTCATTTCTGACTTTCTGTAATACTGTTGTCTTAGTTATCTAGTGGTGCTATAATAAATACCACAAGTGGATGGCTTTAACAAAGAGAAATGTATTTCCTCACAGTAAAGTAGGCTAAAAGTCCAAATTCAGGGTGTCAGCTCCAGGAGACGGCTTTCTTTGTTGGCCTTCTCGTCAGTCGTCTCCCAGACAAGGAACTTCTCCAAGCAGCAACCCAGGGTCCAAAGGATGCGTTCTGCTCCTGGCACTGCTTTGTGTGTGTTTTAAGTGGAGGTTTACATACCAAGCCAGTCTCTCGTACAAAAACTTACATACATACACCTTGCTATATACTCCTAGTTGCTCTCCCTCAAATGAGACAGCACATTCTTTCCCTCCACGCTCTAGTTTTGTGACCATTCGGCCAGCTTCTGACCCCCTCTGCCTTCTCATCTCTTCTCCAGACAGGAGCTGCCCACATAGTCTCATCTGTCTACTTGATCCAAGAAGCTTACTCCTCACCAGCATCATTTTCTATCCCATAGTCCAGTCCAATCCCTGTCTGAAGAGTTGGCTTTGGGAATGGTTCCTGTTTTCGGCTAAGAGAAGGTCTGGGGACCGTGACCCCTGGGGTCCTTGTAGTCTCAGTCAGACCATTAAGTCTGGTCTTTTTA
This sequence comes from Elephas maximus indicus, assembly GCF_024166365.1. NCBI lineage: Eukaryota > Metazoa > Chordata > Mammalia > Proboscidea > Elephantidae > Elephas > Elephas maximus. The sequence continues at coordinate 39,138,849 of NC_064844.1, read as the reverse complement.
GAAGAATTTGAGGACTGCATCCCACTGCTCTCCTGCTCCCTCAAGGGTTCTCTGTTGTGTTCCCTGTCAGGGCAGTCATTGGTTGTAGCCGGGCACCATCTAGTTCTTCTGGTCTCAGGCTGATGTAGTCTCTGGTTTATGTGGCCCTTTCTGTCTCTTGGGCCTGTGTCTTTGGTGTTCTTCATTCTCCTTTGCTCCAGGTGGGTTGAGATCAATTGATGCATCTTAGATGGCTACTTGCTAGCGTTTAAGACCCCAGGGGCCACTCTCCAAAGTGGGATGCAGAATGTTTTCTTAATAGATTTTATTATGCCAATTGACTTAGATGTCTCCTGAAACCATGGTCCCCAAATCCCTGCCCCTGCTACGCTGGCCTTCAAAGCATTCAGTTTATTCAGGAAACTGCTTTAGGTTTAGTCTAGTTGTGCTGACCTCTCCTGTATTGTGTGTTGTCTTTCCCTTCACCTAAAATAGTTCTTATCTACTATCTAATTGGCACTGCTTTCTTGGTAGTATGAGGTCCCCCACTCTCTGCTTCCCTTTCCTTTTATCTCTTGTGTGTGTGTGTTTTTTTTTTTTTTTTTAAGATAAAAGGTGGTGCAGGCCATACCCAGGGAAACTCCCTTTACATTGGATCAGGGATGTGACCTTAGTAAGGGTGTTACAACCCCACCCTAATCCTGTTTAACATAAAATTGCAATCACAAAATGGAGGATAACCACACAATACTGGGAATCATGGCCCACCCAAACTGATACACAAATTTGGGGGGGGCGGGACATAATTCAATCCATGACATGTCTCTTCACATTTTATGATTAAATAAATCATAATAAGCAAAGCTTGTTTATCCCATAAAGGAGTAATAATGTTTGTTAAAAGTTCCCCTCTATGGAGTACCCAGTGCCTTAGAGTCGATTCCAATGACTCTACGCCTCTATGGAGTAGAAGATAGAAATCTTGAAGCTGCCCTGCTCTGAGAGTAAAACTTCAGTTGAGAGTGCTCATGGAGCCAAGAAGGAGCATATGTATTTGAGTGACTGGCACCGTGGACATCCAGAGTCAGGAAGGCTGTCCCAGCCAAGAGAGACCCTCAGGGAGCTGAATCACCTACCTCCCCACCCCCCACGCAGCAGAGCAGTGCCTTCACTCACCATCCCGGTCATAGGAGATAACTTAGGGAAGATTGTGTGGCCAAAATAAATAAGAGGAAACATCAGAAAACAGCACCACTTGTTTGGATCAGGTAGGCCTCTTGTCTCCCAGGGAGAATTAATGCCAGTGAGATGCACCTATCTGAACTCTAGTGATTTGCAACTGTCACATAATTCTGGTTCTGAAAATATACTTACCGCATAAAACAGAAAGGTTGGCTCACACTTCCCTCGGTATTTTTCAAGGACATCAAGACAGTCTGCCTCTGCCTAAAGAAAACCAGGTGTCAGCAGATACCCTGGGGCTCAATGGGCACAGAGGCATGATCAGTTGGGAGCCAGCACAGGAAGAACCATGCCCCCGTGACTGCCCACCCAGGTGAAGTACTCACTTGCTCCTCTTCTGCCCCTTCTAATGTCTTTTCATCTGAATCATAACAACTGTCCTGTCAACATATTTCTAAAACCACGGACAATGTACTATTATGAAGAATATGATGAGGAGGAAACAATTCCCCCTGCTCCCCACCGAGCTATTCCCCTGGCACAAGGGAGATGCACTGTCAGACATCCTACTGCTGTCACTTTTGGCAACAACAGAAGTGAAGGGTACTCAGACTCTGCCTTCAAGATCTGGTAAACCCACCGTACCCATGTGGGTATAATGGATTCCCCATCTAAGCATTTCCTCAACACACTCTCTACAAAAGCATCAAAACTTGGTTACAAAGGTGGGGAGGGAGGGTGAGGGGTACTCATCAATTGGATAGTAGACAAGAATTATTTTAGGTGAAGGGAAGGACAACACACACTACAGGGGAAGTTAGCACAACTGGACTAAACCTAAAGCTGGAAAGTTTTCTGAATACAACCAAACACTTTGAGGGACTGCGTAACAGGGGCAGGGTTCTGGGGACCATGGTTTCAGGGAACATCTAGGTCAAGTGGGATAACAAAGTGTATTAAGAAAACGTTCCGCATCCCACTCCGGTGAGTGGCGGCTAGCAAATGCTAGCAAGCGGCCATCTCAGATGCATCAATTGGTCTCAACATACCTGAAGCAAAGGAGAATGAATAACACCAAAGACACATGGAAAATATGAGCCCAAGAGACAGAAAGGGCCACATAAACCAAAGACCCCATCAGCCTGAGGTCAGAAGAACTAGATGGTGCCCACCTACCAGAATGACTGCCCTGACAGGGAACACAACAGAGAATCCCTGATGAGCAGGAGAAAAGTGGAATGCAGACCTCAAATACTTGTAAAAAGACCTGACTTAATGGTCTGACTGAGACTGGAGGGACCCCCAGAGGTCATGGCCCCCAGACTGTTAGCCCAAAACCAAAACCATTCTGGAAGGCAACTCTTCAGACAAAAATTAGGCTGGGCTATAAGACATAAAAATGATACTAGTGAGGAGTGTGCTTATTAGCTCAAGTAGACACATGAGCCTATGTGGGCAGCTCCTGTCTGGAGGAGAGATGAGAAGGCAGAGAGGGACAGGAGCTGGTTGAATGAACACGGGAAATACAGGGTGGAGAGAGGGAGTATGCTATCACATTGTAGGGAGAGCAACTAGGGTCACGTAACAATGTATGTTTTTGTATGAGACTGACTTGAATAGTAAACTTTCACTTAAAGCACAATTTAAAAAAATAAAAACAAAAATCAAAACTGACTCCCAAGGGTGGAACTTTGAAGTCCTTGGGGAAAAACTTTTTTAGACATTAATGTAAACTACATTTATTTTCTGTGAACCTCAAACCTATGGAGTATATCAGCAGTGTCTATTGCATACTTCCCTGGAATTTATTTCTATTTCCATATATTAATCCAAGTGAATGTTTGCTAAAAATTCCCTATCATGGAGCAGAGGATAGAAATCTTGAAACCCTGTGCTATGAGAGTGAAGCTTCCATCAAGAGGGTTTATCTAACCTAGGAGCATACACATGAGTGATATGCATTCCTTCCTGCTGTACATCAAGAAGTGTCCAAGCCAAGACTGACCATCTGGGAGATGGGGTGGATGGGGGTGGGCATCTTTGTATTTAGAGAAATTTTAAGGGATCATGACAAATATCAACAAAAATCCACAATTGATGCCTTTTTAATGATCTGGAAAGGGGCAGCTCACACTTTCTGTTCCTCACTGTTTATAAATTTTTCAATTTTCTTACAGTGTTGTGTGACTTTTTGCTGAGAAAAGAATCTTACTAATGCAAAATGCAGGCAGTCCAGGCCAAGCTCGACCCTCATCTTCTGGAAGAGGCTCACCACAGGTTTGCAGGGGCCACACCAGCCTTGATAGACGTCAACAACTGTGTGGAGCCAAGAAGCAGGAACATTCAGCAGGGCACCAGTACCCACCATGCCAGGCAAAATTAATACTGGCACATTTTAACCCCCCCTCAGATGGACATCTGTTTGTAGAGGTATTTAATCGTTAAAGGTGTTAACCCATCAGATTATGAGAGAGCCTGGGAACAGCATCTATTCCTCATTCTGTGAGTTCAGTATTCTGAATTGTAAACAAAGCTTGAAATGAACCTTCATCCACTGCTGATGGGAATGTAAAATGGTACAGCTACTGTGGGAAACAGTTTGGCAGTTCCTCAAAAAGTTGAACATAGAACTACCGTATGACCCAGCAATCCCAATCCTAGATATATACCCAGAAGAAGTGAAAGCAGGAATGCAAACAGAAACCTGTACATCAATGTTCATTGCAGCACTTTTCACAATAGCCAGAAAAGTGGAAACAACTGAAATGTCCATCAACAGATGAATGGATTAACAAAATGTGGTGTATATATACAATGGAGTATTATTTGTCCATAAAGAGAAATGAAGTCCTGATGCATGCCATGTTACAACATGGATGAACATGCTCAAGGAAATCAGTCACAAAAGGACAAAAGCTGTATGATCTCACTTATATAAAATAAGGCAATATAATGAAAGCAAAAATTATCAGTTGTTACCAGGGGTGAGAGGGAGGAGGAAAGGGAGTATTTTTTCTTGGGGGCAAAAAAAAAAAAAAAGTTAATAGTAGTAGAATAATTTCAAAAAGGATAGCAAGAATGGCTGTACAGCTTGAAGAATGTAATCAATGTAGCTGAATCAAACAAGTAGAAATTGTTGAATTTTTCACTACAATAAAAAAAATAAAATTAAAAAAAAATTAATTATGGCAGAAAATCATTTTCTTAACATGAACCCTTTACCTTAAAGAATTTTCAGGTTACATTCAGGGTCAGGCCTAGCACAGAGTAAGCCCTCAATGAAGATTTGAATTAGACTGAAACTATCTTTTCCAAAAGGAAGGGGTCACTGTAGGTGACCTGTCAGCATACAACTGACTTTTACCTACTCTGATAATAAAGATAGCTTTAACATTTTCCCCTGATGAATTAAAAGTCAATTTGGGCAAAGCAGAATTTTATTTATAAAAATCAATGTTTTTCTCTTAGAAAGAAACTGATACATAGCCAGATGGAAACTTGGATAACTTTTTATTCTTTGATCCCAATCTATTGAGTGTGGTAGGGTTGGGTGTGAGAAAATTCCCTGTTCTGACTGTAACTAAGCCATGAGACCTGTAAGTGAGCTAAACAAGCTATATGCGTGCATCTGCTAGATACAGGACCAGCCCATCCCTGCTAGAGAAATAAGAGCATCATAGCACAATAAGTGTTAGAATGTGACATACAAAGGGCCACATTATAGAGGAGAGGTGTCTTCAAAAGACCTCAACACTCACAGAGTTCATGCCTAATCCACACAGGGAATGGAGGACATTTCTGCTTAGCAGCTACAATGACATGGTCATAGGGAGTTAGCATAGACACCACTTAAAATTTATTAGACCTGTCAGTTTTAATAGCGTGCAATTTGCAATTTTATTTTTGGCAGATTTACATTTAAAAATTTACACATTAGATGAGAACTATTAATATAATATAATATAAATTATCATTAAAATTAGCATAGAACTACAGGGAAGGAAGCCTTCCCAGTGAGGGGAGGACTTTCACTGGGCATCATGGAAAATGCCAAGCTTGGATGGGCAGAGAGGGAGGCCATGAAGGGGAAGCATCAGCACCTAGACACAGGTGGAAAGTTCAGAGGACCCTGGACCAGACCTGCCTAGGGTTATATTGTGGAAAGTAGTGGCACAGACCACTGGGGATGTCTGGAATATGGGCTTCAGGAGTTCTGTCCTAATTTACTAGGCATTGAGGATTTACTAGGCTGTGGCTGAGGACTCACAGCAAATTTTAGGGAGGAGAAGAAACTAATATTTATGGAGCTGCAAGAGAGCATCTGCAAGGTGGAGCCAACATGGCGCCCTAGACAGACACACCATGTCGTCCCTCTGCAGCAAAGACTGGAAAAACTAAGTAAAACAGACACAAATGTCAGTCCTGGAACCCTAACCATCAAATGAAGGGATAAAGAAGTGAATCAAACACTGAATGGAAGAAGAAACTGACGGAAAACAGAGAATAAGGAGAGATACAGAGTGGAGGTCCCCTGCCAACTAAAATGGCACAGCCTCACCACCTTGGAACACAGTCAGCAATGACCCCAGACGGAATACAGGAAGGCAACTTCATGGAGCTCCCAACCGGAGACAGAGCACCCAGTAATCAGAGAAACATGCCTTCCCACCCCTCACCCTTCTGGTGAGCAGCAGCAACTCCTCCAGCCTGGAAGCCCCCACTGGGGTCCACCCCTCCTCCCACTGCATTTTTTTCTCTCTTATTTCCCCCTCACACGTAGCCCCATACACCACCTACCCCTTTTCCTGCCAGACCATACCACTGAGGCTAGACAGCCACCAGCCCGCTGCCACCCCAGGTCCATCGCACCCCCACCTGCCAGTTCCCATTGTGCCATCTTTTTTTCCCCTTTTCTTTCTATCTCCCCCCCAGCCCTGTACACCACCTCCACCTCTTCCTGCCAGCCTCCACTGCACCGCCTCAGCTAGACAGCCACTGGCCTGCCACTGCCCCAGGTTTACCCCACCCCCATCACCAGCTCCCACCGCACCACCATTTTTTCTTTCTTTCATTTCTGTCCTCCACCCACCTAGCCCCATATGCCATCCCCCCTTCCTGCTGGCCCCCACTGTGCCACTGTGGCTAGAGCATGCCCAGCACTCAGGCCCCCCACTGCACCGAGCCAGAACCACCCCTGCCCTCCCGCCATTTGACCAGCTACTGAACACTGGGAAGTGACCTCATACCACTCCTGGTCCCACACCCTCAACTATCTGGCGAGGGGCTCTGAACACTCACACACCACTGGAACATCAGGAGGCAGACAGTGCCTGCCAAGTCTGCCCTCAGGCACCCTCCCAAACCAGTGTACTGCAAGAGGGGCTAGCCCTGCCTTCTGCTGTCCTGCCCACCAGGACAAGGTAGTGAGAGCTGTCATGCCCACAAACAAGCAACAGCAAAGCACACCCAACCTGCCTGCCCTGACATATCAAAACAAAACAAAGGACAAAACAAATGAACATAAAATAATACTTTAATGTCTTGGAGACAGTAGACAATATCAAAAGATAAAAAAAAAAAAGCAGGACAACATGGCCCCAGCAAGTGACCAAAATAAAGAGTCAGATAACTTCAGATAAAAGAAAAGGTAGTGGAACAAGACAAATAATTAGCGCTCTCCAAGACATTAGGAAAGAGATCAAGGAAAACACAGACAAAACTAAGGAAAACAAAAAAATCATGGAAAACACAGATAAAAGCAATGAAAATCTAGCCAAAATCAAGGAAAATACAGACTAAGCAATAGAAGAATTCAAGAAAATAATACAAGAATAAAACATCAAAGTAAATAAAAAAGTAGAAATCATACAAATACAGCAACTAGAAATCCAAAAGATAAACAATGAAATTTCAGAAATAGACAACTCAATAGAAGGTTTTAGGAGCAAATTTGAAACAATAGAAGACAGAATCAGCAAGGCTGAAGACAAATCCAAGGACACCACTTTGGGGAAAAAAATCAGAGAAAAAAGTGAACAAAAATTAAGAGCAAAAATTTGCATGTGATCGGAGTTCCAGAACGGGGTGAAAATGAAAAACACAGAGAAGATTTTTGAAGATTTGCTGGTAGAAAACTTCCAACATATGAAAGACAAAAGGCTGACCATCCAAAAAGTTCAATGAACCTCAAATAGCATAGACCACAAATGAAAGTCACCAAGACACATCATAATCACACTTGCCAAAACCAAGGACAAAGAAAGAATCCTGACAGCGGCTCAAGAAAAATTAAAAGTTACCTACAAAGGGGAAACAATAAGACTAAACTCTGATTACTTGGCAGAAGCTTTTCAGGCAAGAAGGCAATGGGATGACATATATAAAACTTTGAAAGAAAAAAACTGCCAACGAAGAATAATATATCCTGCAAAATTCTCTCTCTCAAATATGATGGTGAAATTATGACTTTTCTAGATAAACAGAAATTAATGGAATTTATAAAAACCAAACCAAACTTACAATAAATATAGAAGAGAGTCCTTCAGTTAGAGAACCAACATCAGACAACAACTAGAGTCTAGGACACAGGACACCTTCAGCCAGATGCCAACTTGGTAAAGAACTCTCAATAATAAAACAAAGCTAAAAGACTTAAAACAAGGAATCAGAGATGTCAATCTGTAAATGACAACACCAAAACAATAAAAAGGGAAATAAATGGAGTAGGTATAGAACTTTCAAATGGACAGGAAGTCAAGGCAATATTAAATAATAATAAAAAAAAAAAAAAAGGCGGGTTAAAACTTGGGAAGATAAGGGTAGATTTCAAAGTAACCACAAAGAAAGTTAACAAACCTACTCATAGAATAAAAAGGAAGAAAAACATAAAATCTCAGTAAACACAAAAAATAGATTGATAATGAAAAGTTGATAATAAAAGAAAAGAAAGTCTACAAACAAAAGGAACTCAGCACAGGAAAGCAACAGGAACAAAGAAAATGTCACCACCACCACAAAAAAAAAAAAAAAAAGCACAATGATATGACAGCAATAAACTCATACGGAATATAAATGGCTTACGTGTACCCATAAAGAGACAGAGAGTGACGGGGTTAAAAAAACACACACACATACACAACCCATCAGTATGCCACCTACAAGAGACACATCTTAGGCACAAGGATATAAATATATTAATAATTAAAGGACAGAAAAAATATATCAAGCAAACAGTAACCAAAAAAGACCAGGAGTGACAATACTAATCTTAGTTAAAATAGACTTAAAGGCAAAATCAATCATAAAAGGCAAGGAAGGACATTATATAATGATTAAAGGGACAATCCATCAAGAAGATATAACCTTAATAAATATCTATGCACCCGACAGGGATCCAAAATACATAAAACTCTTAACAGCACTGAAAAGAGAAATAGTTCCATAATAATAGTAGGAGACTTCAACAGACCACCCTTAGTAAAGGACAGAACATCTAGAAAGAAACTCAACAAAAATACAGAGATCTAAAGGACAAAATCAAACAACTTGACCTCATAGATATACACAGAACACTCCACCCAATAACAGCAAAGCATACATTCTTTTCCAGTGCATATTGAACATTCTCTAGAATAGAACACATTTTAGGCTACAAAGCAACCCTCAATAAAATCCAAACATCTAAATAATACAAAGCATTATATTGAACATTCTCTAGAATAGAACACATTTTAGGCTACAAAGCAACCCTCAATAAAATCCAAACATTGAAATAATACAAAGCATTATCTCTTAGCACAATGCCATGAAACTAGAAATCAATAACAGGTAGAGAGCAAGGAAAAAAAAAATCAAATACATGGAAACTGAATAACACCTTGCTTAAAAACAACTGAGTAATAGAAGAAATCACAGAGGGAATAAAAAATATTCTTAGAATCAAATGAGAATGAAAACACATCATACCAAAACCTCCGGGATATAGCAAAGGTAGTGCTCAGAAGTCAATTTATAGCAATAAACGCACACATCAAAAAAGAAGAATTGGCCAAAATCAAAACGTTAGCCCTACAACTCAAAAAAATAGAAAGAAAACAGCAAAAGAAGCCCACAGCCACCAGAAGGAAGGAAATAATAAAGATAGAGCAGAAATGAAAGAGAACAGAAAAACAACAGAAACTATCAACAAGACCAAAAGTTGGTTCTTTGAAAAGATCAACAAAATTGACATATCGTTGGCCAAACTGACAAAAGAAAAGCAGGAGAGGAAGCAAATAACCCAAATAAGAAATGAGATGGGGGATAGTACAACAGACCCAACTGAAAGAAAAAGGATCATAACAGAACACTATGAAAAATTGTTTTTCAACAAATTTGAGAACCTAGAGGAAACGGACAAATTTCTAGAAACACACTACCTACCTAAACTAACACAAATTGAGATTGAAAATCTTAATAGACCCATAACAAGAAAAGAGATTGAAGAGGTTAAAAAAAAAAAAAAAAAAAAACTCCCAATTAAAAAAAAAAGCCCTGGCCCAGACAGTTTCATTGGAGAATTCCACCGAACATTTAGAGAAGAGCTCATACCAGTACTACTCAAACTACTGCAGAGCACAGAAAAGAAAGAAATACTCCCAAATTCATTCTATGAAGCCAGCATAACCAATACCAAAGCCAGGGAAAGACACCAAAACAAAGAAAATTATATCTCATGAATATAGAGGCAAAACTTCTCAACAAAATTCTAGCCAATAGAATTCAGCACCCTATAAAAAAAAAAAAAAATACACCATGACCAAGTGAGATTCATACCAAGAATGCAAGGATAGTTCAACATTAGAAAATCAATCAATGTAATTCACTACATAAATAGAACAAAAGAAAAGAATCACGTGATCATCTCAATTGACACAGAAAAGGCATTTGATAAAGTCCAAAACCCATTCCTGATTAAAAAAAAAAAAAAAACACTTTCAGTAAAATAGGAATAGAAGGGAAATTTCTCAGCCTAATTAATAAAAGGCTTCTATATGAAACCAACAGCCAACATCATTCTCAAGGAAGAGGGGCTGAAAGCATCCCCCCTGAGAACGGGAACAAGACGAGGATGCCCTTCATCTCCACTCCTATTTAACATGGTGTTGGAAGTCCTGGCTAGAGCAATAAGGCAAGAAAAAGAAATAAAGGGCATCCAAATTAGAAAGAAAGAAGTAAAACTATCCCTATCTGCAGATTCTATACATAGAGGACCCCAAAGATTCCACAAGAAAACTACTGGAACTAATACAATAATTCAGCAGAGTAGCAGGATACAGGATCAACATACAAAAATCAGCTGGAGCTGCCACCGTGCCCCAGCTTAAAGACCGGAGGCTGGGGGAGGGTAGCAGAGCCGGCGCTGCTGCCATGTTAAGTCTGAGGTAGCTGTTGTAGGCCCCAGTGGTGGTGCCATTAACAGGGAGAACTCCTTATATTGGCAGCAAGATCAGCCTCATCTCCAAGGTGGAGATCCACTACAAGGGCATCCTCTAGGCCATCGACACTGAGAACTCCACTGTAGCCCTTGCCAAAGTTCAGTCCTTTGGTACAAAAGACAGACCAATACCACCTCAAGATGAAGTCTTTGAATACCTTATATTCCATGGAAGTGATATTACAGACCTCACTGTTTTTGAGCCACCAAAACCACAATGTTCTTCACTAGGCTCCTTTACTTCTTCATTCCAGTCAGTGGATTCCTATGGACCTTTGACAGGATGCCAACACACAGTCAATTCAGTCCAAGTTCAATAGCCAGGCAGTAGTTTGGTGCTATTCGTGTTGCTGGAAGCTCTTTGACATCCTTTGGAACAAAAACATCAAGCAGTGGTACCTTATCCCGAAGTAATGCAGTTGGTTCTGCTTTTACACAGGATACAAACTCTCTAAAAAGATATCTCAAGGTAATTCAAGCCCTCAGTTAGACCCTTTGAGAAAAAGCAGTACAGACTGCCTCAGCCCACTTATCTGCTCTAGCACCTGTTGGGAGAAGGAGCCCTATATCAATCAAGCCTTTGCCATCTACCATCCACCAGAAAATGAGCAACTTAGAAGGTGTGGGGTGGGGGCGGAATCACTAACTAGATAGTAGATAAGTGCTAACTTTAGTGAAGGGAAAGACAACATACAATACAGGGGAAGTCAGCACAAACTGACCAAGGCAAAGTCATAGAAGCTTCCTAGACTCATCCAAACACCTAGAGGAACCTAGTTACTGGAGCTGAGGGCTGGGGACCATGGTCTTGGGGGCCATCTAGGTCAACTGGCATAACACAGTTTATAAAGAAAATGTTCTACATCTCACTTTGGTGAGTAGCATCTGGGATCTTAAAGCTTGCAAGTGGCCATCTAAGATATATCTATTGGTCTCATCCCATTTGGAGCAAAGGAGAATAAAGAAAACCAAAGACACAAGGAAAATATTAGTCCAAAGGACTAATGGGCCACATGAACCAGAGCCTCCAACAGCCTGAGCCCAGAAGAACTAGATGGTGCCGGGCTACCACCACTGACTGCTCTGACAGGGATCACAATAGAGGGCCCCGGACAGAGCAGGTGAAAAAAGTAGAACAAAATTCAAATTCACACACAGAAAAAAAAACAGACTTACTGGTCTAACAGAGACTGGAAGAACCCCCAAGACTATGGCTCCCGGACACCCTGCTAACTCAAAACTGAAGCCACTCCCAAAGTCCACCTTTCAACCAAAGATTAAAACTCAAAAAAAAAAAAACAAACCTGTTGCTGTCGAGTCAATTCTGACTCATAGTGACCCTACAGGGTCAGAGTAGAACTGCCCCATAGTTTCCAAGGAGTACCCAGTGGATTTGAACTGCCAATCTTTTGGTTAGCAGCCAGAGCACTTCGTCACTATGCCACTAGGATTTCCAACCAAAGATCAGACAGGCCTATAAAACAAACAATAACACATGTAAGGAACATGCTTTTTAGTTAACTACGTATACGAGATCAAATGGACAACACTTGCCCAAAAGCAAAGATAAAAAGGCAAGAAGGGAGAGGAAAACTGTACAGATGGACGCCAGGAATGTGGGGTGTAAAGGGAGAGAGTGCTGACACATTGCAGGGATTGCAACCAATGTCACAAAACAACTTGTGTATAAATTTTTGAATGAGAAACTAATTTGTCCTGAAACTTTCACCTGAAGCACACATATACACACACACAAAACTAATTAAAAAAAAAAAAAAAAAAGAGAGAGCATCTGCACTTTGTTCTCCTCTCAAAAAGCCCAGTGAGAAGGCTATTTTATCCTTTTATATGGAGAAGGAAAGTGAAGTAACTGACCCAAGGTGTTAAAAATTTTTTTTTTATTAAGCAGTACAGCCAAGTTTGAGCTTGGTTTGTTTAATGCCCATAGCCCATGCACTTGCAGGGAAGAAGCAGGATGCACTAATTCAGGAGTGTTGGTTGGTTCAGCCAAGGAGCATAGTTTTGGAGACAGAAAGTAAACAAGCTGGGTATGGAATAGATGTGGAAGCCAAACTCAGGGGTAGCAGTGAGGATGGAAGGGAAGGAGGAGAAGCATCCATGAAAGTTTGAAAAGGAATTGGAAAGACTGGAAGTGAAAGTCAAGTGGGTGTGAAAAGGCCTCCCCCTTTTAGCCTGGCACAGTAAAAGAACTGGTGAAGCTGAAAAGAGATAGTATGAGAGAAAGAGGAAAGTGAACATGATTCTAGGCACTGGGTTTCAGCTACCAGCCAGAGAATCTAAGGTAGTTGGTCCCAAAGACCACCCAGAAGGAGAGCAAAAACAGAAAAGAGGGTTTGGCCTCCTTAGTATACAGGGGGAGGATAAGGCTCTGGGCTTCTTTGAGGACAAGAGCTTCACAATTAAGGAATTTGGGGACTACAATGCACCACAGTCATGGGGGTGGAGCCTGAGAAAGACATTTAGATCAAGCCAGGAAGAAGTTCCTGAAGACTTAGATAAGGGCCCTGTATACAGGCCCATTGAGAAGGGAAGGTTCAAGCCTCAGTGAAAAAAAAAAATAGGGGCCCAATTAGCTAAAAATCTCCATGCAGGATTTGCATTGATAGTTCACCCCAGTCATCTGTACCAGCTTCCCGTCTTCATATTCCCTGTATCTGAGTGGTGGAAACAAAGGCATACTTCACAATGTTAGGAGGGAGTAGGGTGGTGCGAGTTAGGAGGGATTGAAGAGGAAATACATGAAGAGTTTGACTCTGAAGACAGGGAGCAAAACAGAGAAGACACCCAGAAGGAATGGCAGGAATGAGGTATGTGTGAGTGTAAATCTGAATAGACTTTTGCATGCCTGAAGGCAAAGGAAAATGAGCCAACAGATGGAAGACTTCCAAGATGGTGGTTGGCTTTGGCAGTAGATATCTGCTGGCTCAAGAGAGAAGGAAGAAGGAGGCGGGGCCAAGATGGCAGAGTAGTCAGGTGCTTCCGGTGAACCCTCTTACAACAAAGACCTGAAAAAACAAGTGAAACAGCTACATTTATGACAAGCTAGAAGCCCTGAACATCAAAGGCAAAATTAGAAAATGTACTGAACAGCAGGGATACGGAGGGACGGTTCAGAAGCTGAGAGGAGGTGCCAGACCTGAATTGCCAGGAAGCCTCAGGCTGCAGTGGGCTGGTGGTAATGTTCAGCCACAATTTCCTCAAGGAGAAACAGCCAGCCACACAGCCTACTCACACCTCCAGAACCAGAGAAGAACGGCACTCTTGGCAAAAGCTGCGTATATTTTACTGCGCCCCCAGCCCCCATGCTGGCTTCAGTGGCTGTCGATTTCCCTGGGCCTGAGATAGCTCCTGTTGCACACCCTGAGCCATTCTCCTGGCCTTGGAGAAGGAGTAAATTCACAACCGGGGAAAAGATAATCTGCACGCTCCAGTAACCTGGGGAGCTCAAGACAGAAGCAGCTCCTGTCCAGGCATAAACGGGCCATGGACTTTGAATACCTTTCATCCCTGCATGGACCTGCATGGGCATATTTCAGGAGACTAGGCCCTTGTTGGCAGACTGCAACTGTTTCAGCTATGTGGCAGAGAGGTGGGTGTTTGATGTTTGACACCACTTTGCTATTAAACAGGGTCTTCACCTACCCACATCAGAGGCCTAAGGATTGGTGGCTCCACCTAGGTCACCCAGCCATCCGCAACAGGGCTCCAAGGAAAACCGACACCTCCCAGTCCTTACAACCAAAAGCACTGGGTGCCCAAGGTCCGTCTGCAGAACCCACCCACCTGTGTCCTCTAGGGAACAAGGACGCGCTTTCCTCACAGACACTCAGGGGATGGTTGTCAGCCCCCAGGCTTGTTCAGAGAATGACTACCTGCTGCAACCAGATACCGGTACCTACACAAATCACTCCTGCCCTCTAGGACTGTAGGACAGAGCCTGTACCACACACTTGATGACCAACTACCTGGACATCTCAGCTGAATCCATACAAGAAAATGAATGGACTCCTAGACTCATATACCTGGTAACAGCTCTACCCATCTGGTGACAGGACATTAGAGCTTCAAAGGCGAAAATAATCAAGCTAGCTCACTCAAGCAACCTATCTGGACATATCAAAACAAAACAAAGCAAGAAGATAGGATATAGTAAGCAAACATAAAATAAACTAATAACTTACAGATGGCAAAGAGACAAAAGTCAATATCAAATCACATAACAAAGCAGACAATGGTCATGTCAAAAAGCACTCAAAACAAAGAATCAAGGGATCTTCTGGATGAAGGTGCCTTCCTGGAATTACCAGACACAGAATACAAAAGATTAATATATAGAACTCTTCAAGACATCAGGAAGGAGATCACACAACACCCAGAACAAGCAAAGAACACACAGATAAAGCAGTTGAAGAAATTAAAAAGGTTATTCGAGAATATAATGAAAAATTTAATAAGCTCCAAGAATCCATAGAGAGACAGCAATCAGAAATTCAGATTTTAACAATAAAATTACAGAGTTAGACAACTCAATAGAAAGTCAGAGGAGCAGAACTGAGCAAGTGGAAGGCAGAATTGGTGAGCTTTAAGATAAAGCGCTTGGCACCAATATATTTGAAGAAAAATCAGATAAAAGAATTTTTAAAAAATGAAGAAGCTGTAACAACGATGTGGGAATCTATCAAGAGAAACAACCTATGAGTGACTGAAGTACCAGAACAGAGAGGGATAACAGAAAATACAGAGAGAATTTTTGAAGATTTGCTGGCAGGAAACGTCCCTGATATTATGAACGCTGAGAAGATATCTATCCAAGATGCTCACTGAACTCCACATAAGGTAGATCTTAAAAGAACGTCATCACAACATATTATAATCAAACTTGCCAAAATCAAAGACAAAGAGAATTTTAAAAGCAGCTAGAGATAAACAAAAAGTCACCTACAAAGGAGAGTGAATAAGAATAAGCTTGGACTACTCAGCAGAAACCATGCAGGCAAGAAGGCAATGGTAAGACTTATATAAAGCACTGAAGGAAAAAGTTGCCAGCCGAGAATCATATATCCAGCAAAACCATCTCTCAAATATGAAGGTGAAATTAGGACATTTCCAGATAAACAGAAGTTTAGGGAATTCATAAAAACCAAACCAAAACTAAATAAAATACTAAAGAGAGTTCTCTGGTTAGAAAATCAATAATATCAGATTATCAACCCGAGACTAGAACACTGAACAAAGCAATCAGCTGTCAACCCAGATACGGAAATCACAAAATAAATCAAGATTTAAAAAATGCTCAAAACAGGGAAATACTGATGTCATTACATAAAAGAAGACACATTAAAACAATAAAGAGGGACTAAGAAATGTCATAGATCTTTCACATGGAGAGGAAGACAAAGCAATATAAAGAAATAAAAGTTAGGTTTAAACTTAGAAAAATAGGGGAAAATATTAAGGTAACCACAAAGGAGACTAACAATCCTACTCATCAAAATAAAATACAAGAAAAAAATAGAAACTCAGCAGAAACAAAATCAACTACAATGAATAAGAGGAAAAGACAATATATAAACTATTCAGCACAAAAAATTAAGTGGGAAAAAGAAACTGTCAACACACAAAGACATCAAAATGACAGCACTAAACTCATACCTATCCATAATTATGCTGCATGTAAACAGACTAAATGCACCAATAAAGAGACAGCAAGTGGCAGAATGGATAAAAAAACATGATCCTTCTAAATGCTACAAGAGACACACCTTAAACTTAAAGACACAAACAAACTAAAACTCAAAGGATGGAAAAATATATATCAAGCAAACACAGTCAAAAAAGAGCAGGAGTGGCAATACTGATTACCAACAAAATAGACTTTAAAGTTAAATCTACCACAAAGGATAAGGAAGGACACTATATAATGATTAAAGGGACAATATAGCAGGAGGATATAACCATATTAAATGTTTATGCACCCAATGACAGTGCTGCAAGATACATAAAACAAACTCTAACAGCATTGAAAAGTGAGATAGATAGTGCCACAATTATAGTAGGAGACTTCAGCACTTTCAGTGAAGGACAGAACATCCAGAAAGAAGCTCAGTAAAGACACGGAGGATCTAAATGCCACAATCAACCAACTTGACCTCACAGATATATACAGAATACTCCACCCAACAGCAGCCAAGTATACTTTCTTTTCTAGTGCACATGGAACATTCTCTAGAATAGACCACATATTAGGTCATAAAGCAAGCCTTAGCAGAATCCAAAACATCAAAATATTACAAAGCATCTTCTCTGACCATAAGGCCATAAAAGTAGAAATCAATAACAGAAAAAGCAGGGAAAAGAAATCAAACATTTGGAAACTGAATAATACCCTGCTCAGAAATGACTGGGTTATAGAAGACATAAAGGATGGAATAAAGAGATTCAGAGAATCCAATGACAATGAAAACACTTCCTATCAGAACCTTTGGGACATAGCAAAAGCAGTGCTCAGAGGTCAATTTATATCAATAAATGCACACATACAAAAAGAAGGGCCAAAGTCAAAGAACTATCCATACAACTTGAACAAATAGAAAGAGAGCAACAAAAGAAACCCTCAAGCACCAGAAGAAAGCAAATAATAAAAATTAGAGCAGAATTAAATGAATTAGAGAACAGAAAAACAATTGAAAGAGTTAACAAGACCAAAGCTGGTTCTTTGAAAAAATTAACAAAATTGATAAACCATTGGCCAAACTGACAAAAGAAAAATGGGAGAGGAAGCAAATACCCTGAATAAGAAACAAGATGGGCAATATTACAACAGACTCAAATGAAATTAAAAGAATCATATCAGATTACTACAAAATATTGTACTCTAAGAAACTCGAAAACCTAGAAGAAATGGATGAATTCCTAGAAACACACTACCTACCTAAACTAACACAAACAGAGGTAGAACAACTGAATAAAACCATAACAAAAGAAGAGGCTAAAAAGGTAATCAAAAAACTCCCAACAAGAAAAAGTCCTGGCCCAGATGGCTTCTCTGCAGAGTTCTACCAAACTTTCAGAGAAGAGTTAACACCACTACTACTAAAGGTATTTCAGAGCATAGAAAAGGACGGAATACTACCAAACTCATTCTATGAAGCCACCATATCCCTGATACCAAAACCAGGTAAAGACACCACAAAAAAAGAAAATTACAGACCTATATCCCCCATGAACTTAGATGCAAAAGTCCTCAACAAAATTCTAGCCAATAGAATTTAACAACATATCAAAAAAATAATTCACCATGACCAAGTGGGATTCATACCACGTATGCAGGGATGTTTCAACATTAGGAAAACCATCGATGTAATCCATCACATAAATAAAACAAAAGCCAAGAGCCACATGATCTTATCAATTGATGCAGAAAAGGCATATGACAGAGTCCAACGCCCATTCATGATAAAAACTCTCAGCAAAATAGGAATAGAAGGTAAATTCCTCAACATAATAAAGCCCATTTATACAAAGCCAATAGCCAACATCATGCTAATTGGAGAGAGTCTAAAACCATTCTCCTTGAGATTGGGAACCAGACAAGGATGCCCTTTATCACCACTCTTATTCAACATTGTGCTGGACATCCTAGCCAGAGCAATTAGGCTAGATAAGGAAATAAAGGGCATCCAGACTGGTAAGGAAGAAGTAAAAGTATGTCTATTTGCAGATGATATGATCTTATACACAGAATACCATAAAGAATCTTCAAGAAAACTACTGAAACTAATAGAACAGCTCAGTAGAGTATCAGGATGCAAGATAAACATACAAAAATCAGTTGGATTCCTCTACACCAACAAAAAGAACATTGAAGAGGAAATAGCCAGATCAATACCATTTACAGTAGCCCCCAAGAAGATAAAATACTTAGGAATAAATCTTACCAGAGATGTTAAAGACTTATACAAAGAAAACTATAAGACACTACTGCAAGAAACCAAAAGAGCCCTACATAAGTGGAAAAACATACCTTGGTCATGGGTAGGAAGACTTAATATGGTAAAAATGTCTATTTAAAAAAAAAAAAAAAAGTCTATTCTACCAAAAGCCATCTATAGATACAATGCAATTCTGATCCAAATTCCAACGACATTTTTTAATGAGATGGAGAAACAAATCACCAACTTCATAAGGAAGGGAAAGAGGCCTCAGGTAAGTAAAGCATTACTGAAAAAGAAGGAACAAAGTGAGGGGCCTCACTCTACCTGATTTTATACTGCCACAGTAGTCAAAACAGCCTGGTACTGGTACAACAACAGATACATAGACCAATGGAACAGAATTGAGAATCCAGACATAAATCCATCCACATATGAGCAGCTGATATTTGACAAAGGCCCAAAGTCAGTTAAATGGGGAAAAGACAGTTTCTTTAACAAATGGTGCTGGCGTAACTCGATATAAATCTGCAAAAAAATGAAAGAAGACCCTTACCTCACACCATGCACAAAAAAAGAACTCAAAATGGATTGAAGACCTAAATATAAAATATGAAACGATAAAGATCACGGAAGAAAAACTAGGGACAATGCTAGCAGCCCTAACACATGGCATAAACAGTATACAAAACATTACTAACAATGCACAAACAGCAGAAGAGAAACTAGATAACAGGGAGCTCCTAAAAATCAAACACGTATGTTCATCCAAAGACTTCACCAAAAGAGTAAGCAGATTACCTATAGACTGGGAGAAAGTTTTTAGCTATGACATTTCTGACCAGTGTCTGATCTCTAAAATCTACATGATACTGCAAAAACTCAGCTACAAAAAGACAACCCAATTAAAAAATGGGCAAGGACATGAACAGGCACTTCAGTAATGAAGACATTCAGGTTGCTAAGAGATATATGAGGAAATGCTCATAATCATTAGCCATTAGAGAAATGCAAATCAAAACTACAGTGAGATTCCATCTCACTCCAACAAGGCTGGCATTAATCCAAAAAACACAAAATCATAAATGTTGGAGAGGTTTTGGAGAGACTGAAACACTTACATGCTGCTGGTGGGAATGTAAAATGGTACAACCACTTTGGAAATCAATTTGGCACTTCCTTAAAAAGCTAGAAGTACCATACGATTCAGGAATCCCACTCCTTGGAATATATCCTAGAGAAATAAGAGCGTTTACGCGAACAGATATATGGACACCCATGTTCACTGCAGCATTGTTTGCAAAAGCAAGAAGATGGAAGCAACCAAAGTGCCCATCAATGGATGAATGGATAAATAAATTATGGTATGGTCACACAATGGAATACTACGCATCGATAAACAACAATGATGAATCACTGAAACATTTCACAACATGGAGGAATCTGGAAGGCATTATGCTGAGTGAAATCAGTCAGTTTCAAAAGGACAAATATTGTATGAGACCACTATTATAAGAACTTGAAAAATAGTTTAAACAGAGAAGAAAATATTCTTTGATGGTTATGAGAATGGGGAGGGAGGGAGGGAGAGGGGTTTTCACTAATTAGATAGTAGATAAGAACTAATTTAGGTGAAGGGTAAGACAACACACAATACAGGAGAGGTTAACACAACTGGACTGAACCAAAAGCAAAGAAGTTTCCTGAATAAACTGAATCCTTTGAAGGCCAGCGTAGCAGGGGCGGGGGTTTGGGGGCCATGGTTTCAGGGAATATCTATGTCAGCTGGCATAATAAAATCTATTAAGAAAAACAAAAGAGAGAGAGAAGGAAGAACATATGTCCCTTTTCCTGGAGACTGCATGATTCAAGAAGGGGCAGAGGCGGGGCCCCAGGTGCCTTCAGTGAGCAAAGGCCCTTGAACTGCTTAGAGCGAGGTCTGGCACAGAGTTCTGATTGTCATGGCTTAGCAGGGTGGCTGGCACTACTGTTGTTAAGAAAATAGAAGAAATGGTTTGTTTCATGCTAGAGCTGTGTCCTAGTTGCACAGAAAGGACATGTGAAAAAAAGTTAAGACTTGGCACCATTCCAAAAAGCTTTGTAATCCTTCAAATAGTAGAGTGTGGCAATACTCACACCCACACAAGTGAGCGATGCAACCAGTATCTATTTAGTACCCACTGAGCCCCAGGGCCTGGGCAAGTCTGCTAGAATAGTAAGATGAAAAAGCCAATGTCCCGGTGTGGATAGTCTAGGAGGGAAAGCCTTGATAGAGTTCACCCAGACTGAGGCCTCACCAAGCAGGCTGTGTGTTGGGGGGTTTGAGAGGACAGAGTTCCACCCCAAATGCCTCAGGGGCTCCCAGGGGGAGGTAATCACACAGAGGTTCAGGGAAGACTTCATGCAGGGAGGCTGCGTTTGAGCTGGGCCTGGGAATATGTCATGAGGGGGTTGTGATAGTCCAACTAGAGTGAAGAAGTGGGAACACGCCTTCCATACTGAAGGCGTGTTCAAGAAAACTGGCTGGAAGCTCAGAACACACCTCAGGGAACAGTGGGTAAAGGGGCTGGAATGACAGATTGAGTCATGACAAGGAGAGGGGGACTGAAATGCTGAAGTCATTTAGTTGGGAAATGGAAATGGGGAGGGATAAGAGAAGATACAGGCAGACTAGGCAGATGTATATAGTTGTTATTGTTAGGTGCCCTCGAGTCGATTCCAATTCATAGCGACTCTATGTACCACGGAACGAAACACTGCCCAGTCCTTCACCATGCTCAAAATCGTTGTTATGTTTAAGCCCATTGCTGCAGCCACTGTGTCAATCCATCTTGTTGAAGGTCTTCCTCTTTTTTGCTGACCCTGTACTCTACCAAGCATGATGTCCTTCTCCAGGGACTGAACCCTCCTGATAACATGTCCAAAGTATGTGTGATGCAGTCTCGCCATCCTTGCTTCTAAGGAGCATTCTGGTTGTACTTCTTCCAAGACAGATCTGTTCTTTTGCCAGTCCATGGTGTATTTAATTTCTTCACCAACACCACAATTCAAAGTCATCAATTCTTCTTCGGTCTTATTAATTGTCCAGCTTTTGCATGCATAAGATGCGACTGAAAACACTATGGCTTGGGTCAGGCACACCTTAGTCTTCAAGGTGACACCTTTACTTTTCACCACTTTAAAGAGGTCTTTCACAGCAGATTTGCCCGATCCAATGCATCTTTTGATTTCTTGACTGCTGCTTCCACAGGTGTTGACTATGGATCCAAGTAAAATGAAATCCTTGACAACTTCGATCTTTACTCCAAGATGCTGCTTATTGGTCTAGCTGTGAGGATTTTTGTTTTATGTTGAGGTGTAATTCATACTGAAGGCTGTGGTCTTTGATCTTCATCAGTAAGTGATTCAAGTCCTTTTCACTTTCAGCAAGCAAGGTTGTGTCATCTGCATAACGCAGGTTGTTAATGAGTCTTCCTCCAATCCTGATGCCCCATTCTTCTCCATACAGTCCAGCCTCTTGGATTATCTGCTCAGCATACAGATTGAATAGATACGGCGAAAAGATACAACCCTGACACACAGCTTTCCTGACTTTAAACCACACAGTATCCCCTTGTTCTATTCAAATAACTGCGTCTTGATCTATATACAGATTCCTCATGAGCACAATTAAATGTTCGGGAATTCCCATTCTTCACAATATTATCCATAATTTGTTATGATCCACACAGTCAAATGCCTTTGCGTAGTCAATAAAGCACTGGTAAACATCTTTCTGGTATTTTCTGCTTTCAGCGAGGATGCATCTGACATCAGCAATGATATCCCGTGTTCCAAGTTCTCTTCTGAATCTGGCCTGAATTTCTGGCAGTTCCCTGTAGATATACTGCTGCAGCTGCTTTTGAATGATCTTCAGCAAAATTTCACTTGAGTGTGATATTAATGATATTGTTCTACAATTTCCACATTCAGTTGGATCACCTTTCTTTGAAGCAGGCATAAATATGGCTCTCTTCCAGTCAGCCAAGTAGCTGTCTTCCAAATCTCCTGGCAAGGACAAGTGAGTGCTTCCAGCGCTGCAGCCATTTGTTGAAACATCTCAATTGGTATTCCGTCAATTCCTGGAGCTTTGTTTTTCACCGAAGCCTTCAGTGCAGCTTGGACTTCTTCCTTCAGTACCATCAGTTCCAGATCATATGCCACCTCTTGAAATGGTTGAACGTCCACTAATTCTTTTTGGTATAATGACTCTGTGTATTCCTTCAATCTTCATTTGATGCTTCCTGTATCATTTAATATTTTCCCCCATAGAATCCTTCACTGTTGCAACTCAAGGCTTGAATTTTTCTTCAGTTCTTTCAGCTTGAGAAACGCCAAGCGTGTTCTTCCCTTTTGGTTTTCTATCTCCAGCTCTTTGCACATGTCCTTATAATACTTTACTTTGTCTTCTCAAGCCACCCTTTGAAATCTTCTGTTCATTTTGTTTACTTCATCATTTCTTCCTTTTGCTTTAGCTATTCAACATCCAAGGGCAAGTTTCAGAGTCTCAGATGTATATATAGAGAGAATAATTGAGCAGAAACACAGAGAAATAGGCCCAGAGATGTCTAGGGTGAATAAAAAAGAGACATAGGAGCAGAGGCGGTATGGTAGGCAGTCTCTATGGTGCCTTCCCCCACCCCTCCAGTAATCCCCACCTCCTGATATTCATACCTTTGTGTAATCCTCTCAAGTTTGGGCTGGACCTAGTGACTGGCCTCTAATGAATACAATATAGCAAAAATGATGGGGCGTCACATTCGAGATTAAGTTACAAAAAGGCGATGACTTCCGTGCCCTTCCCTCTGTCTCTCTCAGCCTTCGCTCTGGGGGAAGCTGCCATGCTGTAATTAGTCTTATGGAGAAACTGATGGCAAGAAATTTATGTCTCTGCAGGCCCATAAAACAAAACAAGCCTAAAGGGGCACACCAGCCCAGGGCCAAGCACTAGAAGGCAGGAGGGGACAGGAAAGCTGGTAATAGGGAACCCAAGGTTGAGAAGGGAGAGTGTTGACATGTCACGATGGTAACCAATGTCACAAAACAATATGTGTACTAATTATTTAATGAGAAGCTCATTTGTTCTGTAAATCTTCATCTAAAGCACAATTAAAAAAAAAAAAAGAAATTTATGTCTCTCCCCAATAGCCAGCAAGGACTTGAAACCTGCCAACAGCCATGTGAGTGAACTTGGAAGTGCATCTTCTGAGCCCTGCCAACAGCCACATAAATGAGCTTGGAAGTAAATCTGCTCCTAGCTGAGCCTGAGCCAGGGGCACCTAACTAAGTACACCTGGATTCTGGATCCACAGAAACTGTGGGATAATAAATGTTTGCTTTTTCAGGCCACTAAGTTTTGGGTAAGTGTTACGCAGCAATAGATAACTAATACAAGGAAGGTAGAGACGAGGAGGCTCATGGACAATGCTTGTGGCTACGCGGTTCCTGGTTCCAGTCTCTTGTGATGCCTGGCTCTCCTTCTAGCCCTTGAGTTCCAAAAGATCCTGGTATCTCCTCCAGTACATTCCCTTTTTGTGCCTAAGGTAATTAGAAGAGGTTTCTGTTATTTAATACAAAACAATCTCTGAGTATGACAACAGCTCTAACACAAAGGAACCTGTTTATCCAACAGTACTGACTAGTGTACTGAACTTACTGACAGATATTCAAGCCATACACACGCAGACACACACACACACACACACAGCCGAAAGAAATCACCTGGTTCTTTATTCTTTATGAGGCTTAAGGTTATAAGAAAATGGTGCCTTATTACAGCCCTTCTCTTCATGGTTCAATGTATCATTTAACAATTTTGAAAAGAATGAATTGGAAAAATTATTTTAAATTACCAGTTAGTCCTTTGGAACTGAGCATTTCCTCCCAAAGCTCCTGGGTGCTGATGTTGACCTAAAGCCAAAGAGGATCAAAACTGTATTACTGAGGGCATTGATGGGGAAATAATTTGTTTGCCCCAGACCTTTCTCAATCTCTCTCTTACTCTGAAATAGTTACAGATACAGCTCAAGCCATTCCCCTCTCCCCAGTCTTCTTTTCTCCTCACCTCATTTCCTGCCTCTCTCCCCAGGGATAACCACCCTCTTAAAAATGGTGGCTACTCACTGGGTGGGCTCAAACCACCAACCTTTAGGTTAACAGTTAAGCACAAACTTTTTGCACTACCCAAGGACCTTTACAGGTAGAAAAGGTGATGAAAATGATAATTACATGAATATGAGTTTAGAGTCTTGGTTGCTTTCCAGAAGTGGATAATTTTCTCAGGGTTTTTATGCATTTTAACCTAACTTTTAGTAACTGTGTATGTAATTGACATAAACAATACAAAACATTTAATGTCATTAACTCTTCAGTCTTCTGGAGCAACAGAGAAAGAAGGAAACCAAAGACTCAAAGAAGAAACTAGTCCACAGGACTAATTGCCCAGCTGCTGCTACTGACCTTTCCGACCAGGGACACAATAGATGGTCCTAGATAGAATGGGAGAAAATTGTAGAACAAAACTCAAATTCTTAAAAAAAAAAAAAAAGACCAGACTTACTGGGCTTGTAGAGACTAGAGGAACCCCTGAGACCATCGCCCTGAGATACTCTGTAAACCTTGAACTGAGATATTAATTTTTTTCTTTTTCGGCCCTTTTAATATATTTTATTGCGATACAATTTATGTACAGTGAAATACACAGAACTAAAGTGTAACAGTTCAATGAGTGTCTTAGGCTGGGTTCTCTAGAGGAGCAAAACCAGTAAAGCATATAAATACATAGAGAGAGAAACTTGTATCAAGGAAATGTCTCAAGCGGTTATATAGGCTGGAGCATTCCAAGTCCATGGGTCAGGATAGAGCCTTCTCCTGATTCACGTAGCTGCAGGGGCTGGTGAACCCAAGATTGGCAGGTCAGAGAGAGGGTTCTTGCTCATAGGCTTCAGAGATCAACAAATCCCAAGATTGGAAGGCAAGACTGTAGGTAAGCTGCTAGTTCAAGTCCGAAGAACCAAACGTCAGACAAACAGGAGCCAGTTCCAAGGTCCAGAGCAAGCAAAAGCCCACAAGCTTTGCCAGAATGTCCACTTATATTCAATGCAGGCCACATGCACAAGGAAACTCCCTTTCAACTGACTGGCTACTCAGAGCAGATCTCATCATGGAAGTGATCACAACATCATATGACTGCCAAACCACTGAGAATCATGACTCAGCCAAGTTGACACACAACCTTAAACATCACAATGAGTTTCGACAAAAAACACACACCCTTATCACAATACAGAACATTTCTATCGTCCCAGAAAGTTTCCCTGTGTCTCTTCCTAGTCAATCCCTCAACCCTCACCAAGGTAAACGCTGATTTGTTTTTCTGTCACAATAGTTTTGCCTCTTCTAAAACTTCATATAATTGGAGTAATACAGCATGCATTATTTTGTGCTGGCTTCTTTCACACAGGATATTTTTGAGATTCATCCATGTAGTTGTATGTATCAGTAGTCTGTTCATTTTCATTGCTGAGGATATTCTATGGTATGGCTATACCACAATTTACTTATCCATCCTTCTTTTGATAGATATATGGGTTATTTACAGTTTGGGCTATTATGAATAAAGACTTATGGACACTTTTTTTTTTATTGTGCTTTAGGTGAAAGTTTACAGCTCAATTTCTCATTCAAAATATTATACACATACTGTTTTGTGACATTGGTTACAATTCCCACAATGTGACAACATGCTCCCCCTTTCCACCCTGAGTTCCCTGTGTCCATTTGCCCAGTTCCTGCCCCTTACTGCCTTTGTCTTGCTTTTGGGCAGCAGTTGCCCATTTGGTTTTGTATACTTGATTGAACTAAGAAGCATGTTACTCACGTGTGTTAGTTTGTTTTATAGGGCTGTTTTATTTTTGTCTGAAAAGTGGGCTTCAGGAGTGGTTTCAGTCCTGAGTTAACAGAGTGTCCAGGGGTTCCTCCAGTCTCTGTCAGACCAGTAAGTCTGGTCTTTTCTTGTGAATTTGAATTCTGTTCTACATTTTTCTCCTGTTCTGTCTGGCACTCTTTGTTGTGATCCCTGTCAGAGCAGTCAGTAGTGATAGCCAGC
This sequence comes from Elephas maximus indicus, assembly GCF_024166365.1. NCBI lineage: Eukaryota > Metazoa > Chordata > Mammalia > Proboscidea > Elephantidae > Elephas > Elephas maximus. The sequence continues at coordinate 39,112,115 of NC_064844.1, read as the reverse complement.
CAACATCTAGTTCTTCTGGGCTCAGGCTGTTGGAGGCTCTGGTTCATGTGGCCCATTAGTTCCGTGACTAATATTTTCCTTGTGCTTTGGTTTTATTTTTCTTTGCCCTGAACAAGATGGGACCAATACGTGTATCTTAGATGGCCACTCGCAAGCTTTTAAGACCCCAGACGCTACTCACCAAAATGAGACATAGAATCTTTTCTTTATGAACTATGTTATGCCAGTTGAGCGAGATGTCCCCCAAGGCTATGGTCCCCAGCCCCTAGCTCCAGCAACTCAGTCCCTCAAGGTGTTTGGATGTGTCTAGGAAACTTCTACGTCTTTGCTTTGGCCAAGTTGTGTCAACTTTCCATATACTGTGTGTTGTCCTTTCCTTCACCAAAGTTGACACTTGTCTACTGTCTAGTTAGTGATTTCCCCTCTCTCCCTACCCACCCCTGTAACCATAGAAAAAAAATTTTGTGTGTGTGTAAACCTTTTCTTCCGTTCTTATAATAGTGGTCTCACACAATATTTGTCCTTTTGTGACTGCCTTATTTCACTCAGCCTCCAGATTCATCCATGTCATGAGATGTTTCCCGGATACATCATTGTTCTTTATAGTTGTGTAGTATTCTATTCTGTGTATGTACCATAATTTATCCATTCATCTCTTGATGGGCATTTAGGTTTTTTCCATCTTTTTGTTATTGTGAGTAGTGCTGCAATGAACATGGATGTGTATATGTCTGTTCATGTGATGGCTCTTACTTCTCTTGGGTATATTCCTAGGAGTGGGATTGCTGGATCATATGGTATTTCTATTTCTAGCTTTTTAAGGAAGTGCCATATCATTTTCCAAAGTGGCTGTACCATTTTACATTCCCACTAGCAGTGCACAGGAGTTCCAATCTCCCTGCAACCTCTCCAACATTTGTTATTTTACATTTTTTTGGATTGGTGCCAGTATTGTGAGATGGTATCTCATTTTAGTTTTGATTTGCATTTCTCTAATGGCACTGGGTTATGGGTTTTTAATGGCTAATGATCGAGAGCATTTCCTCATGTGTCTGTTTGCTGCCTAAATGTCTTTCTTGGTACAGTGTCTGTTCACATCCTTTGCCCACTTTTTAATTAGATTATTTGTGTTTTTGTTATTGGGGTATTAAAAGTAATTTGTAGATTTTAGAGATTAGACCCTTGTCAGATATGTTGTAGCCAGATTTTTCTTTTTCCCAGTCTATAGGTTCTCTTTTTACTCTTTTGGTGAAGTCTTTTGTGTGTGTGTGTGTGCTTCAGGTGAAAGTATACAGCTGAAGTTAATTTCTTATAGTTATGTGACAGTACTTTCAACCCCTATAAAGTGACAGTACACTCCCCCTTTCCACCCTGGCTTTCTCGTATCCATCCAACCATCTCCTGTTCCTTCCTGCCTTCTCATCCTGCCTCCGGACAGGGGCCACCCATTTGATCTCATGTATCTCCTTGAACTAAGAAGTCCACTCATCACAAGTATTATGTTTTATCGTCCAACCTAATCCTTGTCTGCAGAGTGGGCTTCAGGAATGGTTTTAGTTCTGGGTTAACAGAGCATCTGTGGGCCACGGCTTCAGGGTTCCTCCAGTCTCAATCAGACCATTAAGTCTGGTCTTTTTATATGAATTTGAGTCCTGCTCCACACTTTTCTCCTGCTCTGTCAGGGACTCTCTGTTGTATTCCCTGTCAGGGTGGTCATTGGTGAAGCCAAGCGCCATCTAGTTCATCTGGTCTTAGGCCCATGGAGTCTCTGGTTAGATAGCCCTTTTGTCTCTTGGGCTAATGTTTTCCTTGCGTCTTTGGTGTTCTTCATTCTCCTTTGCTCCTGGTGGGTTGAACCAATTGATGAATCTTAGATGGCTGCTCACAAGCTTTTAAGACCCCAGACACCACTCTTGTTGAAATCTTTTGATGAGCATAAATGTTTAATTTTTAGGAGCTAGTTTCTCTTCTGATATTTGTGAATTGTTAGTTCTGGTTTGTATACGATTTATGCCATGTATTAAGTGTTGTCCCTATTTTTTCTTCCATGATCTTTATCATTTTAGCTTTTATATTTTGGTCTTTGGTCCATTTGAGTTAGTTTTTGTGTATGAGGTATGGATTTTTTTTCTTATGAACATTCTTGTTAAGTCTTTTTGTGTTCATGTTTTCGTTTCTCTTTGGTAAATAAATACCTAGGAAGAGAATTGCTGGGACATAGGGTAAGCACATATTTATAGTTTTATAAGAATTAGCTAGTGCTTTTCCTAAAGTAGTAGTATCACTTTCAACTTTTACCCGCAAAGTATAAGAATTCTAGTTGCTCCACATACCAAAATTTGGTGATGTCGGTCTTTTTAATTTTAGCCACATTAATGATTACGTAGTGGTATATCATTATGGCTTTTGTTTAATTTCTCGAGTTACTACTAGTGTTGCGTAATGTTCTTTTCAGCCATTCGTGTATCTTCTTTGAGAAGTGCCCATTAGTTTCTCGTCCATTTTCTTCACTAGATTGTTTCTCTTTTTATTATTAGGTTTTAAGAGTTTTGTTGTTCTTGTTTTAAAAAATTCTGGTTTAAGTTCTTTATCAGATATATTATTGTTGTTGTTGTTGTTGTTGTTAGGTGGCCGTTGAGTCGGTTCCAACTCATAGCGACCCTGTGCACAACAAAACAAAACACTGCCCGGTCCTGCTCCATCCTTACAATCGTTGTTATTCTTGAGCTCATTGCTGCAGCCACTGTGTCAATCCACCTTGTTGAGAGTCTTCCTCTTTTCTGCTGACCTTCTACTCTGCCAAGCATGATCTCTTTCTCCAGGGACTGATCCCTCCTGACAACATGTCCAAAGTATGTAAGACGCAGTTTCACCATCCTTGCTTCTAAGGAGCATTCTGGCCACACTTCTTCCAAGACAGATTTGTTCATTCTTTTGGCAGTCCATGGTATATTCAATATTCTTTGCCAACACCACAATTGAAAAGCGTCAACTCTTCCTTGGTCTTCCTTATTCATTGTCCAGCTTTCACATGCATACGATGTGACTGAAAATTCCATGGCTTGGGTCAGGTGCACTTTAGTCTTCAGGGTGACATCTTTGCTCTTCAACTCTTTGAAGAGGTACTTTGCAGCAGATTTGCCCAATGCAATGCGTCTTTTGATTTCTTGACTGCTCCTTCCATGGCTTTTGATTGTGGATCCAAGTAAAATGAAATCCTTGACAACTTCAATCTTTTCTCCCCTTATCCTGATGTTGCTCATTGGTCCAGTTGTAAGGATTTTTGTTTTCCTTATGTTGAGGTATAATCCATACTGAAGGCTGTGGTCTTCGATCTTCATTAGTAAGTGCTTCAGGTCCTCTTCACTTTCAGCAATCAAGGTTGTGTCATCTGCATAACGCAGGTTATTAATGAGTGTTCCTCCAATCCTGATGCCCCGTTCTTCTTCAGATAGTCCAGCTTCTCGGATTATTTGCTCAGCATACAGATTAAATAGGTATGGTGAAAGAATACAACCCTGACGCACACCTTCCCTGACTTTAAACCAATCAGTATCCCCTTGTTCTGTCCAAACAACTGCCTCTTGATCTATCTAAAGGTTCCTCATAAGCACAATTAAGTGTTCTGGAATTCCCATTCTTCACAGTGCTATCCATAGTCTGTTATGATCCACACAGTCAAATGCCTTTGCATAGTCAATAAAACACAGGTAAACATCCTTCTGGTATTCTCTGCTTTCAGCCAGGATCCATCTGACATCAGCAATGATATCCCTGGTTCCACGTCCTCTTCTGAAACTGGCCTGAATTTCTGGCAGTTCCCTGTCGATATATTGCTGCAGCCGCTTTTGAATGATCTTCAGCAAAATTTTGCTTGCGTGTGGTATTAATGATATTGTTTTATAATTTCCACATTCGGTTGGATCACCATTCTTGGGAATAGGCATAAATATGGCTCTCTTCCAGTCAGATGGCCAGGAAGCTGTCTTCCATATTTCTTGGCATAGATGAGTGAGCACCTCCAGCGCTGCATCTGTTTGTTGAAACATCTCAATTGATAGCCCATCAATTCCTGGAGCCTTGTCTTTCGCCAATGCCTTCAGAGCAGCTTGGAGTTCTTCCTTCAGTACCATCGGTTCCTGATCATATGCCGCCTCTTGAAATGGTTGAATATCGACTAATTCTTTTTGGTATAATGACTCTGTGTGTTTCTTCTATCTTCTTTTGATGCTTCCTGAGTCGTTTAATATTTTCCCCATGGAATCCTTCAGTATTACAACTTGAGGCTTGAATTTTTTCCTCAGTTCTTTCATCTTGAGAAACACCTAGCGTGTTCTTCCCTATTGGTTTCCCATCTCCAGCTCTTTGCACATGTCATTAGAATACTTTGTCTTCTCGAGAGGCCCTTTGAAATCTTCCATTCAGTTCTTTTACTTCATCAATTCTTCCTTTTGCTTTAGCTGCTCGATGCTCGAGAGTAAGTTTCAGAGTCTCCTCTGACATCCATCTTGGTCTTTTCTTTCTTTCCTGTCTTTTCAATGACCTCTTGCTTTCTTCATGGATGATGTCCTTGATGTCATTCCACAATTCGTCTGGTCTGCAGCCACTAGTGTTCAATGCGTCAAATCTGTTCTTTAGATGGTCTCTAAATTCAGGTGGGATATACTCAAGGTCATATTTTGGCTGTCGTGGACTTGCTCTGATTTTCTTCAGTTTCAGCTTGAACTTGCATATGAGCAATGGATGGTCTGTTCCACAGTCGGCCCCTGCTCTTGTTCTGACTGATGATATTGAGCTTTTCCATCGTCTCTTTCCACAGATGTAGTGAATTTGATTTCTGTGTGTTCCATCTAGTCGCCGTTTATGTTGGTGAAAGAAGGTATTTGCAATGAAGAAGTCATTGGTCTTGCAAAATTCTATCATTCGATCTCCGGCATTGTTTCTGTCACCAAGGCCATATTTTCCAACTACTGATCCTTCCTTGTTTCCAACGTTCGCATTCCAATCACCAGTAATTATCAATGCATCTTGATTGCATGTTCTATCAATTTCAGACTGCAGCAGCTGATAAAAGTCTTCTATTTCTTCATCTTTGGCCCTAGTGGTTGGTGCGTAAATTTGAATAATAGTTGTATTAACTGGTCTTCCTTGTAGGCGTATGGATATTATCCTATCACGGACAGCGTTGTACTTCAGAATAGATCTTGAAACGTTCTTTTTGACAATGAATGCAACACCATTCCTCTTCAAGTTGTCATTCCCAGCATAGTAGACTATATGATTGTTTGATTCAAAATGGCCAATACCAGTCCATTTCAGCTCACTAATGCCTAGGATATCGATGTTTATGCATTCCATTTCATTTTTGACGATTTCCAATTTTCCTGGATTCATACTTCGTACAGTCCAGGTTCCGATTATTAATGGATGTTTGCAGCTATTTCTTCTCATTTTGAGTCAAGCCACATCAGCAAATGAAGGTCCCGAAAGCTTTACTCCATCCACGTCATTAAGGTCAACTCTACTTTGAGGAGGCAGCTCTTCCCCAGTCATCTTTTGAGTACCTTCCAACCTGGGGGACTCATCTTCCAGCACTATATCAGACAATGTTCTGCTGTTATTCATAAGGTTTTCACTGGCTAACACTTTTCAGAAGTAGACTGCTGGGTCCTTCTTCCTAGTCTGTCTTAGTCTGGAAGCTCAGCTGAAACCTGTCCTCCATGGGTGACCCCGCTGGTATCTGAATGCCAGTGGCATAGCTTCCAGCATCACAGCAACACACAAGCCCCTACAGCACGACAAACTGACAGACATGTGGGGGTTATCAGATATATGTATTATAAATATTTTTTTCTAAATCTGTGGTTTGCCTATTCATTTCCTTAACAATGTCTTTGGTTCGCATAGGTTTTTTAATTTTTTTTTTTATGAAGTCTAACTTATTAAATTTTAGTTCTATGGCTTGTGCTTCTATGTCCCTTCTAAGAAATCTTTCCATACCTCAAGGTCATAAAGATGTTCTGTCTTCTTCTAGAAGCTTTATAATTTAAATTTTACATTTAAGTGTACAGCCCATCTCAAATTAGTTTTTGGGTGTGTTCTAAGAGCAGGATTTTTTTTAATAAGGGTAGGATTTTGACAGTTTTTTTCCCCACGTAGACATACAGTTGTTTCTGCAAAATCTGTTGAAAGGATTTATTTTCCCCATTGAATTCCTTTGTCACCTTTGTTGAAAACCAATTAAATGCATAAATACGGGTTTATTTTGGACTCTTTATCTGTTTCATTGACCTATTTGTCTATTCTTATGCCAATTTTTTTTTTTTTATGCCAATAAGACACTGTTTTGATTACTATAGCATTATAGAAAGTCTTGGAATCAGGCAGTGTGAGACCTCTTTTCAAAATTGTTTTGACTATTGCAGGTGCTTCACATTTCCATATGCATGTTAGAGCAGGGCTTCCAACCAGTTTGTTCAGGTTCAAACCTCTGCTGAAAATTTGTATTTGTAACAAGTTCCCAGGCAATGCAAATGGTGTGCTGGTTAGAGAGACCAATGCTGAGGACCACTAGTAGAGTGGTGGTTCTCAAATTTTATTATTCATAAGAATCACCTGGTGATCTTGTTAAACTGTAGAGTTTGATTCAGTATATCTGGGGTGGAAATGCAAATTTTCAGCACGGATTCAAACCAGAATGAACTGATTCAAAGCGCTGTTTTAGAGTCACCTTGTCAATTTCTGTGAAACTCCGACAGAGATTTTGATTAGGATTGTGTTGAATCTATGGATCAATTTGGGGAAAAAAACTAAAATCTTAACATCGAGTCTTCCAGTTGATAAGCATGATGTTTTTCCCCGTTTATTTACGTCATCCTTAATTTTCTCAGCAATGTTTTGTAGTTTTCAGTTTATTAATTTTGCATATCTTTTGTTAAATGTATCCCAATATTCACATCGGAAATAATTAAGAGTTGGATTTACTACCGTTCCCTCACACTTTTATCTAAAAGTATTCTGGATTACATTAGAAATTAAATGCAAGGAGAAATTCACATTCTCTCTCCACTAACAGTATACAAAGAATTTACAGTTTACAGAGCAAGTTAGTTTTT